>NC_090444.1:564818660-565465932 GCF_031143425.1 Pleurodeles waltl
TGCTCCGGTGCCACTATACCTCCGCCTGTTGATGCTGATGTACAGAAGGACAGGAAGAGCAGGAAAAGGGGGGAGACAGAAGAAAGAGAGTTTTAGTGCATGGCATACCGCTACCGTTGGCGTACAAGACAAACGCAGCAGCCCCCTGCATTACGCCGCGCTCCTGCCCTCTACACATGCAATTTCTGGGATATGGCCTACATGGCAATGGTAGAAATCTGCCCACATGGATGGCAAAGGGGCAACTATACATCAATTTGCCTTTATTTTTGAGCTGGGGTATCCCAACCCCAAGACCTGCATGACACAACTAAGCATGGACACCCATCAATAAAGCATGCCCACTGCACACACCCACAACACCCTCCAAACATCACCACACAAGCCCCCACACAGGAATGCCTGCACTAGGGTTCACGCACACCCAACCATTGCACACCATGAAACACACACATGCTATAATCATGTACTTATACCCCCGCAGGAACCCGAAGGAACGTCACCACACCAGAGGGTCCAGACAACACCACTCCACCCCCAGAAGAGGCCCACAGTGACGAGAGCAGCTCTGCCCTACTGGATCCTGATGACCAGCCCGGACCATCGTGGGCCTCGGGACAGTCGGTTCCCCTTGCACAGGCACAGCCCAACACCGACCTTCCACCCTCTGGTAACACCAGCACAGCTCCCACCCAGCGGGCCCAAACCTCCCTACCCAGGACAGGTCAATCAGCGGTGTGTCCACCACTACAGGGAATCCAGGCTAACCCACCACACCAACAACAACAGGGACCTGGAGGCAGTGGTAGTGGGCACACGGTCCAGGGGACGGAGGCACCGGAACACAAGGGAACTGGGAGGGCTGCTGTGCGACAGGGGGCGGACAGGCCAAGGGAACCCACTCTCAACGAGGCCCTATCCTCCATCATGGGAGCATACCGCCACTCCCAGGAGACGATGGCAATGGTCCTGGACAAGTTGCTGGAGACCCTGCGCCTGCAGGACGAACTGTATTTGGGGTTCAGGGAGGAGCTCAGGACCATCAGCTCTGCCCTGGGCACCATCGTAGGGGTGCTGAAGGACATACAGCAGACCTTGATGGACACTGTGGCACTCCAAGGGGCCCCTGACACTAGCATGGACGACAAAATGCCCACCACCTCTGCCGGCGCTAGTGGACAGGACGCCCCGCCACAGGACCAACACACCAGCACCCCACCCCCTGCAGACGGACAACCACCACGCAAGCGGTCCCTGAGATCCAGGAACAGGACAGAGCAAGATGGCAAGACCCCCGCCAGGAAATGAGACCACCCTGATTGTCATCCCACTGTCCCACTTTGTTACCCTGTCCATACTTAAACTGCCCCAGCTCCACTTCCTATGCCCAGATGGGCAGTGCACCTGTGAGACCAATAGACTGGACTCTGCCATGGACATTCCTCCGCCATCAGCCCTCACCATTTTACAAACCCCTCACATTTCAGAGCACTTCAATAAACACCCTTGAAACACAAAACAATCTGGAGTCAGTCTGTGATTTAGAAAATATGTATTATCAATGACAGTGTCATAATGGGTTTACCATTGTAAGGCTAACATACCTATGTCACACATCACAAGCCCTTGAAGGATGCAAGCAGTTGACACGTAGGTAACCACACCTTTGAAACCGTAATGGAAGGGTACAACTCAGTTCCCAAATAGTGATTTAAATCGAGAAATAGGACAGAGGTAGACGTGTGAAAGTTAAGGTAATGCTCAAAATGAAAATTTTCTCACCTGTGTCTCACTGGAAATATTGCTGTATGACTGACTCCCTGTTGTCGTTGTCTTCTTCCTCAGCTTCATCCTCATCACTGTCCACAGGCTCCACAGACTCCACAGCTGCTACAACACCGTCATCTGGATCATCCTCCTGCAGAAAAGGCACCTGGCGTTGCAAAGCCAAATTATGGAGCATGGAGCATGCGATGATCTGGCACACATTCTTGGGTGAGTAGAATAGGAATCCACCTGTCATATGGAGGCACCTGAACCTGGCCTTCAGGAGGCCGAAGGTGCGTTCGATCACCCTCCTAGTCCGCCCATGGGCCTCATTGTAGCATTCCTCTGCCCTGGTCCTGGGATTCCTCACTGGGGTCAATAGCCACGAAAGGTTGGGGTAACCAGAGTCCCCCAATAGCCATACATGGTGCCTCTGGAGTTGACCCATCATATCAGGGATGCTGCTATTCCGCAGGATGTAGGCGTCATGCACTGAGCCAGGGAACACAGCATTTACCTGCAAGATGTACTGGTCTGCCAAACAGACCATCTGGACATTCATTGAATGATAACTCTTCCTGTTCCTGTACACCTGTTCACTCCTGTGGGGGGGGACCAGAGCTACATGTTTCCCATCAATGGCACCTATGACGTTGGGGATATGTCCAAGGGCATAGAAGTCACCTTTCACTGTAGGCAAATCCTCCACCTCAGGGAAAATGATGTATCTCCTTACGTGTTTCAGCAGGGCAGCCAACACTCTGGACAACAAGTTGGAAAACATAGGCTGGGACATCCCTGATGCCATGGCCACTGTTGTCTGAAAAGACCCACTTGCAAGGAAAAGGAGCACTGACAGCACCTGCACGTCAGGGGAGATTCCAGTCGAATGGCGGATTGGTGACATCAAGTCAGGCTCCAACTGGGTACATAGTTCTTGGATTGTGCCACGGTCAAACCGGTAGGTGACGATGACATGTATCTCTTCCATTGTGAACAGGTCCACCAGCGGTCTGTACACCGGAGGATTCCGCCATCTTCTCATATGTCCCAGCTGACGATGTCAACAGCGAAGAACCAGTCATTATTCCTCCAGGTATGTACCCACAGTTACACACAACTCTACACCACTCACAAAACCCTTCTTGTATGTGTGTTGAGTGTAGACCTAGCTATGTGTGACGCAGAGGTAACTGAAGCCATGTGGGCCCCTGAAATGGCAGCTGCCTGACCTCTAAACTGGGACAATGGGATTGTGGGGTAACTGCGCTGGCGTTGCACACCATCACGGTAGGCGGTCGTAGACCGCGGCGCAATTCTGCATTGGTTAACATTGGACCCTATGGGTCCCAGGAGCCAATGAACAGGTGCGCAGTCGGTGATAATGCGCACCGCCGCAGACTTCACCGCCGCGGACGTCACCGCCGCGGACGTGACTGCCATTTTCTATCTGTTCAATCACTAGATACCTGACCTTCGACAGGAGAGGACCTACACTGCTAGTGCTGTTGTGACCTCGGTCTGGAAGCGACGATGGCTGCTGCGTCTGGGGAAAGGGCCCCTGCCTTCACTGCACAGGAGTTGGAGAAACTGGTAGACGGGGTCCTCCCCCAGTACACGCTACTCTACCGTCCTCTAGACCAACAGGTTAGTACACAGGGAGCACGTTGTATGGGCGAGGCCTGGGTGGAGAGGGCTGTTTGGAAGAGGGAAGGGGGCAGAGTTCATAGAACAACAATGCATGGGAATGAAAGGGCCACATGGCCAGAGTAGGGAGGGGGCCACTCACAAGGACGGTGCAGTTGGTAATGACTGTTCCTCTTCCCTTGTGCATGTCATGTAGGTCAGCGCCCACCAGAAGAGGGACATATGGCGTGCCATCGCCAAGGAGGTCTGGACCCTGGGGACCCACCAGAGACGGGGCACCCACTGCCGTAAGAGATGGGAGGACATTCGCCGCTGCAGCAAGAAGACAGCGGAGGCTCAGCTGGGGATGGCCTCCCAATGTGGGAGTGGTGCCTGTCGCACCATGACCCCCCTGATGTTCCGGATCCTGGCAGTGGCCTACCCGGAGTTGGATGGGCAGTTGAGGGCATCACAGCAGACACAAGGGGGTGAGTACAACATCATTCTTCTGACTTTGCGTGCAGTGGAGATGTCTGGGTGGGGGAGGTGGGCTGTGGGTGTCCCTAGGCCAGGGCGAGTTAGGTAGGCAAGGCCCCTCCGTAATGTAGGCCATGTGGCACTCTACCCCACCTCAGCAGAGTGCCAAGTCGAGGTACAGTTGTCCCTGTGGCATACATGTGCTCAGATGTCCACCATTGCCATGTAAGCCATATCCCAGAAATTGCATGTGCAGAGGGCAGGAGCACGGCGTAATGCAGGGGGCTGCTGCGTCTGTCTTGTCCGCCAACGGTAGCGGTAATCCATGCACTAAAACTCTCTTTCTTCTGTCTCCCCCCCTTTTTCTTCTCTCCCTGTCCTTTTGTACATCAGCATCAACAGGCGGAGGTACAGTGGCACCGGAGCACGATGGAGCTGCATCCCACATGGCCATGGAGGGCCACACCACGGACTCTGAATGCACCAGTGGGACGGAGGGCAAGGGGAGCTTCACGTCGGCCACCGGATCACCAAGCAGCGACATGGACTCGTTCGCCGATGGGGGCTCCCTTGTGGTTGCGGCACCATCTGTGCCCCCCACCTCTATAGGTACAGCCACCACCTCCCCTACCAGCACCGCCCTCCCAGCAGCCCCTCAGCATTCGCCCCGTGCCCGCTCACCCAGGAGGGTGGGCATCACCTTCGCCCCAGGCACCTCAGGCCCGCCCCAGTCACCCCTGCTGCCCTCAGTGAGGAGGCCATTGACCTCCTCAGGTCACTCACTGTTGGGCAGTCTACCATTGTGAATGCCATCCAGGGTGTAGAACGAGAGTTGCAACACGGTAATGCATTCCTGGAGGGCATTCATTCTGGTCAAGCTGTCCTTCAGCGAACCCTGCAATCTCTGGCCTCAGCACTGATGGCAGCCATTGTCCCTGTGTCTTGCCGCCCCCCTCCAACTTCCTCCACCCAGACCCAATCTCCTGTACCCCAGCCCATCCCAAGCACACCTACAGACCAGCATGCACACAAGTAGCTCAAGCAAACATAGGCAACACACACACCACAGGCACTCACGCAAGCCTCACCCACGTACAGACACAGCAACATCCACTGCCTCCACTGTGTCCCCCTCCTCCTCTTCTCCCTCCTCCCTCCCAGTCTCGTCTACACACACACCTGCATGCACCACATCTACAGGCACCATGAATCGCACAAGGACACCCAGCACCACACGCAGCTCACCTGCACTCACCACCCCCACTGCCATTTACACGTTCCCTGTGTCGTCTCCCAGTGTGTCTGTGACGCCCCTCCTAAAGTACATAAACGCCAGCAATCACTCACCCAACATCCATCCACCTCACGACAGCCTCCAGTACCTGCACCTGCACCCAAAACACCTAAAGTGACAGCTCCTACAACCACCTCCTCTTCCTCCACTCCCAGACCCCCTCCAGCTACCCATCCCAGTGTTCGTCAGAAACTGTCCCTCTGCAACATTGACCTTTTTGCCCCACCCCACCCCCTCCAATTCATCAGTCCCATCTTAGCGCCTCAGCCAAAAAGCCTCCAATACCAGTGGTGCCTGTTCAAGGTTTGTGGAGTGCACCGGCCACCAGGGCAGGCAGTAGGACCCGGAGCCAAGGCACTGGCAGCCCATCCCCTGTAAAGGCTCTGAAATTGGAGAGTGGACGACGGGACCGTGTTAAGACTCCTGGTGGGAAAACAACTGAAATGGGTTCCAAGGGGATTGGAGATTCAGCTGTGACTCCACCAAAGGTGGGGAAGGGCCTGAGGAAGTCTGCCCAGCCTGTTGTGAGTGTCACGGCGGAGAAGTGCACCATCATTTCCGGTGGTCGACACACAACCGCCAGCACTGTCGTCACTGGTCCAGAGACCACCGCCGGAGTCACAGCTCAGGAGGGCACAAGTATCGTCACTGGTCCAGAGACCACCGCCAGAGTCACAGCCCAGGAGGGCACAAGTATCGTCACTGGTCCAGAGACCACTGCCGGAGTCACAGCCCAGGAGGGCACAAGTATCGTCACTGGTCCAGAGACCACCGCCAGAGTCACAGCCCAGGAGGGCCCAAGTATCGTCACTGGTCCAGAGACCACCGCCGGAGTCACAGCCCAGGAGGGCCCGAGTATCGTCCCTGGTCAGGAGACCACCGCCAGAGTCAGTGCCCACGAGGGCCCAAGTATCGTCACTGGTCAGGAGACCACCGCCACCGCCGGAGTCAGTGCCCAGGAGGGCCCAAGTATTGTCACTGGTCAGGAGACCACCGCCACCGCCAGAGTTAGTGCCCAGGAGGGCCCAGGTATCGTCACTGGTCAGGAGACCACCGCCAGAGTCAGTGCCCAGGAGGGCCCAAGTATCGTCACTGGTCATGAGACCACCGCCGGAGTCAGTGCCCAGGAGGGCCCAAGTATTGTCACTGGTCAGGAGACCACCGCCGGAGTCACAGCCCAGGAGGGCCCAAGTATCGTCACTAGTCAGGAGTCCACCGCCACCGCCGGAGTCAGTGCCCTGGAGGGCCCCGGCTGCCACAGCCCCGCTGGGCAATGATGGAACATCATGCCACACACCAATGCACAGTGTAGAGAACGTCATGCCACACACCAATGTCCGTATCAGAACCGCCATGTCAAGGCACCGCTGAACAGTCCAGACCCGCCATGGCAAAGCACCGCTGAACAGGGCAAAGACCGCCATGGCAAGGCACCGCTGAACAGTCCAGACCCGCCATGGCAAAGCACCGCTGAACAGGGCAAAGACCGCCATGTCAAGGCACCGCTGAACAGTCCAGACCCACCATGGCAAAGCACCGCTGAACAGGGCAAAGACCGCCATGGCAAAGCACCGCTGAACAGGGCAAAGACCGCCATGGCAAAGCACCGCTGAACAGGGCAAAGACCACCATGGCAAGGCACCGCTGAACAGGGAAAAGACCGCCATGTCAAGGCACCACTGAACAAGGCAAAGACCGCCATGGCAAGGCACAGCTGAACAGTCCAGACCCGCCATGTCAAGGCACCACTGAACAGTCCAGACCCGCCATGGCAAAGCACCGCTGAACAGGGTAAAGACCGCCATGGCAAAGCACCGCTGAACAGGGCAAAGACCTCCATGTCAAGGCACCGCTGAACAGGGCAAAGACCGCCAGGGCAAGGCACCGCTGAACAGTCCAGACCCGCCATGTCAAGGCTCCGCTGAACAGTCCAGACCCGGCATGGCTAAGCACCGCTGAACAGGGCAAAGACCGCCATGTCAAGGCACCCCTGAACAGGGCAAAGACCGCCATGGCAAAGCACCGCTGAACAGGGCAAAGACGGCCATGGCAAAGCACCGCTGAACAGGGCAAAGACCACCATGGCAAGGCACCGCTGAACAGTCCAGACCCGCCATGGCAAAGCACCGCTGAACAGGGCAAGCACCGGGTAGGAATGAATGGCCCGCCACATCAGGCATCCTTATCCCATGTGCAGCTGGGACACTGACAGGACAGGAACTTTCACGGGGAGACTCATCCAGTCTGGGCACCAGTCCCCCCCAGTACCAGTAGAGACCTGCATCTACTTGAGAGACTGTGGCTTTGCATTCCCCAGTATTGAACAGTGGGCAAGCCACCCACTGTAGAGACTTGTGAGACTGTGGCTTTGCACTCCCCAGGATGGCTCAGTGGGCATGCCACCCACTGTAGAAACTTGTGAGACTGTGGCTTTGCACTCCCCAGGATGGCACAGTGGGCAGGCCACCCACTGTAGAGACTTGTGAGACTGTGGCTTTGCACTCCCCAGGATGGCACAGTGGGCAAGCCACCCACTGTAGAGACTTGAGAGACTGTGGCTTTGCACTCCCCAGGATACATCAATGGGCATGGAGCCCCGTTGTGGATCTGGCTTTGCAGTCATCCGGCTGAGGTGCCCCCCCTTCCCTTCCCCCTGAGGTGCCTGTAGTATTTCAATCTGATGCCCCAGCAGTGTTCTCTCCGATTTTGGTCAGGTATCCTTTGTGGGCTTCGCCCATGCATTTTTGGACTGTTGGTGCACGGACATTGTAATTTACATATCTGCACCACTTCTCGTATTGTATATATTTATGACTGATTTTCAAAGATATATCTGAATATTTTTGCATGACATGTATATTGCCACATTACAAGGTTTGACCAAATTTCGCATTGTCTTTTCATTCTTCCGGGGGGATTGTGGGTTGTTACTGTGATTTTTGTGAATGCATTGGTGTGTATGTTGTAATATGCGAGGGTGGGGGTGTTTGCTGGGTGTCCCTCTAACTTTTGCCTCCCCGTGTCGTAGGTGCAGTACTCACCGTTGTCTTCGGCGCCTACGTAGCTGTTGGTCGTAGAGGAGCAGAAACACAAGGGCAGGGAGTATTTGGCGTTCTGGCTCTATGGAGTCGTCGTTCCTCGTGGGATGTGTTCAGGTGAGCGTTTTCCCATAGCAAAAGCTGTTTCCGCCGTGTTTTTATCCACGGTGAATTCGTCCCGGAAAAGGTGGCGGATTGGCGGGTTGTAATGCTGTGGGTGGTATATTGTCTTCGGCCTGTCTGTTGGCGGTGACCGCCGCGCTGCTTGTTTGCACCGCCGTGGCGGGCGGTGTGTTAAAGTGGCTTTCTTTGTTGGCGGTTTCCGCCAGGGTCATAATTCCCTTTTTTTGTCCGCCGGACTGTTTGCGGTATTACCACAGCTTTAACACCGTCCGCCAGGGTTGTAATGACCCCCTATGTGTCACAATGCTAAGGCAGCAACTACTTCACATGGGCCAGGCAGACTAATCTTTATCATCTGAGTCAACTTCAAAGCTCACAAGACCAGTGACTTGTAGATGTAATTGGCTTGATGGTATGCAGTTGCTAATCATAAGGGGTCAATGTTGTTTGGGACATATGCATGCTTGAATGAGATGACTGTCATCTACACTGTGACCATTACATCTACCTACATATATGTTGTTCCCCTACCCCTGTGCCTCAGGGGGGATGGGCATGCAATATATCATCACAACTGTTGAGGACAACCACGAAAGCATGTCCACTTGTACATGGATTTAGTGAGTGGAATACAAGTGAGGAGGGCTGCCACCTATGAATAAGGTATCCGTAGGTCATTCACATCTACATTCATGTGTCCAGTTGTGGACAACCATCAACACATGATCTGCCAACACAATTCACAAAACACCCACAGTGATGCCAGTACATGTCTGGCCTTGACCTGCATGCACGCCTATTGTATACCACATAAGTGTCACGTAAATGGAGTACAACTTATGGGGCTAGATGCTGGGAGACAGTTACCCATACAGTCTTACATGTCCAATACAATACAGGGATGCACAAGTTTTTGTGGAAAACGGATGCATCACTGTGTTGTGAGAATGAGAGTATGACCCAGTGTAAATATACTGACACTGGAGCACTTCCAAGTCACATGTGGGCCTACATGTGGCTAGTAACCACCCATTTCACACGCTGTTGCCTATTGCGCAGCACAAGACTCCCAAGATATGACTCTCTGCCTGTGAATGTCTAACCCTTGCACGGAACACTATGTCAACATCCAGTCAAGTAATATATTAGATCACGTGCCAGCTCATCATATCTTGCAATGAGTGCAACACACAAGAGTCACTCACACAACAGCTACAATCACTACACAGGATAGACATTATCACACTTACTGGATACGTCTGGGTCCTGAAATCAAACTTCTCCAATGGTATAGGGGGCAGGTCTACCTGTAAGGCATGCAAAGGAAATATTTGCTCAATGTCAGATCACTGTACAAAGGTGTGGACAACATATCACACTGTGGAACATTTTACATGAGTGAGCTGGTGATCCTGCATGTAGACAGTCCAATAGACATACCACTGCAAACTCACATTGACACTGACACTACAGTGAGTGATAGCCACACATGTGCATACATGTACTGGGCCTATCATTCATGTGGTGCTAAACCCGACTACAACCATTTGTGGCTAATCCATTTCAGATGGTACTCCATGTCATGATTTGTATTTGGGGTGACAATTTCAATTGCACTTCCCTGGTGCACCGCAATACAAGTGACTCAGGTATTGTGGGTTGTGCATCAAGGGACACTGAGTTACTGTGTGATGGACATGTGGCTCAATTTTCAGTTTAAAATTATCATGCATTCAGTCGTCCATGACAGATATGGCACAGTTGTATGTAGGTAACAAATGCCCCATTGGCAGTGTCCCCTAAGCTGTGTATGCCCCCTTTGCCAACATAATGGCAGGGATCATGTGTGTGTAATGATGACTATGTATCGCTAAACATGGATTGGCCACTTTGCTGTCCTGATACAGTGAAATGTGGTATGCTGACAGTGTCTTATCTGATCATCATTGACAGAATGCATGGGCACAGGTGTTGTCATTGCACCTGAAATGTGACTAAGGGCCACATGTACGAAGATCAGGTTTTATGAGTCACACATTGCGAGACTTAGCAACTCACAATTTGCGAGTAGGATAATCTGATGTACAACACTATCAATGGCACTGTTTGCAAATCACAAATGGGGTAGCAAATGACCTACCTCATGAATTTTAATGTGGAAGGTCTTATTTTGCAAACCCCTTGTGAATGGCAGCACTCACAGGGATGCTGGCCTGCTGGGCTCAGCAGACCACCATGTGTGTGACTACTTTCAAATAGAGATGTACTTTAATTTTAAAAATGCAGCCTTATTTCATTAAGGGTAAACAGAAAACATGTCAATAATCAATATTATAACTTTTATACTTTTTTTAAAGCAGACAGTGGTCAGTGGGACCACTGCCTGCTCTGAAACAATTTTTTGGTATGCATTCACTAAGGGGAAGGGATCCTATGAGAACTCCTCCCCTTTTGTGAATGGGTTAGCACCAACTTGAAACTGGTGGTAACTGCAATTGTTTAGTGACAGCATTTGCAGTCACCAAAAAATCAATCAGCGACTCACAAATAGGAAGGGAATGCCCTTTCCTAAATGCCACTAGCAAACCCTATTTTGTGATTCGGCAATGTGATTGCAGAATGGCAAAATTGGGTATGTGCATTGGAATAAACATTTTTTCTTGACGTAAGCACACAAATTCTGGAAACTAGGCAGTTTGTGACAATTAAAATTAGCTTGGTACATGTGGCCCTAAGTGAAAGTCGTACATGACTCAACAAACCTCAAGCCTGCATTGTCAACATGTATAAACATGTGGACTCCATCTCAGCACTTTGTTTTGCTTGCATTTAACATGGCCACAAACATTGCATGCAGCACGTCAAGACATCTGCTACTGCCACTCAGGAGCATTCTACTGTACATATTTGTCAATGTGATACTCACCAACAGGGTCCCCGATCACCACACCCAGGTGGTCCAGAAGATCCTGCTGTCTGCCCACCAGGTCAGCCCAGCGATGCTTTAGCTGGTGATCATTCCTGCTCGTATGGTAGACTCTTTTGAGGTGGTTGAGCACCTTTCCTCACTGCAGCCGCCTTTTCTCTGGGTGATACCCCTGTATCATACATCGACCCATCTCCAGCATCAAGGGAAGGAAGTGGGACACCAGCCGCACAAAGCACCCACGGTCCTCCTCCCCCATGCGGGTCAGCCTCACCCTTCCTGACATGTCCTTGCACAACAAAACAAAACTGAAAAAGTGTTAAAAAGAAGGAAAATAAATGTAAAAAAGGAAACTTACAGCCCAAACCTAAGAACCCCAACTAACCCAACTAATCTAACTCCCAGACAGACACCTGACAGTACAAATGCAATCTGAAAGGCACTAAACTACACCAAACACATACACAGGTACAATAAGCAAACAGAATCCACAAAAGACACAAGAGAGACACCACAAGATAGAAGAAACACCATCCAGACACCAGCAACACCGAGACACAGCCACACAGTCAAGATAGAGCACAGACTGTAAAGTGAAAGTGAAGGTACACCCACTGTACCATGCCTGTAAACAGGATATCCTATTACATCACTTCTTCTTCCCTTTGCGGCCCCTTTTCCGTCATGCGTGTATTTTTTCTACGCATATGATGTTTGCATGAATATTTACGACGCATAACCTACATGTGTGGCAAAATACAATGCATTACCTGTTGACTTCAATTTTAATGGATATCTGCATGTGTGTGGTGCGCAGGTGGAATTCATGCTAAGGGCCCATGTGTGGTTAGTTAGCGTTTGCATGATTTTTGACTCAAACTGTGATTGCGTGATTTTCAAATATTTAACATGCACTCACCCTGTATCAACATGAAGATAGGATGGTATGGGCTGCAGTGTGTGGTATAGTGGTTGGCCACAAGTGATAGAGCATGCAACTGTGTGTTTTGATTGTGGATGATTTGCAACAACAATATGTGTGTTTCTGAAGGAACGACATGCAATACATTGGACTTAATGCTCATGTATGAATGTGTTCCAAATGGGTATCTAGATTTGATGGCAATCAGTGATCTACAACAGTCATGATATGTATTTGTAATATGTTTTGACTCATGTGTTGTGTGTAGTTGTTTGACTTTGGGGACATTACATTTCACACGACAAACAAAACTCAGGGATGACTGAGGATGATTGATGAGTGCTATGTCGTATATGTTAAACCTCATATGTCATTAATTATTAGTTACAACTTCATGCTGACTTGTGTGTGAACTACACATATGTCAGACATGTACATGTTTGGTACGTACTGTGTTTGAGACACTGTGCCTTAATTCCACCCATAAAATGTTTGGTATACCTAGGTTTGACTCATAACAGTTACCTACGTTACTTATGTTGCCATGGTGGACCTACTGCCCTGGCTGCATGTGTTCACATATTTTCAGAAGTGCATTCCACAAAGTGTCCAGTTCAAGTGTGTGGGCATGTGTACCCTGTGTCAGGATTGGGCTCCATGGTGTTATGGTTCCAGGGGGGTCTAGTCAGGACTCTGTTAGGGGCACTACATGAGTTCAGAGAGCATCTCGCAAGGAGATAGTGCACTAAAGCAGAAGAGCAGCTAAAGGCATACAAGGGGAAAGGTCAACTATGGTAAGGAAGAAGAGAAAACAGAAATGTGAAGGCAGAGCAATCTTAGTGTGAACAAATATGGAATGGGTCACTAATGGACAAACATGCAGGACTTATCACTAGATTTGTACACAGGGTAGGGCTCAGAACTTTCCACAGCAACTGGGAACGTCAGTACCTCTGTGCAGATTAATCTGATAGGTAGTCACCACGCAAGCCCCATAGAAAGGAGGCAGCAAAAGTGATTCTATTTCTGAACCCTTAGGGCACAAACAAGGATTGTACTTACACACACAAGACTAGCCCTTGTGGGTCCGGCAGGAGACACAGTGGCGATCCTGCAACACAGCCATAGCATACTGTCACTGTTAGGCACTAAAGACTACATGCAACACTAACAAAGGATGGGGGCTGGATTTGCCTCCTGGAAACCAGGTGCCACACCAAGTACAAAGGAAAACACTTCTACACAGGTGAGGACTGATAGGACACTTACCAGACACGATAACCCAAGAGGAAACAGAAAGCGAGGGAACCAACTAGGAGGCAAAGGCAGGCCCAGGTAACAGGCTCAGGCTGACGCAAAGGCTGGAACAGGTCTGGGAAACAGAAAGCAGGCTCTGGCAGAAACAAACATGAAAAAGGCTGAGAAACATGGAGCAAACTTTGATTTGAACAAACAGGAACAGGACAGGGTAAACAGAGAGCAGGTTCAGGCTGAATCAGGACTGTAACACAATCCAACAAGGGGTCTGGAAGAAAAAAGGAATTATACTCCAATGTACGATGAAGAGCTTCAGGGAATGGCAGCTTATAAGCAGTTCCAGGCAGCAGCAAGGCCAGGGCAGAGTCACATGGATGGCCTGCACAAGAGAGGACACAGGTGTGTGCAGCTTCAGTCTCTCACAAGTCCTGGAGGAGAGAATCCAGTAGAAAGGGACAACCAGACTTTTCCCATAGGAAGCAATGGACAGAAAATTACAGGTCTCACTGACTACCTGGCAGTACATTATGGGACCTGAAGTCCATGTAGACTAATGTAGTTCTTCTATAGCATGCCATATGGAAAAGGGAAGCAAACAGGAGTCAGAAAGGGACTCTGGGTGAGTATTAATGATGATTCCCAGGGTACAGATAGTCCATTTACAGTACCCCCTAGAGATGGGAGGGCAGAGACGTAACATATGGCAGTGGCAGGACTTATTTCCAGGGATGGACTGCGCAAGGCATGTGTTGTGAACATTGCTTGTCATACCTGCGACACTCATGCTGTCAGTTTTCACAAATAATGCCCCCCTTGTCACACAAGTTCCTTGCAGAGATTGCAAATGTCACACTTATTAATGTCAGGGGTCTGTTCATACATTCCTGTTTCCATTGATATTTCACATCCACTGCCTCATGTATGGGGCACTTATTCACCTTATGATTGTGGTTGTCATAGTTGTGTGTCATGTGCTACAGTAGACCATGTTGGCAACGTGGACGAGTGTCCTTTGCTATGGTCCATTGATTTTACCTTCATATGTGAAATTCAAAAGATGAGTATTTTTTATATGTGTGTGGTGTTTGCTGTACAATCATACGCATCACATGTGATGTTGCATCAGAAGTAGTCAGATTTGTCTTTGTAACATGCACCCTGAGGTAATACTCACATTCCTAAGGAACATGCGATGGAGAAAGAAGAAACCAGAGCAGGATTGTATGATCAAGTAAGGTGTTTATTTACATATATTTACAAGGTGTGTAGAGTGACTATTGGTTGAAAAACTTTTGTGCAATTAGCTGACTGCTAATGCGGCGCATTCCTGCAGCTGTGTTTTGCTGTAACCCCTCATTTTCCCTGCCACCATCCTCCTCCTCCTCCTTAGGCAGTTCTTGCTCTGGCTCATATAGAGGGATGTTCCTCCTCACACAAATTTTGTGCAGGATAGCACAGGTAAGTATGATTTTGCACACAATATGTGGGGCATATAGGAGGCTGCCTCCTATGATGTCCAGGCACCTGAATCTGGACTTCAGGATGCCAAAGGTCCTTTCCACAATGGTGCGTGTCCCCCGATGTGCCTCATTATAGGCACGCTCTGTTGCTGTGCTTGGGTTGGGGAATGGGGTCATGCTCCATGGCTGGATCCCGTAACCCTGATCCGCTGCAAAAGATAATAGGAGTGAGTATTTTGTTAGTACTTGCAACAGGAATGTCATGTAGCATGGCAGTTGATATCTTGTGTTGTCTGTGACTCATATGTGTTTGTGGTATTGTGTGAGATCCTGGCCTTCTGTGAGGTTTTTTTCTGCAATGGGTTGTTTGCCTTGACAACTTGTGTTTGGCTCATTGACCTGGGATCTATGATTTTGTTTCCAAACTGTTGATCAGAATGTATGCACCATGCATTGTGTAGTGTCCAACATGTTTTAGTGCGCTTTCACTGGAGGGGACATGATACTTCCACACACACAATAGATTCTAATGTGGTGGTAACATGGTTGCACTACATGGCCTGGACATCCCATTCAAGTAGACATTTGTCATTGCAGTTGAAATGCAACAGTGAGGCCCTTTGAATTGGCTAGGTGACAATGCACAACACATCTCCATAAGTTGGCAGCACTGAGGTGTTCAGTATTGACAGTGCACAATTGTCCCATGTATGACCTGGTTCTAGGCAAAACTTTGTTGTTCCCTCTGCCAGTGGCTCATGTGCAACTGTGCACCTACACTACCAAACTTGCTCCAGGGAACTGCCTTGTGGAGGTGGATGTATCTGTGCAGGAAGGGCCATATCCCTGTACATATGCTCTTTCAGTGTGTGCAGCAGAGTGCAGTTTGAATTAGTGCCACATTAACATGTGTTCATAGCACAGTCCACTTCCTGACTGCTACCGGGCAACGGCACCCCAGGAGTGATTTAGGATGTTGGGACTGCCTCAGTATTTCCGTGTCACCTACATGTAAGTCAGCATCATCACTCTATTTGTCTCTTGGTGTTAGACCTGCAGAAACACACATTGCACACCCCTTCCACGCTACATACTGTTTGGGAGGGTGTCAGATTGACTATATGGCCTATTGTAATTGTAAATGGTTCATCTTAGAAGTTGTGCTTTCCAGTGCAGGTCATGTCATTGTCACTGTGGGTTTTGATATTGGTCCCTTGTTGCTCTTGAGTGGCAGCTAATGTTTGTGGCAGCCGTCATTTATCCATAGGTGTGTATACCACTGTGTCAGTTTGTACAAAATAACTACCATTGTCAAACCTCAGTGTCATCCTGCCCACGTGTCAATGTAGCGGTGTATGTTTTGTGTGTCCTACAGGGTTGCTGTGCTGTGTGTATATTGCTAGGTTTATGGACTTACTGACTGGAAGGTCATTGCCATATTGTCTGTCCTGGAAGTGCTGATTGATCGTGCTGTGGCGGAATATGAATGAATCATGTACACTCCCAGGATACTTGGCCAAGATGTTGGTGAACAATCCCTGGTAGTCAACTATGGCCTGCACATTTATGGAATGCGTGTGCTTTCTGTTCCAGAATAGGTACTCTGTTGATGCAGGTGGTATGAGCCGGACATGGGTGCAGTCAATAGCCCTGAGCACATGCAGGAAGCCATGGATTTGATAGAAGCCCTGTTTTATCTCCTGCTGCTTCTGCTGGTTGTTTGGGAAGCTGATGTGGTGGGGTGTGAGGGAGATTATGGTATCTAAGACCTTGGGCAGGAAGGCCGAGAATGAGGGCTGTGATACCCCAGCGACCAGGGCACACGTTGTCTGGAAGGAGCCACTTGCCAACATGTGCAGGACAGCTAGCAGCTTAGTCACCGGTGGCATATTGTGTGGTGTCTGCAGGCTAGCTGTTATTTGTGGCTCAATTTGGGGCAGCAGCTTCTGTATGGCTTCCCAGTTCAGTTGATACCTTCAGATGATGTCCTGTTCCCTGAGGCCATGGAGGGTTGCCCTGTTCCTGAAGATCCTCTCCTGCCTTCTGTGTTGCCTTTGTGGGCCACGTTGGGGTGGTGGTGGCTGCTGCTGTTGGTCCTGTGCTCGGCGTTGTCTTGCAAGCTGCATCAGTAGGACCTCCATGTTGTCCTGTTGGTCTGTGATGTTGCTTGTGTGTGTTTTCCTTAAGCAGTGGTGTGTTTGCCTCATTTGAATGCCTGCCCTGACCCAGGCATTACATTTTGATGCAAATCGGGTTTAGCATCATTTTTTGGGTCCGTCTCTCACCCATGCTTCATTTTTGCCCTGTTGGATAAATATGGTGCTAAGGTGTTTTGGACAGGAACACCTACTTTGCATCTCAATGACGCAAGGCGGTTTCACGCATCCTTAAAATGACGTTCACTCCATATTTTTGATGCTAGATGGGTCTAGCGCAAATCAAGCGCAATCAGAGTATAATATGGGCCTAGGTGCCCTGCGGATGATCCCACGGGGATGGGGTCCCTGAGGTTGAAATCAGCCAGGGTAGGTGGACAGCGGGTCCTCCCTCCTCCATTTACTGAAGGCCGGACACTGGGACCAAGGTTGGCCTGGGGAAGGGGGCCGTGTGGCTGCCCCGCCGCACCAAAAGAATATCATTATAATGCTGGGCCCTATGGGATGAGGTCCCCGGTGCTGGAATTGGCGAAGGGATGGGGTTGCGCAGCCCCACCCTCCATTTTTATGAAGTCTAGGCCCCGAAGTATGGGGTTGCAGGGTCGAGATTGACCTGGAGAGGGGGGCGCACAACCCCCCCCATTAAATTATAGTGGGCCCCAGGGGTTGGGGTCCCCCAGGCTGAAACTGTGTAGAGGGGGGCTGTGTGGCCCCCTTCCCCCACACTGGCCTTTCAACCAACAAGGTCGCACTTACTAACTAACCAGTAGAAAGTGCTCCAGTTGGATAGGCATTTTGTACAAAACTATGGACTCTTGCTGGATAAACGAGCAGGTGAGCTTCAGTTCTAGCCATGATGCTAATTTCACAGAAATTAAACTTCAACAGGAAGTACTTACGAATATAAACTTAGCAGCTGCCCCAGTTAAAGCTCCACTTCTGGAAAGACAAATTATCCTAACTCTTTGGCTTAGCAAAGGCAAAGCAAATGTATTTACTGCACGATTCCATATTGACAAACGATCCGAAATGCTTTGAGGAGGTGAATGCACCTTTCATCTATTGGAGTGCTATCAGACACTCTCAAACCCACTCTCACACCCACATATACCATATCAGACCCACTCTCACCACCAGACACTCTCACACCCAGAGACACACCCTCTCACACCTATTCTCATACCCAGAGAGACAGGCCCTGTGGTCAACTCCTGCTGCACCTGGCCAAATCCGTTAGGTGGTTAGCCGCAGAGTTGGGTGGTATGGGGGTTGGCTTCAGGGCCTGGCCGAAGGCCGTGTGCAGTGGTGGTTGGATTAATGCATAGTGATAATAATTGCATTCAAAAAATCATTCTAGTTTGAAAATCGAATTTAAAAAAGCATAGAAAATCACTTAAAAAAAACATGCGTTCCAGGGATGTAATAGGTTTTCAATTTACGAGTTACAGTTACTTGAAATAACTGTAACTGTAACTGCTTAATTTCTCTGGTTTTGTGCGAGTAAATGCGCTTTCAACCTTTGGTATTTTAAGCGAATATGTATATGTGGATATTATTATATATATATATTGTTTAGATTTGGAAAAGCTGAAGCAACGCCTCACAGATGAAAAAATACAATTGACTAAATAAAGGTTTTATAAACATAGGTGTCCTCGACCCTCGACCTCGGCAAAATTAATTAGAAGTACCTCTATCATATATATAGATTTTCTTCAGTAGATTGCAAAACACCTGGCATATGCAATTTTGCAGGTGTACTCACAGATGCTGTTCATAAATTGCAAATAATATTTCTTAAACGCTTAAATATTATTGTATTAAACATCTCCCTATAAAATCAAAATCTATAAATCCTCAGCTTGGGTACTTGTATAAAATAAAATCAGTCGGGTTTGGGGATGATAGGCATTTTCAAACTTTAAAAGTACAGTTAGCTACTCGCTTTTTATTCATATATCTTCTACTGAGAAATATTTTTCAATTGAAGGTAGGAGATATTGTTTAGCAGGAAAAATGTAACTTTTTCCATTTGTCGTTAATTTCCTCATTTTAAAGCTGCATGCGCTGTAAACTTTCAGTTTCATAGATAATGAAAGTTTAACCATGGTTGGAGACTTCAGTCAAAATTTACTGTTTGCTAAAAGTCTGGCTGGGTTTTTCGCCTAATTTTCTGCTTAGCTTGCGAAGCTGGACTTGTAGATTTATTAACCGTTCAGGAAACATTACAAAAATTGTGGAGTGGGAAAACTGAAAGTTTTTCAGAAGAATCATTATACGTAAATATACATATGGCTTTAGTGCCATATTTTGCTCGTGGGGTAAGGTTCTTAAAAATTAATTCTCTGCCATGACAAAGAGTAAACTTTAATGATATGAAGCATAATATGGATTGAGCAGAACTTTCTGATAATGCGTGAAAATAAAAAAAGTCCAAGCATTTATAAACCATTCGGAAAACATATTTTGCACTGATTCTTTTTTTATATGCGGTGAAAAGATGCCCAAGAGATCTTGCAACACTCGTATACATAGTGGGGTAAGGAATCAATTAGTGAATGAATGAATTATCCTTTGAGTATGACAAATTTATATTAACTCGCACAAAATTTGAAGGAGAGAAATTGTGCTTACTAAAAACAAAACTGTTCCATCGCAGTGAAAGCGAAGCATTGCATCACTACTGTCAACTTAGCTGTGTCACCCTTTTACATTATTTTATTGAGGTTCTTTCTGTAAATTTGTTTGGCAAACTTTTTCACAAAATCTGCACTGTATGCAGAAAGAAATTTATTTTCCGTTCTAATATGATATAATGATTGCAGGTTGTTGTATTCCCGTTTCCTTCCATAATTCGTCTGCAAAGGAGTAATACAGAACACATATGAAGAATGCTCTGCTTTGCACATATACCCCTCCAGTATGTAACTCAATGTAAAATGGTGAGCTGAATATCATTGTTTAGTTTTAGATGCTATGTATATTATGTCGGTCTTCAATTTGCCACCAGACCATATTTAGTCAATAAGGCCATTACAGTGGTACCATGTAGATTTTGTGCCCTCGCCTTCACTTTTTCTTTTCGGTAAAGTGGAGGTGCACTCACCAGCATATAATTTGTCAAATCAAAAACCTCAATGTTCCATTCAAATGCAGCTACTCGCTGTGGCCACTAAGACCTGTTATAAGAACATCATTAATAGCAATTCGTAAAGAATGGGGAAGTTATTCGAATCAATATAGCTGTACTTCAACCTTACTCTGTATCCACCAATCACCTACTCCAGTGACACATGCACATCCTTTATCAACTTCTTCATGAACATGATACACCACAACTCTGAATGAAGGCCCCCAAAACCCTGCAATCCACTTAAATGGCCTGTCTTCTACAGCCTCTCCACCTATGACTTATCTGACCTACTTAAAGGTCAATGCATATGAAGGGAGTGTCACTATAACATCGACAGTGAAAACAATATCTGGTGAAGTCATGACGCCCCTTCTGAACATTCTCAATGCATCCTTCATGTAAGGTGTCTTGCTGAATGTATTCTAGATTGCGTTTATATTGCTCTTTCTCAAAAAGGTCAACCTGAACATGTTCATCATGCTACCTACCACCTAATTACACACCTATCATTCCTGAGGAAGATCATCAGAAAGGCCATAGCTCACATTCGAAGTTTAGCATGTTTTTGGTGTTCCAGTAGCTTAGTGTTCTGTTATGTTTCAAGCTTAGCGTTTTTGGTTGGTTCTACCTCCTATCGTCCTGTTGTCATATGGTTTAACAGCATGCAGACATTCTCGTTCTTGAAAATCTAACCAAAGAAGGATACATCGTTGTTGGACTCAAAAGACCCTGTAATCTGATGTGACTATAAATTCAAGCAGAAATCGGCACCACCTACATGCTGCACTTCACAATAGAAGCTGGGGTTACCATGCACCAAAGTGTAGTGGGCTTATTGAGTGGAGATTAAACTGCTGCATCAACACGTGCAAGAGCACAGCATTGTATGTTTGTTCTAGCAGGCCACACTAAAAGACATAAAGACAGTCCTGTATTTTAGCTCAAAATTAATATTTTATTCACATGTACTGAATCATTGATTCACAATTGAAGTTCAATCCTCAGAGTTAATTTTCTAGTAACTGTGTATTTGATGATCATTGCCCTCATTTGATTGAATTTTAAAAATTATTTATGGATTTCTGTCTATTGCAATATTTGTACTCTACCAGCATGTCATTCCTCAACATCTCTCCTTCAGTTTGACTCTTTTGTCACTAGGCCAACTAAATACTGAGTCAGAGCTGCTATAGGTTGTGCTATTGGTTGCTGACAGCTTTTGTAGTCGAATTACTGACATTTCAACCATGCTTCACATGCCGGAGTTTATGTGGATTATTTGCAATGCGACAGTGTTTTACGGTATGCATAATTAGCACAACGAGGGTTCTTTATATGTTGGGGTTATGTAAATTACTTTCATGGCGATAGTGTTTTAAATATCTATGCTATGTGAATTACTTGCATGTCACTGCTGTTTTACTTGCTGGGCGTAATGTGGTTGGCTAGCATGGCTATGCTGTTTTATATGCTGGAATATGGAAATGTAGGTTTCAAATAGGGTTATTCTGCTTTACAGGGCAGGGGTTATGTTAATTTCTCTCTTGATGGTTGTCCTTTGCCTGCCTGGTGCTACCTAGAATAATATCGAAGCTCTGCCGCATGCTATGGGCTGTGTGGATTATTTGACCTTCTAAAGTATTTTATATACTGAGGCCCATATTTATACTTTTTGACGCAAAACTGCGCTAACGCAGTTTTGCGTCAAAAAAATTAGCGCCGGCTAACGCCATTCTGAAGCGCCATGCGGGCGCCGTATTTATTGAATGACGTTAGCCGGCGTTAGCCGGCGACGCCGTCTGGTGTGCGTTAAAAAAAACGACGTACACCAGGCAGCGCCGGCGTAGGGGGATATGGGGCTTGGGCGTCAAGAAATGGGGCAAGTCAGGTTGAGGCAATTTTTTCGCCTCAACCCGATTTGCGCCATTTTTTTTCACTCCCAACCCCCATAGAAATGACTCCTGTCTTAGCAAAGACAGGAGTCATGCCCCCTTGCCCAATGGCCATGCCCAGGGGACTTCTGTCCCCTGGGCATGGTCATTGGGCATAGTGGCATGTAGGGGGGCACAAATCAGGCCCCCCTATGCCACAAAAAAAAAAAAAAAAACACTTACCTGAACTTACCTAAATGTCCCTGGGATGGGTCCCTCCAGCCTTGGGTGTCCTCCTGGGGTGGTCAAGGGTGACAGGGGGTGTCCCTGGGGGCATGGGAGGGCACCTCTGGGCTCCTTCAGAGCCCACAGGTCCCTTAACGCTTGCCTTTTACAGGCGCTAAAAAACGGCGCAAAAGCGGGCGTACGTCATTTTTTTTGACCCGCCCACTCCCGGGCGTGATTTTTGCCCGGGAGTATAAATCCGACGCACATGCCTCGGAGTCGATTTTTTAGACGGGAACGCCTACCTTGCATATAATTAACGCAAAGTAGGTGTCCACGCTAAAAAATGACGCTAACTCCATGGACTTTGGCGCTAGACGCGTCTAACGCCAAAGTATAAATAAGGAGTTAGTTTTGCGTCGAAATTGCGTCAAAAAAACCGACGCAATTACGGCGCAAACGGAGTATAAATATGCCCCTGAGTATTTTTTTAACGTATTGCTTTGTAAAACTGTTTAATTTAGTTATATTTTAACATGGCTATTGTCCTGAATATAGTGCCTCTCTTGCTCCTGTATACATTGATTAAGTGATGCGTGCATTTTTTCTTTGTCATCGTTGCTGTATCTGTGATCGAAATAACAGCTGAGGCCTGTGCTGAGGCCGTATCGGTAAAATTAGTGACGTGAGTGTAATAAACATTTGAGTGCAAGATCACAACTCCTCAGAAGTCCACAGAGACTCAACCCTGCCTTAACGAGCAGCTCTGCCTTATTTGTGATAGCCCTTGATAGGCTGGCACATTGAGCAGGACTCTTTGAAAATGAAGGAGCATGTTAGAAGGATGGGACATTAATTATAATATGATTATAACGCGTTGCCCAACTCCTTATTATGTATGATAGCACAATTAAATATTTAAGCAGCACTCATATGTACACTTAGAGGCCCTGCTGCATTTAATGACAGCATTCAGGCAATAGATAGAATAATTTTTCATGGTTATGTTCCTACAGAAATATTGATTAGTTTTTGTTGGAAATGGCCCTCTCTACAGGGTCACCACCAAACATTTTGCCTTCCTCCTACTACTTTTTGCTGGATTTTTGCTTGTTGCCCTTAGGACTCCATGCTATTTACTACTGCCAACCAGTGCACTAAATTCCTTGTGCTCTCTTCCTAAAATATGATTTTCTTGACATATATCTGATTGGTATATTTGCCTTACATATAAGCCCCTTGTAGAGTGGTATACTATATACCCAGGTCCTGTAAATTAAATGCTACCAGTGGGCCTGCAGCAAATATTGTGCCACCCACTTAACTAACACCTTAAAACTTGCCCAGGCCTGCCATTGCAGCCTGAAGGCAGTGTCCTACTGCCATGTCGACTTGGCATTTACAACCTCTTGCCAAGCCTTAAACTGCCCTTTATTTACATATTAGTAATCCCTAAAGTAGGCCCTAGGTAATTAAAATGTAGGACATGTACATTTAATTGTGTTTATGTCCTGATGGTGAAAGACTCCCAAATTCGTTTTTCACTACTGTGTGACCTGCCCCTCCTATAGGAGAACATTTGAAATTGCTTATTATATTTAATAAGCTGTGATTCCTAAATCAGTGGTGATAGTTATGTCATGTTTGGTATCTATGAATGTGTAATGATAAATCATCTGTAATCGTAATGTCAGATTTATCATTACAAGTTTGAAAATGCCACTTTCAGAAAGTTTGCATTTTCCTACCCTTAGCCATCTGTGCCTGCAGCCTGCGTTATGTCACATGACTGGGTGTAACCGACAGTTTAGACATTGTGAATTCACTCCAGACAGTCATACAATAGTGGGATTAGCAGGGCCATTGACTGAGGATGGGGTGGAGCTAAGCACAGCCCCACTCGCACTTGTATAAGCTGTCTGGAAACATTTCCCAACTTATAGGAGTAGGGTACCAGAGTTTAA
The DNA here is from genome assembly GCF_031143425.1 of Pleurodeles waltl. Classification (NCBI taxonomy): domain Eukaryota; kingdom Metazoa; phylum Chordata; class Amphibia; order Caudata; family Salamandridae; genus Pleurodeles; species Pleurodeles waltl. Next base: position 564,842,900 of record NC_090444.1, read on the forward strand.
AAATAGGGCTCTCAGACCCACTCTTCAGTTTACTACTGGACCTGCGGAAGGACTCTCAGAGGACTGCTTTTGCTGTGACCTGCTGTGCACTCTGCCGGACTGCTGTTGTACCTGGAAGGAATGCTTTGCTGCCTGGAGCCTACCTTGAACCCTCAGAGGCAAGCCCTGCTTTGGAGCCCTGCATCTTCACCTGCACCCAGGACTTCCAGAAGTGACTCCAAGTGCTAGTTTTGCTGGTCTCCTGTTCAGAGCCACAGGGACACAACATGCTCCCACCATCTTGAACCTGGAAGTGGGCCCAGCCTTAGTGAGCCCTGAACCCCCTCAGTGATCTTTATTCACTCCTGTACCCTTGGTGGTGGTGTTAAAGGTACCTGATGGCCATTTTATAAAACTAAGGACTTGCTATTTTGAACTTAAAAATAATATCTCTGGTCCTACTAACTTGTTTTTGATGGTTTTGGTGTCAAATAATTTATTGAGATTTTCTCTATTTTTCTAAATTAGTTTGGAATTTTTATTGTGTTGTGTTTTCACTATATTGTTGCTTGTGTGCTGCATAAATACTTAACACATTGCCTCTAAGTTTAGTCTGACTGTTTTTTGTGCCAAGCTACCCAGGGTTAAGCAAAGGTTAAAATAGTGTCTTTTGTGGTTCACCCTGCAAGGGTTTGCGACTGTTGCTTGACCAGGACTCAGACCCCAGCCAACCAACAATCCAATTTCTCACAGGTTTACCTTGCACAGGAACAATGATGGATATTTTGTTGTGGAGGATGTATGGAAAATGTGAGTTATCCATTTAGCCAATGGGTTGCCACTTGCCACTTTTTCTAATGTGGTACTTTGCTTTAGATAGACAAAACATGTCCTATGTTACACAAACTTAAGCATACAGATATCTTCACTTCCCATATTATTACAATTTTCAATGCTGTCAGACGCTGGTCTAAATTATGTCCTGCATACTTTGGCGATATGTCAACTTCATCCAAATCTACTTTTAAATGTATTAATAATGAGGCTAAAAGGGCCACGAACAGCTGTTTTTTTTTCATTTTTCCAAGTGCCCCCCACACCTTCCTCTAATAAGAGAAGGAAGCTCTCTGCTTGATGGATCAATACTTATCTCACTTCCGTTAATACAAATGGTAAAATCCTTGTATATGCTAGGTGTAAGCTGTAAAATACCCTAAGTAAAATACAGAAACTACTGCTGCCAAGACATATCACAAAGCCATCAGGAATTTGTGGTCCGATTTCTGCGCTGCCAAACTTGAGGGAAAGGATAACTCTCCCAAGGAAATCTTTTTCCATTGGTGTATTGCTCCTTAATCCAACTACTTCCAAACCATCCCGTCCCTCTTTTATTGATAGATGTAAGGAGCTTGCAGTCTTTTTCTCTCAAAAGATTAGCAACATTTCTACCACTTTATTCCTGAGGCTCAGCAAGACAAGGTGCCCGTTTCGCTAGAACCATCCAATGAATCTGGCCCTTGCTTATCACAATTAGTATGCATTAAATCTGATTTGAATATCAGTTTAATCAAGGCTACTAAGTAAGGCTCGCCATTGACCCCACCTATCCTTGTATAATAAGCCCTGGAGCCTCAAATATTCATAATTTCCTAGTTCAAGTACTGAATTTGCCCATCACCTCTATCTCACTTCCTGAGTCATTGAAGCATACAGTTGTCATCCCAGTGCTCAAAAAGCCTTCACTTGATCCCTTTAAGCCCGAGAATCATCACCCCATTTATTTGCTCCCAGTACCCACCAAATGTTGGAAAACACATTAGCAGCCAATTGTCAGATTATCTAGAGTCCAAGCTTATGCACCCTTGGCAATCAAGATTTCACTGTTTACATAGCACTGAATCCACCCTCCTCACTGTCACTGAGGAATTGAATTCCATCTTTGATTAGGAAGGCTCTGCTGTGATCATTTAGCTTGATCTCAGCACAGTGTTCAACACAGTATATCACCACTTACTACTGAACCAACTGCAGGGCACTGGGTATGCAATAATGCTGTGAAATGGTTTACTTCCTTTCTGAAACATTGCTCCTTCCAAGTTGCTATCAAACCTTTCTTGCTGACCTGTCTGACAGTGGTGTGTGGTATGCCTACAGGTTCTTCCCTGAGCCCCATGCTTTTGAATATAGTCCTCTGCTGGCCAATATCATACAATAGTTTGGTTTTACTCTGTTGATATACGCTGATGATACTCAGCTAGTCATTTCATTGATACACAGCTTTGGTCCTAACTTCATTCTGCTTTGGAACTGCTTAACGGTAGTGGCCAATGGGATGGCTCTCAACTACTTGAAGATGAAGAGAGGAAAGACAGACATCATGGTGGTTGGCAACCAACCCAATTTTTGTTCTTGTAGCTGGAGGTTGGGCTCACTAGGGACCTTTTCTTTCCCAAATTGATGATGATAAATCTGGACATGTGACTTGATTGCAATCTCATCATTGACCACCCAAATAAGACCCATAGTACGTGTGTATTTGGACTTCTCAGATGCTTAAAAAAATCTTTCCATTTCTCAATCTATCTGCCTAGAAAAACGTTATTCAGGCCATCATCATTTCACGCCATGATTGTGGCAACATCTTGTATTGGAGCAATTCTCAGACCCTACTCAGATGCCCATAACTTATTCACAATTAACCATTTTTTGACCATTTTTTGACCATTTTGCAAATCCCCTGCCTGCCTCAGCCACGCATCTCATGGTGCAGACGGCCAAGGAAATAGAGTGATGGTCTCCTCACCCTACATAAGGTAGGACTACTGTCACTGTGACTTGGCAGCTATTTAGTGGAAGGACTGGCAGGGCAGAGGTTACCAATGGGGGATTCAGAGAGGATCTGCCATCCAAAACTCGGCACTTTCTTGAATTCTGCGTAGAGCAGCAGGACTATAAGTTCTAGCAGCCCTCCTGCTCCACCAAATGCCAAATCACTCAATATTTCAACAGTTTGCTGTAATTTAGAGCCAAAATAAGTTTTCTCTGCACCAATTAGAGTCATTATTTCCTGTAATGTTCATTACATCAAAAAAGGGTTTCTAAGTACACCTTCCTGTTAGGAAACAAGTATATTTTTCTATTAAAATTATAGTTAATAGTTATACTTTTTATTGTAAACAAAAGGCTACCATGTTTAGGAGGAGGCAGATTTTCTTTTATGTTTTTATTTTTTTGTGGTATATGTTTTCAATAAAAAATAAAATAGCTAATCTTCACAACATCTTGCCAACGACAGCCATATTAGCTTTGGCAATTCTTGTTTTTAATGGTATATTAGATGTAGTAAAATTGAGAGTGGATTATTCATTGATAAAGAAGCACCAGCGCTTTTCATGGTAAAGTTTATTGGTGACATCAGAACATTACCAATACTATTGCAAGCTAATTTCAAGACCTATACCCCTGCAAACACAGCGTTAGATTAAAACGATAAAAGATCTGCTTTCTAAAGGATAAAACTGGTTTGGTCAGTGCAATAATAGTGAGACAAGTGACAAATGCGGTATCACTTGTTCAGGAGCAACATAGTAGCTACCGTGATTTTGCTGTGTTTAGAAAATTAAAACACAAAACCAACATTTAGACTGCCCATCTCTCACTTAACTATAGCATTTTAACCTAATGTGAACAAGCTGACAGGCCTATGCTTTAGACTTTCTTTGGCATTAATCAACAACAAACAGCAAAGTTATTCTTGGTTATATTAGATGTTGCGTGTATTCGGCAGAAATGTTAAAACAGTAGGAAAAAAAATTGGATCATTCATGAGGAATGCAATTAAACATGCATTGGTTTGGAGGTAGTAACGCACTGGTGGCCAGAGACATAAACACTTAATACAGCAGCTTGATCGTGGGCTGGATATCTGCTGCCTGTGTTTTTTTATTCGTCACATCAGATGTTTACAGTCTCAATAATGACTTTCTAGTTATCATAAAAATTTAAGTCTTGTTTTTAAAATATGTGAAGAAATTCACAGTGAAATATACTACAAGTAGTGATCACATGATACTGCTCTTGGAGCTAATTTTACGTCCTCCTCATCATAAATCTGCACCACCTGATATCGGCTCCTGCAATAGTATCAATTTGAAGCGGCTGAGATGGGCTAACCACACACTTTCCAGGCTGATCGATAAAGCAAAAGGAAATAATGGAGGCCAGCCGCACACGTTATAATACGAGCATAGCAACTTGGTCTTATTTTTCCACTTGTTTGCTATCTGATTCCTCTTTTGCAAGATTTATCATCATGGGAGCGGCCAAGGGGCCTTGAAGACTAACATCCAAATGCTGAACCGTAACACAGGATTTAAGAAGAGTGATCATGCAAGCACGTAAACTTCCAGTAACACCCCCACTATAGGAGAAAGTGAGAATCCCGTGGAAGCAGTGTAAGAAACAAATTTGGCTTAGTCAAAAACCGGAGATGTCAAACAACCAAAATCAAAGCCATTTTGGTCAACAATTAATGGTGTCAACAGAGACGTAGTGCCAACAAACTCCTCAAGTATAACCGAAGAAGCCTGTGTATCCCATTTGTGCAAAGTATTTTCTAATAGCTTGTGCCAGGTTGCTCCCAATAATACATGCAAAAGAACAACTGGAGAAGAGGAAATCAAGGAAATCCCTCAAAATGGGGAGTTATCTGTCATCACCTGCCCCCCTGTTACCCATGGCAGTTTAATGGTTAACTCTTATACGACAGCAGAAGTGGCAAATGTGACCGAAGCTGGTCGTTGGGATGGGTCACCAGGCCCAAACAGCATTCTGCAAGCCATCTACAAGTAGGATCCAGAATATTGGCTCAGTAATTTTCAGCTCTTTATAATGAGGTGGCATTCATTCATATGATCTCTAGCCACTGGAGAGGTTCAATAATAATCCAAGTTTTCAAAGGTGGGGACTGCTCGAATCCAGCAATAACAGATCTACTGCCCTTACTGATGCAGAAGCAAAGTGCTGTGACTCTCTAATTCTAGCCGAGCTGATAAATTTGTCAACTTCAAAAGATCTAATTCCTGTCAACCAGACTGGGTTTCATAAAGGCTTTGGCACAACTACCAACATTTTGGCATTAGCATCAATTGCTGACAAATGCAAGAAATAAAAAAATAAGTTGCATCTACACTTTATTGACTTCAAAGCTGCATTTGACAGGGTGGATTGGGGCTAACAATATGGGGCATCAATTAAGTCTCTTACGTGCTATGGAAGTTATGTTCGTCCAATTGGATACAAATTAGATTGACAGATGGCACCGGGCGGTCTAGAAAAAGTCCTACTGAAGCTGGTTTAAAGCAAGGGTGTGTGCAATCCCCACATTTATTTAATCTGTTTGTAGCCAACTTATTCCCCAGACTTGACCAGGTTAACTCTCATCCACCTCGGCTGGACCATTTAAGTCCGCCCCATCTTTCTTATGCAGATTACATCATTTTACTAAGTCACTCAAGACTAGGTCTACAGAAACTATGTACAGGACTCTCAGAATATGGCACGCTCAACAAATTGGAAATTAATACAGGAAAATCTAAAACAACGTCTATTTTCAGCAACTCTGATTTATTTCCAAGGATCAGGTTTGTTGATTTCATCTTAAAGGAAGTCAACTGTTATAAGTACCTGTGGATATACATAGATAGCAAGTTTACTTTCAAGGCTCATTAACAGTGCATTGCTAACAAAGGAAACACATATATATTTGCATCATGGGCCTGACAGGCCCTTCTTTCAAACCTTTTTGACGGTTATTTCTGCAAAACGTTTGCCATCAGATCTCCTATGCGAGGGCAGCCATGCTTGGAAGGGATGCTCTGTTTTTGGATAATCTTCAAATCAGGGTATATAAGCATGCATCTGGGCTCCTGTTGAGCACCTCCCTAGAGTCTGGAATCGTGAATCAAACCTGGAGGAGGCATGACATAGGGTAGAACAAATTAGGAGCAAGCTCTTTGTAATGCCTTATGACAGTCAATGGACATGGATCTTAAGTCATTTTACTGGGCATATCTGCACTCTGCATTGGAAGCAACAAGTGCAGCAGCTATGTAGAATTCAAATTCACTTCATCATGTATTCTGCAAGCATTGAATAAAGCTGTGAAAATCCACTCTATAATTTTTGATAAGCAAACAATTGCATCTCACACCCACCCTTGGATGGCCCTCCACACATACAGAAACTTGCAGCCAGCAGCATATTTAAGCATGACCCTTTTGTTACATCTAAAATAGAAATTGATGTCTATCCACTTTGGGATCCTACCATCTTTGGCTGACCAGCCTTTGTGATAATATTCTGCCGCAAAATCATGCAGGCTGTGAGGAGCTCTACCAGGAGCACCTACGCAGGCGCAGAAGACAACGGTGAGTACTGCACCTACGACACAAGGAAGGGGGGAGGGAAAAAACAGTGACACCCCCACGCAACACCCCCACCCTCACCCACTACAACACACACACTAATACATATCTATACATCACAGTTACACCCCCCAGGCCCCCTGGAAGAATGCAAAGACAAAAGGAAATTACTGTAACCATTGAAATATAATGAAATACAGCAATCAAAAATATATACACACTAAAAACTATTATATACACCAAATTTACAAGTCCAGGCATTGTACCAGGCATTGTCCGTGGACCACTGGGCCCAAAAAACATGGGCAAAGCCCACACTAGATACCTGACCTAAACGGAGAGAACACTGCAGGGGCATCAGATAGCAAAACTACAGGCACCTCAGGGGGAAGGGAAGGGAGGGCACCTCAGCCGGATGAGTGCACAACGCCAGATCCACGAGGGGGCTCCATGCCCACTGTTCCTTCCTATGGAGTGCAAAGCCACAGTCTCACAGGTCTCTACAGTGTTTGGGTTTCCCACTGTTCCATCCTGGGGAGTGCAAAGCCACAGTCTCTCAAGTCTCTACAGTGGGTGGGTTTCCCACTGTTCCATCCTGGGGAGTGCAAAGCTACAGTCTCACAAGTCTCTACAGTGGGTGGGTTTCCCACTGTTCCATCCTGGGGAGTGCAAAGCCACAGTCTCTCAAGTGGATAACAGTCTCCACTGGTTCTGGAGGGTGCCTGTTGGCCAGAGTGCTTCTTCCTGTGCAGGAATGAGGTAGTGGATGCATGTCTCCACTGGTTCTGGAGGGGGCCTGGTGCCCAGAGTGCATCGTGCAGCCCTGTCCGACACAGATGCGGCACTGCCCCTGCCGCTCATGGGCCAGCAGTGCGTGAGATGGCGGTCCCCTGTTCAGCGGTGCTTGAGATGGCGGTCCCCTGTTCAGCGGTGCTTGAGATAGCCGTGCCCTGTTCAGCGGTGCTTCAGATGGCGGTCCCCTGTTCAGCGGTGCTTGAGATGGCGGTCCCCTGTTCAGCGGTGCTTGAGATGGCGGTCCCCTGTGCAGCGGTGCTTGAGATAGCCGTGCCCTGTTCAGCGGTGCTTGAGATGGCGGTCCCCTGTTCAGCGGTGCTTGAGATAGCCGTGCCCTGTTCAGCGGTGCTTGAAATGGCGGTCCCCTGTTCAGCGGTGCTTGAGATAGCCATGCCCTGTTCAGCGGGGCTTGAGATGGCGGTCCCCTGTTCAGCGGTGCTTGAGATGGCGGTCCCCTGTCAGCGGTGCTTGGGATAGCCGTGACCTGTTCAGCGGTGCTTCAGATGGCGGTCCCCTGTTCAGCGGTGCTTGAGATGGCGGTCCCCTGTTCAGCAGTGCTTGGGATAGCCGTGCCCTGTTCAGCGGTGCTTGATATGGCGGTCCCCTGTTCAGCGGTGCTTGGGATAGCGGTCCCCTGTTCAGCGGTGCTTGAGATGGCGGTCCCCTGTGCAGCGGTGCTTGAGATAGCCGTGCCCTGTTCAGCGGTGCTTGAGATGGCGGTCCCCTGTTCAGCGGTGCTTTGGATAGCAGTGCCCTGTTCAGCGGTGCTTGAGATCGCGGTCCCCTGTTCAGCAGTGCTTGAGATGGCAGTCCCCTGTTCAGCGGTGCTTGGGATAGCCGTGCTCTGTTCAGCGGTGCTTCAGATGGCGGTCCCCTGTTCAGCGGTGCTTGAGATAGCCGTGCCCTGTTCAGCGGTGCTTGAGATGGCGGTCCCCTGTTCAGCAGTGCTTGGGATAGTGGTCCCCTGTTCAGCAGTGCTTGAGATGGCGGTCCCCTGTTCAGCGGTGCTTGGGATAGCCGTGCCCTGTTCAGCGGTGCTTGAGATGGCGGTCCCCTGTTCAGCAGTGCTTGAGATAGCCATGCCCTGTTTAGCGGTGCTTGAGATGGCGGTCCCCTGTTCAGCGGTGCTTGAGATGGCGGTCCCCTGTTCAGCGGTGCTTAGGATAGCCGTGCCCTGTTCAGTGGTGCTTGAGATGGCGGTCCCCTGTTCAGCGGTGCTTGAGATGGCGGTCCCCTGTTCAGCAATGCTTGGGATAGCCGTGCCCTGTTCAGCGGTGCTTGATATGGCGGTCCCCTGTTCAGCGGTGCTTGGGATAGTGGTCCCCTGTTCAGCGGTGCTTGAGATGGCGGTGCCCTGTGCAGCGGTGCTTGAGATAGCCGTGCCCTGTTCAGCGGTGCTTGAGATGGCGGACCCCTGTTCAGCGGTGCTTGGGATAGCCGTGCCCTGTTCAGCGGTGCTTGAGATCGCGGTCCCCTGTTCAGCAGTGCTTGAGATGGCAGTCCCCTGTTCAGCGGTGCTTGGGATAGCCGTGCCCTGTTCAGCGGTGCTTCAGATGGCGGTCCCCTGTTCAGCGGTGCTTGAGATGGCGGTCCCCTGTTCAGCGGTGCTTGGGATAGCTGTGCCCTGTTCAGCGGTGCTTGAGATGGCGGTCCCCTGTTCAGCAGTGCTTGGGATAGTGGTCCCCTGTTCAGCAGTGCTTGAGATGGCGGTCCCCTGTTCAGCGGTGCTTGGGATAGCCGTGCCCTGTTCAGCGGTGCTTGAGATGGCGGTCCCCTGTGCAGCGGTGCTTGAGATAGCCGTGCCCTGTTCAGCGGTGCTTGAGATGGCGGTCCCCTGTTCAGTGGTGCTTGGGATAGCCGTGCCCTGTTCAGCGGTGCTTGAGATGGCGGTCCCCTGTTCAGCGGTGCTTGAGATGGCGGTCCCCTGTTCAGCGGTGCTTGGGATAGCCGTGCCCTGTTCAGCGGTGCTTCAGATGGCGGTCCCCTGTTCAGCGGTGCTTGAGATGGCGGTCCCCTGTTCAGCGGTGCTTGGGATAGCCGTGCCTTGTTCAGCGGTGCTTCAGATGGCGGTCCCCTGTTCAGCGGTGCTTGAGATGGTGGTCCCCTGTGCAGCGGTGCTTGAGATAGCCGTGCCCTGTTCAGCGGTGCTTCAGATGGCGGTCCCCTGTTCAGTGGTGCTTGGGAGAGCCATGCCCTGTTCGGCGGTGCTTCAGATGGCGGTCCCCTGTTCAGCGGTGCTGTCCATGCCAGGGTGCTCATGTGCCATCTGGCCTGGGCCTGGCGGGGCCCTCTTGCCCACCTGTCCTGTGGGTGCGGGGCCCTCCTGGGCAGCTGTGCTGGGGCTTTTGGTGGCCTCCTGGCCAGCTGGGATGGGGTTTTTGGTGGCCTCCTGGCCAGCTGGGATGGGGCTTGCGGGCCCTCCTTGCCAGCTGGGCTGATGGCGGTGTTGTCGGGCGTGCTGCCCTTCCCAGCCTTTCCTGCTCTCCTGTGGCCCTTCCCCACCTTGGCCGGTGTCCCAGCTGCCTCGACACTCCCGCTGGGAGCCCTGGTAGGGGTTTTTGTCCCTGGTGTCTTGACCCTCTGCCGCCGTGCACTGGCAATTTTTGGATGTTTCTGAGGGGGGGGCACTGGCTGTGCTGTGGCTCCGTACCAGACTGGCTGCCCTGTTGGGCGGTGCACTCCAGTGACCATGTAGGACTTGCACCACCGGCCCCGGTGATGTAGTGGCTGAGGTGCTAGCTCTGGGCCTATGACATGGACGGGGTGGGGGAGTTGAGGGAAAGAGGTTAAGTTTGGACAGGAAACATTTTTTGGAAGCATTGGGACGGGTAGGTGTAGTGGGTATGGGAGTGGAGGAAGAGGTTGTAGGAGGTGTAAGTGGGGTGGCTTTGGGTGCAGGTGCCTGGGCTGTAGGCTGTTGTGAGGTGGATGGCTGTTAGGTGGGTGGCTGCCTGCGTTTGTGTATCTTGGGAGGGGGCGGCACAGACACACTGGGAGAGGACACAGGGGACGTGTAAATGGCAGTGGGGGTGGTGAGTGCACGTGTGCGGGATGTTCTGGTGTGTGTGCTGCTGAGGGACGCAGTGGCTGAAGATGCTGTGCATGCAGGTGTGAGTGGAGACAAGACTGGCAGGGAGGAAGGAGACGTGGAGGAGGGGGACACAGTGGAGGCAGTGGATGTTGGTATGTCTGTATGTGGATGTTGCTTGTGTGACTGCCTGTGGGATGTGTGGTGCTTATGTCTGCGTGAGCTGCCCTGGGGTGTTGAGGTGTGTGCAGGCTGGTCTGATGGTGTGCTTGGGATAGGCAGAGGCACAGGGGATTGGGTCTGGGTGTAGGAAGTTGGAGGGGGGAGGCTAGACACAGGGACAATGGCTGCCATCAGTGCTGAGGCCAGAGTCTGAAAGGCTCGCTGAAGGGCCGCCTGACCAGAATGAATGCCCTCCAGGTATGCATTACTTTGGTGCACTTCCCTTTCTACACCCTGGATGGCATTCAAAATGGTAGACTGCCCAACAGTGAGCGACCTGAGGAGGTCCATGACCTCCTCACTGAGGGCAGCAGGGGTGACTGGGGCAGGGCCTGAGGTGCCTGGGGCAAAGGAGATGCCCACCTTCCTGGGTGAGTGGGCACGGGACAAACGCTGAGGGGCTGCTGGGAGGGCGGTGCTGGTGCGGGGGTGGTGGCTGTACCTGTTGTTGCGGGGGGCAGAGATGTTGCCGCCACCACAAGGGAGCTCCCATCAGAGGACGAGTCCGATCCACTAATGTCCGCTCGTGTCCCCACCGTGGAGCTCCCCTCGCCCTCCGTCCCACTGACGATTTCAGAGTCGGTAGTGTGGCCCTCCATGGCCATGTGGGATGCAGCTCCCTCGTGTTCCGGTGCCACTGCTCCTCCGCCTGATGATGCTAATGCACACATGAACAGGAATACCACAAAAAGGGGGGGGGAAACAGAAGAAAGACATGTTGAGTGCATTCATTCCCGCTACCGTTGGCGGACAGTACAGACACAGAAGCCCCCTGCACTACGCCGCGCACTTGGGGTCCACTTTGCAATCCCTGGGACATGGCCTACAAGGCTATGGACGACATCTGCACACATAGGTGACACAGGGCCATGAATAGCTGTACTTGGCACCCTACAGAGGTGGGGAGCAGGGGCACAGGGCCGTGCCTTACGGAGGGGCCTAGACTACGGAACTCGCCCTGGCCTAGGGATACCCACAGCCCTCCTCCCCCACCCAGACACCTCCACAGCGCGCAAAGTTAGCAGAATGTGAGTGTACTCACCCCCTTGTGTCTGCTGTGATGCCCTCACGTGCCCATCCAACTCGGGATAGGCCACCACCAGGATCCGGAACATCAGGGGGGTCAAGGTCTGACGGGCACCCCTCCCACGTTGGGAGGCCATCCCCAGCTGAGCCTCCACCGTCTTCCTGCTCCAGCGGCAAATGTCCTCCCATCTCTTCCGGCAGTGGGTGCCCAGTCTGTGGTGGACCCCCAGGTTCCGGACGTCCTTGGCGATGGCACGCCATATATCCATCTTCTGGTGGGCGCTGACCTATATGAATTGTACAGGGGGAGAAGAAAAGTAATTACCTTCTGCACCATCAATGTGAGTGGCCCCCCATCCCTACCCTTGCCATGTGGCACATGCACTCACCGTCGTTTCAAGCATGCCTCAATCTCTCCCTACCCATCTTTCATCCACCCCACTCAACACAGGCATAGCCCATACAGAATGCTCCCAGTGTATTTACCTGTTTGTCTGGAGGACCGTAGAGTAGCGTGTACTGGGGGAGGACCCCATCCACAAGCTTCTCCAACTCCTCCGGTGTGAAGGCAGGGCCCCTTTCCCCAGTCGCATGAGCCATTGTCCCTTCCAAACCGTGGTCACAGCAGCACTTGTAGTGTAGGTCCTCTCCTGTCGAAGATCAGGTATCAAGTGAATTAACAGAGAGAAAATGGCGGTCACGTCCGCGGCGGTGCGTACCGCGACCGCCGGCGCACATCGTCATTGGCTCCTGAGACCCATATGGTCCAATGTTAACCAATGCAGCATTGCGCTGTGGTCTTCGACCGCCTACCACCATGGTGTGCAACGCCAGCGCAGTTACCTCACATCCCATTGTTACACTTTACAGGTCAGGCAGCAGCCATTTCAGGGGCCCACATGCCTTACTTTTTGTACTGCGTCACACATACCTAGGCCTTGCATCCACACTCATACAAGCCATTCGATGGGTTAAGATCCGTGTTTTTTTAAAGCTGGGGTTACGTACCTCTGGGATGTTTGACTCTGTGCTCGCTGTTGTCCTTCACAGGCACCGTCCGCTGGGACATGTGAGGAGATGGCGGCATCCTCCAGTGTACAGACCGCTGGTGGATCTGTCGACAATGGAGGAGAGACATCTCATCCTGACATACAGGCTTGACCGTGCCACTATTCTGGAACTGTGTGCCCAACTGGAGCCAGACCTGATGTCACCTATCCGCCATCCCACAGGAATCCCCCCTCAAGTGCAGGTGCTGTCAGTACTCCATTTCCTAGCAAGTGGGTCATTTCAAACAACAGTGGCCATAGCATCAGGGATGTCCCAGCCTATGTTTTCCAACGTGTTGTCCAGAGTGTTGTCTGCCCTGCTGAAACACATGCGGAGCTACATCGTTTTCCCTGAGGTGGAGGATTTGGCTACAGTGAAAGGTGACTTCTATGACCTTGGACATATCCCCAACATCATAGGTGCCATTGATGGGACCCATGTGGCTTTGGTCCCCCCCCACAGGAGTGAACAGGTGTACAGAAACCGGAAGAATTATCATTCCATGAATGTCCAGATGGTATGTTTGGCAGACCAGTACATCTGCCATGTGAATGCCATGTTCCCAGGCTCAGTGCATGACGCCTACATCCTGCGGAATAGCAGCATCCCTCATGTGATGGGTCAGCTCCAGAGGCACCGTGTGTGGCTAATTGGTGACTCTGGTTACCCCAACCTGTCATGGCTACTGCCCCAGTGAGGAATCCCAGGACTAGGGCAGAGGAACGCTACAATGAGGCCCATGGGCGAACTAGGAGGGTGATCGAGCGGACCTTCGGCCTCCTGAAGGCCAGGTTCAGGTGCCTCCATATGACAGGTGGATCCCTATTCTACTCACCAAAGAAGGTGTGCCAGATCAACCTGGCTTTGCGTCGCCAGGTGCCTTTTCTGCAGGAGGATGATCCAGATGGTGGTGTTGTAGCAGCTGTGGAGCCTGTGGAGAGTGAAGAGGAGGAAGACGAAGAAGACGACATAGACAACAGGAACACGGTGATACTACAATATTTCCAATGAACAGAGGTAAGAATACAAACCGGCCTACTACATGTACTTAAACACTACTACCTCTGTACTGTCTGTCCTTTTCACCCAGTGTATGGTAACTGAGTTGTCACTTTCCCTTACGATTTCAGAGATCTGGGTCCCACAGTGTGACATCTGCTTTGTTTCCCCATGGACTACAGCTGTGTGACATTGGTATGTTGGCATCACAATGTAAATAAGCATTTTGGCACTGTAATTACAGATAAATATATTCACATACAGACTCCTGATTGTTTTGTGCAATAACGGTGTTTATTAAGGTGCTAATTATTGGAGGGGGGTTGTAAATTGGTGAGGGATGATGGTGTAGGAATGTCCTTGGCAGAGTCCAGTCTATTAGTCTCACAGGTGCATTGTCCAAATGGGTCTGGGAAGTGGAGCTGGGGCAGTTTAAGGATGGACAGGGTGACAAAGTGGGACAGTGGGATGACTATCAGGGTGGTATCCTTTCTTGGCGGGGGTCTTGGCATCTTACTCTGTCCTCTTCCTGGATCTCTGGGACCGCTTGCGGGGTGGTTCTCCTTCTGCAGGGGGTGGGGTGCTGGTGGCCTGTTGGTCCTGTGGCGGTGCCTCCTGTCCACTAGCACCGGCGGAGGTGGTGTGCAGTTCTTGGTCCATGCTAGTGTCAGGGGCCCTTTGTGGTGCCACAGTGTCCCTCAAAGTGGTCACTACCAGATTCAGCACCCCTACGATGGTGCCCAGGGCGGAGCTGATGGTTCTGAGTTCCTCCCTGAAGCCCAAATACTGTTCCTCCTGCATGCGCTGGGTCTCCTCAAACTTGGCCAGTACCGTAGCCATCGTCTCCTGGGAGTGGTGTATGCTCCCATGATGGAGGAGAGGGCCTCATGGAGAGTGGGTTCCCTGGGCCTGTCCCCACCCTGTCGCACAGCAGCCCTCCCAGTTCCCCTGTTTCCCTGGGCCTCTGTCCCCTGGACCGTGTGCCCACTGCCACTGCCCCCTGGTCCCTGTTGTTGTTGGGGTGGTGGGTCAACCTGGGTGCCCTGTAGTGGTGAACACACTGCTGCTTGACAGAGGTGTGGGCCCGCTGGGTGGGTGCTGTGCTGGTGTTTCCAGAGGGGGTAGGTCTGCAGTGGCCTGTGGCTGTGTGAGGGGAACCGAATGTCCAGAGGTCCCCGATGGGCCGGGCTGGTCATCTAGATCCAGGTCGACAGAGCTGCAGTCATCACTGTGGGCCTCTTCTGGGGGGGGTGGACATTTGTGGACCCTCCTGTGCGGTGACGTTGCGTAGGGGTCCTGCAGGGGTATAAAAGCATGATTATTGCATCTGTGTGTGGAATGGTGTGCAATGGGTGGGTGCCCGTGTCCCCCAGTGCTTGTATTCCTGTGTGGGGGCTTTTGTGTTGGTGGTTTGGGGGGGGGTATGGGTATGTGCAGTGGGCATGCTTTGGTGATGGGTGTCCACGCTTTGTGGTCGCATGCAGGGCTTGGTGTTGGGATGGGTGGGTTGTGATGGTGGGACATTTGCAAGGAGTAGGAGTGATGGGGGTGAGGCTAAGGGTGGGGGTATGTGTTGGCATGCAGGTGGGGTGGGGGGGATGAAGTAGTGAAGATGTGACTTACCAGAGTCCATTCCTCCAGATACTCCGCCGAGGCCCTCAGGATGCAGGATCACCAAGACCTGCTCCTCCCATGTCGTAAATTCTGGGGGAGGAGGTGGGGGTCCGCCGCCAGTCTTCTGCACTGCAATCCGGGGTGTCTTTGCAGTGCCATGGGGTGGTGTAGGTGATGTGTGGGGTGGAATGTGTGGTGATAAGTGTAGTGATGTGTATTGGTGTGTTGTGTGAAGTACGTGGTATTTGTGTGGGTGATGGTAATATGTGCGTCTGGGTGCTCGATTCTTCTATATGGTCTCTCTCTCTGTGCGTCATCCCGATTTTTGGGTGGTGGGGTTTGTGGGTGATGTGGGTGTGTGTTTTATAATGTATTGGGTGTGTGGGAGTGGTGTTTGTATGTGTATCAGGTGTTTGTATTTGGATTTGTCCAATGTGGCTGTGTTTTGTAGGAGTGTGTGTATTTTGAGCGCGGCGGTGTGTACCGCCAATAGGATACCGCGGTTGAAAGACCGCCGCGTGGATTCGTGTGTCGTGATAGTGTGGGCGTATTTCTGTTGGCGTGACAGTGTCGGTTTGGTTATCGCCAGTTTATCGCTGGCCTTTGGTGTGGCGGACTTCTGTGGGTGTCTGTATTTTGGCGGTTTCCGAGTTGTGGGTCATAATGACTGTGGCGGTTTACCGCGGCGGTGTGTTGGCGGTCTTCTGCACGGCAGTAAGCGGCTTTTACCGCCAATGTTGTAATGACCCCGCAAGTATGGATTTAATAGCAGTGACAGGTATTTTTTCTGTTCAAATTAATGTGTAAAACGTATGTCGACATCGTGGCAGATGAAATTTTTTTTTATCTCTATTCGGACATTGTAATTCCAACACCCCATTCGTTTTAGGTGTTATTTTAGAAGATCACATTTAATATTTAATGTTCTTAATTGCCTTTCTAATTTCGTATTATAGATATTAGAATTTGGAACGTGTAAGAATTGTGATGGTTGTAATTAACTGAAACAATAAATTATTCATTCATGTTTCGGTTTGAACCAGATGATAGGATTGGACAGAGTAAAACATTATGGGGGTCATTACGACCCTGGCGGTAAAAGGCAGTTACCGCCGGTCAGAAGACCGCCATAACACCGCCGCGGCCGCGGTAAACCGCCAGGGTCATTCTGACCCACAACTGCCAAACCGCCAAAAACCCGACCTCCACTGAAGGCCGCCACATCAGCGATAAACTGGAGATGACCAAACCTCCACCGTCACGCCAACAGAAATACGCCCATGCCATTACGACCCACCAATCCACGCGGCGGTCTTTCAACCGCGGTATCCCATTGGCGGTACACACCGCCGCAGTCAAAATACACACACCTTTACAAAACACAGCCACATTGGATAATTCAAAATACACACACCTGATACACATACAAACACCACTCCCACACAATCAATACGATATAAAACACACACCCACATCACCCACAAACCCCCACAAATCGAAATTCAGAGACAAGGCGCAATACACAGAGAGAGAGCACAGGGAACGCAAACCACAACACACACAGGAACCCAACATCATCCCCCACACTACGTCTATGCACAAAACACCACACACCACTACACACATCACCACAAACACCACCCCACACCTCATCCACACCACCCCATGGCACCCCAAAGTCACCCCAGGTTCTCGGACCAAGAACTCAGGGTCATGGTGGAGGAAATAATTAGGGTAGAGCCCCAGCTCTTCGGCACACAGGTGCAGCACCCCACAATAGCCAGGAAGGCGGAGCTATGGCAAAGGATCGTCGACAGGGTCAACGCTGTGGGACAGCATCCCAGAAATCGGGAAGACATCCGAAAGCGCTGGAACGACCTACGGGGGAAGGTGCGGGCGATGGTGTCAAGAGACAACATCGCTGTGCAGAAGACTGGCGGCGGACCCCCACCCACTCCACCCGAATTCACAGCATGGGAGCAAGAGGTCTTGAACATCCTGCATCCTGAGGGCCTCGCTGGAGTAGGCGGAGGAATGGACTCTGGTAAGTCTAATCTCAACTACTTCCCCCCCCCCAACCACCAGCATGCCAACCCCCACCCCCACCCTCACCCCAACCCCCCAGCACATATCCTCCCTGCTAATGTCTCACCAGCACAACCCACCCAAACCAACACCAACCCCTGAATGCCAAGACAAACCATGGACACCCATCACCTAAGCATGACCACTGCACATACCCATCCCCCCCCAAACCACCCTCACAACTCCTCCCACAAGGGAATGCCAGCACTGGGGGACAAGGGCACCCACAATTCGCACGCCATGGCACACACAGAAGCAATAACCATACTCTTTTACCCCTGCAGGGCCCGAACGCCAAGACACCGGCCCGGAGGGTCCAGAAATGTCCATCCCACCCCCAGAACAGGCCCCCAGTGATGACAGCAGCTCTGTCGACCTAGAACCTGATGACCAGCCCGGACCATAGGGGACCTCTAGACAGTCGGTTCCCCTCAGGCAGCCACAGGCCACAGCAGACCTACCCCCCTCTGGAAACCCCAGCACAGCACCCACCCAGCGGGCCCATGCCTCTGTCTCCAGGACAGGTCAAGCAGCGGTGTGTCTACCACTACAGGGCACCCAGGGCAACCCACCACCCCAACAACAACAGGGACCTGGGGGCAGTGGTAGTGGGCACACCGTCCAGGGGACAGAGGCCCAGGAACAAAGGGGAACTGGGAGGGGTGCTGTGCGACAGAGGGAGGACAGGCCTAGGGAACCCACTGTCCAAGAGTCCCTCACCACCATCATGGGAGCGTACCACCACTCCCAAGAGACGATGGCGACGGTCCTGGCCAGGTTCCAGGAGATCCAGGCCATGCAGGAGGGCCAGTACATGGGGTTCCGGGAAGAACTGCGCAGCATCAGTTCCGCAATGGGTACAATCGTGGTGGCACTCAACCAGATTGTCACCACATTGCGGGACCATGTGGTCCCCCAAAGGGCCCCTGCCACTAGCATGGAGGAAGAACAGCCCACCACCTCCGCCGGCGCTAGTGGTCAGGAGGCCCCGACACAACAGCAACGGCCCACCCGGACCCCACCCCCGGTCAGAACATGAACCACCCCGCAAGAAAGGCCTGAGATCGAGGAAGAAGACAGAGTAGGATGTCAAGACCCCCGCCATGCACGGATCCCCCCGGATGTCATCCCACTGTCCCACTTGTTCACTCTGTCCAACCTTGAACTGCCCCTGCTCCACCTTCCACAGGCATATGGACAATGCACCTCTGCGAACGTGAGTCTGGACTCTGCCATGGACATGCCTCCACCATCACCCATCACCCTTTTTGAACTATACACCAATTTTTGCACTTCAATAAACACAATTATTGCACAAAAACCATCAGGAGTCTGCTATTTTTTTTTTTAACCAAATGTATTCGATATAACCAACCAAAAATGTCCAAATACATTGTGATGACAACATACCAGTGTCACACAGCGGTAGTCCATGGGGAAATAAACCAGAGGGCACTCCGTGGGGACCAGATCACTGAAATAGGAAGGCAAATTCACAACTAAGTTACCATACATTGGGGTGAAAGGTCAGACAGTAGAGAGCCAGTACTGTTACAGATATAATAAAATGCAGGAGTATATTCTTACCTGTGTGTTACTGGAAATACTGCAGTATCACTCTGTCCCTGTTGTCTGTGTCGTCCTCTTCGTCTTCCTCCTCTTCACTCTCCGCAGGCCCACAGCAGCCACAACACCACCATCTGGACCATCCTCCTGCAGGAAAGGCACCTGGCGTCGCAAAGCCAGGTTGTGAAGCATGCAGCAGGCCACGATGATATGACACACCTTCTTTGGTGAGTACATTAGGGATCCACCTGTCATATGCAGGCACCTAAACATGGCCTTCAGGAGGCCGAAGGTCCGCTCGATCACCCTCCTAGTACGCCCATGGGCCTCATTGTACCGTTCCTCTGCCCTTGTCCTGGGATTCCTCACTGGGGTCAATAGCCAAGGCAGGTTGGGGTAACCAGAGTCACCAATTAGCCACACACGCTGTCTCTGTAGCTGTTCCATCACATAAGGGATGCTGCTATTTCGCATGACGTACGCGTCATGCACTGACCCTGGGAACTTGGCATTTACATGGGAGATGTACTGGTCAGCCAAACAGACCACCAGGACATTCATCGAATGATAATTTTTTCGGTTCCTGTACACCTGTTCATTGTCTTTTGGGGGGACCAAAGCCACATGGGTACCATCAATGGCACCAATGATATTGGGAATGTGTCCAAGGGCATAGAAATCACCCTTCACTGTAGGCAAGTCACCCACCTCAGGGAAAATGATGTAGCTCCGCATGTATTTCATCAGGGCAGACAACACTCTGGACAACACCCTTGAAAACATAGGCTGAGACATCCCAGATGAAATGGCCACTGTAGTTTGAAATGATCCACTAGCCAAAAAATGGAGTACTGACAGCACCTGCACTAGAGGCGGAATCCCTGTGGGTTGGCGGATGGGTGACATCAGGTCTGGCTCCAGCTGGGCACACAGTTCCTGTATAGTGGCACTGTTGAGTCTGTAGGTGAGTATGACATGTCGTTCTTCCATTGTCGACAGGTCCACCAGCGGTCTGTACACGGGAACATTCCTCCGTCTCCTCGCAAGTCCCAGCGGACGGTGCCTAGGAAGGACAACATGGAGCACAGAGTCAATCAACCCACAGGTAAGTTCCCACAGCCTGCACAGTACACAAATCTCTCTGGATTGAATAGCTTGTATGAGTGTCGATGCAAGGCCTAGCCATGTGTGACGCAGTAGGAATTAAGGCATGTGGGCCCTTGAAATGGCGGCTGCCTGACCTGTGAAGTGTGACAATGTGAAGTGAGGTCATTGCTCTGGCGTGGCACGCCGTGGCGGTAGGCGGTCGAAGACCACGGCGCTAAGCAGCATTGGTTAACATTGAACCCTATGGGTTTCAGGAGCCAATGACGATGTGCGCCGGCGGTCGCGGTACGCACCGCCGCGGGCGTGACCGCCATTTTCTCTCTGCTTAATCACACGAGACCTGAGCATCCACAGGAGAGGACCTATACTGCAAGTGCTGCTGTGACCTCGGTTTGGAAGTAACAGTGGCTGCTGCGACTGGGGAAAGGGCCCCCGCCTTCAGTTCCGAAGAGTTGGAGAAGCTCGTGGACGGGGTCCTCCCCCAGTATGCGCTACTCTACGGTCCTCCAGACCAACAGGTGAGTACACGGGGCCAATGCATAGTGGGCAATGCCTGTGATGAGTGGGGTGGATGTACGATGGAGGGGAGGGGAGCGAATTACGAATGCATGGCACGACAGATGAGAGCATGTGCCACCTGGCAAGTTTGGGGAGGGGGGCCACTCACATCGAGCATGCAGAAAAATGATGATGTTTCTTTTCCCCCCCTGTACATGTCACATAGGTCAGCGCCCATCAAAAGATCGATATTTGGCGTGCCATCGCCAAGGACGTCCGGGCCCTGGGGGTCCACAACAGACGGGGCACCCACTGCCGCAAGAGGTGGGAGGACATCCGCCGCGGGAGCAGGAAGACCGCCGAGGCTCTGCTGGGGATGGCCTCCCAACCTAGGAGGAGTGCCAGTCGTACCTTGACCCCCCTGATGTCCCGGATCCTGACGGTGGCCTACCCCGATTTAGATGGGCGCTTGAGGACATCACAGCAGACACAAGGGGGTGAGTACCAGCACATTCAGCTATATTTGCGCGCAGTGGAGGTGCCTGGGTGGGGGAGGAGGGCTGTGGGTATCCCTAGGCCAGCGCGATTTCTGTAGGCTAGGCCCCTCTGTGAGGTATGGTCCTGTGCCCCCGCCCCCCACCTCTGTAGGGTGCCTAGTAACGCTATTCATGGACCTGTGTATTCTGTGTGGGCAGTTGTCGCCCATAGGCTTGTAAGGCATGTCCCAGGGAATGAGTAGTGTACCCCAAGTGCGCAGCGTAGTGCAGGGGGCTTCTGTGTCTGTCCTCTCCGCCAACGGTGTCCCCAATGCATGCACTCAACTTGTCTTTATTTCTCCATCCCCCCCCCCCATTTTCTTTGTTTTTTGGTGAATGTGTGCATTAGCATCATCAGGCGGAGGAGAAGTGGCATCGGCGCAAGAGGGAGCTGCATCTCACATGGCCCCGGAGGGCCATGCAACGGACTCCGACATGACCAGTGAGACGGAGGGCGAGGGGGGCTCCACCACGGGGACCCGTGCAGACGTCAGTGACACCGACACGTCCTCGGATGGGAGCTCCCTTGCGGTGGCGGCAACATCCGTGCCCACCGATACTACAGGTACAGCCGCCACCCAGCGCACCAGCTCCGCCCTCCCAGCAGCCCCTCGGCCTTCGGCCCGTGCCCGCACGGCCAGGAAGGCGGCCATCTCCTTCGCCCCAGGCACCTCAGGCCCTACCCCAGTCACCCCTGCTGCCCTCAGTGAGGAGGTCATTGACCTCCTGAGGACCATCATTGTTGGGCAGTCTACCCTTTTGAATGCCATCCAGGGTGTGGAGAGGGAGGTGCATCAAAGCAATGCATACCTGGAGGGCCTTCATTCGGGTCAGGCTGCCCATCAGCGATCGTTCAACGCTCTGGCCTCAGCACTGACGGCAGCCATTGTCCCTGTCTCCAGCCTCCCTCTTCTAACTCCCTCCACCCAGTCCCACTCTCCTGTTCCTCTGCCTATCCCATCCACACCTACAGACCAGCCTGCACACACCTCAACACCCAAGGGAAGCTCATCCAGACATAAGCACCACAGAACACACAAGCATTCACACAAGCAACATACAGATGCAGACATGCCAACAGCCACTACCTCCTCTGTGTCCCCCACCTCCTTGTCTCCCTCCTCCCTCCCTGTGACGTCTACACTCACACCTGCATGCACACCACCATCAGCCAGTACACCCATCACCAGCACACCCTCCACACCAGTCCGCACACATGCAGTCACCACCCCCACTGCCATGTACACGTCCCCTGTGTCCTCTCCCAGTGTGTCTGTCACCCCCGCTTCCAAACCACACAAACGCAGGCAGGCACCCAACCAACAGCCATCCACCTCACGTCAGCCTCCAGCCCAAGCACCTGCACCCAAAGACACCAGACTTGACTCTCCTACAACCACATCCTCTTCCTCCACTCCCATACCCACTCCAGCTACCCTTCCCATGGCTCCTAAAAAACGAATACTCTATAAACTGGACCTCTTTTCCTCACCTGACCCACCCCCTCCATCTCGTAAGAGTTCCAAAAACACCTCAGCCACCACCAGCCCAGCAACTCCCAAGAACGTCGTGGCTGGTTTTTGGAGTCCGCCCTTTCCTTGTGCAGGGACATCGGCCAGCAGCAAAGGCACAGCCAGCCCCCCCCCCCCGGGAAGAGGAGCAAAAAACTGAAGGGCAGGCGTGACAGGCCTGATACGCCTGCCCCCAAGGAGGGTAGCGTTGCACCGTCACCTGCCACATCGGGTAAGGGAGCCAAGTGCCACGGAGAGTCTGCCAAGGAGGGCAAGGGCAGCAAAGCGCAAAAGGCAGGGAGCAGCCGACCTGGCCATGAGGGCCCCACCAGCCCCATTCCGGGGGTATCGGAGGAGACCCATGGCCCCAGGACTCCATCACAGGAGGGCCCCGCAACGGAAAGGTCCGATGCTGACTGAGCAGGAAGTATTGGCCAGGTGTGGTTCACTCGAAACACAAGACAGGCACCGCTGAACAGGGCCCCGCCAAGACAGGCACCGCTGAACAGGGCCCCGCCGTGAGAAGCACCGCTGAACAGGGCCCCGCCGTGAAGGGCACCGCTGAACAGGTCCCGCCGTGAGAAGCACCGCTGAACAAGGCCCCGCCGTGAGAAGCACCGCTGAACAAGGCCCCGCCAAGACAGGCACCGCTGAACAGGGCCCTCCTGTCAAGCACCGCTCCGCTGGGCCCTCCTGTCAAGCACCGCTCCGCTGGGCCCTCCTGTCAAGCACCGCTGGCCCATTGGCAGGCCTGGTTCTGTGTCGGGCAGGGCTTCACGAGGCACTCTGCCCACCATGCCTCCTCCATGACCAGTGGACTCTGTAATCCACCTGATGGACTGTGGCTTTGCACCCCCCAGGATGGCACAATGGGCAATCCACCCACTGTGGAGACTTGAGAGACTGTGGCTTTGCACTCCCCAGGATGGCACAGTGGGCATGGAGGCCCTTCGTGGATCTGGCGTCGTGGACTCATGTGGCTGAGGTGCCCCCCCTTCCCTTCCCCCTGAGGTGCCAGTATTTTATTTTTGTGATGCCCCAGCAGTGTTCTCTCCAATGGACTCGATCTCGTGTGTGGGCTTTGCCCATGTGTTGCTGCACATTGGCCTACGGACATTTGGACTTTGCAAAACTGTGCCAGACTTTTGCTACTTGTATATATATAGTTCTAGATGTGTATTAATTCTTTATATATTGGTAAGTTCGCTATACTTAATTATTGATATAATATAGTTCTATTTTTACAATCATTGCCTTTTGTCTTTGCATTTTTGTTTTGGGGGTTTGGGGGTGTCACTCTGACTTTTCAATCTGCATTGGTGTGTAGGTATTTCGGTGGGGGTGAGGGTGGGGGTGGGTGTGTGGCGTATGTGTGTGCCCGTAACCTTTCCTCCTCCCCCCTCCCCTGTGTCGTAGGTGCAGTACTCACCGTTGTCATCTGCGGCGACGTTCGTGATCCTGGAAGAAGAGCAGGAAGGCAATGGCTGGGAGGATGTGGAGTTCCGGTTCCATGCTGTCCCGATTCCGCGTGGAGTGTGTCGAGGTGAGCGTTTTCCATTGGAAATGTCTGTTTCCGCCGTGTTTTTATCGGCTGGGCTCCCGCCCCGGAAAAGGTGGCGGATTGGTGAGTTGTGATAGGGTGGGCGGTACATTGTCTGCCGCCTGGCTGTTGGCGGTGACCGCCGCGCTGTTTGTTTGTGCCGCCATGGCGGTCGGAGTGTTAAAGCGGCGGCCTGTGTTGGCGGTTCCCGCCAGGGTCAGAATTCCATTTTTTGGACCGCCAGCCTGTTGGCGGGTTGGCCGCCGCTTTAACACTGACCGCCAGGGTGAGAATGACCCCCTATGTGTAACATATTTTTTTTGTGATTTAAGACATGATGTGGCACTTAAGCCTATTGACGTCAAGACCTCTGTTCGATTAAGCAGAAGTAAAAAAAAACATTCTTGAATAGAAGCAACAATAATCTCTGCTAATCTCTGCATACTCAACCATACCACTGATCACTTACCTTTTAATGTAGAGTTGTGTTTAATAAAAAAAAAAAATTGATAAAGGGAAAGGATCAAGATAAACACAATGAATGATTGCCGGTAGCATAACTCAAAGTGGATAGCAGGTCAACCACTTTAAGTGGTTATTCATAAAGATTGTGCGGTATGGAATGGTCAGTCAGCACTTCCTCTGTTCAGGTGTTTTGATTTGCCCTAGACTTTCCATTTGCTTCCTTTCAGAATGCTTTGGAAAGAATTGTTTTATGACTACTGTTTATCTAGTACTAAAGAACATTTCATCCCCAAAACTACACACAAAATGATACTGGTACAATCCACTAAAATGTATGGATTCCAATCCATGTTCAATTCACAGTGAATTCAAGCAGTCACAAAGTGCATGACTTCACTAGCCTTATGCCCAATTTACTAAAGCTGTAAGACTATACTTATTTAGAGTTACTCCTATGTTAACGCAAATTTGACAGTAAAAAGGCTCAATGAATTTCAGGAACCATCTTAGAAGTCTGTGACTATCAATCATTTTTAGAAGTACTCGAATGATAAAAAAATTCCCGAATTGTACGTATGAGTGCCAATGCATAAGTTGACCCAAATGGCAACAATGCATTTGAACAGTATTTTTGTTCTTTTGGTAGAAGGACATTTGCCTGAGCTATCACAATCAAAAACTATAGCCCAATCATTACTTAACCAAGGAGCTTATGGCTTTCAATCATCTTTTTGAAGTGGACCCACTTAGAATCTACCACAAACCCTTCTACTACTTTGGAAGTGCAACTGGGGGAATTCCACCATGCCAGCATTATATGCATTTTAGCAAATTTAACTTTCAAGATAACATGTTTGCCGCTCCTGATTTTGTATATCAATAATTTGACTTTATCCTCAGGATTTTTGTGTACCAAAATTAATCTTATAAAGATTAATCTTAGAAAGAATTTCTAAATCATTCAATGGTCAAACGATTCTTATTCTCATGTAATTTGTATGCTCCTTCATGAAACGTAGTTTCCCAAACCTTGCCACCTGTACACGCATTTCATGTATATCAGTGTTTTCTGAATCAAGATCTGGAGATTATTATGAGATGACTGCTGTTGTTAGTGTAGGTTAGTGATGAGAAAATTTGTGCTTTAGAGGCTGTGGACATTTATCATGTTGAAAACACACAGGAAAACATCCCTTTCTGGGTATTAACGAATATCTGGTATGCGTCTGATGTCCTGTAAATCCAGGTGAACTCACACCTAAGACCAAATGCATAGATAGAGTGTAAAAGAAAGTTCAATTCTCTCATTTCTTTCGGGATATATTGATTAGAATTTCTCCACACACGACAATATTTTCCTTGAGTATAAAAATAAAAATAAAGGTGCAATGAACATTCACTGTGATAAAGTGATTTCAGGTTGTTTGCCATGGACAGGCTTAAGCAGAGGAAATTATGAAAACATACACTTGCCAGTTTTGCTTACCCAAAAATCGTTGACATGACACAAATTCTAATGAAGGGAAATGGCAGCAGCAAAATTAAAATGTTATGAACAAAGCAGCAATATAAGTGTTGAAGACTGTTGTAGATCAGTGATCTATTGAGGTGGCTTTACACTTGCCTGGTACCAGTTAATTTCAAGTTTGAGACACAACAGGTCCCAGATTTATACTTGCTTTGCGCAGAATTTGTATAATTTGTTTTACGCAAATTCAGCGCAAACCTAACTCCATATTTATACTTTGGAGCTAGACACGTCTATTGCCATAGTTTTGGAGTTAAAGTAATTGTTTGCTTGCGGGAAACTACCTTGCGCAATGAGACACAAGGTAGACATTACAGTTCAAACAATGACGATATGGCCATAGTGCCATAATTATCCCCCATGATAAAATCAAGCACAGGGAAGGAAGCCTTAAATAATGGTGCTAAACTTGCTTACCGCCATTATTTAACCCCTGGGTCAGGGCAGGCGTTAGGGGACCTGTGGGCCTATTTCCATGGTCAAAGACCACAGAATGGGCCTACAGGTGCCCTTCCATAGCCCCAGGGACATCCCCACCCACACCAGAGAGACACCACAGGATGGTGGGGACCCCATCCCAGGTAAGTAAGGTAAGTACTGGTAAGTATTTTATTTTTATTTTTTAAGTGCCATAGGGGGGCTTAACTTGGGCCCCCCTACATGGCACTGGACCAAATGGCCATGCTGAGGGGACATATGTCCCCTGGGCATGGCAATTGGGGTGGTGGGCATGACTCCTGTCTTTACTAAGACAGGAGTTATGTTCATGAGGGTTTTACGTAAAAAAAATGATGCTAGTCTGGTTAGAGGCATTTATATGTCTCTTACCATACAAGCATCATCCTTTGACGCACAACCTACTGTTCCCCCTATGCCTCCCCCACGCAGCTAGTGTCCTTTTTGAAGAAGCTAGCCGGGTCTTACCGCTGGCTACCGTCATTCCATTAATATGACACCCGGCCGGCGTCTTGGAATGGCGCTAGCAGGCAGTATACTTTTTCACTCAAAACTGCGTTAGCGCAGTTTTGTGTGAAAAAGTATAAATCTGGGCCCAGGAATCCAACCTTGGATGTTGGTAAAATGAATGCCGTTCAATTGGGTATGAACTGGGAATGTTTAGGACTTCATTACAGTGGCCTGGTTACTCCAATGAGGTTGGCAGGAACATTTCAACCCTGTGGTTTTTCACTCAGCGATTTTACCTGTCGCTATCAAACAAAGGACCTTTTGTAGAGTTTGGCAAACAGGATTCTCAGTTGCAAAAGAGACAGAACATTCCCTTGATCTGCCTGCTTTATTTAGAGACTCTAAGCTTTTCAGCAACAGAGCAGCTGTTGACTTCATTGTTGGAAATCTTCTTCTGATGGCCAAAATGGTAGGAGACATCAGAGGAAGGACATTACAACACCCATCCCATTTAGGGTGGGAGTGTGATGTCTGTTTTTTCTCCTGTCCCTCCAATGAGGCACAAAAAAACTAATGACCTTGGAGGAAAAGTCCCAAGATGTGGAGGTTACACGATTTTTCCACAATAAACTCCCACTTTCAAAGATTTCCTTTAAAAAACAAAATTTGTTAAAAGTTTAGTGATTGCCCGTCAAAACTGGAATGCCATCTACCAAACTGTTTTAACCTTGAAGGGAATCGCCACGATAATGTTTCCTTTCAACATACAAAGATGACTGTTAGGATGGCAGTAGATTATAGTCCATTGAGGTGGTGAAGGTAACGTTCTTCATCACCATTACATATGGTACTCCATCTCCAAAGCTTAAACCGGCCCCAACACTCCTGGTGAAACGTGGGAAAAAATGATGATATTGACAAGGTAAATCCATTTTCTGCATGTTACTACCCAAAACCCTGTAATCACAATTATTTCCTCCTTTTTGGACATATCAAACCACCAGTAACTGTAATTCTGAGGGAGGCACATAAAGGGCATTATTGTGGGCTACTCTCAATAAGGGCCTTAGAGCTTGTTTTGCAAAGGCTTTTTGCCACCCTTTGATGAATAAAAATGAATTTGTATGAGTAAAGGCTGCATCCTTATTCACTGATCCAATCTCACAACACACATTTACAAATATATTTTAAAAAGTCCAGGCCAGTGCACTTTTCCAATTCTTAAATACAGTAACATGGGGCCAGATGTAGCAAAATAACATTTTGCGACTTGCAAATAGCGAGTCATTGCGACTCGCTGTTTGCAAGTCGCAAAATGTTATGCAGAACGGTGTCTCAGACACCGTCTGCAAGTCGGTATGGGGTCGCAAGGACCCACCTCATGAATATTCATGAGGTGGGTCGCAAATTGCGGCCCCATACCGACTATGGGCACTCGCAAACATGGAGGCCTGCTGTAGTCAGCAGACCTCCGTGTTCGTGACTGCTTTAAATAAAGCAGTTTTTTTTTTTTTTAAGTGTAGCCCGTTTTCCTTAAAGGAAAACGAGCTGCACTTTTAAAAAAAACGAAACCTTTAGTTTCGGTATTTTTTCAGGGCAGGGAGTGGTCCCTTGGACCACTCCCTGCCCTGAAAAAATGTTTTTGGGTCCAGTCACAAACTGGAAGGGGTCCCATGGGGACCCCTTCCAATTTGCGAGTGGGTTACCATCCACTTGAAGTAGATGGTAACTGCAACACCATTTGCGACCGCATATGCGGTCGCAAATGGTGTTGCATACCACTAGGAATCGCAAATAGGAAGGGAACACCCCTTCCTATTTGCGATTCTGAAATGCATTTTGCGAGTCGGTCCGACTCGCAGAATGCATTTCTGCATAGGAAAATGTGATTTGCAACTCGCAAATGGCAGTTTTTGCCGTTTGCGAGTTGCAATTCCTTTCCTACATCTGGCCCATGGTGAAGTACTTTTAAATTTAGTGAACATTCATAAGCTTGTAGGTTTGTGGGGAACTTCCCACTTCGACCCACTTACAAAACTACTTTGGAAGAAGGAAGAAGCAAGTGCTTTTGCATAGTGAGAAAAGGATGGAAGCAACTCAGTATTTAATATGGTAGAGGGGAAGGGGATTTCCCACTAAGAGAAAGATGTTCACAATGACACATTTTATTTGTTTAATGCACATTTATGCATTACTAATTTATTAAAAACCTTCAACATCACACAGCCTTAATTTCCAGAGCTACGCTGGGGTCTTTGCAGTCCTATAATGGTAAGAAATCTTCTGCAAACATAGGAATCATGCTACATAAGATTTCTGTCTTTTATAACTTAGATCAGGTGGCTTAGGTATCTAATATTTTTGCGCCTAACAATACTTTATTGTGTGATAGGTGTTACAAAACTAGTCCCTATTAAAGTAAACTATTAGATGGCTAAAAACCCTCAGATATGGCATTTGCGACTGTCAGAATGTTCTTTACTATGTATTAATCTCTTTTTAGGAGTTGTAAATGTTTTTTGAATGTGAAAATGGGATTCCAAATAGATAGATTGATTTGATATCTGAAAAGGTTATCTTTTTCAAATTCTGAATCAGTATTTTATGCATTAAAGTTTTGCAACCAATATCCTTTAACAAAACATTGAAAATGTACAGATACCTCAAATGAGGTGGCTATCCATTTATAAAAGGAAAGGGGCCGGGGGCCACTGCCAACTCTTAAATAAACGTATTTTTTTAAACGCAGCCCCATTTCCTTTACAGTACTATTCTTATTAGGAAATTAGTCCCCCTTCTGTGGTAAGCAGGAGACCAGTCACTAAAACATCAAAACCATGGGCTTCATCTAAGGGGCCGGTTAGGAGTCTGGCGATCCGACCAACAGACCAACGTGGGGGTGGTAAGGAGGATGCCGCCAAGTTAGCAGCCTCCTGACTGCTGTATTATGACATGCCTGTGTAGCTGGTGGCACAATGCATCCAACATTGGCTACAGCTGCCGGAGCCTCTCAACACCGATGTCGGCTGCACTAACTGCACAGCCAGCCAGTCTGTCCCAGTGTTGCCATGCACCATGTCATACATGGCAGACAGTGCACGCTGCAACAAAGCTGGCAAGGGGGCCTGTGCAATGCCAACAACATTGGCAATTACCATCCTAAGGCCCCAACTATAACCTTCCCTGCCTTTCTGATGACCTTTTCATGGTGGTGTCCCTGTGATGAAGAGGTTGGTGAAAAGACGGGTTGAAATATGGACGGTGGTGCCAATCCCAGCACCGCCTCTATTGTCTGCTCATGATAGACCAGGATCCAGACTTGGGTCCTTTAATTCATTTGTGATGAGACAATCAATAGGTTAACAATCCAACCTTTAGCAAATGTGTCTCATCCATCCGTTATTCAAAAATGGGTAAATTTAGTACCTAACAAGGAAGAGTAGCTGGAAGCACTACATCAAAATATGTCATTCACATTCTTTCGCAGATGTGCAGCCTTATAAAATAAGAATATGGGCCTGATTTAGATCTTGACATAGAGGTTACTTCATCTCAACGGTGAGGAATATCTCATCCACCAAAATCTAAATACTATGGCAAACATTGGTATTTATATTTCTGGAACGGGATAACAGCCATCATTGCGACGGCATAACCTGTCCACCAAGATCTAAATCAGGCTCTGTATCTCAGTATCACAGAGGTGGAGATTTGTGTGCCTTCTGAAAGATTGGATGCGTTTGTAAGGGGTGTAGATGTCATTTAAATTCATTAACCACTTAGTCCTTGACTATTTTCAGGATAACATTTTAAAATAGGAGGACAGACATTGTCTCTGCTCTGTCAATCATTTCCTTGTGGCAATTCATAAAACGTTGACTAATTCCCAAGAGAATAAAAAA
Organism: Pleurodeles waltl; assembly: GCF_031143425.1. NCBI lineage: Eukaryota > Metazoa > Chordata > Amphibia > Caudata > Salamandridae > Pleurodeles > Pleurodeles waltl. The sequence continues at coordinate 564,873,682 of NC_090444.1, forward strand.
TACAAAGTATGGAAATGCCTACCTCTGGCTCACAAGTAAGGGAGGTCCTTCCAGTCCTTCCTGATGTAATACAAGCCAAAGGCCTTCTAATTCCCTTTTTGTCTGAGCTGTGTGCAGCCCCGTTAATCAAATGTGCTACATAAATATCTTAAAATTATCAATTATTTAATCATTCTAATGCTTTCATTGGCAAAGTACAGCACAAACAGCCAAGCTTAGTGCAAGTTCAGAAAACAATCACAGCATAACTCCTAATTTGATTTAACTCTTTAATGTATATTTTTGTATTATGTCTACCAGTCATCAACACAATTGAAAATCTGTTTGATTATGGGGCTTTCTTTTAATAGGTACACTAATTTATTTATTTATTTAGTTATGGTTTTTATAGAGTGCACGGCTACTCATAAGAGTGTTCCGGCACTGAGATCCAAACACCGGTGGTCAGAAGCGGAAAATAATTTTAACCCCTTCCCCGCCACATACATAATGGTTATGTCCTGTGACGCAGCGCTCAAGCGCCACGGATTTAACCATTATTTCTTGGAACCGGCCCTCGGGGGAAGCACTAGCGCTCCCCCGAGGGCCTAGGGCAGGGATGGAAGGGGAATTGCTTCCCCTTCCACCCCTATCCCCCCAGTGACATCTGATGACGTCAGCGCACAATCGCGCGCTGACCTCATCAGAGGCCGCCAGCTTCTAGCGCGATCGGAAGAGAAATGAAAGCATGTATTTTCCGATCGGGGTGGGGCGGGCAGAGAGACATGAAAGGAAAGGAAAGTTCTTTCCTTTCCTTTCATGTCTTTCTGAACATTTCAGCAGCCCGATCGTAAAGTGATGGGCTGCAGAAATGCCCACTAGACACCAGGGATTTGGTTTGTGTTATGTTATTGACATGAGGGGTGCAACAATTTTTTATTAGGCCTTTTTCTGCCCCCCCGGGGCAGATCGGCCTATTTTAATTAGGCTGATAGTTACACTAATTTATTTATTTATGGTTTTTATAGAGTGCACGGCTACTCATAAGAGTGTCCCGGCACTGAGTTCCAAACACCGGTGGTCAGAAGTAGAAAATTATTTTAACCCCTTCCCCGCCACACACATAATGGTTATGTCCTGTGATGCAGCGCTCAGGCGCCACGGATGAAACCATTATTTCTTGGAACCGGCCCTCGGGAAAGCGCTAGCGCTCCCCGAGGGCCTAGGGTAGGGATGGAAGGGGAATCGCTTCTCCTTCCCCGCCCTTCCCCCCAGTAACATCTGATGATGTCAGCACACAATCGCGTGCTAACCTCATCAGAGGCAGCCAGCTTCTAGCGCAATCGGAAAAGAAATGAAAGCATTTCTCTTCCGATCATGGGTGGGGTGGGCAGAGAGACATGAAAGGAAAGGCCTTTCCTTTCCTTTCATGTCTTTCTGAACATTTCTGCAGCCCGTTTGTAAAGCGATCGGCTGCAGAAATGCCTACTAGACACCAGGGATTTGGTTTGTGTTATGTTATTGACATGAGGGGTGCGACCCCTGGGCAAGGGTCGATTTCGGGGGGGGGCAATCTTTTATTAGGCCTTTTCTGCCCAGCCCCGGGGGCAGATCGGCCTATTTTAATTAGGCTGATCTGCCCCAGAGGCGACAGAGAACACTGGACACCAGGGATTTTTTTTCATTACAATCTCATGCAAGGGGAGCGACCCCCTTAGGCAAGGATTGCTCCCCTGGGGGGCAAATTCATTTTAGGGCATTTCTGCCACCCTTGGGGGTCAATCAGCCTATTTTAATTAGGCTGATCAGCCCCCAAGTTGGGCAGAAACGATTAGGCACCATGGATTTTAATTTTTTTAGGAAAGGGTTGCTTCCCTGGAGGGCAATATTATTTTAGGCCATTTCTGCTCACCTTGGGGCCAGATCAGCCTATTTTTTATTAGGCCAATCTTCCCACAAAGGGGGCAGAAACCTTAGACACCGGGGATTTTTTTTGTGCCAATTTCACTCAAGAGGAGCTAACCCTTAGGAAGGGTCACTCCCCAGGGGGGCAAATTTATTTTAGACCATTTCTGACCCCCTTGGGGACAGAACACCTATTTTAGTTGGGGCGTTGTACCCCCCAGGGGGGCAGAAACCACAAGTCTCCAGGGATTTTTTTTTTACAATGGGGAGCGACCCCTTAAGCAAGGGTTGCTATCCTGGGGGGAATATTTATTTTAGTCCATTTTTGCCCACCCTTGGGGGCACATCAGCCTATTTCTATTAGACTGATCTGCCCCCAGCGGAGCAGAAACCACTTAGGCACCAGGGATTGCTGTGTTTTGTTTGGGGGCAGCCCCTTGGGCAAGGGTCACTCCCCATGGGGGCACATTACTGTTGGCCATTTCTACCCCCCTGGGCAGATTGGCCTATTTGTGTAAGGCCCATCTGCCCCCAAGGGGAGCAGAAAGCCCACCAGACACTATGGATTTTTTTTATGGCCATACCCCCACCCCAAATAAATGGGGACAAAGTTGTTCTGCCCACTGGTGGGCATATGGGGCAATAACCCCCAATCCACTCCCCGGGGGGTGGGGGGGCAGGAAGCCTACTGGAATAAAAAAAAAAAAAAGTGGGTTGGTGGCTAACAACCCGTATGGGGATGGTTATGCCCCCACCCCAACTGAAGGGAGTAACAGTCTTTCAGCTGTCCCCCGCACACAAAAAAGATCTTATCCCAACGGCAAGCAAGAAGACATTATTTTGGGTTTTGGTCTTACATTTGGGCCATGAGAGGTTGTCTAACTCTCAAAATTGTCCTACTTGGAATAGTGAGGGCTGCGCTTTTTGGACTTTGGAATGCTGCCATTTAGAAACATCTACGAGACCTAGACACATCTGAAAACTAAACATCTGGGTGAGTCCAGGGTGATGTGCTTCACATGCACCGCAATATTTTCTTACATACAATGCCCTGCAAACCTCCAACTTTGCTTGAAATCACAAACTTTTTGTTGGAACCTTCCAGAATCTGCAGGAATCCAAAAAACTCCTACAACCCAGCATTGTTGCATCTATACCGATAAATATTGTGCCCCACTTGTCAGCCTAAAAACATAGTTTTTCATACTGCCCTTTTGGACCTGCTATGGTTTCCCCTCAATTTGAACATACTTTTGGCTCTTCCGTGTCACAGGCACTTGGCCCACCTACACAAGTGAGGTATCATTTTTATCGGGAGACTGAGGGAAACATTGGGTGGTAGGAAATTTGTGCTGGTACGGTGATCCTACAAGGAAATGTGGGGAAAAAATGAGGTTTGCAGAGGATTCTGGGGAAGCCACGCAAGCCACACCGTCCTGGACTCCCTCAGGTGTATAGTTATCAGAAATGTCTGGGTTTGGTAGGTTTCCCTAGATGGCTGCTGAGCCCATGACCAAAAACACAGGTGCCCCCTCCTCCCCCCACAAAAACAGGTAGTTTTGTATTTAATCATTTTGAAGTTTCCACATAGTGTTTTAGGGCACTTCCTGTCGCTGGCACACAAGTGAGGTACCATTCTTATCGGGAGATGTGGGAGAATGCTGGGTGGAAGGAAGTTTGTGGCTCGCCTAAGATTCCAGAACTTTGCAGCACCAAAATGTGAGGAAAAAGTTTTCTTTTTTTTGCCAAATATTGAGCTTTGCTAAGGATTCTGGGTAACAGAACCTGGTGAGAGCGCCACAATATACCCCATCCTGGGTTCCCCTAGGTGTTTAGTATTCAGAAATGTCCAGGTTTGCTAGGTTTTCTTAGGTGCTGGATGAGCTAGAGGCCAATTCCACAGCTAGGCACTGTGCAAAAAACAGGTCAGTTTTCTGTGGGAAAATGTGATGTGTCCACAATGTGTTTTGGGGAATTTCCTCTTGCGGACACTAGGCGTACCCACACAAGGGAGGTACCATTTTTTATCGAGAGACTCTGGGGAATACTGGGTAGAAGTAAATTGTGGCTCTTCTCAGATTTCTGAACTTTCTATCATCGAAATGTGAGGAAAAAATTTAAAGTTTGCAAAGGATTCTGGGTAACAGAACTTGGTGAGAGTGCCACAAGTTACCCCATCCTGGGTTCCCCTAGGTGTCTAGTTTTCACAAATGCACAAGCTTAGTAGGTTTTCCTAGGTGCCAGCTGAGATAAAGACCAAAATCTACAACTAGGCAATTTCCAAAAATCACGTCAGTTGTCAATGTAAACATTTTCAGTGTCCAAGTTATGCTTCCTGTCGCAGGCATTATGCCTACTCACACAAGTGAGGTACTGTTTTTATCGGGAGACTTGGGGGAATACAGAATAGAACAAGTGTTATTGCCCCTTGTCTTTCTCTACAATTTTTCCTTCCAAATGTAACACAGTGTGTAAAAAAGACGTCTATTTGAGAAATGCCCTGTAATTTACATGCTAATATGGATACACCGGAATTCAGAGATGTGCAAATAACCACTGCTTCTCACCACCTTTTCTTGTGCCTATTTTTTAAATACATAGGTTTCCTTGATACCTATTTTTCACTCTTTATATTTCACCAAATGAACTTCTGTATACCCGGTATACAATGAAAACCCATTGCAAGGTGCAGCTCTTTTATTGCCTCTGGGAACCTAGGGTTCTTGAGGAACCTACAAGCCCTTTATATCTCCCAACCAGAAGAGTTCAGCAGACGTAACGGTATATTACTTTAAAAAATCTGCCATAGCTGGAAAAAGTTATAGAAGAAAACGTGGAAAGAGAGTGCTCTTTTTTACCTTAATTTCAATATTGTTTTATTTTAGCTGTTAATTTCTGTAGGAAATCCTTGAAGGATCTACACAAATGACCCCTTGCTGAATTCATAATTTTGTTTACTTTTCAGGAATGTTTAGCTGTCTGGGATCGAGCATTGCTTTTTACACCTATTTCTATCACTAACTGGAAGAAGGCTGAAAGCACAAAAAATTGTAAACCTTGGGTATGTACCAGTAAAATGCCAAAGCTGTGTTGAGAAATTGGGTTTTCTGATTCAAGTCTGCCTATTTCTGAAAACTGGGAAGATGGTGATTTTAACATCACAAACCATTTGTTGATGCCATTCCAGGGAAAAAACACAAGCTTTCTTCTGCAGCCCTTTTTTACTATTTCTTTTTCTTAAAATGAAAATTTAGCTATGTTTTAGCTAATTTCTTGGTCTCCTCCAGGGGAACCCACAAACTCCCTAGGATTTTAGAAAAAAAGGACGCAAATTTGGCGTGAGTAGCTTATGTGGACAAAAGGTTATGAAGGACTAAGCGCGGACTACCCCAAATAGCCAAAATAAGGCTTGGCACAGGAGGAGGAAAAGGCCTGGCACCAAAGGGGTTAAAAGGTCTGGTTAAACAGCCAGATTGTTAAACCCCCTTTGCAGGAGCTCTCATCTTTTATTGCACGTAGATAACGAGGGGAGAGCACTCCAGCTAGAGGCAGCCAAGGCAGAAAAAGAGGAGCCGTCCCATTTCTTCCTCGTAGTCTTGGGCATTACAACCAGCAGGGTATCTGAGGAGTGCAAAGTTCTACTAAGGCAATAGTGGATAAGTCTGTTGACCTGACAACTGAGCCCTAATTTATAAAAAGCTCTGTGAGCAATCACTAGCCCATTAAAAAGACCCTTTGGCAGATCAGCAACCAATGTAAAGCCCTAAGATGCACTTGGATGCGATTGTGCTTCTTGAGTTGATACAGTGGGAGGATTCAGTACAGTGCATTAGCATGATCCAGCCTCGAAGTTATAACCACATGGATGACAGTTTTCTGGTACTATGCCAGAAGAAAAAATCATTATTTTTTCAAGGCTCTCAAGACGCGGAAGCAGACTCCTATCACAATGTCAACCTAGTACCTGAAGGAAAGTTCATTGCCACATTTTACACACAAAGGACAGGCCACCTTGACAGGGGAGGGAGAACAGGGAGCAGAGCTGGGTCAGAAATCACCACCCCAAATAGGAGAGGGGAAAACAAAGACTAAAACTTCGGTTTTACTGGTATTACATTGGAGATTGCTCTGTCCCATCCACTGAAATACCACTGAGAGGCAAACCACAAAAGGACCCTGATTATTGGGAGTAATTATTTATCATTATTTATAATTAGTAACTATTTCGTAATTCTTATGCTTACTCAGTCACCCTAATATAAATTTATTTTATGTAATCTATGAAAAGAATTACTGGATTTAGAAGAATAATGGTGTTTTAGCTGTTTAGTAGTATTTAATATTTGTTTGGTAATAATGATGAGGGGATTATAAATCATGTATATTAGGGAAATATCATGTTATTTGCCCATGGCCATAAGTGCCACGTCATTATTTTATTTCATTTATCAAGATGTGTGTTAACGGTGGATATGTGCACATATCACTACACTAAACAAATATGGTGTGATCAGTTTTTAAGGGATGTTGTTCTGATAAATATCAAACTCATGATAATTCAATGTTGTTAAGTTTGGAGTTAGAATGGAATTTAAAGCTCACAAATCCAACACTTTCCCCAATGTGGTTAAGCTTGGAGTGAAAATAGTGGGAATAGTATAATTAACTCCCACCTCCAAAGCCAGGCAATCTCCCTAGTGTGGTTATATTTGAAGTTGGAATAATAAATTGTAACCCCATCCAAAGCCATCAATTTGGTCAATTTCGTTTGGGATTAGTAAATATGAAATCTCCACCAAAGTCCAACACCTTTCCCAATGTGGTTAAACTTGGAGTAAGAATATTAAGGAAATCATTAGGAGTTTGGCAGGTGGAAACATTCATCCGCCAAACTCCTGACCAGGAGACTGTTGTGGTGCTGCCTGTCTCCCCACAGGCCCCATTATAACTTTCCCACTGGGCTGACTGGCGGGTCCCCGCAGTGGGAAAGGAGCAGCAGCATGTTCCAGGTTCATAATTGAGCCAGCAGCAATGCTGCCGCATGCAGGGTGCACCAGCACCCTTGAAATGCGCACAGTCTGCGCAGCACAGTTTAAGACTGCTGGGCAGGTGGACCTCTGCACTGCCCATGCCACGGACATAGGCAGTGCAGGGGCCCCCCTGTGGCCCCCTTCACTTGTTCTCCATCAGCATTTTCATGATAGTGAAACCGCCATGAAAAGGCTGGTGCAGAACAAGGTCGTAATCAGCAGGGCGGCCCTAAGTTCATTTCAGCCCTGGCTAATTGCAACCAGGACTGCTGTCACCCCGTCAGGATCTTGGATCCTGGTGGTGACAGCGGTAGGTTGGCAGGTCAGCACGCCAACCTCGTAATGTGGCGGTCGGACCACCAAAGCCATGGCGGTCTGACCGCCACCGTGAGTCTGTCAGTCTTCTGACTGCCAAGCACATAAACGCCCCCTAAATTAGAAAACCCTAAAGTTTGACATTATCTCCAATGTGATTACGTTTGGAGTGGGAATAGAAGATTTGACCATGACAAAGTGCAACACTTTGCACACTGTGGTTAAAGTTAGAGTTGAAATAGTAAACCACCCATTTATTTTACCCTGAGTGACATGCTCACTTTCCTTGCTCGGAGCTCTCTGACTAAGCCTCACCTTCTAACACCTGACGACCTGTCCTACCACTCAGTCATACCGTGTTAAACAGTTACCCTGGCCCTCTAACTCCTCTGGCACCATGATCTGTTAGAAATGGTGTCTTTGATTGGAAGTCAGGTTGACCCCTCTCCAAGCAAGGACCTTCACTCTAATCAGGGTAAAGGAGAATCACCCTCAGTTAACCCCCGTTCATTCCCTTGGTAGCTTGGCACGAGCAGGCAGGCTTACCTTCAGAAGCAAGGTGTAAAGTATTTATACCGTCGTTCCTCCGTTGGGTCGGCGTGCGTTGTTTCTTCTCTCCCACAAGAGAGCGATGCGTTGATTACAGATGGGCAGCTCAGGTGCGGGCAGGCTTTGAAATGATTTTCCGTGCCCAGCGATGTTGCGTTGAAATCCAGTTGCCCGGTGTCAGGAAACCACGCTTCATGGGGGCTTGCATCGTTATCAACAGCCGCTGCGGGTGTTGTGTGTCATTTCTCCACCTGTGTTGCGTCGATCTCCCAGCCACGATGCAGGCCGTGCATCGATTTTAGCCACAAGGCTGGCGGCTCGTCGTTTGGCAGCCGTGAGGCGAGTGGTGCATTGAATGTTTGCTCGCATGGCGGTCTTTGTGTGGATTTCAGTCCTTTTCCACCAGCTGCACCTCTTAAGCCCAGAGACTGGTTAGGATACCAGTTGACAGGCAGGACTCTCAGCAGAAAGGCCAAGTTCTTGCACAGATAAGTCTTTGTTGTCCCTGAGACTTCAACAACAGGAGGCAAGCTCAATTCAAGCCCTTGGAGATTCTTCACCAGTGGAAGTCACACAAAAGTCAGTCTTTGTCCTTTCTGAGGTAGAAGCAGCAAACTGCAGGCCAACCCAGCAAAGCACAGTCACAGGTAAAGGGGGAGAACTCCTCCTCCAGCCTTTCCAGCTCTTTTTACGGGCAGAGGCTCCTCTTGGTTCCAGAAGTAATCAGATTTTAAGGAGTTTTGGGTGCTCCTCTTATACCCCTTTTTTTCTTTGAAGTAGGCCTACTTCAAAGAGAAGTCTCTGTTGTTTTCAAGATCCTGCCTTGCCCAGGCCAGGCCCCATACATACACTAGGGGGTTGGAGACTGCATTGTGTGAGGGCAGGCACAGCCCTTTCAGGTGTAAGTGACCACTCCTCCCTTCCACTCAGCCCAGATGGCCCATAAGGATTTGCAGGCTACACCCCAGCTCCCTTTGTGTCACTGTCTAGAGGAGAGGTGCAAACAGCCCAACTGTCAAACTGACCCAGACAGGGAATCCACAACAAGCAGAGTCACTACGTGGTTTAAGCATGAAAATGCCTACTTTCTAAAGATTTTCAAACACAATCTAAAAACCAACTTCACTTAAAGATGTATTTTAAACTGTGAGTTCAGAGACCTCAAACTCCACAGGTCTACCTGCTCCCAAAGGGAATCTGTGCTTTAATAACATTTAAAGGCACCCATCCCCCCAAGTTAACCTATGAGGGAGATAGGCCTTTCAAAAGTGAAAAACAAATTTGGCAGTATTTCACTGTCAGGACATGTAAAACACATAAGTACATGTCCCACCTTTAACATGCACTCCTAAGGACTACCTTAGGGGTGCCTTACTTGTATAAAAAGTGAAGGTTTAGGCCTGGCAAGTGAGTACACCTGCCAAATCAAATTGGCAGTTTAAGCCTGCCCTCACAGGCACTGCAGTAGCAGGTCTGAGCCATGTTTACAGGGCTACTAATATGGGTGGCACAACCAGTGCTGCAGGCCCACTAGTAGCATTTGATTTACAGGCCCTGGGCACCTCTAGTGCACTTTACTAGGGACGTACTAGTAAATCAAATATGCCAATCATGGATAAGCCAATGTAGACATATAAGTTATACAGGAAACACTTACACTTTAGCACTGGTCAGCAGTGGTAAAGTGTCCAGAGCAAACAAAATAGCAAAAACAGAGTCCAGCACACAGGAGCAACCTGGGAAGCATAGGCAAAATGTTAGGGGAGACCATACCAATGCTGCCAAGTCTAACATGATCTAACATAGAATCATTACGTTTTCATCTTAAATACGTGTTGTTATCCATCTAGGGTACTTGACTTGCAATGGAATAACTTTGTCTCTTTGCTCTCACGGTCCTGTTATAATCACTAAGGGGCAAATTTAAGAGCCCCTAGTGCCACCAGAACATCACTTTTAGTGACACTCCGGTGGCGCTATGCAGTGCACCATATTTACATGGTGGCGTTAAGCCACTTTTCATGACTTAGGCCCTCATTATGACATTGACGGTAAGTACCGCTTACCGCCATGCTGACTGTCGCCAACATACTGCCGCCGCAGCGGATTACCGCCACCCATATTATAACACACACATAGTGATCCGTCACTGTACAGCCACACACACAAGTCAGCCAGCCCAAAAGTCAGTGATAAACTGGCGGTAGCAAAACCCACACAGTTACGCCAACAGAACTATGCCCACAGCATTATGACCCACGAATCACCACGGCGGACATTCAATGGTGGTAAACCATTGGCGCTACATACCGCTGTGCTCGAAATACACACACACACACATACAAAACAACACTACATTGGACAATTTGAATAACACACACGTGACACCCATACACACACCACACCCACACACCCACACTACTATAAAACACCCACCACATTACCCACAACCCTTTATGACTAAAAACAATTGCCACAAGGGAGATAACAAAACCAAAGACAAGGCCACAGCCACACACCACCATCACCCATACACCATCCACACACCTTACATCACACATCCCAACACATCACCCCATGCACCCTTACCCACACAACTCACACTACACCCATGGCACAACAACGACACCCCAGGTTTTCAAAGGAGGTGCTAAGGGTCATGGTGGAGGAAATCATCAGCATAAAGCCACAGCTATTCGGATCACAGGTGCAGCAGACATTCATTGCAAGGAAGATAGAGCTGTGGCGGAGAATCGTGGACAGGGTCAAGGTCGTGGGACAACAACCCCAGAACAAGGGATGACATCAGGAAGAGGTGGAACAACCTACAGGGGAAGGTGTGTTCCACAACAGCAAGACACCAATTAGCTGTACAGAGGACTGTCAGTGGACCCCCACTTCCTCCCCCACAGCTAACAGCATGGGAGAAGCAAGTCTTGGCAATCATGCATCCTGAGGGACTGGCAGGAGGAGGACTGGACTCTGGTAAGTGAACTCTTTATTACTATCACCCCCCACCTGCATGCCATCACAAACCCCTACCCTTACCCTCACTCCCATCACTCCACCACCTCACACACACCCCACCATCACAACCCACCCCTCCCAATACCAAGCCCTGCATGTAACACCAATGCACGGACCCCCATCACATACTTGCATGGACACCCATCACTAAAGCATGCACACTAGAGAGACCTCTAGCCCACCAAATAACTACTCATAAAAGGCAAAGCTGACAGGGCAATAACAACCATAGAGGGAAACACACCCATGCACAAGATGACACACACAGAAACAATAACACTGCATTTACTTCCCCACAGGACCCCCACCCAACGTCACCGGAGAGGAGGAGCCAGCAACATCCCGTCCCCCCTAGAAGAGGCCCACATTGATGACAGTAGCTCTGGATGCCTGGATCTGGATGACCAACCTGGCCCATCAGGGATCTCCGGACAGTCGGTGACCCAGGCACAGTCTCATACCGCCACAGAGCCTACCTCCTCAGGAAACACCAGCACAGTACCGACCCAGCAGGCCCATACCTCTGTCACCAGGACACGTCAATCAGCAGTGTGTCCACCACTGCAGGGACCCTAGGCCACCCCGCAAACACAGTACGATCAGGGACCTGGGGACAGTGGCAGTGGGCACACGGCTCAGGCGACAGAGGCACAGGACAACAGGGAACCTGGGAGGACTGCTGTGTGACAGGGGGAGGACAGGCCCAGGGAACCGACTCTCCAGGAGGCACTCACCAACATCCTGTGAGGATACCACCATTCCCAGGAGACGATGAGTCAGATACTGGACAAGTTGCAGGAGACCCAGCAGCTGCAGGAGGGACAGTACCTGGGGATCAGGGAGGACTTGAAGGACATCATCACCACCCTGGTCACAATTGCAGCGGTGCTGGCAGACATGGCCAATACCATGAGGGAGGCAGTGGCACACCACCGGGCCCCTGACACTAGCCAAACCGATGAGCAGCATTCCACCTCCGTTGCCGGTAGTGGACAGGAGGCCCCGCCACAGGAACAATAGGCCACTAGCACCCCACCCCGTGCAGAAAGAGAACCACCCCGCAAACGGTCCCTGCAATCCAGGCAGAAGCCAGAGACTATTGCCAAGACCCCGACAGGAAATAAGACTCTCCTGATTGTCAACCTTCTGTCCCACTCTGTCACCCTGTCCACCTTGAACTGCCATTGTTCCAATTCCTATGCCCCCTTGGACAATGCACCTGCTATACAAATAGACTGGACTCTATCCTGGACATTCCTCCACCATCACCCAGCCCATTGCACATCCCCCTCTACTTATTAGCACTTAAATAAACACCATTTTAATAAATACAAGTAGGGAGACTGTTAAATGATTGAAATATGTGTTTGTTTAACAAGCTTTAAACACTGCAATACAACTGTACAATAATGTCTACATAGGAATGACCTGTAGTTGGCTGCAGTCAACACACCAGGAACGATAGTGGGGCACCAATATCTGAAAATAGAGATGCCAAAGGGTACAGTAATATGCCATAGAAGTGGGAAAATGATCCTGCCAGTGACAATGTCAAACACAAAACTGTCAATGTAAAGGGAAATTACAGTGTCTTACCTGTTTGTCATTGGAAGTATTGTCGTATTATAGCACTTCTGTTGTCCTCATTCTCTACCTCCTTATCTTCACTGTCCACAGGGTCCACTGCTGCCACATGCCCACCTCCAGCCTCATCCTCCTGCAGAAAAGACACCTGGCGACATAAGGCAAGGTTGTGCAACATTCAGCATGCCACGATGATCTGGCACACCTTCTTGGGTCAGTAGTATAGGGGTTCACCTGTTAGATGGAGGCAATGAAACCTCGCCTTCAGGAGGCTGAAAGTCCTTTCAATTATTCTTCCTGTTCACCCATGTGCCTCATTGTAACATTCTTCTGCCCTTGTCCTGGGATTCCTCTCAGGGGTCAGTAGCCATGAGAGGTTGGGGTAACCAGAATCACATGCAAATATCGAGGGACAACTGTTAGACACACACTAACCATTGGGGCCCACACAATACCCTTACACCAACACCTGCTGGGTGGGAACCAGGGCTCACCTATTTGCCACACCCGGTGCCTCTGGAGTTGAGCCATCACATATGGTATGCTGCTATTCCTCAGGATAAAGGCATCATGCACAGACCCAGGATAATTTGCATTGACATGGGAGATGTACTAGTCCTCCAGGCACACTATCTGCACATTCATAGAGTGAAAGCTCTTTTGATTTCTGAAAACCTGTTCATTTCTCCGGGGGGGGCAAATACTATATGTGTACCATCTATTGCCCCAATTATGTTGGGGATCTGTCCCATTGCATAGAAGTCAGCTTTCACTGTGGCCAAATCCTCCACCTGGGGGAAAACGATGTAGCTGCGCATGTGGTTAGGCCGGGCAGACAACTCTCTGGTCAGCACTATTGAGAACATTGGCTGAGGCATTCCTGCTGCCAAGCCCACTGTCACTTGGAAGGAGCCAGTCACCAGGAAATGGAGCGCTGATAGCACTTGCACAAGAGGGGAGATCCCGGTGGGGTGACGGATAGCAAATATCAGGTCAGGCTCCAATTGGGCACACAGCTCAGTGATTGTGGCCCTGTCCAGTCTATAGGTGAAGATAGTATGCCTGTCCTACATTGTTGCCAAGTCCACCAGGGGCCTGTACACGGGGGATGCCTCCATCTCCTATTCATCTGCAGCTGTTGCAATCTAGGGGGCAAACTGTGAGCAGCTAGTCAGTATTCCATATTTACAAACACTACACTGCATTTCATGTTGTGATTGTAACAGTATATTGTTGTATAGGCGAAAATTCTGCCTATGTGTACTGTTACGCAGTTAGGTGCCATGGCATGCCCCCCCGAAATGGCATCCGCCTGTCCTGTATGGAGTGACATGTGGAAATGAAGTAAGTCCACTGACATTGTGTGCCGTTGCGGGAGGTGGTCGAGCACAGCCGTGCAACTCGTCATTGGATACCATTGGGCCCTATGGGTTACAGTGGACAATGGTAATGTACGCTGGCGGTGATGGTATGCACCACCGCGGACGTGACCGCCATTTTCTATCTGTTCACTCACTTGATACCTGACCTTCAACAGGAGAGAACCTACACTGCAAGCGCTGCTGTGACCTGTGTCTGGAACCAAGCATGGTTCGTGTCACTGGGGAAATGGCCCCTGCCTTCACTGCTGCAGAGTTGGAGAGACTGGTGGATGGGGTCCTACCCCAGTACTGAATGCTTTGTGGACTTCCAGACCAACAGGTGAGTACACTGAGAGCACGATGCATGGGGCATGAATGCATGTAGTGCTGTGTGTGAGGGCCTCGTGTGGGGGGGTTGGTGGAAGGGCCATGGGCAGCCTGCTGCATGTATGGTGGGCAATGTCTGTGTGTAAGGGGATGTGAGGGCTATTGTGGGTTATGAGTGTAACAGGCCGAACGGTATGACTGAAACCTTTTTATATGTTTCTTTTTCTGCAGGCCATCAGATAAAGGGTATATGGCGTGCCATCGCCAAGGACCTGCGGACCCTGGGGGTCTACGGCAGCTGGAGCACCCACTGACGCAAACAGTGGGAGGGCCTGAGATGTTGGATAAAGACGGCAGGGGCCCAGCTGGGGATGGCCCTCCAACGAGGAAGGTGTGCCCATCGAACCCTGATCCCCCTGATGGCCCGCATACTGGCAGTGGCCTATCCGGAGCTGGATGGGCGCTTGAGGGTATCACAGAGGTTACAAGGGTTGAGTACAGTGCCCCAATATACTACTTGCGCGTGGTGAGGTGGCATCCAGGTGGGGGATGTGGGCCTGTGGGTGCCCCTAGGCCAGGCCGGACATTGCAGGGTAGGACCCATGTTGGGCAGGGTCTGATGTACACCTCCTCCAACCAAGCTAGTAGGGATCCACTACTGGGCAGGTGTCTGTGGGTCTCAGGTATGCTGCAATTGGCTTTAGGGATCCCTGTCCATGGGCTGGTGACTAGCATTGTGACTGTTAGTGCATTGCCTAGTGCGGAGGGCTGTGTGTGTCGTGTACGCCAACGATGGTGTTGTTGCCGCCATTGACCAAGGATATCCTTTGTCCCCCCCCCCCTTTTTGTTTTGTCACCCTGTCCTTATGTGCATTAGCATCACCTGGCGGAGGAGCAGAGGCACCGGGGATGGGGAGAACTGCATCCCACAGGACCCAGGAGGCAGAGTCGACTGACGGTGAGGGCACCAGTTGGACGGAGGGCGAGGGGAGCACCACGGAGGGGAAAGTTCGGAGAATGATACCTCCTCCGATGGAAGCCCCCTGTGGTGGTGGACACCTCTGTGCCCACCCCAACTAAGGTTACAGCCGCCACCCCATACCAGCACTGCCCTCCAGCAGCCCCTCAGCGTGTTTCCCATTCCTGCTCACCCAGGAGGGTGGACATCTCCTTCGCCCCAGGCACCTCAGGCCCTGCCCCAGTTTGCCCTGCTCCCCTGAGTGAGGAGGCTATTGACCTCCTGCCTTCCATCTCTGTTGGGCAGTCAACCATTGTGAATGCCATCCAGGGGCTGGCAGCCCATTGGCAACAAACAAATGCATTCCTGGAGGGCATTCACTTTCACATGTTGACCCACCATAGATCAATCCAGGCTCTGGCCTCCTCCCTGATGGCAGACATTGTCCCTGTTTCTAGCCTTCCCCTCCAACTTACTCTGCCCAATCCCATTCCCCTCAACTGCAACATATCCCACGCACACAGGCAGACCAGCATGAACCCAGGACAACACACAAGAGTGGCACAGGCAAACACAAGCACCACACATCATCCCACAGGCACTCACACAAACACCATCCAGATGAAGACATACCAGCATCCATTGCCTCCACTGTGTCCCCCTCCTCCTCGTCGCCCCACCTCCCTCCCAGTAGCACCTATACTCACACCTGCATGCACTACATCCTCATCAACTACCACCATCACACCTATCACTACACACCCTCTCATTGGCAGTCACCACCCCCACATTCATGCACACGTCCCCTGTGTCCTCTCCCACTGTGTCTGTCTCCCCTCCTCCCAAAGAACACAAACGCAAGCACTCAGACACCCAACAGCCATCTACTTCACAACAGCATCCATCCCATGCACCTGCACCCAAACACAGCAGAAAGACACGTCCTACAACCACTTCCTCTTCCTCCTCTCCTAAACCTTCATCCTCTTCCCACCCCACTGTCCTGCTTTTCCTCTCCATCCTTGACCTCTTCCCTACCACTCCCCCCATCCTTCACGTAGGGCCAGGGTGGTCAAAACCCCGACGAGCACCTCAGCCACCCAGTCCATGGCTACAGTAGTGTCAACAGCTAAAGCAGGTGGTAGAGGATCCCGGGCACCAGGCAGCAACACTGACAGGGTGCCTGCACCAGGTGCATCAAGTAAGGGCAAGGAGGCACCACCAGCAGCATCTAGGAAGGCCAAGGAGGCCCCACCAGCTGCAGGAGGGAAGGGCAAGGGGCAATCCACGGCTGCTGACAGAAAAGGCAAAGGGCCTGCACCAGCAGGCAGAAGGACAGGAGGCTTGGCGCTGGGACTCATTCGGAGCCCCCACCACCAACCATGGTGATTCAGCCATCCGAGGCTGCAGGGGATGGGCTGCAGACACCCCCACCACTGCCAGCACTGGGACCAGCACTACTGCCAGCAGCAGCAATGCCAGTGAGCAGCCGTGTGAGGCTGCAGGGGATGGGCTGCAGCCTCCCCCCACCACTGCCAGCCCCGACACCGGCAGCGCCACTGCCACCAGTGAGCAGCCGTCATCGCCAGCGGACAGTGTGTAGTTGTGCGTCCATGGGATGTTGTGCGGCCTGGCCCCTGCAAATCCTGTGGGCCTGACTCCCAGGTGAGAGACTGTGACCTTGTCCTCCCCAAGATCTGCAACACAGGGCACAATGCCCCCTCCAAAACCAGTGGAGGAGCCATCTACTCAACCCATCCTTCCCAGGATGAAGCACACTGGGCACAATACCCCTCCAGAACCAGTGGAAGAAGGCATCCACTCACCCCATCCTTCCCAGGATGAAGCACACTAGGCACAATGCCCCCTCCAGAACCAGTGGAGAAGCCATCCACTAGACAAACCACTCACTTGAGAGACTGTGGCCTTGCACTCCCCAGCACCAAGCAGTGGGCAAACCACCCATTTGAAAGACTGTGGCCTTTAACTCACCAGGACCAAGCAGTGGGCAAACAACCCACTTGAGAACTTGTGGCCTTGCACTCCCCAGGACTAAGCACTCGGCAAACCACCCACTTGAAAGACTGTGGCCTTGCAGTCCCCAGGACCAACCAGAGGGCAAACCACCCACTTGAGAGACTGTTGCCTTGCACTCCCCAGGACCAAGCAGTGGCATGCAGCCCCATCCAGGACCAGTGGCATCGTACCATTTTCTGGCTGAGGTGCCCCCCCATTCCCTGTCCCCCTGAGGTGCCTTTGTATTTTTGACCTGATGCCCCTGCAGTGTTCTCTCCGTGTTGTTGCAGGAGTGAGGTGGGGCCTTGGCCTTTGTGATGTGGCCCTGTGGCCCACAGACATTGAGGACTGGACAGTGTTCCTACATTTGTAAATATGTATTTATGTTTGTATTTTGAGGCACTTATTCATGTTATTTTATCGTATTATACTCACTTTCTTCCAATCATTTTGTCCATGCATTATTCCCGAGGAGTACGGTGTGGATATGTAATGTTTGTGCATCTGATTTTGTGTATGGTGTTGGGAGTGGGGGTGTTGCGTGTGTGTGTCTCTCTCTTTTTCCTTCCCCCCCCCTTGTGTGCTAGGCAGCAGTGCTCACCGTGGTCGTCTTCATTGGCGTTGCTGCTCATATTGCAGGAAACGGTAGACGAGCATTGGAAAATGTGCTACTCTGGCTCCATGGCATCTTGGTTGTTCCCTGAGTCTCCAGAGGTGAGTCCTTTGACTTCTGTGATCTGTTTCCACTGTGCTTTTGATGTCCTTGGTACCACCCCAGAAGAGGTGGCGGATAGGCCTGTCGTAATACAGTGGGCGGTACCTTGTCTTCCGCCTGGCTGTTTGTGGTTATCGCTGTGGTGCTTGTTGATACCGCCGTGGCGGTCGATGTGGTAAAGTGGCTTTCTGTCTGAGCGATTTCAGCCATGGTCATAATTCCATTTTTTTTTACCGCCGGCCTGTTTGTGGTATTACCACTGCTTTATCACCGACCACCAGGGTTGTAATGAGGGCCTTAATGCCACCTTGTAAATACACCCCCTTCACACGCAGCAGTTTGCTTGGAAGGGGGGGTGCAATCAGTGTTGCTGTGGACGTGCCACAGCAACACCCATTGCATTTTGACGCTGCTCCAGATTTTCTACTTTTCGTAAACCTGAGGCTACACCAAAATCTAACGCCACCCCAGAGGTGGCGTTAGCATGGCGCAAAGAGAACAAATACTTTCCTTTATCCCCTTTTTTTGCTCTTCCTATGTGTGCTGCATTCTGCAGCTCACATAGAAAGAGCAAATCACCATTTAATGTTGTTTTTGTGTAGGAAGGTGTTCCTTCCTGCACAAAAACAATCTCCCCCTCAATGCAGCCATCCTTGTACTATGGTGCAAGGGTTGCTGCGTTGGCACACAGCAACATATTTAGCGCCGGCGCAGGGGGATCACAGGGATGGGCCGTATTCTAGTAAATGTGGCAAATCCCTGCATTATGAAAATGACAGTGCGCGATGCTGACAAATTTGGCACAGCAATGCACTCCATGAATTTCTCTTAAAACTGGCCCACACTGTAATGAGCTGTGGTCACTTCCCTTGGTGTTTAACACTTCACATCCTTCCACTGAGAAAAAAGTGCCATGTATCAATGAAAACATAGTCGACTGGATAGGCCTGGTTTACTGCGTGAAAGGTATGTACAGCTGAAAACTTTACTAGGGCATCATCACTTGCTGAGCAACAGGATCTTCGGAAGAGAGCCAGAGTCACCCCGGTAATAGACAGCCCATCTTTATGCAATTGATCACAAGAGGTTGGATCTAGTTTATGATTAAAATCCCTCAAGATAATTAACAGCTGATTAGGAGATTATGGGGGTCATTACAACCCTGGCGGACGGTGCTAAAGATGCGGTAATACCGCAAATAGTCAGACGGACAAAAAAAGGGAATTATGACCCTGGCGGAAACCGCCAACAAAGACAGCCACTTTAACACTTCACCCGCCACGGCGGTACAGACAAGCATTGCGGCGGTCACCGCCAACAGACAGGCGGGAGACAATGTACCGCCCACAGTATCACAACAGGCCAATCCGCCACCTTTTCCGGGGCGGATTCACCGTGGATAAAAACACGGCGGAAACAGCTTTTGCTATGGGAAAACGCTCACCTTAACATATCCCACGAGGAACGACGACTCCATTGACCCGGAACTCCATATACTACCTGCCCTTGTCTTTCTACTCCTTCACGACCAACAGCGACGTAGGCGCAGAAGATACCGGTGAGTACAACACCTACGACACAGGGAGGGGGGAGGCAAAAGTTAGGGGGACACCCACCAAACACCCCCACCCCCACCCTTGCATATTACAACATACACACCAATGCAGTCACAAACATCACAGTAACAACCCACAATTCCCCCGGAAGAATGCAAAGACAATGCGAATTTCGGACAAACTTTGTAATGTGCCAATATACATGTCATACAATAATAAATATATGTATACTGAAATCACTCTTATTTACATATATACAATCCGAGAAGTAGTGCAGATATGTACACAACAATGTCCGTGCACAAACAGTCCAAAAATGCATGGGCGAGGCCCACAATAGATACCTGACCAAAATCGGAGAGAACACTGCCGGGGCATCATATAGAAACACCACAGGCACCTCAGGGGGAAGGGAAGGGAGGGCACCTCAGCCACATAAACGCAAAGCCAGATCCACGACGGGGCTCCATGCCCATTGATGTATCCTGGGGAGTGCAAAGCCACAGTCTCTCAAGTCTATACAGTGGGTGGGTTGCCCACTGTTACATCCTGGGGAGTGCAAAGCCACAGTCTCTCAAGTCTCCCAAGTGGGTGGGTTGCCCACTGTTACATCCTGGGGAGTGCAAAGCCACAGTCTCTCAAGTCTATACAGTGGGTGGGTTGCCCACTGTCACATCCTGGGGAGTACAAAGCCACAGTCTCTCAAGTCTATACAGTGGGTGGGTTGCCCACTGTCACATCCTGGGTAGTGCAAAGCCACAGTCTCTCAAGTCTATACAGTGGGTGCGTTGCCCACTGTCACATCCTGGGAGTACAAAGCCACAGTCTCTCAAGTCTATACAGTGGGTGGGTTGCCCACTGTCACATCCTGGGGAGTGCAAAGCCACAGTCTCTCAAGTCTATACAGTGGGTGGGTTGCCCACTGTCACATCCTGGGGAGTGCAAAGCCACAGTCTCGCAAGTTGATGCAGTTCCATACTGGTACTGGGGGGTAACTGGTGCCCAGACTGGATGACTCTCCCCATGAATGGTAGTGTCCTGTCACTGTCCCAGCTGCTCATGGGATAAGGATGCCTGATGTGGCGGGCCATTCATTCCTACCCGGTGCATTGCCCTCTTCAGCTGTGCTTTGACATGGCGGTCTTTGCCCTCTTCAGCGGTGCTATGACATGGCGGTCTTTGCCCTCTTCAGCGGTGCTATGACATGGCGTTTCAGGACTGTTCAGCGGTGCTTTGACATGGCGGTCTTTGCCCTCTTCAGCGGTTCTTTGACATGGCGGTCTTTGCCCTCTTCAGCGGTGCTATGACATGGCGTTTCAGGACTGTTCAGCGGAGCTTTGACATGGCGGTATTTACCCTCTTCATCGGTGCTATGACATGGCGGTCTTTACCCTCTTCAGCGGTACTATGACATGGCGTTTCTGGACTGTTCAGCGGTGCTATGACATGGCGGTCTTTGCCCTCTTCAGCGGTGCTATGACATGGCGTTTCAGGACTGTTCAGCGGTGCTTTGACATGGCGGTGTTTGCCCTCTTCAGCGGTGCTATGACATGGCGTTTCAGGACTGTTCAGCGGTGCTTTGACATGGCGGTCTTTGCCCTCTTCAGCAGTGCTTTGACATGGCAGTCTTTGCACTCTTCAGCGGTGCTATGACATGGCGTTTCAGGACTGTTCAGCGATGCTTTGTCATGGCGGTCTTTGCCCTCTTCAGTGGTGCTTTGACATGACGATTTCCACACTGGACATTGGTGTGTGGCATGACGATTTCCACACTGGACATTGGTGTGTGGCATGACGTTCCATCATTGCCCAGCGGGCTGTGGCATCCTGGCCCCGCCTGGGCTGTGACGGCGGTGGTCTCTGGACCAGTGACGATACTTGAGCCCTCCTGGCCTGTGACTCTGGCGGTGTTCTCTTGACCAGTGACGATACTTGAGCCCTCCTGGGCTGTGACTCTGGTGGTGTTCTCTGGACCAGTGACGATACTTGAGCCCTCCTGGGCTGTGACTCTGGCGGTGTTCTCTGGACCAGTGACGATACTTGAGCCCTCCTGGGCTGTGACTCTGGCGGTGGTCTCTGGACCAGTGACGATACTTGAGCCCTCCTGGGCTGTGACTCTGGCGGTGGTCTCTGGACCAGTGACGACGGTGCTGGCGGTTGTGTCTGGACCACCAGAAATGATGGCGCACTTCTCCGCCGTGACACTCACAACAGGCTGGGCAGACTTCCTCTGGACCTTCCCCACCTTTTTTGGAGTTACAGCTGACTCACCAATCGCCTTCGATCCCATTTCACTTGTTGTCCCACCAGGAGTCTTGCCACGGTCCCGTCGTCCACTCTCCAATTTCGGAGCCTTTACAGGGGGTGGGCTGCCTGTGCCTTGGCTCCGGGTCCTACTGCCTGCCCTGGTGGACGGTGCACTCCAAAAACCTTGAACAGGCACCACTGGTCCTGGAGGCTTTTTGGCTGAGGCGCTACGACGGGATTGATGAATTGGAAGGGGGGGGTGGGGGCAAAAAGGTCTATTTGACAGATCGACAGTTTCTGACGAACACTGGGATGGGTGGCTGGAGGGGGTCTGGGAGTGGAGGAAGAGGAGGTGGTTGTAGGAGGTGTCACTTTAGCTGTTTTGGGTGCAGGTGCAGGTACCGGAGGCTGTCGTGAAGTGGATGGATGTTGGGTGAGTGATTGCCGGTGTTTGGGTACTTTGGGAGGAGGCGTCACAGACACACTGGGAGAGTACACAGGGGACGTGTAAATGGCAGTGGAGGTGGTGAGTGCAGGTGAGCGGTGTGTGGTGCTGGGTGTCCTGGTGCGAATCCTAGTGCCTGTAGATGTGGTGCATGCAGGTGTGTGTGTAGACGAGACTGGGAGGGAGGAGGGAGAAGAGGAGGAGGGGGACACAGTGGAGACAGTGGATGTTGCTGTGTCTGTATGGGTGTGATGCTTGTGTGAGTGCTTGTGGTGTGTGTGGTGCCTATGTTTGCTTGAGCTACTTGGGTGTGTTGACTTGTCTGCATGCTGGTCTCTAGGTGTGCTTGGGATGGGCTGGGATTCAGGGGATTGGGTCTGGGTGGAGGAAGTTGGAGGGGGGAGGCTGAACACAGGGACAATTGCTGCCATCAGTGCTGAGGCCAGAGATTGCAGGGTTCGCTGAAGGGCAGCCTGACCAGAATGAATGTCCTCCAGGAATGCATTACCGTGTTGCAACTCCCTTTCTACACCCTGGATGGCATTCACAATGATAGACTGCCCAACAGTGAGTGACCTGAGGAGGTCAATGGCCTCCTCACTGAGGGCAACAGGGGTGACTGGGGCAGGGCCTGAGGTGCCAGAGGGGAAGGTGATGCCCACCCTCCTGGGTGAGCAGGCACAGGGTGAATGCTGAGGGGCTGCTGGGAGGGCGGTGCTGGTAGGGGGGGTGGCGGCTGTACCTGTAGAAGTGGTGTGCACAGATGGTGCCGCCACCAGAGGGGACCTCACATCGGCGGACGAGTCTGTGTCGCTGGTTGGTGATCCGGTGGCCGACGTGAAGCTCCCCTCGCCCTCCGTCCCACTGGTGTTTTCAGAGTCTGTGGTGTGGCCCTCCATGGCCATGTGGGATGCAGCTCCCTCGTGCTCCGGTGCCACTGTACCTCTGCGTTTTGATGCTGATGTACAAACGGACAGGGAGAGCAGGAAAAGGGGGGGGGGACAGTAGTAAGAGAGTTTTAATACATGGCATACCGCTACCGTTGGCAGACAAGACAGATGCAGCAGCCCCATGCACAACGCCGCGCTCCTGCCCTCTGCACATGCAATTTAATGGATATGGGCTACATGGCAATGCTGGAAATCTGTGCACATGGATGCCACAGGGGGAACTATACCTCAACTTGCTAGTTTTCTGAGGTGGAGTAGAGTGCCACATGGCCTACATTACGGAGGGGCCTTGCCTAACTAACTCGCCCTGGCCTACGGACACCCACAGCCCACCTCCCCCACCCAGACACCTCCAGTGCACGCAAAGTCCGCAGAATGAGTTTGTACTCACCCCCTTGTGTCTGCTGTGATGTCCTTAAGCACCCATCCAACTCCGGGTAGGCCACTGCCAGGATCCGGAACATCAGGGGGGTCATGTTACGACGGGCACCCCTCCCACGTTGGGAGGCCATCCCCAGCTGAGCCTCCGCCATCTTCTTGCTGCAGCGGCGAATGTCCTCCCATCTCTTCCGGCAGTGGGTGCCCCGTCTCTGGTGGGCCCCCAGGGTCCGGACCTCCTTGGCGATGGCATGCCAAATGTCCCACTTCTGGTGGGCGCTGACCTACATGACATGCACAAGGGAAGAGGAACAGTCATTACCAATTGCACCATCAATGTGTGTGGCCCCCTCCATACTCTGACCATGTGGCCCATTTATTCCCATGCTTTACTGTAGTATGACTTTTGCCCCCTTCCCTCTTCCACCCAGCCCTCTCCACCCAGGCCTAGCCCCTACAACGTGCTCCCTGTGTACTAACCTGTTGGTCTGGAGGACCGTAGAGTAGCGTGTACTGGGGGAGGACCCCATCCACAAGTTTCTCCAACTCCTCCGATGTGAAGGCAGGGGCCCTTTCCCCAGACGCAGCAGCCATTGTCGCTTCCAGACCGAGGTCACAGCAGCACTAGCAGTGTAGGTCCTCTCCTGTCGAAGGTCAGGTATCTAGTGATTGAAGAGATAGAAAATGGCGGTGACGTCCGCGGCGGTGACGTCCGCGGCGGGGCGCATCATGACCGCCGGCGCACATGTTCATTGGCTCCTGGGACGCATAGGGTCCATTGTTAACCAATGCAGCATTGCGCCGCGCTCTACGACCGCCTACCGCGACGGTGTGCAACTCCAGCGCTGTTACCCCACAATCCCATTGTCCCAGGTCAGGCAGCCGCCATTTCAGGGGCCCACATGGATTCATTTTCAACTGCGTCACACATACTGAGGCCTACACTCAACACACAGACGGGAAGAGTTTATTGTCTGGGGCAGTCTTGTGTGTGACTGTGGGTACATACCTGGAAGAATTGTGATTGTTTCTTCGCTGTTGTCCTTCGTAGGCACCGTCAGCTGGGACATATGAGAAGATGGCGGAATCCGCTGGTGTACCGACCGCTGGTGGACCTGTTGACAATGGAGGAGCGACATTTAATAGTGACCTACGGGTTTGACCGTGCCACAATCCAGGAACTGTGTACCCAGTTGGAGCCAGAGCTGATTTCACCAATCCGCCATCCGACTGGAATCCCCCCTGACGTGCAGGTGCTGTCAGTGCTCCATTTCCTTGCAAGTGGGTCTTTTCAGACAGCAGTGGCCATGGCATCAGGGATGTCCCAGCCTATGTTTTCCAACGTGTTGTGCATAGTGTTGGCTGCCCTGCTGAAACACGTAAGGAGATACATCATTTTCCCTGAGGTGGAGGATTTGCCTACAGTGAAAGGTGACTTCTATGCCCTTGGACATATCCCCAATGTCATAGGTGCCATTGATGGGACCCATGTAGCTCTGGTCCCCCCCCGCAGGAGTGAACAGGTTTACAGGAACAGGAAGAGTTATCATTCTATGAATGTCCAGATGGTCTGTTTGCCAGACCAGTACATCTCCCAGGTAAATGCTATGTTCCCTGGCTCTGTGCATGATGCCTACAACCTGCGCAATAGCAGCATCCCTGATATGAGGGGTGAACTCCAGAGGCACCGTGTATGGCTATTGGGGGACTCTGGTTACCCCAACCTTTCCTGGCTATTGACCCCAGTGAGGAATCCCAGGACCAGGGCAGAGGAACGGTACAATGATGCCCATGGGCGGACTAGGAGGGTTATCGAGCGCACCTTCGGCCTTCTTAAGGCCAGGTTCAGGTGCCTCCATATGACAGGTGGATCCCTATTCTACTCATCGAAGAAGGTGTGCGACATCATCATCGCCTGCTCCATGTTCCATAACTTCGCTTTGCGACGCCAGGTGCCTTTTCTGCAGGAGGATGATCCAGATGACGGTGTTGTAGCAGCTGTGGAGCCTGTGGACAGTGATGAGGATGAAGCTGAGGAAGACGAAAACTGAGTCAGTCATACAGCAATATTTCCAGTGACACACAGGTGAGCACATTTTCTATTTTACCTCTACATTCACTTTCACACATCTACCTCTATCCTGTACCTCAATTTTACTCACTATTTGTTAACTGAGTTGTCCCCTTCCATTTCAGTTCCACAAGTGTGGTAACCTACGTGTCAACTGTTTGCATCCTTGAAGGGCTTGTGATGTGTGACATAGGTATGTTAGCCTTCCAATGGGTAACCCATTATGCAACTGTAATTGATTATACAGATTTACAAATCATTGACTGACTCCATTTTTTTGGGTGTTTGAAGGGTGTTTATTTAAGTGTACAAAAATAAAGGGGGGTTGTAAAATGGTGATGGATGATGGTGGAGGAATGTCCATGGCAGAGTCCAGTCTATTAGTCTCACAGGTACATTGCACATCTGGGCATTGGAAGTGGAGCTGGCCCAGTTCCGATTTGGGCAGGGTAACAAAGTGGGACAGTGGGAGGACTATCAGGGTGGTCTTATTTCCTGGCGGGGGTCTTGCCATCTTGCTCTGTCCTGTTCCTGGATCTCAGTGCCCGCTTGCGTGGTGGTTGTCGGTCTGCAGGGGTGGGGTGCTGGTGTGGTGGTCCTGTGGCAGGACGTCCTGTCCACTAGCGCCGGCGGAGGTGGTGGGCAGTTCGTCATCCTGCCTAGTGTCAGGGGCCCCTTGGAGTGCCACAGTGTCCCTCAAGGTCTTTTGAATGTCCGTCAGCACCCCTACGATGGTGCCCAGGGCGGAGCCGATGGTCCTGAGCTCCTCCCTGAACCCCAAATATTGTTCCTCCTGCAGACGCAGGGTCTCCTGCAACTTGTCCAGGACCGTGGCCATCGTCTCCTGGGAGTGGTGGTAGGCTCCCATGATGGAGGAGAGGGCCTCGTTGAGAGTGGGTTCCCTTGGCCTGTCCTCCCTGTGTCACACAGCAGCCCTCCCAGTTCCCCTATGTTCCTGTGCCTCCGTCCCCTGGACCGTGTGCCCACTACCATTGCCCTCAGGTCCCTGTTGTTGTTGGGGTGGTGGGTTACCCTGGGTGCCCTGTAGTGGTGGACACACCTCTGATTGACCTGTCCTGGTTAGGGAGGTTTGGGCCCGCTGGGTGGGTGCTGTGCTGGTGTTACCAGAGGGTGGCAGCTCGGTGTTGGGCTGTGGCTGGGCAAGGGGAACCGACTGTCCCAAGGCCCACGATGGTCCGGGCTGGTCATCAAGATCCAGTGGGGCAGAGCTGCTATCATCACTGTGGGCCTCGTCTGGGGGTGGAGTGGTGTTGTCTAGACCCTCTGGTGTGGTGACGTTCCTTCGGGTTCCTGCGGGGGTATAAGTACATGATTATTGCATGTGTGTGTTTCATGGTGTGCAATGGTTGGGTGTGCGTGAACCCCAGTGCAGGCATTCCTGTGGGGGGGGCTTGTGTGCTGATGGTTGGGGGTGCTCTGGGTCTGTGCACTGGGCATGCTTTGGTGATGGGTGTCGATGCTTAGTTATGTCATGCAGAGCTTGGGTTTGGGATGGGTGGTTGGTGTAATGGGTAGATAGGTGAGGATTTGGGGTGATAGGGGAGGGTGTGATGGTGGGGGTGTGTGATATCATGCAGGTAGGGTGGGGGTTATGATAGTTAAGATTTGACTTACCAGTGTCCGTTCCTCCAACGACTCCTCCGAGGCCCTCAGGATGCAAGATGGACAAGACTTGCTCCTCCCATGTTGTTAGTTGAGGGGGAGGAGGTGGTGGTCCGACGCCAGTCCGCTGTACCGCGATGTGGTGCCTGGATACCGTTGAACGCACTTTCCCCCGTAGGTCGTTCCACCTCTTCCTGATGTCCTCCATATTTCTTGGGTGCTGTCCCACAGCGTTGACCCTGTCCACTATTCTTTGCCATAGCTCCATCTTCCTGGCTATTGATGTGTGCTGTACCTGTGAGCCAAATAGCTGTGGCTCTACCCGGATGATTTCCTCCACCATGACCCTGAGCTCCTTCTCGGAGAAGCGGGGGTGTCTTTGGGTTGACATGGGGTGGTGTGTGGGGTGGTGTATGTGTTGATGAGTGTGGTGAGTGTAGTGGTATGTGGTGTTTTGTGCGTGGATGTTGTGTGGGTGATGGTGTGGTGTGCCTCTGTGTGGTGGGGTTATCTATTGCTGTGCTCTCTCTGTTGCCTTCAACTCAAAATTGTGGTTGTAGGGGCTTGTGGCTGATGTGGGTGTGTGTTTTATATTGTGTTGGGTGTGTGGGAGTGTTGTTTGTATGTGTATCAGGTGTGTGTATTTTGAATTGTCCAATGTTGCGGTGTTTTGGAGATGTGTGTGTATTTTGAGCCCGGCGGTGTGTACCGCCAATGGAATACCGCGGTTGAAAGACCGCCGCGTGGATTCGTGGGTCATAATAGCATGGGTGTGTTTCTGTTGGCGTGGAGGTGGAGGATTTGTTTCCGCATGTTTATCGGCTACCTTTGGTGTGGCGGTATTGTGTGGGTGTCTGGATTTCGGCGGATTCCGTGATGTGTGTCATAATAGCTGTGGCGGTCTACCGCGGACGCGGCGGTGTATTGGCGGTCTTCTGCACGGCGGTAAGCACCTCATACCGCCAATGTTGTAATGACCACCTATATCTATATTGTCTCTAGTTCTTCTCCTAGCAGCCTGACACATAGGGGCCTCATTACGACTCTTTTGGCAAGACCATTGCGGTGGTGGTCGCCAAAAGACCACCATGTTGCTAGTAATTCAACAGTTGTATTAAGAGTCACACTCTGAAGTCCACCAGAAAGCAGCCAAATATCTGACACGGCAAGGTCACAGGAGGGCGGGAAAGAGGTGGTTCCAACACCAGCATCGCCAGGCCAACAAAATTCCAACCCTCAGATTATGAACCACAAATCAGCACAGTTTTTCTTCCATGGCGGAAAACCATTGGCAGTGTGAACCACCACTTTCAGAACCCACCACTGTCAGAACACAACACCACAGTGAACAGTTAGAATACCCCACACCTGCACACATACAGACAGCAGACACACCTACAACCACCACTATGTGACAGCCCCTCACAGAACCCACAGTCTTTTGCAACTATAATGCCATTCACAGCATTGAAAGCAGGCAAATACACTAATATAGGACATTTACACTATAGGCACATATACACATCTCACTGCACACACCACACTACTGCACAACCAACACAAAACACACATAACAAGCACACACAAACACCACAAGCAGCAATCACTCACAACACACCACCCACACCCCATTAATCATCCTACACTGAACACTTACGTACACAACCCCGCTGCCCTCAACAGTACCATGTCCCCACAAAAGCACCCACGATTCACAGAAGACAAGTTGAGGGTCAAGGTGGATGAAATCTTCAGGGTAGAGCCACAACTGTTTGGAGCACAGGTCCAGCAAATGTTGGTTGCCAGGAAAATGGAGTTGTGGCAGAGAATAATCAACAGGGTTGAGTCTGTAGGCAACCATCCAGCCACAAGGGAGGACATCAGAAAGAGGTAGAGCAACCTACGGGGAAGGTGCGTTCCATGGCATCACAACACCAGATCGTCATGTACAAGATTGGTGGTGGGCTCCCACCCTCCTCCCCCACAGTTCACTACTTGGGAGGAGAAGGTCTTGGACATTCTGCATCCCAAGGGCCTGAATGGAATACCTGGGGGACTGGACTCTGGTAAGTACCACAACTACCATATCACACAATTGTTGTGGCCTGCATACTTCCTCATCAGCCAAATACTCCCCAATTTACTGTATGTCTCACTACAACTCCCACATATTCACCTAGTGCCCCTCTCCTGCATGCCACACCTCCACCCAGCCCAAATGCCCACACAGCCATTGCCAAAGGCATAGCTAGCATTGGATAACACAATCACTACGACTCCCACAATGCATTAGCCCATCTACGTTAACACCTGCAATGTGCACATCACATCTCTTGCATGTATGACTTTTGTAGTAGCTATACTAACTAAATGGTATGACTGAGGACCACTACATGGGAATGCAGCTATGCAATGGCACAACACAATGACAAACAAGGCTAAAGACAGCTACAACTTACTGACTACTCCAAATGGCCACACACCCGGATCCACAACCCAGAAATTCACTCACCATGGAATGGGACGTAAGATGGCAGATACAATGCACATGCACAACATGCACAGACTGGAGACCTAACCTTGCTCTTTCTCATACCCTCCTCCCACTGGGACACCTTGCCTCAATGTTCAGCCATTTCGTGCCACATCCAGAAAGCTACAATTGTCTCTAGGTAACCACGCAGAACAGTCATATGAAATATCAGACAGTACCAGAACTCATCCACATAGCAAAATGTACCAAAATTCACACCAACCAAAATGGAGTATGGTACACATGTCACAGAACGCTATCTACCACCAATGGTCTGCTGTGCAGCATCTGCCATTGTCATTGCTGGAAATCATGTTAAGCCACTGTATGCATGTGATAAAGGAATAACCAAACACACATTCAATATACACCTGCCAGTGCCATCAAGGAGAGAATACCAGAGGCTGCCAGCCCTTCTTAGGAAGAAGGCCACAGTGAGGACAACACACTTGGATGTCTGGACACTGAAGACCTACCTGGCCCATCTGGGACACCTGGTTAGTCGACGACTGACTGCCTCACCCTGCCCACATCAATTCCCCTCAAACCCTGTGGCATCAAGATCACAAGCAACCCTTTGTCCTCAAACCTCTATCCCAAGGACTGTTCAAATTAATGTGTGCCCCACAGTACAGGGACCTGAGTCACCCTCTCCAATCCTAGACAATGAAGGTCCTGTAGACACTGGGTTGGGCACACCTCGCCAGGAGCACAGGCACCTGGGGGTAGGGGGCTTGGGAGGGAAGCTGTGGGCCAGAGGGGATGGGGGGCCCTAAGGGACTCCACTGACCAGGAATCCATCTCCCAAGTCCTGGGAGCATACCAAAGGCTGTAGAGGGAAATACCACCAGAAGATCACGCAGCAGTGGCAGACAAACAATGCCACCATGCCCCCCGTTGCAGAGGTGCTGACAGACATCAACCCCACCCTGCGTGCTTCCCCCACCCTCCAGCAGGCCCCTTCTGCTAGCATTCTAACATCTAAGCTGCAGCTAGTGGAATGGAGGCACTGCCAAGAGAACCACAGGCCTCAGACACCCCTCCCTCTTTATCTGAAGAATCCCCCTGTAAACGTGGACGTTCACCCAGACATCCGGCTGGAGCAGATGCCAAGACAAAACCCACTGCCAGGAAGTGAACCTCTCCTGCGTTATCTCCCTTGTGTGCCACTGAGGCACCCTGTTGACTGTACAATTACATTCTTCCATTTTCCAAAGGCAAGTGGACACCGGACATGTGTATCCAACTGCTGTGCCACCTACTCTGATTATTCCATCTACCATGACCTCAGTCATCATCTGTTGGACATTGCATTCACCTTTTTTGCCTCACAATTAATGATATGCACTGTAGACACCCTGGAACCCAACTACTGCATATGTGTCTTTATAAAAATTTCAACAAATGTCATGATTGCTATTTGTGATCTGGTAATACTCCCCTGTATCCATCAAGCAGTGTACTGGACAGCAGAATGAGGCATCCACAGCAGGAGACACAGTACAACAGATATTTCCCAAGACAGAAGTCAGGTAGTTAGAAATTGAGGGCACACAAAGGGGTAGTCAGTATTCCAGCCTGCAAAAATACCATGACAGAGAGCACCATTAGGATGGACGGCATGATGCCACACAAACAACATATGCAGGTCATAACCGTTGTGCCCACCCCAGGATACCTCCTAAGCATGGGCCCCCAGATATTATCTATACATCACCAATCATGGATCATACAAACAAATAAATGTCTCAGCTATCACTTACCAATGGCTAATGACTATGAATGTCTCAAGCCAGGTAGCAGAGGCCCTGAGTAAGATACCACAGTCAGTGGGTGGAATGACATGAGAATAGGAGTATGCAGCAAGCATAGCTCAATACTGGTCTGGCCGTTTGAGATGTGAATGTAGGAAACTGCAGTGAAAAAACGTGTGAGAGCTGATACACTTTAGCTGTGCACTTTATATTCTATCTGTCAGCTCCCACAACCCACACATTAGAATAAGACCACATTTCACCCCCACTGATAAATCAAGTCAGGAGGACTTTTGCCAACAAGGATTGTGGACATACAAGACTTGCAAACCACACTCAACATGCCTGAATGTCACTGAAAGTACAGATTGATGAGCTCAGATATGAGTCAGCTGCACCTTCCTGCTCTGCCTCCTCATCACTTGCCATTTCAGCACTACCAGACATTGGTCCAGCTGCCTCACTCTCATCCGCTACCAATGGTATCTGATGTCTAAGGGCTAGATTGTGGAGCATGCAGCAGGCAACTATTATCTGGCATACCTCTTGGGGCGAGTAGAGGAGGGCACCTCTAGACAGGTAAAGGCACCTGAATCTGGCCCTCAGAAGGCCAAACGTTCTTTTGATTACACACCTCGTCCTCCCATGGGCCTCACTGAAACTGACTTCACCTTCGTGGCATGGTACTTCCCTGGTGTCAACATCCAAGGAAGGTTAGGATAGCCAGAGTCACCTGCGTGCACAGATGTAGGACCAGTGAAATAACAGGTACAGTGACAGGGAAGATTGTGACGACAGGTGCATTAATAGTGAAACATCATTATATGCATACATACCAAGGAGCTAGGCCCTCTCTATGTGTCATGCCATCATGTGTGGGACATTGCTGTTCCTCAAAATTAAGGAGTCATGCACAGATCCAGGAAACTTGGCAGTAACTTGTGAGATGTACTGGCCTTCCAGACACACCACATGAACATTTATGGAGTGATAGTTCTTCCTGTTCATTGGCTCTGGGAGGGACCAGGGCTACATGGGTGCCATCAATGGCCTCCACCACTTGAGGAATATGTCCCATATCATAAAGTCTGCCTTCACATAGGCCAAGTCCACACATTGGGGGAACGTATTGCAGCTGTCCAGTGATTTAACAAAGCACACAGTACATCCTATAACACCAGATTAAACTTTGGCTGAGACATCCCTGCTGTCAAGGCCACTGTATTCTGAAAGGAGCCTGTGGCAAGAAAGAGCTGCACTGACTGGCCTTGTGCTGTGGGAGGGATGCAATAGGGATTTCGTACAGCTGGCAACAGATCTGGCCCCAACTGTGTACAAAGATCCATGATGGTCTATTGAATCAGACGATAGGTCTGGATGACAAGTCTATCCTCCATGGTTGCAAGGTCAACTAGTGGACGGTACACTAGTGGTTGTCTCATTATCCTCATGGCAGGCTATCTAGGTTGAGAGGAGAGAATGTACATTCAGTAAAGCATTTGACACATGGAAGCAGTACATGTTAAAATAGCACACACCTAACACTGTAGGACATTGATAGCAGTGCTGGCATATTCAATTATGGATATGCTGAAGCACCTTGGATACCATCTATGCAGCACATTTCTGTACATGTAAGTCATATAGGACAAATGTCACATGTCTATTGTACCATATGTAGCTGACTGAGTTGTCCTGCACTGATCAAAAGAAAGGGATTAGAATATACCAATATCGTGCCATCGCCTGTGTGTCTTTGAGTATCTTTATATGGCCATTGTCAGATATACTGCCACATCACGTCACTGTGTCATGACTGTCACAACATTTTGCACTACCATGATGGTACAACATAAGCTTACTCTGCCATTTGGGCGATTATATGTATGGTACACTTGTTTAGGCACTTCAAGCCTTTAAATGTGCACAAAATGGCAGTCACCTGTCCTGCGGAAGTGGACAGTTGGAAGTGACCTAAGAATGTCATCACGGCGTTAGGCGGTTGCAACCGCTGTGCTACTTGTCATTGATTAACAGTGCTTCCTGTAGCAGACTGGAGCCAAGGCCGATGATCACTGGCAGTGACGGTACAGTACGTGGTGGCCGTGACCACCATTTTATGCAGCCTTGCTCACTTGACTCCTGACACTGTTGCCAGCAAGACCTCCACTACTTGAGCTTCTGTGTGCTGTCTCTGGGAACCATCACGCCACATCCTGCAGGTGATAGTGACCCAGCTTTCACCCCAGAAGAGCTGGAGAAGCCCTTGTATGAACAGCTATGTGGGGCACCAAAGGAGCCGTTGAGTCCAATTCCATACTAATGTGTGATAGGTGTTGCGTGTGATGGTGACTCGTGCATGTGTACTGGTGAGGGATTATATGCATGCAGAGGGCAGAAAGTGAAGTTGTGTGAGCAGAGATGAGCGGTCTGTGTGGGCACTTGGTGAGTCAGATGTGTATTGGCCACTGCTTTTGGTATAGTGCCAGTGTACATGACTTTCTCCTTCTCTCTGTGTCGTCCATGCAGGTGCATGCCCATCAGAAGAAAGGGATCTGGTGTACCATTGCCAAGTTAGTGCAGACTTGGAGGGGTCCACATCTGGGGTAGCACCCATTATCACAAGCGGTTGGAGGATCTGAGATGCTGGGCCCGGAAGACAGCAGAGGCCCAGCTGGGTCTGTCCTTCCAATGAGGGAGGGATGCCTGTCAGAGCCTGACCCTCCAATGGGCTGCAGTTTGGCGGTGGCCTACCCTGAGGTGGATGGGCACAGCAGCCACAAGGGGGAGAGTAATGACTGTATCCTGGGACCTGGCTCTGGTTGTATGGTGTCCGCCTCCTCACTGTAGCTTATGTGACAATGTAGTCAGTATATGTGGCCTAGTGGACGTGGGTAGCATCCACCCAGCCTGAGTATTAGTTGTTG
The DNA here is from genome assembly GCF_031143425.1 of Pleurodeles waltl. Taxonomy (NCBI): domain Eukaryota; kingdom Metazoa; phylum Chordata; class Amphibia; order Caudata; family Salamandridae; genus Pleurodeles; species Pleurodeles waltl. The sequence goes on from NC_090444.1 coordinate 564,907,932, forward strand.
GTGTGTTTACATGCTTTGATGTCAGTGGATGTGCACCTTCTATAACAAGACATCTCCATGTCGGCATGTGGAGGTGGTTAAATAACAATGACACATGTGTGACTCCATCCTGACTTTTACATGGATGTGGGCCTGTATTTTACCCTATCCATTGCATATTACCTGGTCCAGCCATGTGCATTTGTGCATTAGTGCCTCTAAGGTGTCAGTCCACTCCCATCTGTATTACACACTTTTAGCAACTAGATGACTCTTGTGTTTTTCACAGGGACTATAGACATCAAGTACTGGTACTGCTATGGAATCCATGTGTGGCAGCCAACACTGATATGGACTGTAAGGCACTGGATGCATGCCTTGGTAGTTGCATCCCAATATGATGTTCATCTACTATCTATGGTGTATGTGAAGGCTGCAACAGTAGGATAAATAGATTTGGGTGATTGATATAGTATGATTGCAGTCACCATGCATTTCAATGTGCTAGACTTGTGGGGATGTGACCTTGTATACAAAGGGTTGTACTAGAGGTGGCAAGTGCCTAAGCAGACCTCGCCATTGACAATTTGTAATTAAATGCCATGTATGCCAATGCCCTAGCAATTACATCACAACATAGCTTAGTTGCAGCCCACATCATGTCTCAATCGTCACTTGGGGGCACATTTGATGGAGTGGGAGGTGGGAGATTTGGACAGGATTCGATATTGTATGACTTTTGCGATGTTGATGTGAAATTTGTGTTGTTTCTTATTTCATGGAGCAGCCCTATGTAGGTGTGGGATCTGTTGTCAGTGCTATGGAAGTTGTGTTTGTCCACATTTGCATTATGCTGACCTGTCTTTTCTGTCTGACGTGTGCTGGCAGGACTTAGGCACAGGTATTCACATGTCAGGAATGGTGTGAGTGATGGTGGTATCCACATGTTGTGAAGTCCAACTAGTGATACTGCATGTCAGACAGAATTGTATGTGGATCATGATGTCATATGTGTGCTCCTGAAGTTCATCAGTTGTGACACTGCACTCCGTGATTGAGTATGGATGTGTAATGTGTGCAATCAGGGCCATTGTAGATGGACTTAGTTGCATGGCTAGTGGTAGTATAAATGGCTTGGGTGTCTGCAGATCTTCTTCTGTGATTGAATCTGACCTACCACATGCATGTGCCCCAGACTTATATTCTAGACATCAGATGTCACCTGTATGGGTGTCTACCTTTTGGTGGTCACAGCAGTTATCAGTTCACTATTGGATTATCTATTCAGCGTGTCATGTCAGCCATATTAGGTGACAGTCATGTGCTGTGTACTATATGAGTGGATTAGTCCTCACTATCATGGGACTTGACAAAGGTCATGGACTGATCAGTGTAGTAACTCTACAGGCCTGATGTTTTTTGTTCAGTCACCTGCACTTCCAATAGGTGATCGGGGTATGGAGAGGTTTGATGATGATTCAGGTGGTCATTTGTACTTCAGCTTGGGCATGATGTATATGAAAACATGGCTTTGGTGGTGATGGTGTGGATGGCTCCAGTCATGCTGATTTACTTGGATTTAGATGTGGGTGTGAGGGGTGGCATACTGCGGTGGATAGAAGTGACATGTTGTGACATGATGTTGGATATGTGTATTGGCACCAGAGATAGCCTAGCCTGGATGTGTTTTCCCACAGATGTGCATGTCTAAATGTGTGTATGTGAGGTGTATGTTGACCCTCTGTCTCCATCTCCCTCCCTCCCTCTCTCTATTTGTGTGCATAAGCATTGGCAAGTGAAGGAGATGAGGCACAGGCAAGTGGAGATGCTGCAGGCTACAGGACCTGGAGTGCTACTACCCACGACAGCGACGGACCCAGTGGCACAGAGGGAGAGGGGAGTGCCACGGGGAGACCAGTTCTTCAACATCCTCATCAGAATCCTCCTTCAGTGGACAATCCCTGGTTGACCCTTCTGGGACCACCCCAGTACCATCTTTGTCCACCACCCACCTCACTAGCACCACCCTCCCTGTTGCACCCCACCCAGTTGTCAGTGCCCACTCACTCAAGAGGGTGGGTGTCTCCTTCACCGCAGGCACCTCTGCCCCTGGCCAGTCAGCCCTGCTGCCCTCAGTGAGGAGGCTATTGACCTCCTGAGGTCAATCTCTATGGGTCAGTCGACCATTGTGAATGCCATCAAGGGACTGGCAGCTCAAATCCAGCAGAGCAATGCGTTCCTGGAGGGCATTCACGGTGCACTGGTTGGCCTGCAGAGATCCTTTCAGGCTCTGGCCTCCACACAGATGGCAGACAGTTACCCTTTGTCTACTGTCCCCCCTCCACCTACCTCTTCCCAATCACAAACCCCTCTTCCCAAACCCAGCCAAAGCACACAGGCAGACAAGCATGCACCCACCACAACATCCAAGTCTACAGCTGACAAACACAACCACCACAAGACCCACCACCAGCATGCACACAGACAACACCCACCTGCAGACACACCAACATCCACTACCTGCACAGACTCCCCCACCACCCCACCTTCACGAACACTACACCAGACTCACCTGCAGACACCAGACCAACATTTACCGATACAGCCACAACACCCATCCTTCCCACAGTCAGCACAATAGCAGACCCAACACCCACACTCATCCACACAACAGACCCCCAGCACATACAAGTATTCCTCTCATGCACATGCACCCAAGACATCTTCCAAGAATCCTCCATCAACCACTCCTTCCACTCCCAAACCCTTTTGCCATGACCGCCCCGGTGAGTCTTAACAGGTTTTACTCTCGAGTTTTCCCTCTTTTCTACTCCGCCCCCACCCTGTGATACCCCCAAATGGTCTGTGTCTCTCCCCTAGTCCAGCCCTTTCACCTCCATGTACTCCCCTGCCCCTGCTAGTACCCATGCCCCTCCCCCTGCCAAGAAGTAGACATCTCCCACCCAAGTGTTCTGAGCCTTACCCTAAAGTTTGCCCTAAGCCCCTCCTCCCAAGCTGAAGCCCAAAGACTCCCTCCGAAATCGAAGCCCAAATCCCCCCAATCCCTGAGCTGCCTGCCTGCCCCCTTGATGCCCCTAAGTTGTGGGGGTCATATGGCAGTTTGGACCCATTCATGGGCACACAGAAGTGCCATGTGTGCCTATGGCCTTTTATCTTGTACATAGTTTTTCTTTTTGTGGACATATATATATATTTAATATATCTGGGCCAACCAGTTGTTGGTTCAATAGTAACATATTTGTCCTATCTTTCTTTCCAAATGGCTGTTTTGGTCTGACCTGCTTTGGTTTGTGTGAGAGTTACATGTGTGTGTTGGTTGTACTAGTTGTTGTGTTTGGGCAGAATGTGTGGGTGTGGCCCTGGTATTTGTACCACTGTGATGACTGTGTATTGTGTGTTGGACTTGTTTGTGTTCATTGTATGTTGTTGTTTTGTGTATTTTTTGTAATGGCATGTGTAATGGTGGTGTTGTGTGCCCTTGTGAGGTTGTTGTGTGTGCATGCATATGTGTTGTGATGAGTATGTCCGTGCCGTTGTGTGTTTTCGTGACATGACGTATGCTTCTTTGAATGGCTGTGTGATTGTGTTTATTGGTTGTTAGGTGTTGTTCCATGTTATTGTATGTATGTAGGTTCAGGTGGAGGTGTGTATTACAATTGTTTGAGGTGGCCTTTAAGTAGTTGCGGTTTTGGTATTGCTGTGTGAATCTGGGGTGTTGTGTATTGTTGTGTTCATTTGTGCCGGTGCTGTTTGTCTGGGGGTTGGTGTGTGTATTGTACATGTGTGTTGGCTGTGATGTGTGTAGTATATGTGTGCATGTGTGTATGTGGGTGTGTGTGAATGTGCGTATGGGTGTGTGGTTACGTGTGTGTTTCGCTGTCACCACCTGTCCCTGATATGTATGTTGTGTGTACGTAGGTACTTTTGGTTTTCCCTACAGTTTCAGGTAGGTAGCTGTACTCACTGTTGTTGTCGAGCAGGAGCAGTAGAAGGACGTGCAGTTCAGGTTCCATGGTGGCTCCAGTCAGGTACGTGTTCCAGAGGTGACTGTCTCCATTTATAGTGTTGGTTTCCACCAGGGTTTCTGTGGGGGTTTGACCGCGGCAGAAAGCTTGGGGGTGTGCAGCCTTATAATCTGTCTGGCAGGAACATGGTGTCCGACGGCCTGAAGGTACCTACTGCCCTCTGTGGCAGCCTCGCCACACCGGCTGTGCCGGTGGTAGATTGGCTGTATATTGTTGGGAAGACCGAATTCTCTACCAGCCTGTTGGCGGTACAACCACCACTGCCAACATGGTGGTCCTGAGACCGCCAAAGTCATAATGACTCCCATAGTCTTCAGAATTTCATAGCTGAATATATATATTAATCACAATTATATATGCCTTTGCCAAAGGGCCACTGTGAAGCTCTACCCAACCTGCCAATATACATCAACTTTTAACCTTTAGTACGGTAATGTTGTTTGCTACCTTTGATGAATCTATGGTAAGTAGCCCACCCAAAGGCTGACTTGGGTCCAGGCATGTTGCATTTTTAGAAAGTATTAAGAGCCTACTTAATGGTTTGGGCACTTTGAAATGCAATGTTTCTTGAAAGCACATAGGGGGTCATTCTGACCCTGGCGGTCATTGACCGCCAGGGCCAACGACCACGGAAGCACCACCAACAGGCTGGCGGTGCTTCCTGGCCAATTCTGACCGCGGCGGTAAAGCCGCGGTCAGAAAAGGAAACCGGCAGTTTCCCGCCGGTTTTCCCCTGGCCAAAGGAATCCTCCATGGCGGCGCTGCAAGCAGCGCCGCCATGGGGATTCCGACCCCCTTCCTGCCAGCCTGTTCCTGGCGGTTTACACCGCCAGGAAGAGGATGGCGGGAACGGGTGTCGTGGGGCCCCTGCACTGCCCATGCCACTGGCATGGGCAGTGCAGGGGCCCCCTAATACTGCCGCAGCAAGATTTTCAGTGTCTGCTTGGCAGACACTGAAAATCGCGACGGGTGCCACTGCACCTGTCGCACCCCAGCAACTCCGCCGGCTCCATTCGGAGCCGGCTTCATCGTTGCTGGGTCTTTCCCGCTGGGCCGGCGGGTGGCCTTTTGGCGGTCGCCCGCCGGCCCAGCAGGAAAGTCAGAATGACCGCCGCGGTCATTTGACCGCGGTGCGGTCTTCTGGCGGTCTCCGCCCGCCGGGCGGCGCCCGCCGACCGCCGGGGTCGGAATGACCCCCATAGTCTCATACCTTCCCTGTGTTTCTTTGAAAGAGTTTTGGGTTAGAAACTTCCTGTAACCCCCTACATTCCAAGACAAGGCTACCAGGCTGTGCAAGGTCCTTGCCCCTAATGGCAGATCACTCAGGCCCCCTTCCACTATCATCAAGCTTTATAACCAAGTAATAAAATCACTCAAAACCATTTTTTGACTCTATTTCCTTGACTCCACTTCCTATGTTTACTTTCAGGACTCCCTCTCTTGAGTTTGTAGTAGTTATAATATGTTGAACCCTGTGTGTGTAAGTCCTTACTTGGTCTAAGCTTAGGCCAGCAAGGTTTTGGCCCCTCCACAAGTCCATCCCGACCTCACCCACATGTACCAACCTTATACCTTCTTCTAGTTACTCTTCCTCTACCCTCACTAGGATTGATTTCACACATTCTGAATAGAATTGTGTCCTTGTGCCCTCTTTCCCCTCCTAGTTTGTCATAAAGACTATGGGCCTCATTATGACCCTGGAGGTAAGCAGTCCGCCAGGGTCACAGTCGCGGTCGACATCCACCAAAGTGGCGGTCCAACCACGACATTATGACTGTGGCAGAGCTGCCACGGTCCAACCGCAGAGACCACCATGCTGCCGCCACCCTGCAGCCTGGTGGTCCTAGTGGTTGTAAACCTGGGGATTACGAGTCCCCGTCCGCCAGCCTGTCCATGGCGGTTTACACTGCCATGGAAAGGCTGCTGAAATGGGGGACTCAGAGGGCCCATGGGGAGCCCTGCACTGCCCGGTGGGCATAAACTCTGTGGTGAACTCCTAATAGGGCCGATGGGGTTCAGGCCGCACAGGCGCCCTGGTGCCGGGAAGAGTTTGGCGGGTAGCCTCTGTCGCCTGACAAACTCATAATGAAGACCTATGTGATTTATGGCCCTTGAACCAATTTATCATAGGTTTGGATATTTGGTAAATGCTTGCAGAAGGTGTGAGTGATTCAACGATTTATGTTTACTTAATTGTTTCCTACCGTTAGGTCTTGGCTGAGGTTCTAGGAGGAACCATAAGCTCTCCTGTTTAATGCTTCCTTCACCTTCTGGCTTGTCTTCCTTTGAACACTGCTCACTTTCATCCCCCATGCCGTGAAAAAATGCCCACTCTTCCCGCGTTGTTCGGGACCTGCCTCCCTGTATTGATTTAGCCCTGGAGCTGCTCTTTCCAACTTGAATGTCTCTCTTTCACTAACTGAAGGTTCCATTACCCTGTCTCTTAAGGGGTTTGGGGGGTGTACCACCCTTGATCTTAACTGACTACCCCTCTTTCCTGGAAACTTTGCTCCTTTAGAGATGCCATTAACCCTCTTCCTTACTCTGCTTTCTCCCTTTCTTCAGGGTTCAACCCTTGGGGCCTAGGGCAGATCTTTTCTACCTTTACCCTTTGTAACTGAGTTCTTAACAGTTCTTCTCTATACCTTATGAGTTTTCCTTGCACAGGGTATATTGCCCTTAAATCCCCAGTAGACCCCTAATTTTATTACCAACGTAGGTTTTGATATATATGCTGATGGTAAACTGCCTCCAGTTGTGGGGTCTACCCCTTCAACATGTATAGAAATGCCTACTTCTTGATACTTTTTTCTGTCAACGGTCTAACTAAAGTAGGCATACAATTACTGATTTGTATTGAACTGTAGCTGACTCTTTTGAAATTTCCCCAACTGATTGTTTACCATCAACCCTTCAAGTAGTCCCCGTACTGTTTTCTACATTTAAAATATCACCTCTAAGAAAGATGTGGAAGGGGCTGCTGAAATATCGAATCCAAGCGATGTCTGTGAGAGAAAGGGGCTCAACTGAGGGTTGGCCTAGGTATCTACATCATCCAATGACCTATTCTCCCCCTACCACTGTCATCCTCCCTTAAGACAACCTCTTCCTTCATTGTCCACAATAAAACTATTAGCCACAAAAAGGAGGGAAGAGAAGTGACAAGGATAACCTTGGTTCAGGTAATGGACTTCCCACAGTCTCCATGTCCAACTCTGTCCATAGGAAGTGATCATAATCCGGCACTGCTTTCAACTAAATTGAACCACTTATTATATTCCCCCCACTAGCACCCATTTCTTTGGTGAGTAACTTAGGTGACATTATGGACTGACCAGTGGTACTTGACTTCTTTTTGTTGTGCTTCCCTACAAACTCTTTTATGGATTGTCCCAAGGGTGTCACTCCTATTCCCTCTGCAGGCTTCACAGGGGTGCACTGGGATCTAGCTCCCCTGGTACATTGGCCATCTTTTTACCTTCTGATGAACCAATAATCATGCTTCCGACAGTGTCACTCTAACAGGGCTCCTGGCCCCTTTACTGCAGCATCTTCACGGCCGGTAACTTGGGCATATCTACCTATGCTTTAATTTTACTTTGCAGAATACTCCTTCAAACTACATCCAAGTTTTCTCTTCTGTGGACCTTTGCAAATTCCCCGCTTATCATATATACTGCGCCTACCAATAGTAGACTGGGCTGTGTAACACGCTGCAGATCAGCTTTCCCCATCATGCTATAGCAAAAATGAGCAATAAAAAGCTCAAGAACAGGCACTTATCTCCTACATTCTTATGCCCTATCCCACACAGCTACAACCACTGTTACTACCACCACCACCCATACCAGCCATCACAGCTTGCTTACTATTCCTGAGACTACTTCTGTCCTAAGCAAGGACTCAGTTCCAGGCCTCCACAAGGCTACCACCACAACACTTGACAAGACCGGGTAAGTTACACAAGGGCTGGGTTCAACCCCTGTCTGTGTCTCAAGCTCCCTGGCTACCTGCGGTGCCCTAGCATGGGCGACCATAGTTTGCCCCTCCCCCTGGTTAAGGCTAGACCTGCCCACAGGGAATTGTGCAGGAGTTTGTGGCTTTTATTGATGTCCACATGTTACAATCCAAAGAGTGTAGTTCAAGGCGATAAGGGCATTAAAACTTTCAGATCACTATAAAAGATTCAAAAGCACAGTAAAATGAATTTTCATGGGCACTCCTGTCTTCTTTCTCGTATCTGACGTCTGCTGCCCAACCAAGCGAGCAGGCATGAGCACAGGAGCGTAGATCGTAGATGGGCAGAACACTGGCCACATCTGAGGTTTGGAGTGGCATCTCAGCTACACAGAATGGTCTCAATTTTCAGTTTCCATTTGCTTGTGTCTAGTACGGGCAAGACTACTTTAAACCTATTGTGTGTGTGTTTAGTGGTTGGAGGAGGTGTGTAGATTTAGTTAGGCTGATGTTTGTAATTGGATGTTATTTAAGTGTATTGTATATAATGTAGTATATGTTGGTTAGTTTACAGTATAGTGGTAGATATTATTATGAAATGTAGAGTTCATTTGTATTTTAAAATTCTGTTTATGTTGATTTTTGTATTGCCATTTGTTTTCTACTACGGTTGTTAGTGTTTTTGAGTTGGTTGTTTTTTTTTTTTCCTTTTTTCCTTTACAGTTTTTTCCAGATGTGGGGCTTTATTTCTAACCAGTATGGGCCATATTTATACTCCGTTTGCGACGAAATTGCGTCGTTTTTTTTGACGCAATTTCGACGCAAAACTAACGCCAACTAACGCCATATTTATACTATGGCGTTAGAGGCGAATAGCGCCAAAGTTCCCGGAATGTGCGTCATTTTTTAGCGTGAACCCCTTCCTTGCGTTAATGATATGCAAGGGAGGCGTTCCCGTCTAAAAAATGACTCCCAGGCCTTTACGTGGTATTTATACTCCCGGGCAAAAGAGACGCCCGGGAGTTGGCGTGGCTAAAAACGGCGCATTTGCGCCACTTTTTAACGCCTGCTCAGGGCAGGCGTTAAGGGGCCTGTGGGCTCAAAATGAGCCCACAGGTGCCCTCCCATGCCCCCAGGGACCCCCCCTGCCACCCTTGCCCACCCCAGGAGGACCCCCAAGGATGGAGGGACCCACCCCAGGGACATTCAGGTAAGTTCAGGTAAGTTTTATTTTTTATTTTTTATATTTTATTTTGGTGGCATAGGGGGGCCTTATTTGTGCCCCCCTACATGCCACTATGCCCAATGACCATGCCCAGGGGACAGAAGTCCCCTGGGCATGGCCATTGGGCAAGGGGGCATGACTCCTATCTTTCCAATGATAGGAGTCATGTTGATGGGGGATGGGCGTCGTTAAAAAATGGCGCAAGTCGGGTTAAGACGATTTTTTCGACGTAACCTGACTTGCCCCATTTTAAGACGCCCATGCGCCATTTTCCCCCTACGCCGGCGCTGTCTGGTCTACGTGGTTTCTTCCCACGCAAACCAGGCAGCGCCGGTCTGATTGCGCCGTCTAACGCCATTCCATAAATACGGCGCCCGCATGGCGCTTCAGAATGGCGTTAGACGGCGCAAAACTTTTTGACGCTAAACTGCGTTAGCGCAGTTTAGCGTCAAAAAGTATAAATATGGGCCTATGTGTTTTATTTATTAATTTTCAAGAAAAATGATTTACTTTAAAAAAAATATATATTAATTGATTTGTTTAGTTTCCTGGGGTGTTTGCTCAATTTATCAGCTTTTGTATGGATTTCCTGGATTATTAGAGTCAAATTTGATATTCTGTTTTCCCATTGCTTACTTTTTCATTTTTGGAGCTCTTTAATATTGATTTTTCTATTAAGGATTGTATTTTTTGGTTAGTTGTTGACCAGGACTTCTGCTATGTAGGAGTCATCTTATTTCATATGTTTACTTTATTTGGGGGGCATTGTTATTATTTTTATAAATCTGTTTATGAAGTTTCATAATATCAGATGCACATTTAACTTAGTTTGGTGACCTCAGTGTATCTGCATCATAGCATGCAATATAAAGTATGAGAACTTACTTTCATCAGTTGTAGTGCGCAGTCTAGTGTCAAGGCCACCCAGTCTCTTGTAACCCCATGAGCTATCTTCCATCTGGAGCATATAAGTATCATCAAAGTCTGGCTCATTCTTAAAATATACCTTGGGCATCCCTTCAGGGGCCCCATACTTTATTGCATTTTTCTAGACATTCGGGTGCCCTGCAATCTGCCCATTCTGCCCTCATGTACCAGTCCTTTTTACAGGATCACTCTGTTATGGTAGGAAGTGTTACCCGCCTCCACAATTTGGCTATATCCCTTTGGTGGGACCTCAGCAAGCTATCTCTGCAGTGCAGGAAGAAGCCCGCTAGAGAAGATACTCATTAAATCAGCATGGATGAGACTAACGATATTGGATGTACTATTGTGTCTTTGGTACAGAATTGAATGAGACGCTGATGAAGGTGGCTTTGAGAATTATTATACATTGGGATGCACCGAAACACGCGTTGGCAATCAGTACCAAGGCTGTTAGAATGAGCAGTATCAAAACTGCGCTGGGACTTGGCAACTAGTATCAAGTTTGAGTGAGCAGTATCAAAGTATCAAGGCTGTCCAAGCGAGTAGTATCAAAACTTCGCTGGGACGAGGGCAAGCAAAAGTTGAAACTTTGCCAGGACTTGAGCAAGCAAAAGTTGAGGACACACTTGCTGACGACTGAAAATACATTTTTTCATCGTGGTTCTATCCTGACCTATTGAACACTAAAAGTGTACATAGACTCTGATGAGTATTATTTTGTTATATCATCTCAAAATTATGTGTAAAGCAGTAAACAATCACATTTTGAAAGACTAATACAAGTAATTAATTCCAACAAAATATGTAGGACCTACAATTCATATAGGCTGAAAAACTATATGTTAAAGTAAATCTTCATAATGATGCAATTTATTTGATTGGAGATTATCTGTTTAGTGTGTTATCATTTACATGTTTTCTGAATTGTATTTGTTTTATGTTTTGTCTGGTGTGGCTTTCATGACCTTTTGTTGTATTGTCACTAACAAGAATTTGTCTAATGGTAGATGTCTTTGTCATAGTACATTTATATTTTAGCTTTTTCTTAATATTACAATAAAGTAGAAGTTTTTTCTATTCATTAGTATTATTTATATTTATTGTTATTTATATGAATGTAGGAGAGTTGCTTTTGTTACTTAATTATATCCCTTTGGCAACCATTAATGTTGTGTTGCAGAACAATAGCATTTACCTTGGCTTAGGATAGTTTGCAAGCCCCACATGCCCAAGTTTACTACTCATGGATTGAGGTCAACATCTTCCTCCTTGACCCCTGTAAATCTTCATTTTAAACCATCTTAAAAGGCACAGTTGTGTGGACATAGCCCTTTGGTGTGAAGTAGAGTACCAGCCACGTTGCACCCTGATGCATCCATCTGTTGCAGTCCTACCCATTTTCAGTAATCTTATTCTGATAAAGTTTGCCTGGTGAAAAATCGAAAGTTGTATCAGCTGGAACCCAGCACTAATGGCCACCTCTCTTGGATGTCTGCAAGTCTCCTCCCAGTCGACATCCTCCAGAGTAGCAAATTATTGTTCCCACCAACCTCTAAGGTGTATCAGGGGTTGTCGCCTATTGCTTAGGAGTGTTTTGCATGTCTGCATGTTACATGTCTGAGACATAGCAGAGCATCAGGATCCTGTACTCAAAGGAACAATAGTCTCTAATGTCCCAGAGCACCTAGCTGCTCCTATGCAGTGCATGTTTTAGTTGATAGGTATTTAAAGTGCTGTGTACTTGCCAATTCATCCTTCTGGTCTTCTAATTCTGGCAAGGGCAGCAAACGCCCCTGATCCCTCAAGAAACCAATAAAGACCTGTAAACAAATTACTGGGTTAGGGCGTGAACCCCTACTTAAGCAGCAGCCACAATCCTAGGTATGCAGTTTTAAACATTTAACTGAAAAATAGCGCCAAAAATTCCAAAGTACAAATCACACCTATCTGGTCCTGCAAGACAAGAAGAAAGTCACAAGTTCAGGATGACTGCAATGGAGCATGGGTAAGATACGGGGACCAGGTTAGTCCTTTTGAAAAATAACTTTTTTAGTCCAGCACAAAGAGTATTCTTCACAGTGGAGGGAGTAATGAGGAACAATCAATCAATCAGTATTTGTAAAGGCGCTGGGGGGAAGGAATGGGCCTCATCCGAAGAGCCACGTCTTGAGGTACTTTCTGAAGATGGTGAGCGACGGGCATTGTCTGAGGTGCAGGGGAGGTTGTTCCAGCTCTTCGCTGCAGTGTTGGTAAAAGATCGTCCTCTGGCAGTGGTTTTTGCGGATGCGAGGAACGGTGGCCAGGGCCATCTGGTTGGAGTGGAGGGATCTGGCGGGGCGTGGAAGGAGACACAGTGGTTCAAGAAGGCTGGTCCTGCATTGTGTATTGCCTTTTAAGTGTGGGTGAGAAGCTTGAAGATGTTACGGTCTGCACGTCTTTTCCCACCGTTGGCAGAAGAACATGAAGGAGCACCCGGTCTTCTGCTGGTTCTAGACTGATCAAGATAAGGGTCACCCTTTCTAGTAGCCACAGTGCTGCTTGACTGGAAATGGCTAAGCAGACCGTACCCTCCAGAAGGAGTCCCAGAGGGAAAAAAAGCAAAAATGTGGGAAAAACCTCTACACAGGAACTCCTGGAAAAGAGGAAAAACAAATAATGAAAAAAGAAAACTTAGAATAGTCTCCATCAAGAGCGACAAGAGCTAGAGAAAAACACAAAGGAACAGGAGCGAGGATCACCACCAAGTGGAAGTGTTTGCAATGCAAGGAAGACCAGAACTGAAAGGCTTATATACCAGGAGACAGGAAGTGACAAACAGGAAGCAAGAGCGACACCATCTTGGATTGGGAAAGCCACATAGGAAAGAATAGGGAAAAAAGTATTAGTATAAAAGGAAAAAAGAAAAAAAAGGCATGCTGGGAAAAAGAATACCAAGAAGAAGACAACATGGACACCAGAACAAGAAGAGAAGTAAAGTGGAAAGAAAAGAAGAAGAAAAAAGGAAGAAAGAAGAGGATTCCCCCAGGTAAGGAAGAAAAAATATCAGGAAGGCAAGCGGCGCGAAAGGGAGCACAAAATGTGCTGTCTGGGCTGCTCTGCGAGAGAAGACAAACAAACATGCAGGCCGTGGCTTGAAGAAGGGACACCATGGTAGAGTGCAGCGCCACAGAAGGTGATGTTCTTCTTGACTGGTAGCCAGTGGAGGGTCCTCAGGTGTTGGGAGATGTGTTCTCAGTGAGGGAGGTTCAGAATGAGTCTGGCAACGGCGTGCTGGATGACTTGAAGTTTTTTGATGTTCCTAGTTGAGGTGCCGGCATAGAGGGCGTTGCCGTAGTCAAGCTTGCTCGTGACTAAGGTGTGGGTGACTGTTCTGCAACAGTCTGCTGGGATCAATCTGAAGATCTTCCAGAGTTTGCGGAGTGTGTGCCAGCAGGGCGAGGAGACAGAGTTTACCTGGGGGATCATGGATATGGCAGAGTCGAGGATGATTTCTAAGTTGCGGGCGTGCTCAGTCACTGTAGGGGGATGCTGAGGGATGTGGGCCACCAGGAGTCACCCCAAGCTGAGCTAGCATTTCCAAAGATGATGAGCTCTGTCTTCTCAGAGTTGAGCTTGAGGCAGCTTTCTCTCCTCCAGGTGGCGATGGCTTCCATTCCTGTGTGAAAGTTCCTTTTGGCCGTGTCCGGGTCTTCAGTGAGGGAAATGATGAGTTGCGTGTCATCAGCATATGACACGAGGTTCATACTGTGGCTTCTGATGATGGCAGCAAGAGTTGCCATGTATACGTTGAACGGTGTGGGACTCAGTGAGGATCCTTTGGGGACTCTGCAGTTGACTCCTGTGGGTCTGGAAGTGTAGGTTGGGAGTCTGACCCTTTGCATCCTCCCAGATAGGAAGGAGTGGATCCATTCTAGGACTCTTCCATGGATTCCTATGTCGTGGAGTCTTATGCGCAGAGTGCTGTGGGAGACCGTGTCGAAGATGCTGAGAGTCAAGGAGTATGAGTGCTGCAGTGTGACCACGGTCTAGAAGTAATCAGATGTTGTTGGTGGCTGCCAGGAGTGTTGTCTTCATGCTGCGATTGCTGCGGAAGCTGAACTGGGAGCTCTCCAGGGAGTTGTTGACCTCAATGAAATTCTGTAGTTGTGTGCGGATTGCTTTCTCTAGTACTTTGTCGGTGCAGGGTAGCAGCAAGATAGGCCAGAAATTCTTTAGTTCTGATGGGTCGGCTGAAGGTTTCTTCAAGAGAGGGTGTATTCTGGCCCTCAGGGTTTGTGCCCGTGCTGATGGAGCAGCTGATTGTGCTACAAAGCGAGGGGGCGATGGATGCGCTGGCTCTGATGTATATGTGGTGCGGGCAGGGGTCCGGGGGTACTCTGGAGGGGGTGCTGTTTATGATGTTGACTGTTCCTCTGTGGTGAGCGTGGACCAGTCATGGATGGTCTGGCAGGTTCTGGGGGGGGGGGGGTGGGTCAGTCACAGGTTCCGGTGCCATATGTGGCAGGAAACTGTCATAGATGTCCTGGATCTTGTGGTGATAAAAGGAGGTGAGTTTGTCGCAGAGGTCCTGTGGCAGGGGGATGCTGGTGGCTTTGGAGGGAGGCTCTGCGAACTTGTTGATGACTGAGAAGAGTTCCTTCGAGTTGTGTGTGGAGGAGTTGATGCACTCCCAGGTGCGTCCTTCCTTGCATTCTTGATTTTTCGTTGGTGGGGGGCGGTTGCCTCACAAGAAACCCCTCTACCGCCAAGAACAACCTCCACGTTGGACTCGTCGCCATCGCCAATTGGATGACAGCAAGCCACCTCAAACTGAACTCAGGAAAAACTGAGATCATCATCTTCAGACCCAACAAGACAGCATGGAAAGACTCATGGTGGCCTGCCACCCTAGGACCACACCTAACACCCATGCACGCAATCTCGGCTTCATACTAGACTCGTCTCTTTCCATGACTCAGCAAGTCAACGCCATATCATCCTCTTGCTTCAACACCCTCCATATGCTACGCAAGACCTTCAAATGGATTCCAAATGAAACCAGAAGAACGGTCACCCACGCCCTCGTCAGCAGCAGACTGGACTACGGTAACCCCCTCTACGCAGGGGACCACAGCCAAGCTACAGAGAAAACTCCAGCACATCCAGAACGCCGCTGCACGTCTCATCCTCAAACTCCCTCGCCATGAGCACATCTCCACCCACCTCAGATCCCTACACTGGCTGCCCATCAGCAAAAGGATCGTCTTCAAAATCCTAATCCACGCTCACAAAGCCCTCCACAACACCGGACCGGCCTACCTCAATGAACAACTTAACTTCCACATTCCAACCCGCCAGCTCCGCTCCGCCGCCCTCGCAACAGTCCCACGCATCCAATGCACCACCTCCGGCGGAAGAGCCTTCTCCCACCTCGTGGCCAAAACCTGGAACTCCCTCCCCACCAACCTACGCAAGACCCAGGACCTCCTAGCCTTCAGAAAGCACCTCAAAACATGGCTCTTCGAGCAGTAGTATCCTTCCCACCCCCAGCGCCTTGAGACCCTATCGGGTGAGTAGCACGCTTAACAAATTTTTGATTGATTGGTTGATAGAATGAGGCAAGGTCTTTGCTGGATTGGCTGTTCCTCCATTTTTTTCTCTAAATGTCTGCGGGTATGCTTTGATTCTTGGAGTTCAGTGGTGAACCAGCTGGCCTTCTTAGGTACGTGTTTGGCCGTTGTCAGCCAGAGAGGGGCTAGATTGTCTGCGCATTCGGTGATCCATGCGTTGAGATTGTGCGCTGCTGTGTTAGCATCGTTGGAGGGGGAAGGAAGGGATTTGGCGAGCGATGAGGTAAGTTGCTCATTGGTGATTTATTTTCATTTCCTGTGGGGGTCCTGGAGGTGCGGGTGCAGCTGCTGGGTGTGGTGATTGCAAAGTGTATGCAGCGGTGGTCGATCCAGTCTGGGGTGGAAATGGTCTTGATGGTGATGTGGTCACCTGAGGTGAAGATGGGGTCCAGTGTGTGTCCTGTGATGTGTGTGGAGACCAGTGCCCATATTTATACTTTTTTAGCGCTGCGTTTGCGCCGCTTTTTGACGCAAAAGCGGCGCAAACTAACAAAATCCAATTGGATTTTGTAAATTTGCGTTGCTTTTGCGTCAAAAAGCGGCGCAAACGCGGCGCTAAAAAAGTATAAATACGGGCCCAGCTGTCTGAGGCCGAGGCTGGCAAGATTTCTGAGTAGAGCAGAGGTGTTTGGGTTGTGTGGTCCTCGAGGAGAAAGTTCAGGTCGCCGAGTGTGGGAAAGTACCATCTTGCCTGGCATGTTACCCCCAATTTCACTGTATGTATGTATGTTTTAGCCCTTGTGTCACTGGGATCCTGCCAGGCAGGACCCCATTGCTCATAGTATGTGCCCTGTATGTGTTCCCTGTGTGGTGCCTAACAGTATCACTGAGGCTCTGCTAACCAGAACCTCATTGTTTTCTAAATTTGTCACTGCAGGCTAGTGACTAAATTGACCAATTCTCATTGGCACACTGGTACACCCATATAATTCCCTTGTATACTGTACTAAGGTATCCAGGGTATTGGGGTTCCAGGAGATTCCTATGGGCTGCAGCATTTCTTTTGCCACCCATAGAGAGCTCTGATAATTCTTACACAAGCCTGCCACTGCAGCATGAGTGAAATAACGTCCATGTTATTTCACAGCCATTTTTCACTGCACATAAGTAACTTATAAGTCGCCTATATGTTTAACCTTTACTTAGTGAAGGTTGGGTGCCAAGTTACTTAGGGCCTCATTCTGACCTTGGCGGGCGGCAAAGGCCGCCCGCCAAAGTACCGCCGTCAGAATACCGCTGCGCGGTCAAAAGACCGCCGCGGTAATTCTGAGTTTCCCGCTGGGCTGGCAGGCGACCGCCAGAAGGCCGCCCGCCAGCCCAGCGGGAAACCCCCTTCCACGAGGATGCCGGCTCCGAATGGAGGCGGCGGAGTGGAAAGGGTGCGACGGGTGCAGTTGCACCCGGCGCGATTTTCAGTGTCTGCTATGCAGACACTGAAAATCTTGGTGGGGCCCTGTTAGGGGGCCCCTGCAGTGCCCATGCCATTGGCATGGGCACTGCAGGGGTCCCCAGGGGCCCCACGACACCCGTTACCGCCAACCAGGTTCCGGCGGTCAAAACCGCCAGAACCAGGCTGGCGGCAAGGGGGTCGGAATCCCCATGGCGGCGCTGCGTGCAGCGCCGCCATGGAGGATTCCTCAGGCCAGGGGAAAACCTGCGGGAAACCGCCGGTTTCCCTTTTATGACCGCGGCTTTACCGCCGCGGTCAGAATAGGCCTGGATGCACCGCCAGCCTGTTGGCGGTGCATCCGCGGTCCCCGGCCCTGGCGGTCCATGACCGCCAGGGTCGTAATGACCCCCTTAGTGTGTGGGCACCCTGGCACTAGCCAAGGTGCCCCCACATCGTTCAGGGCAAATTCCCCGGACTTTGTGAGTGCAGGGACACCATTACACGCGTGCACTATACATAGGTCACTACCTATGTATAGCGTCACAATGGTAACTCCGAACATGGCCATGTAACATGTCTAAGATCATGGAATTGTCACCCCAATACCATTCTGGTATTGGTGGGACAATTCCATGATCCCCCGGGTCTCTAGCACAGAACCCGGGTACTGCCAAACTGCCTTTCCGGGGTTTCCTCTGCAGCTGCTGCTGCTGCCAACCCCTCAGACAGGATTCTGCCCTCCTGGGGTCCAGGCAGCCCTGGCCCAGGAAGGCAGAACAAAGGATTTCCTTTGAGAGAGGGTGTTACACCCTCTCCCTTTGGAAATAGGTGCGAGGGGCTAGGGAGGAATAGCCTCCCCAGCCTCTGGTAATGCTTTGTTGGGCACAGATGGTGCCCATCTCTGCATAAGCTAGTCTACACCAGTTCAGGGATCCCCCAGCCCTGCTCTGGCGCAAAACTGGACAAGGGAAAGGGGAGTGACCACTCTCCTGACCAGTACCTCCCAGGGGAGGTGCCCAGAGCTCCTCCAGTGTGTCTCAGACCTCTGCCATCTTGGAAACAGAGGTGTTGGGGGCACACTGGACTGCTCTGAGTGGCCAGTGCCAGCAGTTGACATCAGAGACCCCCTCTGATAGGCTCTTACCTTTCTTGGTAGCCATTC
This sequence comes from Pleurodeles waltl, assembly GCF_031143425.1. Taxonomy (NCBI): domain Eukaryota; kingdom Metazoa; phylum Chordata; class Amphibia; order Caudata; family Salamandridae; genus Pleurodeles; species Pleurodeles waltl. Next base: position 564,926,227 of record NC_090444.1, read on the forward strand.
CTCCTTTCTTGGTAGCCAAACCTCCTTTTCTGGCTATTTAGGGTCTCTGCTTTGGGGAATTCTGAAGATAATGATTGCAAGAGCTCACCAGAGTTCCTCTGCATCTCCCTCTTCGTCTTCTACCAAGGATCGACCACTGACTGCTCCAGGACGCCTGCAAAACCGCAACAAAGTAGCAAGACGACTACTAGCAACATTGTAGCGCCTCATCCTGCCGGCTTTCTCGACTGTTTCCTGGTTGTGCATGCTCTGGGGGTCACCTGCCTTCACCCTGCACCAGAAGCCAAGAAGAAATCTCCCGTGGGTCGACGGAATCTTCCCCCTGCTAACGCAGGCACCAAAAGACTGCATCATCGGTCCTCTGGGTCCCCTCTAATCCTGACGAGCGTGGTCCCTGGAACACAGGAACTCCATCCAAGTGACTCCCACAGTCCAGTGATCCTTCAGTCCAAGTTTGGTGGAGGTAAGTCCTTGCCTCCCCACGCTAGACTGCAAACCTGTGTAGTGCGTGATTTGCAGCTGCTCCGGCTCCTGTGCACTCTTCCAAGATTTCCTTTGTGCAAAGCCTAGCCTGGGTCCCCAGCACTAAGTCCTGCAGTGCTCAACCCTCTGAGTTGGCCTCCGACGTCGTGGGATCCTCCTTTGCAACTCTGCATGGACTCCGGTTCACAAATCTTCTAAGTGCCTGTTCGGGTACTTCTGTGGGTGCTGCCTGCTTCTGTGAGGGTTCTCTGAGTTGCTGAGCGCCCCCTCTGTCTCCTCTTCCAAGGAGCAACATCCTGGTCCTTCCTGGTCCTCATCAGCACCCAAAAACCTCCAATGCGACCCTTGCAGCTAGCAAGGCTTGTTTGCGGTATTACTGCATGGGAGTAATTTTGCAACCTTCATCGCGACGTGGGACATCTTCCATCCAAAGGAGAAGTTCCTAGTCCTCTTCGTTGTTGCAGAACTCCAAGCTTCTTCCATCTGGAGGCAGCTTCCTTGCACCTTCATCTGGGGTTTCCTGGGCTCCTGCCCCCCCGTACACTGTCGCGACTATTGGACTTGGTCCCCTTGTTTTGCAGGTCCTCAGGTCCAGGAATCCGTTTTCAGTGCACTGCTGGTGTTTGTTGTTCTTGCAGAATCTCCCTATCACGAGTATTGTGCTCTTTTGTGGTAGTAGGTGTACTTTACTCCTACTTTTCAGGGTCTTGGGATGGGGTATCTTGGACACCCTAAATGTTTTCTTACAGTCCCAGCGACCCTCTACAAGCTCCCATAGGTCTGGGGTCCATTTGTGATTCGCATTCCACTTTTGGAGTATATGGTTTGTGTTGCCCCTAGACCTATGTTCACCCATTGCAACCTATTGTAATTCTACACTGTTTGTATTACTTTTCAGACTCTTACTTACCTGTTTTGGGTTTGTGTACATATAACTTATGTATATTACTCACCTTCTTACTGAGGGTACTCACTGAGATACTTGTGGCATATTGTCATAAAAATAAAGGGGCATATTTATACTCCGTTTGCGCCGAATTAGCGTCGTTTTTTTCGACGCAAATTCGGCGCAAAACTAACGCCATATTTATACTTTTGCGTTAGACGCGTCTAGCGCCAAAGTATGAGGAAAGAGCGTCATTTTTTTGCGTGAACGCCTTCCTTGCGTTAATGAGATGCAAGGTAGGCGTTCCCGTCCAAAAAAATGACTGCGACACAAATGCGTCGTATTTATACTCCCGGGCAAAAATCACGCCCGGGAGTAGGCGGGGCAAAAAACCCCGCATTTGCGCCTCTTTTTAACACCTGGGTCAGGGCAGGCGTTAAGGGACCTGTGGGCTCAAAATGAGCCCACAGCTGCCCTCCCATGCCCCCAGGGACCCCCCCTGCCACCCTTGCCCACCCCAGGAGGACACCCAAGGATGGAGGGACCCATCCCAGGGACATTCAGGTAAGTTCAGGTAAGTATACATTTTTATTTTTTTTATATTTTTTTTTGGCATGGGGGGCCTGATTTGTGCCCCCCTACATGCCTCAATGCCCAATGACCATGCCCAGGGGACATAAGTCCCCTGGGCATGGCCATTGGGCAAGGGGGCATGACTCCTGTCTTTACTAAGACAGGAGTCATGTAAATGGCGTCTGGGCGTCGTTAAAAATGGCGCAAATCGGGTGGAGGCGATTTTTTAGCGTCAACCTGACTTGCACCATTTTTAAGACGCCCTAACACCATTTTCCCCAACGCCGGCGCTGCCTGGTGTACGTGTTTTTTTTCCACGCACACCAGGCAGCGCCGGTCTGCTAGCGCCGGCTAACGCCATTCAATAAATACGGCGCCCGCATGGCGCTTCAGAATGGCGTTAGCCGGCGCTAAACTTTTTGACGCTAAACTGCGTTAGCGCAGTTTAGCGTCAAAAAGTATAAATACGGCCCAAAGTACCTTTATTTTTAGTAACTCTGTGTATTGTGTTTTCTTATGATATTGTGCATATGATATAAGTGGTATAGTAGGAGCTTTGCATGTCTCCTAGTTCAGCCTAAGCTTTGCCATAGCTGCCTTCTATCAGCCTAAGCTGCTAGAAACACCTCTATTCTACTAATAAGGGATAACTGGACCTGGCACAGGGTGTAAGTGCCACAAGGTACCCACTATAAACCAGGCCAGCCTCCTACACCGAGGAGGAGGTAGTTGACGGGCGCCAGGGCCTGGGGGGTAGAGATGTCTACGATGTCATCTATGAAACCTTGGCGGGGCCCGGGTGGCCTGTTTACTAGGGTGCTGCGGATGGAGGAGTTGGGGTTGGAGTGGACCAGGAAGTGAATGTGTTCCTTGGTGGTGCAGTGATCTTCTTGGACAGCCTTGACACGTGGTGAGGACTTGTGTACAATGGTGAGTTCTCCACCTGGGCGGGAGGGCCCGTCCCTCCTTAGGATGCTGTAACCGTCTGGAATGGCGATGGCGATGTCTGGCCCTGAGGTGGGGATAGTCCAGGTCTCGGTGAGGAAGGCGATGTCTGGTCAGGTGGTGCTCATCAGCTCCCAGAGTTCGGTGGCGTGTTTGTGGAGAGAGTGGATGTTCAGGAGCAGGCACTTGATGGAGTTGTGGAGGTTGTTGGTATCTTTGTGTGTGGAGAGTACCTTCTGTTTGTTGAGGTTGGGGCTGAAGTTGCAGTTCCTGCAGGTGAAAGGCCCGTGGGTGTCCTTGGGGGAGATGGTGCAGCAGTTGTTGAGACATCCGATGTTGAGGCAGAGGAGGGTCTCGGAGTCGTAACGGAGGCAGTCCAGGGGATGGTTTAACAGAGATCCAGGGTTACTGATGCTGGGCGCGGTCCAGGCCTGGATGGGCACAAACGGGCTTACCTTTGGTGGACCTTCAACGCACCAGTGGGGCGGCCACACTGCAGCCGCCATTAAGAGGGGAGGGAGTGGGGAGCAGTCAGCTGGAAGGGGGCAGTGCGGGAAAGGTGCTTTGCTGTAGGTGGAGGGGGCAGAGAAAGACGGGAGAAAGGAAAAAGCACTAGGGAAAAACAAGGCATAACAGATGAAAAAGGCCGAAAATGCAAGAGTGAAATAGCGACAGAGAGAAGAAAAGAAAAGGAAAATACTTGTGATGGCCACTAGACCACCAGGGATGAGGAGCAGGGACGAGCCTGTGGGTGGAGGAGGGCCTCGAACTGAGAGTCAGGAGACTCTCAGTTCATCCCAGGCAAGAGGCAGAGGAGCTGGGGAGGGCAGCAGATGCTGACCAGGAGGTCAGTGCAGGTAAGTGTCACAGATGGTCATCGATGTAGTGTGAGGAACAGGCTTGGCATCATAGACTGTTCTTGCCATAGCGCATAGATCCTGCTGTCATCACAAATGTTTACCGGCACTCCACAGTGGCGCACCATGTGAGTAGTCAATGCTGTAGCACAAAGAGTTGGCAGGCAGTGAGAGTGACAAGGTTTTGGCACCAACTGGCTGTTTCGTGGTTGCAAGGAGCCCCAAAACTTCAGTTCATCTCAGCTTCACTGAGGTCACACCAAGGGTCCACAACCTCAGCGTTGCCACTTGGGGTGCAGGGCCTGGTTCCTTCTGGAAATGGGTGGTAGTTCAGGCAGTTAGAGCCTGTTATATCCCTGTGACTCAGAACAGGAGGCCAGGAGACTAGTCAGTCCAGGGTTCAAGTGCAGGTCAATCACCCTGACTCAGGCAGGAGGGCAGCAGGGCAGGAGTCCAGCTGAGTGGCAGTACTTTCACCAGCACAGCAGTCATTCTTCCTAGAAGAATCTCCACAGCACCCGAAGTGTATTCAACCATTGGTATTTGAGATCCTATATTTGTACCAGGTGCCTCCTTTGAAGCAGAAGAAACTTCTAGAGATTTCTGTTTGAAGTCTATAGGTTTCCTGCCTCCCCTGCACTGGCTCAAGACTAACTACAGGGGGTATGCAGCCCTTTGTGTGGAGTCAGGACACAGCGTATTCAAATGAAAGTAGGCCTGTGCCAAACTCCGCCTTCTCATCCTGCCAGTAATGGCCCACCGAGGAACACCTAAACCTTTCATTGTGTGTGCCTATATAAGGAAGAATTCACAAAGCCTAGCTGTCACCAACATCTGGTCATGTAGCCCAGAGACAAGCTGCAGACACTAAGGCCCATATTTATACTTTTATAGCGCCGCTTTTTGATGCTAAAGTGGCGCAAACTTATAAAATACAATAGTTTTTTGTAGGTTTGAGCTGCTTTTGCGTCAAAAAATGATACAAATGCGGCGCTAAAATGTATAAATATTGGCCTAAATGGCTAAGACAGGAAAATGCAATTTTTTTAAAAAGTTGCATTTTCAAAATTTTAATTTAAATTCTAACTTTACCATAAGAAAGGATTTTTCATTACAATTTCGAGAAAAGAATCATGAACTGGTTACCTGTTCCTATTTGGAAGTTGCAGTCTATTAAATACAATAAGTTAACTTCAATGTTATCCTATGGGAGTGGTAGGCCTTACAGGAGTGAAAAATGAATTTGAGAGTTTTTCACCACTAGGACCTGTAAAACTTAAAAACATATGTCTGACCTTTTAAATAAACAGTTCCCTGCCCTCTGGGCTGTGTAGGACCTAACCTAGGAGTCATTTATATGTATTATAAAGAATGGCGTAGGCTTGGTGAAAGGGTTCTTTTTCCAGGTTGAATTGGCAGATTAAAGCACACAGAGGCTGCAATTGAAGACCCGTGGCATGTTTAAAGGGCTACTTCAGTGGGTTTCGCTATCAGTGCTGCAGGGCCACCAGTAGCATTTAATTTATAGGCCCTAGAACATCGCGTAACACTTTACTAGGGACTTACAAGTAAGTTAAATATGCCAATTGGCAGCGTGACAATTCTACACTGTTTCAAGGAGTCAGTACATACACTTTAGCCCTAGCTAGCAGTGGTAACGTTCACAGAGTCCAGAGGCTAACAGAAATGTGATCTTAAAAATATGGAGGAGTAAGGAAAAAAGTCTGGGAGTAACTTTGTAGAGAAGGCCAAGTCCAACAGATCCCATTGACAGAATCCCCTTGGCGCCCTAACCTCGAGTAGGATGCCTGAGTCCCACAAGGGTGTCTCTATTGTGACCTCATCCTTCCAACCTATGCCCCTAGTTGCATTCTTCCAGAGTCTAACTACCAAAACTGTCAGTGTGTCCGCTTTTGACTTGGTGTTTCTGCCATAGAGTGTCCTCAGGTACCCTTTTGATCCCATTTGGTTTCTCTCTGCTTTCAAAGAGGGACCCTGAAGAGGCATAAATGCATTTTGTGCACTGCCAACAATGTAAAAACACAGTAGTAGAGCTTTAAGTTGGGTAAGTTATTACAGGCTATTACTCCTTCATACTGGCTCATACTGGCTCCTCCTAAGTGTGTTAGATGCAATGCTTGGGGGCCCAACCCACAAAAGTGTTCTAGTCACACCATCCACATTGGTGAACAAACTATCAGGGACATCGAGGGAGGAGGATTTTGCAATATATATAGAAATGTGGGTAGCAAAATCATTTTGTAGAGAGTCACCCTTCCCAGGATGGATAACAGTATTTTTCTCCAGTGGTCAGCTTCTGTCTTGTACTCATCTAATATTCTCCCCATATTAATTCTCATGAAATCACTTGCACATGTCATGACATAAAACCCAAGATATCACAATCCTATTCGCATCTACTATAGTAGATATCCCCAACCCCATAGTGGATGCCAGTCATGACGTTAAATGCTATATACTTCTGCCTGTTGATCCGCAGGCCCAAATAGGTTTCAAACGCAGTGAGGATCTTCAGCACCTTTGGTATAGACAACTCAGGGTGAGCTAGAAAAGGAGAATGTCATCTGCAATGATATATATACATCAGTAGGATTAGCAGAAGATGGGGTACAGAATTTGAGAATGTGTTTCTGAATCAGCTTTTAAGATTAATTTTAATGCAAGTTTACTATGCACAATTATTGCTATCTTGTTTTTAGTTTTCCCAACATAGCACTTAGTGCAATGTGTTGGGAAAAGGCTGCCAGTAAATATTTCTTCTTTGATGGTCAGCCAATCAGAGTGCAGCAGTATCATGAATCTATGACAAGATTCACAAATCTGCAATGCACACTGGGTGAACAAACCCCCTGTCCAATGGTGTGCGTTTATTATTTTAATTGGTTTCACAAATCCTCTGTAGATGTATGAATCCGAGGAGGATCCACTGACAAAAGGTCCAGATATTGCTAAATTCTAACTTTATCATGCTCACTTTTTAAATGCGAATTTTCTGAAAAATACTTAACATACTTACACCTGATCAAGCAATGTTAATTCCTTTTATTATGTTCCAATTACATGCCAAGTTTAGTGTTATTCCATTCAGCCACTTTTCCTGTTTCGAGGAGCATGGAATCCTATGGGAGTTACATTTGGAAATGTAGCTTTTGGTAACCCGCTCCACCCTCTTTTACCCCCACTCAACATGTCTGCTCAAAACCTGTCATGAAGAACCCAAAGTGGAATAACTTTTTATTTGGAAGGATTTGTGCAGACTCGTCAAATGACAACAAAGTTATTAGCAAAACCTTTTCAATTGAAAGTCTGACCTAACCACAACTATGCATACACTATTTTTGCTAACATACTGCTTTTTTCTAGGTTGTTTTGAAGTCACAACACTGTTTTGTGTTTCCTTCAGAAATATTAAACTTAATTGTAATTACTAGCGACTTCTAGAAAGAGTTTACCACCCTGAAATGCAAAAATGCCAAGGAATTTAAATTTGATTGCAGTAAAAATCTATGTAATTGAGTCTAATTTCGTCGTCATGGTTGTTCCATATTATCACAGCTAGCTAGTTAGCTAGCTAGCAATCGACTTGACCATTTTGCACATATGCCCTAATCATTCCCCCATGTTTACATAAATTTTACATGGTTATGCAAAGGCCATGACCAGTTGAATACCTAGAAAAAAATGTTATGGACCAAAGAGGAGACAATATTGAAATATGATGGTGCCACGACATTCACGGTATTGGGGTACTGCGTTATGAAATTCTCATTTTACGGGAAGTGAAGAATCTAAGATCTAACCAGAGAACTTTGAATATTAATGGCCATCTAAACTTCCACGCATTGGCCATTGTCACTAACAACAAATGAAAGCCAGAGACATATGTTCTAGATGCAAGCGTGTTCCACCATCATCCGTCCCTCAATTAGGGGCCAGCGTTTGTCAAACAAGCACCAGTATTTGGTGAATACGGTTGATATTAGATGCTGTCTTCTTACAATTAATAACTTCATTTTGGCCGAAAGAAAAGCGGCACCCCTTTTTCGTTTATTTTTAATCAATCCCTTTGGGTAGAAATACTTGATTGGTTTCAGGTGAGATGCAAACGCTCATCATTGATGAGAAATTGTACACAAGCATCATTTTTCGTTTTATAGAAAACACAGACTTTTTCTGATTATCAAAAGAAGGTGGATTTTCTTCTGAGAAATAGGTAAACCTAAAAGCATGTTAACATGAAAAACTAAATAAAACGCCGTTGAGAGATAATAAATCTTGCTATACATTTTGGCAATTTTGCGGCTAATACAGTGACGGTCTCAAGCAATGTTCGAAAATAGAAATCTTAAATTGAATCATCGTTGCATGAATATATGCAAAATATTCATTTCTAGCACTGTGAGGGTTGAGTGCTTTTAAATTGGAGAAATCAGTCATGACTTCACCTTTTCATGCAAGATAAAGTTGTATGTGGTAACATCATTACAATGTCATGAAAGGGGGGGAATCACACAACAGATCTGCCTGAAGCTAATATACAAAATACGTTCTTCAATATTTCCCAGTATTGCTCAGTGCTTAGAGGTGGAAGGGAGGGTTTGAAACTACTATAAAAACATATATTGCGCCGTTATCGAGGATAGGCCATTGCAGAACATTGTAATGCACATATTAATTTGAAAGACTTTCCAATCGTTTTGAATGGTTATACCTTGACCCTGCATCTTTTTAACTTCATGTCTTGCATGTAGAATACCACACGAAACAAAAATGGGGAAAATTGAATACATTACCCAATCCGACATTTATTTCGACAGCGGCATTTATTGCAGCTTTTTCAATTGTTAAAATTGTAATAATAAATATGTTGGCATAGCAATGGCATTTAAACAACATTTATTTGAAATTCTTTCATCTGGGTTGACCGCTGTTTTCGGGACAAGCTGACTGACGCCTTATACATTTCATCTGCGACGCTCAATACACATATTTCCAGCTAAAATAGTACTTTATAAGTTACTGTCGCTCAAATCGAAATACGCTCCTTTTTGCTTAAATTATTAAGCAATATTTGCCAGAAAGTACTCACATGATTCAACAATTCATCTTTCTTTCTTCCAAATACCCTTTTCTGCTAGAAATAAAACTGATAATAATACTATAGCAAGGCTTGGTTCTGACTTTCATTTTATTCTAATACCCCTTTATAACGTGGAAGTGTAAAGGCATGGCAATATAAAAATCCATGATAAACTGAAGAAACAGGACCCTGCAGGAGCTGGCTTCATTCACCATTTCAAGTTCCTCATTTCGTAATAATGGCTTTGCAAAATAAAATTGCCTCTGCTCTGAATTTCAAACAGTGCCACCCAAAATATTCTCATTTATAAAAATAAAAATGTAAAGTAAAGATTAACATCCCATTCTTATGGAAAGACATTCTAAGAAAGTGCAACACACCACTGCCACATGGTAACGGTGTTCCGCTTTTTGATTGGATGTTGCTAAGCAACCGGCAGATGGAATGGACTATTCCCAATGATAAATTAACTGATGAGCCGCGCTGACAGTAATCTTTGTCACTGGATGCAGTAGCTGTCTGGGTCCTGTCATTTTCTGCATCTCATGTTAAACAGATGTATCTAGATTGTAAAACAATACCATGAAAAAAAACTGAGAAGAAAGAAGTTAACTTTGTCCAGCAGAAGATAGTGGTTTTACATACATAAGGCATAATACAAAGATCAGAATGTGACATTTAAGTTGGAGACTGATAAAGGGCGTAATGCTTCCTCTTCAATATCCAGTGATATATGATCTACTCATATCGTTCAAATCTACATATCTTGATATCTTGGTCGAGACTCGCTGTAACGTTCATATGCTTTATTGTTTTAAAGACAGAGATGAAGAAAGTCCAAAGGTGGATACAGACATTATGACGTTGGCTGTGCCTGCCAGTTCTGAATCATTTTTAGTAGACCTAATATTTGATGTTGTGAACTTTGTCACATTTCATTTATTATTACATATTGTAGAATTATGTGCTTAACAATTTGCAATCCACAAACTAAGGGGGTCATTCTGACCTCGGCGGTAAAAGGCGCTTACTGCCGGTCAGAAGACCGCCATAACACCGCCGCGGTCGCGGTAAACCGCCACAGTCATTCTGACCCGCAACTGGCAAACCGCCAAAAACCCGACAACAACAAAAGTCCGCCACACCAACGGCCAGCGAAAAACTGGCGATGACCAAACCTCCACCGTCACACCAACAGAAATACGCCCATGCTATTCCGCCCCACAAATTCCCGCAGCGGTCTTTCAACCGCGGTATTCCATTGGCGGTACACACCGCCGCGCTCAAAATACACACACCTTTACAAAACACAGCCACATTGGACAATTCAAAATACACACACCTGAGACACATACACACACCACTCCCACACACCCATTACAATATAAAACACACACCTACATCACCCACAAACCCTTACGACAATTGCGACTGAAGGCCAGAGACAGACAGCACAGAATAGAGTACACCATCACACAGAGGCAAATCACAACATCACCCACACAATATCCACGCACAAAACACCATACACCACCACACTCACCACACTCTACAACACATACACCACCCCACACCTCATCCACACCACCCCATGGCACCCCAAAGACACCCCAGGTTTTCTGACGCAGAACTCAGGGTCATGGTGGAGAAAATAGTTCGGGTAGAGCCCCAGCTCTTCGGGACACAGGTGCAGCACACCACCATTGCCAGGAAGATGGAGCTATGGCAAAGAATAGTGGACAGGGTCAACGCTGATGGACAGCATCCACGAAATCGGGACGATATCAGGAAGCGGTGGAACGACCTACGGGGAAGGTGCGTTCCATGGTATCAAGGCACAACATTGCGGTGCAGAAGACTGGCGGCGGACCCCTACCTACTCCCCCAGAATTTACAGCATGGGAGGAGCAAGTCTTGCACATCCTGCATCCTGAGGGCCTCGCAGGAGTAGCTGGAGGAATGGACTCTGGTAAGTCAAATCTTCACTACTTCATTGCCCCCACCCCACCTGCATGCCAAATCATACCCCACCCTCACCCCCACCCCCATCACACCAACTCCTTGCAAATGGCTCACCATCACAACCCACCCATCCCAACACCTAGCCCTGCATGCGTCCACAAAGCATGGACACCCATCACCAAAGCATGCCCACTGCACATACCCATCTCCCCCACAAGCCACTGTCACAACAGCCCCCACAAGGGAATGCCAGCACTGGGGTACACGGCCACCCACCCATTGCACACTATGGCACACACAGAAGCAATAACTATACTCTTATACCCCTGCAGGACCCGAACGCCACCACAACGCCCAGGAGGGTCCAGAAATGTCCATCCCACCCCCAGAAGAGGCCCCCAGTGATGACAGCAGCTCTGTCTCCCTGGACCCAGATGACCAGCCCGGCCCATCGGGGACCTCAGGACAGTCCGTTCCCCTCACACAGCCACAGGCCACAGCAGACCTACCCCCCTCTGGGAACACCAGCACAGCTCCCACCCAGCGGGCCCATGCCTCTGTCTCCAGGACACGTCAATCAGCGGTGTGTCCACCACTACAGGGCACCCAGGTTGATCCACCACCCCAACAACAGCAGGGACCTGGGGGCAGTGGTAGTGGGCACACAGTCCAGGGGACAGAGGCCCAGGGAAACAGGGGAACTGGGAGGGCTGCTGTGCGACAGGGGGGGACAGGCCCAGGGAACCGACTCTCCACGAGGCCCTCTCCTCCATCATGGGAGCATACCACCACTCCCAGGAGACGATGGCTACGATACTGGCCAGGTTCCAGGAGATCCAGGTTCTGCAGGAGGAACAGTACATGGGGTTGAGGGAAGAACTCCGAGCCATTAGTTCCGCAATGGGGACCATCGTCGTGGCTCTTACCCAGATTGTCACCACATTGCGGGACCATGTGGCACCACAAAGGGCCCCTGTCACTAGCATGGACCAGGAACAGCCTACCACCTCCGCCGGCGCTAGTGGACAGGAGGCCCCCACACAACAACAGGCCACCAGAACCCCACCTCCTGCAGAAGAAGAACCACCCCGCAAGAGGTACCTGAGATCTAGGAAGAAGACAGAGTAGGATGCCAAGACCCCCGCCAGCAAAGGATACCCCCTGATGTCATCCCACTGTCCCATATTGTCACCCTGTCCAACCTTGAACTGCCCCTGCTCCATCCTTCCACAGGCATATGGACAATGCACCTGTGAGACTGAAAATCTGGACTCTGCCATGGACATTACTCCACCATCACCCATCAAATCAAATCATTAACATTTATAAAGCGCGCTACTCACCCGTGCGGGTCTCAAGGCGCTAGGGGAAAGGGGGGGGGTTACTGCTGCTCGAAAAGCCAGGTTTTTAGGAGTCTCCGGAATGCGGAGTGGTCCTGGGTGGTCCTGAGGCTGGTGGGGAGGGAGTTCCAGGTCTTGGCTGCCAGGAAGGAGAAAGACCTCCCACCCGCCGTGGAGCGGCGGATGCGAGGGACGGCAGCGATCGCGAGGCCAGAGGAACGGAGGAGGCGGGTGGGGACGTAGAAGCTGAGGCGTCGGTTGAGGTATTCCGGTCCCTTGTTGTGGAGGGCTTTGTGTGCGTGGGTGAGAAGTCGAAAGTGATCCTTTTGCTGACTGGGAGCCAGTGCAGGTGATCACCCATCACTGATTTTCAAGCATGTCCCTAAATTTAGCACTTAAATAAAATCACTTATTGCACCAAAATTATCTGGAGTCTGCTTGTATTTTGAACAAATGTATTAGACATAACGGTGCCAAAATGTTCAGTTACATTGTGATGACAACATACCACTGTCACACAGCTGTAGTCCATGGGCAAACAAAGCAGAGGTCACGCAGTGGGGCCCACATCTCTGAAAACGGACGGGAAAGTCACAACTCAGTTAACATAAACTGAGGGGAAACTCAGACAGTAGAGAGGCAGGAGACTGTAAGTACATGTAAAATGGCGGTGTTGATTCGTACCTGTGTGTTATTGAAAATACTGTTGTATCACTGTGTCCCTGTTGTCTGTGTCGTCCCCGTCGTCTTCCTCCTCTTCACTCTCCACAGGCTCCACAGCTGCCACAACACCACCCTCTGGACCATCCTCCTGCAGGAAAGGCACCTGGCGTCGCAAAGCCAGGTTGTGAAGCATACAGCAGGCCACGATGATCTGGCACACCTTCTTCGGTGAGTACATTAGGGATCCACCTGTCATATGCATGCACCTAAACCTGGCCTTCAGGAGGCCGAAGGTCCGCTCGATCACCCTCCTAGTTCGCCCATGGGCCTCATTGTACCGTTCCTCTGCCCTGGTCCGGGGATTCCTCACTGTGGTCAGTATCCACGACAGGTTGGGGTAACCAGAGTCAGCAATTAGCCACACACGGTGTCTCTGTAGCTGTTTCATCACATAAGGGATGCTGCTATTTCGCATGATGTACGCGTCATGCACTGACCCAGGGAACTTGGCATTTACATGGGAGATGTACTGGTCAGCCAAACAGACCACGTGGACATTCATAGAATGATAACTTTTTCTGTTCCTGTACACCTGTTCACTTTCACTGGGGGGAACCAAAGCCACATGGGTCCCATCAATAGCACCAATGATGTTGGGAATATGTCCAAGGGCATAGAAATCACCCTTCACTGTAGCCAAATCGCCCACCTCAGGGAAAACAATGTAGGTCCGCATGTATTTCATCAGGGCAGACAACACTCTGGACAAAACCTTAGAAAACATAGGCTGAGACATCCCTGATGAAATGGCCACTGTTGTTTGAAATGACCCACTTGCCAAAAAATGGAGTACTGACAGAACCTGCACCAGAGGGGGAATCCCTGTGGGTTGGCGAATGGGTGACATCAGGTCTGGCTCCAGCTGGGCACACAGTTCCTGTATAGTGGCTCGGTCAAGCCTGTATGTCAGTATGACATGTCGTTCCTCCATTGTCGACAGGTCCACCAGCGGTCTGTACACGGGAACATTCCTCCATCTCCTCGCAATTCCCAGCGGACGGTGCCTAGGAAGAACAACATGGAGCACAGAGTCAAGCAAACCCCAGGTACGTTCCCACAGCTTGCACAGTACACGATTCGCTATGCATTGAATGGCTTGTATGAGTGGCAATGCAAGGCCTAGGCCTGTGTGACGCAGTAGAAATTAAGCCATGTGGGCCCTTGAAATGGCGGCTGCCTGACCTGTGAAGTGTGACAATGGGATGTGAGGTCAATGCGCTGGCGTGGCACACCGTGGCGTAGGCGGTCGAAGACTGCGGTGCAAAGCCGCATTGGTTAACATAGAACCCTATGGGTTTCAGGAGCCAAAGACGAAGTGCGCCGGCGGGCGCGGTACGCACCGCCGCGGTACGCACTGCCGCGGGCGTGACCGCCATTTTCTATCAGCTTAATCACTCGAGACCTGATCATCCACAGGAGAGGACCTATACTGCAAGTGCTGCTGTGACCTCGGTCTGGAAGAGACAATGGCTGCTGCGACTGGGGAAAGGGCCCCTGCCTTCACTCCTGAAGAATTGGAGAAACTCGTGGATGGGGTCCTCCCCCAGTATGCGCTACTCTACGGTCCTCCAGACCAACAGGTTAGTACACTGGGACCATGCTTTGCGGGCAATGCCTTGGTTGAGTGGGGTGAATGAACGAAGGTGCGGAGGGGAGCGTATGAGGCATGCATCAAACGACAGATGAGAGCATGTGCCACATGGCAAGGGTGGGGATGGGGGGACACTCACATCGAGCATGCAGAAAATGTTGATATTTTATTTTCTCTCCCTGTACGTGTCACATAGGTCAGCGCCCATCAGAAAGTCGACATTTGGCGTGCCATCGCCAAGGACGTCCGGACCCTGGGGGTCCACAACAGACGGGACACCCACTGCCGCAAGAGGAGGGAGGACATCCGCCGCAGGAGCAGAAAGACCGCGGAGGCTCTGCTGGGAATGGCCTCCCAACGTAGGAGGGGTGCCACCCGTCAATAGAGCCCCCTGATGTCTCGGATCCTGGCGGTGGCCTACCCAGATTTGGATGGGCGCGTGAGGACATCACAGCAGACACAAGGGGGTGAGTACAAGCACATTCCGCTATCTTCGCGCGCAGTGGAGGTGTCTGGGTGGGGGAGGAGGGATGTGGGTATCCCTAGGCCAGGGCGATTTCTGTAGGCTAGTCCCCTCCGTAAGGCATGGGCCTGTGCCCCCGCCCTCCACTTCTGTAGGGTGCCAAGTACACCTATTCATGGCCTTGTGTCACCTATGTGTGCAGATGTCGTCCATTGGCTTGTAGGCCAAGTCTCACTGATTGAGTAGTGTACCCCAAGTGCGCGGCGTAGTGCAGGGGGCTTCTGTGTCTGTCCTCTCCGCCAACTGTGTTGCCAATGCATGCACTCAACCTGTCTTTATTTCTCTCCCCCCCTTTTTTTGTCTTCTCTTCCTGTTCATGTGTGCATTAGCATCATCTGGCGGAGGAGAAGTGGCATTGGAGCACGAGGGAGCTGCATCTCACATGGCCCCGGAGGGCCATGCAACGGACTCTGATTTCACCAGTGAGACGGAGGGTGAGGGGGGCTCCACAACGGGGACACGTGGAGACATCAGCGACACCGACACGTCCTCGGAAGGGAGCTCCCTTGTGGAGGTGGCAACATCCGTGCCCACCGCAACAACAGGTACAGCCGCCACCCAGCGCACCAGCTCCTCCCTCCAAGCAGCCCCTCAGCGTTCGCCCCGTGCTCGCTCGCACACCAAGGCGGGCATCTCCTTCGCCCCAGGCACCTCAGGCTCTGCCCCAGTTACCCCTGCTGCCCTCAGTGAGGAGGTCATTGACCTCCTCCGGACGCTCATTGTTGGGCAGTCTACCCTTTCGAATGCCATCCAGGGGGTGGAAAGGGAGGTGCATCGGAGCAATGCATACCTGGAGGGCATTCATTCGGGTCAGGCTGCCCATCAGCGATCGTTCAACGCTCTGGCCTCAGCACTGACGGCAGCCATTGTCCCTGTCTACTGCCTCCCTCCTCCAACTCCCTCCACCCAGTCCCACTCCCCTGTTCCTCTGCCTATCCCAGACACACCTACAGACCAGCCTGCACACACCTCAACACCCAAGGTCAGCTCATCCAAACATAAGCACCACACATCCCACAAGCATTCACACAAGCAACATCCACATGCAGACATGCCAACAGCCACTGCCTCCTCTGTGTCCCCCTCCTCCTCGTCTCCCTCCTCCCTCCCTGTGACGTCTCCACTCACACTTGCATGCACCACTTCATCAGCCACTACGTCCATCATCAGCACACCCACCAGAACACTCCGCACACGTGCAGTCACCAACCCCACTGCCATTTACACGTCCCCTGTGTCCTCTCCCAGTGTGTCTGTCACCCCCTCTTCCAAACCACACAAACGCAGGCAGCCACCACCCAACAGCCATCCACCTCACGACAGTCTCCGTCACAAGCACCTGCACCCAACGACAGCACACTTGACTCTCCTACAACCACATCCTCTTCCTCCACTCCCATACCCACTGCACCTACCCTTCCCATTGCTCCTAAAAAGTTTTTCCTCTCCAAACTTAACCTCTTTCCATCACCTGACCCACCCCCTCCATCTCGTAAAAGTCCAATCAGCACCTCAGCCACCACAAGCCCTAGACCTACAAGGACCATAGTCCAGGGATATTGGAGTCCACCACCTTCGAGGGCAGCTACATCGGCCAGGAGCAAAGGGACAGCCAGCCCACCCCCTGGGAAAAAATCCAAAAAAGGCAAGGGCCGGTGCGAGAGGACAGAGACGGCAGCCTCCACAGGCACCACACTGTCACCGTCAGGAAGTGGGGTGCCACCTGGCACATCTCCAAAGGGAGGCAAGGGACACAGAGGATCAGGCAAGGATGGCAAGGGCAGCACGGCCGATAAGTCCGGCAGCAGGCGAGCTGCCCAGGAGGGCCCCACCAGATCCATTCCGGGGGTGAAGGAGTACACCCACGGGCACGGGACACCAGCACAGGAGGGCCCCGCAAGCGAGAAGTCGGATGGCGAGTGAACATCAGATATTGGCCAGATCTGGTGCCCTGGAGACACATGTGAAGAACCGCTGAACAGGGCCCGCCGTCTCAAGAACCGCTGAACAGGGCCCTTCAAGACAAGCACCACTGAACAGGGCACCGCCGTCTCAAGAACCGCTGAACAGGGCCCTTCAAGACAAGCACCGCTGAACAGGGCCCGCCGTCTCAAGAACCGCTGAACAGGGCCCTTCAAGACAAGCACCGCTGAACAGGGCCCCGCCGTCTCAAGAACCGCTGAACAGGGCCCTTCAAGACAAGCACCGCTGAACAGGGCCCGCCGTCTCAAGAACCGCTGAACAGGGCCCTTCAAGACAAGCACCGCTGAACAGGGCCCCGCCGTCTCAAGAACTGCTGAACAGGGCCCTTCAAGACAAGCACCGCTGAACAGGGCCCTGCCGTCTCAAGAACCGCTGAACAGGGCCCGCCGTCTCAAGAACCGCTGAACAGGGCCCTTCAAGACAAGCACCGCTGAACAGGGCCCCGCCGTCTCAAGAACCGCTGAACAGGGCCCTTCAAGACAAGCACCGCTGAACAGGGCCCCGCCGTCTCAAGAACTGCTGAACAGGGCCCTTCAAGACAAGCACCGCTGAACAGGGCCCTGCCGTCTCAAGAACCGCTGAGCAGGGCCCTTCATGACAAGCACCGCTGAACAGGGCCCTTCAAGACAAGCACCGCTGAACAGGGCCCGCCGTCTCAAGAACCGCTGAACAGGGCCCTTCAAGACAAGCACCGCTGAACAGGGCCCCGCCGTCTCAAGAACTGCTGAACAGGGCCCTTCAAGACAAGCACCGCTGAACAGGGCCCCGCCGTCTCAAGAACTGCTGAACAGGGCCCTTCAAGACAAGCACCGCTCCGCTGGGCCCTTCAACTCAAGCACCGCTCTGCTGGGCACCGCCGTCTCTGCACCGCTCCGCTGGGCCCTTCCTCTCAAGCACTGCTCCGCTAGGCCCTTCAACTCAAGCACCGCTCCGCTGGGCACTTCCTTCCAAGCACCGCTCCGCTGGGCACCGCCGTCTCTGCACCGCTCCGCTGGGCCCTTCAACTCAAGCACCGCTCCGCTGGGCACTTCCTAACAAGCACCGCTCCGCTGGGCCCTTCCTCACAAGCACCGCTCCGCTGGGCCCTTCCTCCCAAGCACCGCTCCGCTGGGCACCGCCGTCTCTGCCCCGCTCCGCTGGGCCCTTCAACTCAAGCACCGCTGACACATTGGCAGAAGGGGCAGGCCCGGATCAGTGTCGGACAGGGCTGTACGCACCAAGACTCCTCCAGTACCCCTGGAATCTGTCATCCACTTGTGAGACTGTGGCTTTGCACTCCCCAGGATGGCACAGTGGGCAAGCCACCCACTGTATGGACTTGAGAGACTGTGGCTTAGCACTCCCCAGGATGGCACAGTGGGCAAGCCACCCACTGTAGGGACTTGAGAGACTGTGGCTTTGCACTCCCGAGGATGGCACAGTGGGCAGGCCACCCACTGTAGGGACTTGAGAGACTGTGGCTTTGCACTCCCCAGGATGGCACACTGGGCAAGCCACCCACTGTAGGGACTTGAGAGACTGTGGCTTTGCACTCCCCAGGATGGCACAGTGGGCAAGCCACCCACTGTAGGGACTTGAGAGACTGTGGCTTTGCACTCCCCAGGATTGAACAGTGGCCATGGAGGCCCCTCGTGGATCTGGCATCGTGGACTCAGGTGGCTGAGGTGCCCCCCCCTTCCCTTCCCCCTGAGGTGCCTGTAGTTTTCCGATCTGATGCCCCTGCAGTGTTCTCTCCAATGGATTCGGGTCTCATGTGTGGGCTTTGCCCATGTGTTGAGGACCATTGGCCCACGCACAATGACAGAAAGCCAATTTTGACGGAACAATTTACATATGTTTATATAGTTATGGGATGTTCGACTTACTTATTTACTTAGCCTTACAATATATTTGAATTCCAATAACATATTATTTTGTCTTTGAATTCTTCCGGGGGGTTTGGGGGGTGTCACTCTGAGTTGTTGCTCTGCATTGGTGTGTAGGTAGTTGGGGGGGGGGTCGCGTATGTGTGTGCCCGTATTCTTTTCTCCTCCCCCCTCCCCTGTGTCGTAGGTGCAGTACTCACCGTTGTCTTCTGCGCCGGCGTTCGTGCTCCTGGTAGAGGAGCAGGTAGACAATTGCTGGTAGGATGTGTAGTTCTGGTTCCATGCTGTCCAGATTCCTCGTGGAGTGTGTAGGGTGAGCGTTTTCCCGTTCGTAGTCTGTTCCCGCCGTGTTTTTATCGGCGGGGCTCCCGCCCCGGAAAAGGTGGCGGATTGGTGAGTTGTGATAGGGTGGGCGGTACATTGTCTGCCGCCTGTCTGTTGGCGGTGACCGCCGTGCTGTTTGTTTGTCCCGCCGTGGCGGTCGGAGTGTTAAAGTGGCGGTCTGTGCTGACGGTTCCCGCCAGGGTCAGAATTCAATTATTTTTCACGCCTGCCTGTTGGCGGGTTGGCCGCCGCTTTAACACCGACCGCCAGGGTTGGAATGACCCCCTAAATGTCTTCCTACGTATGTTGACTGCCAAACAAGTTATTCTTGTTTGTTCATTTTTCATGTTTCAGATGTAATTCCAAGGCAAAGATGACTCCAGAACTATATATGCCTATCCAAGTTTTGTGGCCATCGACTCTTGTGAGTAGTCTACTCACTCTGTGTAAATATGCCGCACATAGACACCTCTCCAAGCCAATAACTGAATTTTACAATTAAGTGAATGTTAAAATACGTCTAATTAATCGTTGGCAATAGCTTCACGGCAAATGCATTTGACACTGCTTGATGGCAAGGGCTACGAAGATGGTTCAATATGTGTGTACATCCAATGCACTATATTGTTGAAACCTTTGGTGTGATCTATACATGTGTTTCGTGAATGCAAAGAATGTGATTTGCAAAATCAAATGTTTTATAACCACTAATTACCTTTATGCAACGCACAAGCCATTTTGTGAATCGGAAAAGTTTTCCAGATGAGTAAGGTGGCAATTGTGATACATTCTGAATAATTGCTTCAGCAAACGTTGGGTTGGTTATCAATACTCTAGTTGACATAGTAACTGATTGATAATGGGGACAGATCCCGCTTTTTTAATTGCATTGGATAGCCTCCTGTGACACTGACAGCTATCCAGTGGGCCACTGCCTACTCCATCTAATGCATTTTATTCAATGTGAACATTCTATTGACATTTAAGGAACAAAGGGGATGATTTAGGGTTTTGCACATAGGGTACGCGGTCCTCTCTAAATTGGAGGAACAGTGTTGTATGTGAACCTCTGATGGCCCATACTCTGTTGGATCATCCAAGGAGTATGTCAACAATGGAGCCAGAATAGGCTCCATGGCTAACATATGTTGAGGAGGGAATACCCTCTTCACCAAACTGTGAATCACACCCTAAGTCTTATTTACACTAGGTTTCACATTGAAACACTGCAAATGCAGGTATGGAGGAGCACTGCAGCATAAAGGACTCGATCTCTTTGTTCCATGGCATTTGCAGTGGGTAGCAAAATGCATCATGCATCCTTAATGTTAAGGAAAGCAAGAGGTTTTTGCGATCCCTTGAAAATATCCACTTTTCAACATGACTGATTAGGAGATCATTCTCACCTCTTAATGCTGGCCAAACAATCAGCCAACAATTTGCTCAGCTGGTTTTCAACCTGCTCCATGACATCTGGCCCTAAGGTTCTTGAACAAACTCTAAATATTATGTTAAAATCATCAAGGTGAAGCATTGGGTTGCCATCACTGACCACTTCCACAACAAGATAGAAACCATCTACAGTAACTTAAGTCCCCAACCATTTGACCCCCCAGCATCCCATCAACCTCCACTGCCGACCACCCACTCACCGCATGAGGCAACTCAGCACATTGAACACAATCGCACTCATGGGCTCCATCTACTCGGGAGGCACCCAGCGACCCCTGCCCCCCTCGTTAACCATGACCACTTTTCCGGAAGCACCCAGAAGGCTCCTCAAGAAACCCTCTGCAGACACCGGAGAGGTCTAGAATTAACACGCAATCTCTCTGCTCCTGTTCCCCTTCAAAGCCCTGGAGAATGCCATCAATCTCCAACTCACCGAACACCTGGAAACAAGCAACCTGGTAGACCCCTCCCTATCAGGCTTCAGAGCTAATCACAGCACAGAGACAGCTCTGAATGCCGCAACGGATGACATCCGCACCCTGCTCGACAGAGGAGAAGCAGCTGCCCTGATCTTGCTTGACCTCTCCGCAGCATTCGGCACCATCTCCCACCATACACTTATTAACCGATGTAAGGCCTGGCATCCTTGGCATGGTCTCCCCTGTCTTTTTTGCCTCTGCTCCCCATGTTTTGACTGTCTTGACTCTATTTTTGCTGTTTTTGTTACTCTGGGCACTTTACCACTGTTGATCATTGCTAAAGTGCAAGTGCTTCTGTGCAAAGTGTATGTGTATGTGTAATTGGCTTTTCCATGATTGACATATTTGATTTACTAGTAAGTGTCTAGTAAAGTGACTAGAGGTGCCCAGGGCCTGTAAATCAAATGCTACTAGTGGGCCTGCAGCACTGGTTGTGCCACCCACATTAGTAGCCCTGCAAACATGGCTAAGACCTGCCACTGCAGTGTCTGTGTGTCCAGTTTTAAACTGCCAGTTCAACTTGCCAAGTGTATCCACTTGCCAGGCCTAAATCCTCCCTTTTCATACATGTAAGGCACTCCTAAGATATGCACTGGTAGCCCAAAATGGGCAGGGTGCATTGTATTTTAAAGGTGGGACATGTACTGATGTGTTTTACATGTCCTAACAGTGAAATGGTACTAAATTCGGTCTTCACTGTTGAAAGGCCTATCCCTCTCATAGGTTAACACGGTGGCTGCGTTTAAATATCTTTAAAGTATAGATTTCCCTTGAGAGCAGATATAAATATGGAGTTTGGGGACTTTGAACTCACAATTTAAAAATACATCTGTTAGTGAAGTTGGTTTTTAGATTATTAGTTTGAAAATGCCACTTTCAGAAAGTAGGCATTTTCTTGCCTGAACAATTCTGTGACTCTGCATGTTTGTGGATTCCCTGTCTGGGTCAAACTGACAGTTCGGCTGTTTGTGAATCTCCTCTAGACATTGACACAAAGGGAGCTGGGGTGTAGCCTGCATATCCTGATGAGCCATCTGAGCTGGAGTAGAGGGAGGAGCTGAATTGACTGTGCCTGCCCTCACACAAGGCAGTCTCCAACCCCCCGGTGTGTGTCTGGGGCTTAGCCTGGGCAAGGTAGGATCCTGTAAACAACAGAAACTTTCCTTTGAAGTTTGCCTACCTTAAAGGCAGAAAGGGGTATAAGTAGTGGACCCAAAATCCCAGAGTTTAAATCACTTCTGGAACCAAAAGGAACCTCTGCCAAGGAGAAGAGCTGAGGAACTGAGGAGAAGTGCTGCCCCTGTTTGTGACTGCGCTTTGTTGGGCTATCCTGCAGTTGCTACTTCTGCCTGTGAAAGGGGACAAAGACTGGACATTCCTGCTCGAGAAGAATCTCCAACGGCTTAAACTGAGCTTGCCTCCTGTTTTGAAGTCTCAGGGGCATCACAGACTTCCTCTGTCAGCACCTGGACTCTATGGTAAGACTCTTGCCCTGCCAAATGGTGCCCTATGCAGCCCATGGGCTCTTGAAAACTAAAGTTGAAATCCACACACAGAATGGCGTACAGGGAAATTTTTGATGCACTATCTGCAATGCAGCTGATAAACGACGTGCCACCTACTTCGTGGCTGAAATCAACGTTGCACCTGCATCACGGCTAGGAGCACGATGCATCAAAGATCCAGTACTTGTACCTAGTTGTGCCTTTGAAGTAGGGGTATCTTTAAAGAAGGTGTTTGAAGTGCACAGAGGCCATTTCTTCCCAGCTCTGGCTCCAGACTGTCAGTAGGAGTAGTTGGCCAAATGTGGAGGACAGGTACTGCCTATTCGGATGTAAGTGTTAGCACCTCCTACCTTTCCTGCCCAGGAAGAGCCATCAGAATGCATATGAGTACTCAATCACACCTAATCTTTCTGTGTTGGTGGCTGTCTAGAGGAAATGCACAAAGTGTGACTATTGCTCACCCAAGACGTGTATTGGAGATAGGCTGCAGGCACACAGAACTGTAAGAGCAGAGAGATGCCCAACTTCTAAAAGTGGCAATACTAAAATAGTACTGTTAAATCCAATTTTTCCAATAAAAAAGATTTATCATTCCCTTTCCAATGACATGAAATATGACAAAACTTCCCGATTGAATTAAACTAAGGAGAGCCTAGTTTAGCTCTCCACTGATTGGCCACCACAAGGGGAAAGAGGTGTACTTAATACAGAACTCCACATTACTGCATTAAGATACGGGGCCCAAGGAGACACCAAAGGTTTACAAGAGGGTGAGACACTGTGAAGAAGTAAGTGGGTATTGAAAGGGGTATCATTCCTGGCCTTACCAGGAGAGGTAAATAGTGTTTTTTATGCGAAAACCCTGCTCTGTGGACATTACTCTCCACTTATTTTCATATTGCTAGTGCTTGACAACAGGGACCACCTCCCTCGGAGCCACCACGTTACCAGAAAAGACAGCACAACAGGTGGGTCACAAATAATTCTTTATGCCCAACTCAGGAATCCTCTATGTTCATTTTAAGTTAAGAAATGCCAACATCTTTGATTCAGAAAGAATTAGAATTCAATGATTATTTACAGTCACCATTACAGTAGAGGGCACAGTGTTTAATGCAGCCTTGAATGGGAAAGGCATGCAGTGGCTAACGAAAAAAGGCTTGCTGGAAGTTCCAGCATGCATGAAACTGGTGTGGACCTGTTATTGTACCCCCTGGCTGATTACGCTAATATTCCATATGAATGTACCATCATGATTAAGACTGTCTCTATTATTGCATGTTTAAAGCCTTTTCTCTCAAATAGGTATAGGAGCTCCTTTGACACAAGGAAGTAAGTGAAAACGACACTTATAGTACATGCCTCAGGGTGCATGCACATAATATAGTACAGTCATGACAAAAGCCATTTTGACCCCGATGGTCACAGGGAAGATGACTGAAACATGTTGACCACATAAAAAGGGATATAGGAGGACCATATAAGTCCCTAAGTAATATCCCCAAAGTTTGTAATTTTATCCAACATCACCATTAAATAAAGAACCATATTGGGTGTGAGGCCTGGAGATAATTTGAAATCACTAACACCTCACACACTTCCATATAAACCCAGCTCTGCAATAAATCTGGTATTGAAGCACACCCTGGGGGCATTTGGTTCCCAGGTGGGAACCTAATGATGTAGCATGTCACCAACCAGGTTGATGAGTGAGGGTTCTTTTACAGCAACCCAGCAAATCCTCCTTTGATTAGGAGACTCTAGATATTTCCTTCCTCTGACTTACACAGCACCCTGCCCTAGGGTCTACCTAGGGCCTACCTTATGGGTGACATATAAAAACAAGCATTTGCAATACACTGGGTCTCACTTTTGCTCAAGTTAGAGCTATTAGCATTGTAAATTCCAATCTGGATTTTTCTTGCCCATAAGATGGTGAGTCCTCCCTCACCCTGCTGCTACTTCTGGGTTTCCATACCCTCCTCTGGGGGATAGAATTTCCAGACAACTGAACTGTCAGGGCACCCTTCGGGCCGTCACCGTCACTCCCAGTTCTCCTGTCATCGGGGGTAACTCATTCCACAGAATGCAGTCTATGGGCATCTCAAGACGAACTATGACCCTCCTCTGGGTCACCTCTCCATCCCACTCCAAGGATACCTGGGCCATATGGCAGAATAAGTCCTTCCCATGGGCTGTAGTCAGCCTACACTCCTGGCTGGTGTTCTGCTCTGGGGAAACTAGCATTTCCACTATCATGGTATAGCTAACCTCAGTGTCCCTCAGAGCAATGACTGAGACCCTATTCTCTTCCCCCTGATGGAAGTGACAACTCCAACCCCCGGAGATCACCAGCTGACCATCTGAGTCTATCTCCAGGTAAGGGAGATTAGGACATGAGCTATCTTCTGTCCCTGAGGACTGCCTTCCATAGATCCACCTCCTTAGCAAGCTTCCTGGGGTCAGAAAGCTTACTATGATGGACCAGCTAGCACAGCTCTGTAAAACAAAGATCAAGCATCTTCAAAATTCAGTCATATAGCCCTGACTAATCACCTACTTTTCTGCCCCTCACCCAGTCTTTCAGTGCCTTGCTAGCATGGTCTAAGCAGTCCACCCAGCTCTGTGATGCAATCTTGTGACGTGCCCTGAACCTCTGTTGGTATTTCTCAGGTGTCAGCCCAAACCTGTTGACTAGTATGGTCTTCATAGCAGTGTAGATTGTCAGTTCCCCCACCTCTAATGTGAGAAATGTGTCCCTCCCCACTGTGAGCATATACCTCCACAAACTGCTGCCCTAGAACTCCTCTGGGACCATGTGCACTCTCAGAGCCACTTCATAGGCTGCAAACCAGTTGTCTATGTCATGTTCCACCACATACTTGGGCACCAAATCCTTGAGTATCCAGACTCTTGACTCACCAGTGGTCACTGCAGGTATGCTGCCACCATTACAGTTGCTGGACCCTACTTCCAGGTCTCTTGTGTCCAGCTCCTTCAAACTGAGCTCATGGACCAATTTCTTCTCTTCACGAGCCAGTTTCAATTGTGTAAGCTACAACTTGAGCTTTCTTTCCTCCCTCTTGTCTGACTGCTCCTCTATGGACAGGTTCTGGGAAGAGACACTGTTCCGTGCTCTGGGAACCACTACTGCCTCCAGCAAGTCAATGTCCCACCCTACAGGTAGTTCTAAATCCACAATGGCATCCAGAATCAGGTCATCCTGTTCTTCAGAAATTTCCTGCTTCTCTTCCAAGTTGTCATCTCCTTCTACCTGGGTTTCTGCCCAGGCTCTCAAAGCTTTCTGCAGCTCTGTCTTCCAGGTGAAGCCCCTAGAAGGCACTGGAAAATCTTTACGGAAATCCTTCAGCTGGGACACGGTTTAAGACTCTAACATAGCCAGCTCAAAATCAATTACTGCAGATGCAGGTGCTTCTTCTCCAGAGTGAGACATGGTTTTAGCAGAAAATCAGAAAGCCAATTAGGGAGAATTGAAAAGAATTCAAATTGTTCTTCGTACAGAGTTGTAGTGAACACTGAAGCCCTCATTACGAGTTTGGCGGTCATTTTGCAAGACCGCAACGCTGGTGGCCGCCAAAAGACCATCATTGATGACGGTACAGTGACCGCAGTATTATGAGTCACAAACTGAAGACCCCCCAAATACCACCCCAAATCCGACATCGCCAGGCTGACTGAGGGCAGGAGAGAGACGGTTCCACCAACAACACCCCGCTCTCCATATTACGACCCACAAATCAGCACAGCGGTCATTGCATGGCAGTAAACCATTGGCAGTGCGAAATCGCTGCGGTCAAACTGTCACCTCCACCAGAACCTGACACCACATTGGATAGTCTGAATACCCCACTCCTGAAACACACCACACACACCTGCTCACTGCACTATGTAACACACCCTCACAACCCCCACAAACCTTTGCAACCACAACTACCAACAGAGAGACCATGGACCACACCAATGGAGTACACTGCACGTCGAGACCATAGGCACCAACATACTTCCCAACCATCACACACCACACAACTGCGCCACCAAAACAGTGCCTTCGTCGCCACTGCACATATACACCAGATATCACCAACCACCCTACACACAATACACACACCCACAACACAACCACCATCTCCCATCAGAAGCACCCACATTTCACTGATGATGAGTTGAGGGTCATGGTAGAGCCACAACTGTTTGGAGCTCAGGTCCAGCAATTCTTGATAGCCAGGAAAATGGAGATATGGCAGAGGATCGTTGACAGGATTAACTCAATGGGCACCCATCCGCACACAAGGGAGGACATCTGGCATCCAGGTACCAGGTTGCCATCAACAAGACTGGTGGTGGGCCCCCACCTCATCCCCCTGAGTTTGCATCGTGGGAAGAGAAGGTCTTGGACATCATGCATCCTGAGGGCCTGACTGGAATCATCAGAGCACTCGACTCTGGTAAGTGAACAACATTACCCAGGCACCAACCACTCCTGTCCAGCATGTGACCCCAACACCCATCACTCCCTAAACCACCCCATATCACACGTCAGCCCACTTCACCCAACGCCCCTCCCCTTCATGCCACACCACTCCACTGCCAGTATCCCCACACAGTTCCTCCCTAATGCACAGATATCAATCACAATGTCAAGCACCACAACTCCCACAATGCATCACTCCCTACACATCAAGAATGCACAGTGGAACTTCACAGTGGAACACCTACACAGAAAACCATAGCACATGCCACACCAACTGGATGCTTCGACTGCTTACCAACACATGGCAATGAAAGCAGTGCTATCCACAATCCCCAACCCAAAACGCAAAATTGAAACAATGCCACAACATGTCACCAGCAAACAATGTCTGCAGTGCTGCAGCTGTCATTGCCATTACTGGAAAGCAAGCCAACCTACTCCATGCATCAGATGATGATACCAACAAGTACATATCTACAATGTAACCCCCGCCTTTTCCAGCCACAGGTCCTGCTGCCACTGCCACCCAGCAGCCGATGCCAGAGACAGACAGCCCTCACCAGGACGCAGTGTATATCTGGATATTGACGACTTGCCTTGCCCCTGTGGGACAACTGGCCAGTCCAACACCACAAGCTCCACCCTGGACACATCTGAGTCCTCCAATCATGTGGCTATCACAGTACAGCCAACCCTGCATCCCCACACCTACGTCTCAAGGACAGGTCAATCAGCAGTGTGCCCCACAACACAGGGACCAGAGTCAAGGCCACACACCCAAGACAATGAGGTCCTGGTGCAACTGGGAGTGGGCACACTGTGCCTTGGGCACAGGGGGCAGGGGCAGTAGGAGGGCACCTGTGGGCCAAAAGATGGGGCACCCACAACAAACAATTGGCCAGGAGGCCATCTCCCAAGTCCTGGGAGCATACCACCAGTCCCAGGACACCAGGGGCAAGATCCTCACAACCGTCCAAGAGAACCAGAAGCTGCAGAGGGAAAACCACCAGGAGGCCATGCTGCAGTGGCAGACCCTCAATGCCACCATCACTTCCATTGTAGGGGTACTAAAGGAACTGACCACCATCCTGCGTGCATCTTCCACCCACCATCAGGCCACTTCCACTAGCCACATTCCAACAGAGCCTTCTACTTCTGTGGCAGCTGATGGAATGGAGACCCTGCCAGAGGGCCAGCAGACCACCAGCACACCTCCTCCTGTAGCTGAGGAGCCCACAAACAAGCAAGGACTTCCATCCAGACATCATGCAGGACCTGATCCCAAGACGAAGACCACTGCCAGGAAGTGACCCTCTCCTGAACATTCTCCATTGTCTGCCACTGATACACCCTTTTGAATGTCCACTGTCATGCCACCATTTTCCCATGGCTCCTTTGATACTGGACCTAGACCACCAACAGCTGGGACAACTACTTTGATGATTACACTCACCATGACCCCACTCATCACACGTTGCACTTGTGATTAACATTAAACACCTTTGAGCACAGCGACTGTCTATGTGTCTTTATTGTAATGAGTACCATTTGCATTTGAATAACATGTCAATACAGTCAAACCATTGTCCTGCAAATGTCTGTGAGATAGACAGAAGGGGTAGCAATATGTAGCAATGTTGATGGTAGAGCAGAGATGATCTGGATACATGTGTCAAGGGAGCCACTAGGCAAGGCAGGAACTAGAGTTGCACCACACAAATTCCCTGCAAATAGACCAACGCAAGGGCAACTATCACAATAGGAGTCACTCAACACACATGCTGTACAATGTTTCAATCCCTAGTTTGATTTAGCATGTGGAATCACAAACCACAAGCCCATGTCAGGTCTACATGTCCAAGACATCCATATCCATTGTCCTTCCCTCACGGTAGACAGTTCTCAACTAAAGGCATGTTCCACAGTCAGTAACAGTTGGGTTACACATTCTCCCATTGTGGACTGTGAGGATGAATAGCAATACTAATAACACCGCTATCTTTGGCACAACAATTGCGGTTTGCAAAGCAGTACAGAGAACATAACACATGGACAATAAATTCCATATGTGATGTTACACAACAGTAGAGTGGAAATAGTACTCACATTTGAACTGTAACACCTAATCTGATGGGCAAATTGTGACACATACCTGCCTCTCATTGTTGGTTTAACTCAGCTCTGGAGTCATCTGCATCCTCATCATCTTCCCCCTCATCACTCACTATGTCCCCTTCATCAGCCACTGGTCCAGCTGCCACCGCCTCTACATCTAGCAATGGATGTGACGCCTCAGGGACAGACTGTCCAGCATGCAGCAGCCAACAACAATCTGGCAGACTTTAAGTGGTTTGTAGAGTAGGGTACCTCTGGACACATGTAGGCAGTGGAATCTGGCCTTTAGTATGCCAAAGGTCCTCTTGATGACATGCCTCAACCTGCCATTGGCCTTATTGAAATGGTGTTTGTCATCTGTTGCTAGATATCGCACAGGTGTCAAGAGCCAGTGAAGTTTAGGATAGCCAGAGTCACCTGTGTGCACAAAGGTAGGTCACATCTCAATACAGGTGGGGACATAGGACAGATTGTGAAGTGAGGTGAGATGACAGGGGCACACATTCTATCAGTGGGATATGTGGGATGTTGCTGTTCCGCAAAATGTATGAGTCGTGTACAGAAGAGTTATAATGGTCTTTGAGACACACCACCTGCACAGTGATGAAATAAATGTTTTTCCAGTTCCTGTACACTTGTTCATTTATCCTGGGTGGGACCAAGGCAATGCGGGTGTCATATATGGCCCCTTTCACATGAGGGACATGTGCCAAATCGTAGAAGGCAGCTTTAACAGTAGTCAAATCCGCAGGTTGAGGCAACATGATGCAGCAGGGCAATTGTCTGGGCACAAAGCAGACATTAAATCTTTCAGCACAGTGCTGAACATTGGCTGTGACATCCCTGCTGCCAAGCCCACTGTCATCTGAAATGACCCTGAGGTGAGGAAGTGGAGAACTGACAAAACTTTCATTAAGGGAGGGATGGCATTGGATGACAATTGTCAGACAACAGATCAGGCTCCAACTGGCTACACAGCTTCATGATGGTCTGACGGTTCAGACGATACATCTGAATGACGTGCCTCTCTTTCAGGGTAGCCAGGTCGACTAGGGGCCGGTACACAGGGGCATGTCTCATCATCACTATTGGACTATATCTGGGAATGGGAAAGAGGAGAAGTCAAAAGTTGATGTATGCAATGTGTCAACATTGTCAATCTATGCAGCAGTCAGTACATATCATCTATGACGCACATTAAAATAATCAATCATTAACTTTTTGCATGTAAAATGGCAGTTGCCTGTCCTGTATGCACAGGACAGTTGGAAGTGACTTCATTCTGGTGGTGTTAGACGTCATGGCGGTAGGCAGTCTAAACCGCCATGCAACTCCTCATTGGATATCATTTATCATTGTTGCCTGTGGGAGACTGGGGCCAATGGTGATCACCGCCGCTGGCGGTGACAGTCATGTACACAGAGGACATAACCGCCATTCACAGTTACATAGGTCACTTGACTCCTGACACTCGTGCAAGCAAGACCCCCACTGCTTGTGCTGCTGTGTTCTCATGCTGGAAGCTAATATGCCATGTCCTGCAGGAGATCGGCCCCAGCCTTCACCCAGGAAGAGCTGGAGAAGCTTGTGGACGGGGTCCTACCTCTGTATGGACACTTGTGTGGGGCACCAGAGCAGCAGGTGAGTCTCATGTCATTGTCATGTGTGATTGTGATGTGTGTGAGGATGAAAGGAGTTTGGACGAGGCAGATGGAGTGGATGCATGGAAATGGGTGAGGAGTCTGAGCGTTAGTGGCATGATTACACATGAACTTTGTCTTTCTGTCTGTGTCACACATGTAGGTCAGCGCCCATCAAAAGAAGCGGATTTGGCATG
Organism: Pleurodeles waltl; assembly: GCF_031143425.1. NCBI lineage: Eukaryota > Metazoa > Chordata > Amphibia > Caudata > Salamandridae > Pleurodeles > Pleurodeles waltl. The sequence continues at coordinate 564,957,263 of NC_090444.1, forward strand.
CCATTGCCAAGCAAGTCCGGACCCTGGGGGTCCATAGCTCGTGGAGCACCCACTTTAAGAAGGACCTGAGATACTGGGCCCGGAAGACCGCAAAGGCCCAACTGGGGACGGCCTCCCAATGAGGGAGAAGTGCCCATCGGACCCTGACCCCCCTAATGGCCTGCATTTTGGCAGTGGCCTGCTCTGAGGTGAATGGGCGGTTTAGGGTAGCACAGTAGCCATATGGGGGTAAATACACACTGACACCTCAATGATGTTCTACCTGTATGGCTTAGGGTTACCTACTAGTGGAAAGATGTAGCGTAGGTCATTGTTAGTAGCATGCCGACTATAAGTATCAGCCACCCTGGCAGGATTGGTTCATAGATGTGTGCCCATATCATGCAGACAGTGACTTATGAAGACATTTACTTCCAATTTGTGTGGTCACCCTCAACAAGGTTTAAGCTTCAGTACAAGTGAGGCTTCAGGGCACTGCCATCAGTATCAGCCCACCCCTGTGACAGAGGTAATTAGTGAGTCCTAAATCAGCTGCCATGTACTGTACATGTCGTTAGGTACAATGGGACCAGATGTCACAGTGCTATTTGTCAATGGATTAGTGGCCATGCTACCTACCCATGCAGGATGTGCTAGGTACTGGGCAAGTGTGACTAGGATGTCCCTCATCAAGTACATGAGTACTACTGTTCCACCAATGGCGGTTTCTATCAGCGTTGCTGTAGTTTCCCGCATGGTGTCCTACTGTTATGGAATGTATAGGTGAGGGCATTGTCTGCCACTGCGTAGCAGCAGATTATGTTGTTGTTTCTCTGTGTGTACGTAGGGTTGGTATTAAATCATTGCATCCATTCTTTCTCTGCCACTCTCCCTCCCTCTCCACCTATTTCTTTGTATGTATTAGCATCATCAGGTGAAGGAGAAGGGGCACTGGCAGTGGGGAAGCTGCAGCCCACGGGACCCAGGAGGCTGATACCAGCGGAGCCGAGGGGACCAGTGGGATGGAGGGTGAGGGGAGTGCCACTGGGGAGACAGGATCGATCACTACAACTTCGGATTCCTCCTCCGATGGATGCTCCCTGGTGGTGGTAGACCCATCTGGGACTATCCCAGAACCATCCTTGTCTGCCGCCCCCTTACCAGCACCAACCTCCCTGTACCTCCCCATCCAGTTGCCCATGCCCACTCACCCAGAAGGGTGAGCATCTCCTTCACCGCAGGCACCTCTGACCCTGCCCCAGTCAGCCATGCTGCCCTCAGTGAAGAGGCTATTGACCTCCTAAGGTCCATCTCTGTTGGGCAGTCAACTATCGTAAATACCATCCAGGGAATGGCATCACAGATGCAGCAGTCAAATGCCTACCTGGAAGGCATTCACGGTGCCCTCTCTGCCCTGCAGAGATCCTTTCAGGCTCTAGCCTCCTCATTGACGGCAGCCAGTGTTCCTTCTTCTTCCATCCCCACTCCAACTACCTGTTCCAATCTCACTTCCCTCTCTACTCAACCATCACAAGGACAAACACAAGCACCACAAAAGACACCACCACCATGCACAGGCACAACAGACACATGCAGACACAACAACATCCACTCCCTACATGGACTCCCCCACCACCTTCCGCCTCACAGACACTACACCACTCATACCAGCAGTCACCATATCGTCACTCCCAGATACTGCTACAAGTGCACTGATTCCCACTGTCACCACAATAGAAGACCCCTATGCATGCACCCCATACACCACATGCATACTCAGCACAACTCTCAACACCCCTAGATGCAGCACATCCACCCTACCTCCAGACACCACCACAACATACATTCACACATCCCCCTGCCATCTCCCTGCATGTCCTCCTACTCCTCCCACTACACCTAAATGCCCACAATCACACACCCAACAGTCACACAGCACACACATGACATCCACACTCACACCCAAGGCACCTCACCATACACACCTCACAACCACTCCCTCACTCTCCACTCCCAAACCTTACTCCCATTCCCAACCTTGTGCCCTTTAAAAATGTTTCCTGCATGAGTTTTCCCTGTTCCCTCCCACTGACCCAGTCCCTGTACCCTCCAAGCGCCCTGTTCCACTCCCCAAGCCCCTGCCTTACACCTCCCAGTCCTCCCATTATATACCTAGAACTAGCCTTGCCCCTCCTCCACTTAAGACATCTACCCCCACCAAGGACAAGGTTACCCTTCCCAAAGCAAAAGCCAAGCCCCCTCCCCCAAAATCTAAATCCAGACTTAAGGCCCCACCCCAACCCAAACCAAAGGACCACCATTCCAAACCCAAACCTAAGGACCCAGCCACAAAACCCAAGCCCCACCTCACCCCCATCACTCCTCAGGTGCCTGCATGCCCCACTGATGCACCTGCCATGCGGAGGCCACTTTGCAGTCAAGGGTCAAGTTGGGGCCAAGTACATTGCCCTGTGTGCCTGGTGCTCACGTACCAGTTGGAATGGCCATTTGGCCTCTGTTGTTCAAAGTTTTCTTGTTTCTTGTGTTGCTCTTCAATATATCTGGATCAGGGACCTCTTGGTGTCGAAGGTTACATACTTATCCTGGCTTCCCCTCAACATGTATGTGTTGCATATGTACGATTTACTGTGTGTGGTTTGTTTGTGAGTGTGTGTATGTGTATGTGTGTGGTGGTACGGGTGCGTGGCAGCCACTAGCAATGCCAGGTGTGTGTGTGTGTACTAATATCCTTCCCTCCAGTGTGTGTGAGGCGGGCATACTTATGGTTGATGTCTTCGTCACCGTTGCTGGTTCTGGAGTTGTATGGCCAGCAAGAGCATTAGTAAGACTTCTAGTTTGGGTTCCATGGTGGCTGCGGACGTGCCTGTGTTCCTGAAAGTGAGTGTCCCCTTTTATGTTGTTCGTTTCCACCAGGCTAATCGTGGTGGGGTAACCGCAGCGGATATCCTGGTTGTGTGCAACCTCGTAATATGGTCTGCGGTAACATGCTCCCAACTGGCCTGGAGATTCCTACCGCTTGGCCACCTCCACTGGCTGTACTGGCGGTAACTTGGCTGTGTTCCAGTCGGAACACCGCCATGGTCATATTAAGGCAGTCTGCTCCACGGGGCCTGTGACGGTCCTAGGACCACCAAACTCAGAATGAGGGCCTGAGTTACTATATGGTTTTGCACAAACATAAGTCCTATACTCACCGCTGATCACAAATGTTAATAATGGGGTCGTTAGTTGGCAGGGGTATGCAAGCACCCTGTCCAAGTAGAGTCTGCCACTCTAGTCAGGGTAAGTCAGATGCACAATAAAAGATAACTTGTGCTCATCCTTTGGTAGCTTGGCACAGGGCAGTCAGGTTTATCTAAAGAGGCAATGTGTAAAGTATTTCTGCAACACACACACAGTAACACAATGAAAACGCCACAAAATAACTCCACAGCATGGCAGAACAATAAACAGTACATTTGTAAATAAATTAAGACCAAAATGACAAAAATCCAATGAGTAGAAGTTGCGTTATTAATTTTTAAAGAATAAAAAGAGTTCTAGCGCATAGATGCAATAAGAGGTTCAGGGTTTACTTGAGGTTGCACTGGACCGGGGCAAAGTCAACAGTTCAAGCTAACTGCGATGGAGTGGGGGCTGGGTATAGGAGCCACACAGTATTACAGAGTACCTGGATCCTAGTCTCAAGCACAAAAGGTGATGATTTTCCTCATGCAGTTCTCAAGGCGAAGTGCCAGCACTATGATGCATTGGTTCTAAAGCCGATAGGCTTTGTTTCTCCATCCAGTGAAGGGATGCGTTGATCTTCCTTCGGGGGTGGTAGCGATGCTGTGGTTAAGTTTGGCAATGATGCAATAGGGAAGAGCTGATTCCACATGCAATGTGCTCATACTATTCCAGCAACAGCAGCAGTAACAGGAGCAATGCTTTGGGTCTACTTCTCACAGTAGGCGATGTGTCAATTCCTGCTGGAGAAAGTATCTGGGTCTACTTCTTTGGGGTTAGCACTGCCTATGTAGGTGTAAGTGTTAGCCCCTTCTTCCCAGGAAGAGCTATCAGAATTCAGATGAGTTCTCAGTCACACCTAATCCTCCTGTGGTGGTGGCTGGACAGAGGGAATGCACAAAGTGAATCTGTTACCCTCCCCAGATGTGTTTTGGAGACAGGCTGCAAGCAAACAGAACTGTAAGAGCAGAGAAATGTCCAACTTCTAAAAGTGAGATTTCATTAAAATAGTAATGTTGAATCTGACTTTGCCAGTAAAGAGGATTTATCAACACCATTCCAGTGATATGAAACATCACACAGCTACTGCTTTCTAATCAGAAATCACAGCTTAAAAGTGTACTTTAGTAGGGACGTATAAGTAAATTAAATATGCAAATTGTGGATAAACCAGTGTTACCACATTTTAAGGAGAGAGCACAAGCACTTTAGCTGTGTTAAAGTGCACAGAGTCTGATAGAAAAAGATAGACACGCTTCAGAAAGACTTTAGAAAGTACAATAAAGAACATACTTATCCTTATTTGAGTAAAGACTTCTATCAACGAGGTCTAAATTCTGGAACTTACAACACTAATTGTATTTAATAATGCTGAAATATTTGTATGCGAATAATTCCTCCATGAACATTGTGTGCTTTACAGTTTAGATTACCAAATTTGTTGGGGAATATTGGGTTACCCTGTTTATTTGTAACAGTATGAGTGCAGGTCTTCACCTGCTAGGGTTCTGTTTAAAGTAACTGTTAGAGTTTTTTGTCTTTGTTTGTTGTTGTTTAACCTAACATTTATGTTTTGACATCTTTTCGCCCACATACTTATTGGAGTGTTTAATTTTTCAGATGTGATTGTGCGCTGTTGTTTTTCATGTATATTTAGTCATGCATATTGTAACATAAGTATCCGAACAGTAAACACTCACCTAGAGTGATGAGTATATTGCTCAAATTGCCAGTGGTCCTTCTCTTCTGGGACGAACACAAAATATCCTCTGTAGGTATACCACAGGATTCTTCTAAAGCTAGTCTTGAGAGACTGCGTAAAAAATTAATAAGAACAGAATTGCATACAAAATTGTTGACTGATTGTTTAAACGCCAATATTTTTCAGAAGGGGTTGCAGGTATGAAATATTCCAGTGATCTGTATGGAGGGTGATGTATTCAAAACCAATTTCAGTTTTATACCAATAAATGCTCCTGCAGTTGGATGGTTTTAAGTATTGAAACTGCATTGAAGCATATTGAGTTAATTATAAAAGAGATTCCTGAATTGGAGAAAAAATTATTGGAGGATAAAACAATTTCAGATGCTAAAGATTTTTTGAAAAATCTTGAAGCTTCCACTGCTGAATTTCTTAGGATAAATATATTAAAAAAGACAGAGACGCTTCAGAAAAACATTAGAAAGTACAACAAAGAGCATACTTATCCTTATTTGAGAAAAGACTTCTATCAACAAGGTCTAGATTCCAGTAATTATAAAATTAATTGTATTTAATAGCACTGAAATATTTGAATGCAAATGATTCCACCACGAACATTGTGTGCCTTACAGTTTAGATTACCCAGTTTTGTGGAGAATATTAGTATAACCTGTTTATTTGTAACAACTTCTAAAAGTGTTAGTTCTTTAAAATAGTAAAGTTGAAAATGACTTTGCCAGTAAAGAAGATTTATCATTACCATTCCAGTGATTTGAAACATCGCACAACTACTCTTTTCTAATCAGAAATTACAGCTTAAAAGTGTGGTAAGGACTTCCTAATGTTAACCTATGAGAGGAGTAGGCCTCACAGTAGTGAAAAACACATTTGTGTATTTTTTACTACTAGGACATGCATAACTTAAAAATACATACCTAACCTTTTTCTTGCACAGAACCCTGCCCTGTGGACTACCATGGGCCTACCTTATGGGTGACAATCTGTGCTGCATGCCTCACTAGTAGCATTTAATTTACAGGACTGGGCACATATAGGCCCTCATTACAACCCTGGCGGTCGGTGATAAAGCGGCGGTAATACCGCCAATAGGCCGGCGGTAACAAAAATGGAATTATGACCACGGCGGAAACCACTCAGACAGATAGTCACTTTAACACACCGACCGCCATGGCGGTATCACCAAGCACCACGGCGGTAACCGCCAACAGCCAGGTGGAAGATAATGTACTGCCCACACTATTATGACAGGTCTATCCACCACATTTTCCGGTGCGGTACCAACAACATCAAAAGCACAGCGAAAACAGAACAAAGAAGTCAAAGGACTCACCTCTGGAGACTCAGGGAACAACCACGACGCCATGGAGCCCGAGCTGCACATATTTCCGATGCTCGTCTACCTCTTCCTTCATTTTGAGCAGCAACACCGATCACGGTGAGTACTGCCGCCCAGCATACAAGGGAGTGGGGAGGAAAAAGAGTGACACAAACACACACAACACGCAACACCACCACACCCAACACCATACACACAATCAGATGCACAAACATTACATATCCACCCCGTACCCCTCAGGAATAATGCAATGACAAAATGATTGGAGGAAAGTGAGTGTAATACAATAAAATAACATGAATAAGTGCATCAAAATACAAACGTATATACATATTTACAAATGTTGGGAAACAGCCCAGTCCTCAATGTCCGTGGGCCACAGGGCCACATCACATAGGCCAAGGCCCCATCCCACTCCTGCAACAACACAGAGAGAACACTGCAGGGCCATCAGGTCAAAAATACATAGGCACCTCAGGGGGACAGGGAATGAGGGGGCACCTCAGCCGGAAGATGGTACAACACCACTGGTCCTGGAGGGGGGATACATGCCCTGTGCAATGTCCTGGGGAGTGCAAGGCCACAGTCTCTCTGGTGGGTCGTTTGCCCACTGCTTGGTCATGGGGAGTGCAAGCCCACAGTCTCTCAAGTGGGTGGTTTGTCCACTGCTTGGTCCTGGGGAGTGCGAGGCCACAGTCTCTCTAATGGGTGGTCTGCCCACTGCTTGGTCCGGGGGAGTGCAAGTCCATAGTCTCTCAAGTGGGTGGTTTGCCCACTGCTTGGTCCTGGGAGTGCAAGGCCACAGTCTCTCTAGTGGGTGTTTTGCCCATTGATTGGTCCTGGGAGTGCAAGGCCACAGTCTCACTAGTGGGTGGTTTGCCCACTGCTTAGTCCTGGGGAGTGCAAGGCCACAGTCTCTCTAGTGGGTGGCTTCACCACTGGTTCTGGAGGGGGCCTCGTACCCAGTGTGCTTCATCCTGGGAAGGATGGTGTGAGTGGATGGCTTCTTCAACTGGTTCTAGAGGGGGCTCTGTGCCCAGTGTGCTTCATCCTGGGAAGGATGGGGTGATTGGATGGCTTCTTCCACTGGTTCTGGAGGGGGCATTGTGCCCTGTGATGCAGATCTTGGGGAGTGCAAGGTCACAGTTTCTCACCTGGGTGTCAGACCCACATGCTTTGCAGAAGCCAGGACGCACATCAGCCCATGGAGGCAGGACTAATCACCTGCAGTAGCTGTTGACACTGCTGTGGCAGTGGACTGGGTGGCTGAGGTGATCGCCTGGGTTCTGACCACCCTAGCCTGATGAGAAGGACGGTGGGGAGTGGTAGGGAAGAGGTCAAGGGTGGAGAAGAAAAGCTTCTTAGGGACAGTGGGGTGGGAAGAAGGTGGACATTTGGGAGTGGAGGAAGAGGAAGTGGTTGTAGGAGGTGTCTGTCTGCTGTGTTTGGGTGCAGGTGCATGAGCTGGATGCTGTTGTGAGGTGGATGGCTGTTGAGTGTCTGAGTGCTTGCGTTTGTGTACTTTGGGAGGAGGGGGCACAGACACAGTGGGAGAGGACACAGGGGACGTGTGCATGGATGTGGGGGTGGCGACTGCCAGTGAGGGGCGTGTAGTGATAGGCGTGATGGTGGTAATGGATGAGGATGCAGTGCATACAGGTATGAGTGTAGATGCAACTGGGTGGGAGGTGGAGTAGGAGGAGGAGGAGGGTGAGACAGTGGAAGCAGTGGATATTGTTATGTCTGCATCTAGATGGCATTTTTTTGAGTGCCTGTGGGATGATGTGTGGTGCTTGTGTTTGCCTGAACCACTCCTGTGTGTTGTCCTGGATGCATGCTGGTCTGCCTGTGTGTTTGGGATAAGTTGGGGTTGAGGGGGAATGGGACTGGGAAGAGGCAGTTGGAGGGGGGAGGCTAGAAACAGGGACTATGGCTGCCATCAGGGAGGAGGCCAGAGCCTGGATTTATCTCTTTTGAGCCACCATGCCAGAGTGAATGCCCTCCAGGGATGCATTTGCTTGTTGCAAATGGGCTGCCATCCCTTGGATGACATTCACAATGGTTGACTGCCCAACAGAGATGGATCGCAGGAGCTCAATAGCCTCCTCACTCAGGGCAGAAGGGCAAACTGGGGCAGGGCCTCAGGAGCCTGGGGCGAAGGAGATGCCAGCCTCCTGGGTGAGCGGGCACGAGAAACACGCTGAGGGGCTGCTGGGAAGGCGGTGCTAGTACAGGGGTGGTGGCTGTACCTGTAGTTGGAGTGGGCACAGAAGTGTCTGCCACCACCAGGAAGCTTCCATTGGAGGAGGTATCACTGCCAGAACTATCCCCTCCAGTCTCCGCCGTGGTGCTCCCCTCACCCTCCGTCCCACTGGTCCCCTCACCGTCGGTGGATTTGCCCTCCTGGGCCCTGTGGGATGCAGATCTCCCCATCGCTGGTGCCTCTGCTCCTCCTCCAGATTATGCTAATGCACATAAGGACAGGGTGACAAAATAAAAAGGGGGGGGAGAGACAAAGGATACCCTTGGTCAATGGCGGCAACAACACCACCATTGGCATACACGACACACTCACACAGGGAACAGCCCTACGCACTAGCAAATGCACCAACAGTCACAATGCTACTCACCAGCCCATGGACAGGGATACCTAACGCCATTTGCAGCATACCTGAGACCCACAGACACCTGCCCAGTAGTGGATGCCTACTAGCTTGGTTGTCAGAGGTGTACATCAGACCCTGCCCAACATGGGCCCTACTCTGCAATGTCAGGGCCACATCCCCCACCCAGATACCAACCCACCATGCGCAAGTAGTATATTGGGGCACTGTACTCACCCCCTTGTGGCTGCTGTGATGCCCCCAAGCGCCCATCAAGCTTTGGATAGGCCACCGCCAGTATGCGGGCCATCAGGGGGGTCAGGGTTCGACAAGCACCCCTTCCTCATTGTGAGGCCATCCCCAGCTGGGGTTCTGCCATCTTCTGTGCCCAGCGTCTCAGGTCCTCCCACTGTTTGCGACAATGGGTGCTCCACCTGGGTCCGCACGTCCTTGGCGATGGCACTCCCTATGCCCTTTTTTTGATGGGCGCTGACCTGCAGAGAAATATACATGGGAAAAGGTATCAGTCAGACCGTTCTGCCTGTTACACTCATGGCCCATCATAGCCCTCACATCCCCTTACGCACAGATTTTGCCCACCATACATTCAGCACACTGCCCAGGGCCCTTCCACGAGACCCTCACACACAGCACTCCATGCATTCATGCCCCATGCATCATGCTCACAGTGTCCTCACCTGTTGGTCTGGAGGCCCATACAGCATTCGGTACTGGGGTAGGACCCCATCCACCAGTCTCTCCAACTCTGGAGTGGAGAAGGCAGGGGCCCTTCTCCAGTGACATGACCCATGGTCTGTTCCAGACACAGGTCACAGCAGCACTTGCAGTGTAGGTCCTCTCCTGTTGAGGGTCAGGTAGCACGTGAGTGAACAGTTAGAAAATGGTGGTCGTACACCGCCGCCGGCGTACATCACCATTGGCCACTGTAACCCATTGGGCCCAATGGTATCCAATGAGGAGTTGCACAGCGGTACTCGACCGCCTCTCTCAACGGCACGCAACGGCGCACAACGTCAGCGGAATTACCTCATTTCCACAGGTCCCTCCATACAGGACAGGCGTACGCCATTTCAGGGGGGCAAGTTATGGCACCTACCTGCGTCACAGTACACTTAGGCACCATGTGGGCCTATCCAACAAAATACTGTTACAGTCACAACATGCAATGCAGTGTAGTGTTTGGAAATATGGAATACTTACCAGCTGCACACCGTTTGCCTCCTAGATTGCAACAGCTGTGGGTGAATAGGAGATGGAGACATCCCCCCTTGTACAGGCCCCTGGTGGACTTGGCAACAATGGAGGAGGGGCACATTATCCTCACCTATAGACTGGACAGGGCCACAATCATAGAGCTGTGTGCCCAATTGGAACCTGACCTGATATCTGCTATCCGTCACCCCACCGCGATCCCCCCTCTTGTACAAGTCCTATCAGTGCTCCATTTCCTGGAAACTGGCTCCTTCCAAGTGACAGTGGGCTTGGCAGCAGGAATATCTCAGCTAATGTTCTCAATAGTGCTGATGAGAGTGCTGTCTGCCCTGATTAAACCCATGCACAGCTACATCATTTTCCCCCAGGTGGAGGTTTTGGCGCCAGTGAAAGCAGATTTCTATGCAATGGGACATATTCCCAACATTATTGGGGCAAGAGATCGCACAAATATTGCATTTGTCCCCCCTGGAGAAATGAACAGGTGTTCAGAAATCAAAAGAGCTTTCACTCCATGAACGTGCAGATAGTGTGCCTGGCGGACCAGTACATCTCCCATGTCAATGCAAAGTATCCTGGGTCTGTGCATGATGCCTTTATCCTGAGGAATAGCAGCATCCCATAAGTGATGGCTCAACTCCAGAGGCAATGTGTGTGGCTAATAGGTGAGCCCTGGTTCCCACCCAGTAGGTGTTGGTGTATGGGTATGGTGTGGGCCCTAAGAGTTTGTGTGTGTCCAACAGTTGTCCCTCGATATTTGCAGGTGACTCTGGTTACCCCAACCTCTCATGGCTACTGAACCCTGTGAGGAGTCCCAGGACAAGGGCACAGGAATGTTACAATGAGGCACACGGGCGAACAAGAAGAATAATAGAAAGGACATTCGGCCTCCTGAAGGCCAGGTTTCGTTGCCTCCATCTAACAGGTGGATCCCTGTACTACTCACCCAAGAAGGTGTGCCAGATCATCATGCCTTAAGTCGCCAGGTGCCTTTTCTGCAGGAGGATTAGGCTAGAGATGGGCGTGTGGCAGCAGTGGACCCTGTGGACAGTGAAGATGAGGAGGCAGAGGATGAGGATGAGGACAAAAGAATTGCAATAATACAACAATATTTCCAATGACACACAGGTAAGACACTGTAATTTCACTTTACATTGACAGTTTTGTGTTTGACATTGTCACTGGTATGCTGATTTTGCCACGTCTATGGCCACTTACTGTACCCTTTGGCATCTCTATTTTCAGATATTTGTGCCCCACTATTGTTCCTGGTGTGTTGACTACAGCCAACTACAGGCCATTCCTATGTATATATTACTGTACAGTTGTATTGCAGTGATTAAAGCTTGTTAAACAAAAACATAGTTCAAAAATTTGACAGAATCCATACTTGTATTTATTCAAATGGTGTTTATATAAGTGCTAGTAAGCAGATGGGAATGTGCAATGGGCAGGGGTGATGGTGGCGGAATGTCCAGGTTAGAGTCCAGTCTATTTTTAGCACAAGTGCATTGTCCAAGAGGGCATAGGAAGGGGAGCAATGGCAGTTCAAGGTGGACAGGGTGACAAAGTGGGACACTAGGATGACAATCAGGAGAGTCTTATTTCCTGGCAGGGGTCTTGACAATAGTCTCTGGCTTCTGCCTGGATCGCAGGGACTGTTTGTGGGGTGGTTCTCCTTTTGCAGGGGGTGGGGTGCTGGTGGCCTGTTGTTCCTGTGGTGCGGCCTTCTGTCCACTAGCGGCGGCGGAGGTGGAAGGCTGTTCATCGGTTTGGCTAGTGTCATGGGCCCGCTGGTGTGCCACTGCCCCCCTCATGGTGTTGGCCATGTCTAGCATTACAACAGCAATGGTGACCAGGGTGGTGTTGATGTCCTTCAAGTCCTCCCTGATCCCCAGGAACTGTCCCTCCTGCAGCCGCTGGGTCTCTTGCAACTTGTCCAGTATCTAGCCCATCGTCTCCTGGGACTGGTGGTAAGCTCCCAGGATGTTGGTGAGTGCCTCCTGGAGAATCGGTTTCTGGGCCTGTCCTCTCACTGTCCACAGCAGTGACTCTGTCCCCTGAACCGTGTGCCCACTGCCACTGACCCCAGGTCCCTGATCGTCCTGTGTTTGTGGGGTGGCCTTGGGTCCCTGTAGTGGTGGACACACTGCTGATTAACGTGTCCTGGTGACAGAGGTATGGGCCCGCTGGGTGGGTACTGTGCTGGTGTTTCCTGAGGGGATAGGCTCTGTGGTGGTATGGGACTGTGCCTGAGTTACCAACTGTCCGGAGATCCCTGATGGGCCAGGTTGGTCATCCATATCTAGGCATTCAGAGCTACTGTCATCACTGTAGGCCTCTTCTGGGGGGGGGGGGCTGGATGTTGCTGGCACCTCCTCTCCAGTGACATTGGGTGGGGGACCTGTGGGGATGTAAATGCAGTGTTATTGTTTCTGTGTGTGCCATCTTGTGCATGGGTGTGTTGCCCTCTATTGTTGTTATTGTCCTGACAGCTTTGCCTTGTGTGAGTAGTTATTTTGTGGGCTAGGTGATTCTCTCTAGTGTGCATGCTTTAGTGATGGGTGTCCATGCAGGTCTGTGATGGGGGTCTGTGCATTGGTGTTACATTCAGGGCTTGGTATTCGGAGGGGTGGGTTGTGATGGTGGGGTGTGTGTGAGGTGGTAGAGTGATGGGAGTGAGGGTGAGGGTGGGGGTTTGTGATGGAATGCAGGTGGGGGGTGATAGTAATAGAGAGTTGACTTACCAGAGTCCAGTCCTCCTCCTACTCCTGCCAGGCTCTCAGGATGCATGATTTCCAAGACTTGCTCCTCCCATGTTGTTAGTGGTGGGGGAGGAGGTGGGGGTCCACTGCCAATCCTCTGTACAGCTATTTGGTGTCTTGCTGCTGTGGAATGCACCTTCCTCCGTAGGTCGTTTCACCTCTTCCTCATCCATTGTACTGGAGTGTTGTCCCATGGCGTTGACCCTGTCCAGGATTCTCTGCCATAGCTCCAGCTTCCTAGCAATGGATGTCTGCTGCACCTGTGATCCGAATAGCTGTGGCTCTACCGGGATGATTTCCTCCACCATGACCCTTAGCTCCTCCTCTGAGAACCTGGGGTGTTGTTGTGGTGCCATGGGTGTAGTGTGAGTGGTGTGGGTGACGGTGTGTGGGGTGATGTGTTAGGGTGTATGATGTAAGGTGCGTGGATGGTGTAAAGGTGATGGTGGTGTGTGGCTGTGGTCTTGTCTGTGGTCTTGTTATCTCTTTTGTGGCAATTGTATTCGTAAAGGGTTGTGGGTAATGTGTGTGTGTGTTTTATAGTGGTGTGGGTGTGTGGGTGTGGTGTGTGTATGTGTGTCAGGTGTGTGTTATTCAAATTGTCTAATGTGGTGTTGTTTTGTTAGGTTGTGTGTATTTTGAGCGTGGCAGTATGGACTGCCAAAGGTTTAGCACCATTGAATATCCGCTGCGGTGATTCGTAGGTCATAATGCTGTGGGCGTAGTTCTGTTGATGTAACAGTGTATGTTTTGGTACTGCCAGTTTATTACTGACCTTTGGGCTGGCAGACTTGTGTGTGTGGCAGTATAGTGACGGATTGCTATGTGTGGGTCATAATATGGGTGGCGGTAATCCGCTGCGGCCGCAGTATGTTGGCGGCAGTCAGCATGGCGATAAGGGGGCCATAGTGCACTTTAATATGGACTGTTAAGTAAATTAAATATGCCAATTGAGGATAATTCAGTGTTACCACATTTTAAGGAGAGAGCACAAGCATCTGAGCACTGGTTAGCAGTGGTAAAGTGCACAGAGTACTAAAGCCAACAAAAACAAGGTCATAAAAAGAGGAGGATGAAGACAAAATGTTTTGGGTGACCCTTCAGAGAGGGCCATTTTCCAACCATAGGTTACTTTCTTCTTGTCCATCCCTTTTCCTATCCTATGTATTTCTTTTTTCCTCCTGCCATTGTTATCTCCCACTATCCTATTTATTATTGTATCTCACTTTATAACTTTGTATTCTTTCTTTCATTGTCTCTGTTTCTTTTTGTGTTTCTTGGTTTCTTTTTCTTTCTTTCTTTTATGGATGTTCCTTACTAACTTCCTCGAGCAGCACTGAGTGGCTGACATATATTACTGCCTCTTGCACATGCTGCTCCACCATATCCTGTAGGCCACCAGTAGACCCTCAATAATTGTTGTAGATTTTAGGAAAAATTAATGAGTGAGGTTTGTATGAATGTGCTTATTTTCTAACTTATGCAGATATCTGGGCCAATAAAGCATTTAGCTTCAACAATATCAAGTTCCATAGGTAGATGCACAAGAACATCCATGCTCCACCCATAGAACGCCTTCCACTATGAAATGTAATACAACAAAGTGCAAGCCGCTGTGTTACATTTCTTTACAAAGTCATACAGTGTGGCATGAATCACCCTTTTACTTAACTCTTTGCATTGTCCTCGAGCTATGCAAGGTGACTCAACGCTACACTAAGGGACAGAATTACAATGCCCTAGCACCACCTTGCACCACACTCGTGTCATTTATTAATGCTAATGTGGCTCAAGGAGGCAATTTTCACTGCATCATATTTACAATGCATCAGGCACAATGTAAGTAAGGGGTTGTGTTCCAGTAATAAGAGGCCCTCAAAAATGGCACAGTGAAATATACAAGATTTCGCTGCACCATTTTTGGTGTAATTTTCAATGCCTGTTCAGAGCATTAAAATGATGCTCCCATATTAACCTATGGACATCCATGTACTTTGCTCCACTAGTGTCAAAATCTTTGACACTAGTGGAGCAAAGCACCACAAAAGCATTAGAAATTCTGATGCTATTGGCCTAATGTGCACCATGGTGTGCTGTGTTATAGATACAACTCAAACATGATGTTGTTAGGTGGGGCAGGGGCGATGCAAGAAAACTGGTGCATCAGTACTGATTCGCCAGTTTCTTGTAAATCTGTCCCAAAGAATTTAATAAATCTTAACCCCAATGGTTCCCACCTTCACTTCCATGCAATCCATTTACTTCCTAACAAACACTGATTAATCTATAAAATGTTGAATATCCCTTTTTGTCATCTGCAGCTGGTTTAAAAGAAATTTCGGGAATTATTTGCTTCTGTAAGATGTAATGTTGCTATGACATTACTGGAAATGTGTCTGGAACCTACCCTAAAATACACAGAGAACCCAATTATAAAAATTACTATACAGGAGCCTAAACCTCACATTTCTTTTTAATGGGTCAATCACTAATGCATATTGTAAGACAGTAGATTATTCATTTGGTGAGAGGAAGCCCAACTCAGGTATTAACCACAATCCTTGTCAGGGTAAACCACAAAAGTCAGTAAATTAACCTGTGCTTAACAATCTGGTAGTGTGGCACAAAAACAGTCAGGCTAAACTTAGAGGCAATATTTAAAGTATTTATAGAGCACACAAACAGTATTAAAGTAAAAGAAAAACAACACAAAAAACCCTAAACTATGTTAGCAAAATAGAGTACATTCTAATAAATGAAATGATGCCAAGATGTAATCAGTAGAACTGGAGATATTCAGTTTCAAAGATTTAGGTATCTATCTATCTATCTATCTATCTATCTATCTATCTATCTATCTATCTATCTATCTATATATATATATACACATTATATATATATATATATATATATATATATATATATATATATATATATATATATATATATATATATATATATATATATATATATGATATAGATATAGATGTAGATATAGATACATGTATAAGTCCCAAAAGCACAAAGCTTCACTAGCAGTCATCTGGTCATAATAGACTGGGTGAAAGTGACAAGTTCAGGCCAACCGTGAGTACGCTAGATACAGAGGCAAGGTTAGTCCAGGTAAAAAAGTTACTTTGTCAAACTCTGGCATGAAAAGCTCCATTTGCAGTGGAGGCAGCCACAAGGAGAGCATTGCAAATTGTTAATGCTGGTGCCTGAAGTGTAGATCTTGCAATGCCATACGCAACTGGCATTCGCTTTATCTGAAAATTCAGGTTCACTGGAGCTTTGTGTCAGAGTCTCGGTTCGAACCTGGCTGTTCACAGTTGTGAAAACCCCAAAACTTTCAGATTCTACCTTTCTTCACAGTTCGAGCTCAACTGATGTCAAACAGAGGTTAAGGACCTGGGGTAGGACCTCTTGCGGGTACGAAACTCACTCCAGCAGAGACCAGCAGGGGTCAGGTCATCCAGTCACAGGTGTAGGCATGTCCAGTGCAAAAGGTCAGCTGGGAAGTTGCAGGGAGGCATCTGGAGCTTTTTGTGACCCTCTAGCTTAGATGGGAGGTTGTTCTTCTATGCTTCAAAATAAGAGGGAATGAGTCTAAAGAATGTAAAGAATTCAGTATTCTTAGTCTGAGCAACACATTTATTAAGGCACTTCCCAGGGTTCAAACATAAGTATACATAAATGTTAACGTGAGCATATAATATGAATGCAGCAAGACACGTGCAGCTACTAAAATAATCACAGCAGTTGAATAAACATAAACAGAGAAAAAGCACTATATCAACAATAAATATCTATGGAGTGAATATATATATATATATATATATTTATGCATGCACAGAGTAGATCTAGATAATTAAGAATAACAAAGTGCATCACTATGGGGATCAAATACAAGATCATCCTTGCCTTTGCCAACATCAAGCTGTGGAACCCTGGCCCAGTGAGACAGGAGGAATTTACCCAATAGGACTCTAATTTTTCTCAGCAATGTGTCTACCCTCAGAAATGAGTTCCTTTTGCCTCAGTGCCAAGCTTCCCCACTTTATATACTTTCAAAAAACTTAAGAGGAAGTTTCTGGTAACCCCCCTCTCTTCAAGTAAGTTGTAGAATTCAAGCGCTGGCTGTAATTGGTCAGGGTTGCAAAATATGCAAAGGATTGGCCAGATCCCATAGCTGTATCCTTCTCTGCTATAAACACTCTCATCCTTGCACACTCTTATCAGCGTTGCATCCCCCAAGTTATGTTCCCTTCCCTGGTGAGAAAAGTGGACACGTTAGTAAGCTGGGCGTGAGAAATACCTGGCCCACTGATATGAGGGCATTTGAAGCGAAGCACAAAAGGGAGTGAGTGGTCAAGATGGAATTGGTTAAATATAGATAGCATTACAAAGGACAGCCAACTGATACTTGGAGCCACTCAGGTAGCCTGGGATGAAGGGAGCAGGTGCGGTCATCCTTCTTAGAATGCAGGGCAATCCTCAAGCAGCAGAGTACCTCTCTGTGCTCAAGGCAGTCCCCAAGCAGCAGGGCAGTCCTCTGAGAAGAAATGAATGCATCAAGCAGCAGGCAGGCCTCTGTGGGGTGAGGCAGTCCATCTTCTGTAATGTCCTCAGGTCATTGACTCTTGAGTCTAATATTTATATCTGGTGCAAGCCTTTAAAGAGGGGACATGGCTCTATACTATACCAACATCTGGTTTTGGAAAGTTCTTCCCTTACCCTGTCAAGGCTCTAAGAAATCTGGGGTGAAAAAATCTAGAGTCAGATTCCTTTGTGTGTTCTGAAGGTGAGCCCTTTGAGGTGTAAGTGGGGCAGAGCACAGCTGGCAGGATGGTCCATTCTGCCCACACCTTTTTGTCTCACTGTCTTGAAGGAATACACAAACCCCAACAGCAGAGCCATTCACAGTTCCGTGACCCAGGACACTGGCAGAAGGCATACATGTTTAGGGCAAGAAAATGCCAACTTTAAAAAAGTGTCATATTCAGAATTGGGACTTAAAATATGACTTTACCATTTAAGAGGATTTTATAATTAGCTTGAGAGCATACACCATATATCTATCTGCTCCCAAACAAAAGTTATCACTTAAGAAAATTAATAAGATAACTAATATTTTAGTAATTGGAAGAGATAGGTCTTACAGTAGTGAAAAATGACTTTAGGAGTTTTTCACTACCAGGACATGTAAAACCTTTACCCACATGACCCACATTTTAAATACAATTCACCATGCCCTACTGGCCTTTAGTGCCTACCTTTGGGTAACTTATAAGTATGAAAAATGAAGGTTTAGGACTACAAAAGATTTTATTCTGACAGGTAAAAATGGCAGTTTAACACTAAACCATTAGTTGCAATGGCAGGCCTGAGATATGTTTTAAATGGCTACTTTACTGGGTGACATTGGGAGTGTTGCAGGTCCACTAGTGGCATTTAGTTTCCTGGCTCTGTGTACCTTTCTTCCATTTACAAGGGACCTACAAATAAATTAAATGTGTCACATGTGTATGCCAATTTTACAATGTTTGAATGAGAGAACACAAGCACTTTTGCGCTGGTTATCAGTGGTAAAGTGCACAGAGCCCTAATGTCAAGAAAAACAAATTCAGTAAGACAGGAGGAGTGAAGGCAAAACTTTTGAGGGAATACCACACCAAGGAAGAAAATGAAAAAATGCAATTCCTAAACCAATGCATTGATAGATTTTGTGACTTCCAGCTGAATAATTACATATCTAGCAGATATAAGCCCTCATTATGACATTGCTGGTAAATCCCGCTTACTGCCACGGTGACGGCCGCCAACTTACCGCCAACTTACCGCTGCGGTGGCGGATATCCATTCACCATATTGTGACACACACATACCAATCCGACAGAATACTGCCACACACACCAATCCACCAGACCAAAGGACAGTGATAAACTTGCGGTATGAAAACATACACCATTATGCCAACAGAACAACACCCATCACATTATGACCCATGAATCACCACGGCGGACATTCAACGGCAGTAAACCATTGACGGTACATACCGCCGCGCTCACAATGGACGCCCACAGACAAAACAACACCACATTGGATAATTCAAACACCATACACCTGACACCCATACACACACCACACCCACACACCTAGACCACTATAAAACACACACCCACAGTACCCACAACCCCTTCTGAATACAAATCATTGGCACAAGACTGGCATTATAAGAGAAAGAAAATCAAGTCCTATGAGAATACCTTGATCAGTGCTTAGCCAACAAGCTAATTCGGCCATCACGATCGCCAGCGGCTTCACTGCTGTTTTTCGTACCCAAAGCTAATGGCAAATTGAGACCTTGTATTGACTTTAGAGCGATAAACAAGATCACTGTTAAAAATAAATATCCACTACCTCTCATAACAGTCTTGTTAGACTAGGTAAAATCTGCCATTATTTACACCAAACTTGACTTATGAGGTGCTTATCACCTAGTTCGAATTCGAGAGGGAGATGAGTGGAAAACGACTTTTAAGACTTGTTATGGTCTCTTTGAGTATCTGGTGATGCCGTCTGGTCTATGTAATGCTCCAGCAGCTTTCCAATATTTCCTAAACGATGTTCTGAGACAATACCTAGACATCTTTGTCACCGTTTATATTGACGATATATTGATCTATTCAAACTCTGAAGAAATACACTAAGAACATGTAAAAAAGGTATTACAAACTCTACGAAACCATAATTTATTTTGCAAATTAAGTAAATGCGAATTCCATTCCAAAGAGGTTGAATTTTTGGGAGTCATTTTAACACCTGACAGCATGCAAATGACTGAAAGAAAAATTCAAGCTGTATCAGAATGGCCCACACCAAAATCAATACGTGACATCCAATGTTTTTTGGGTTTTGCGAATTTTTATCGACGCTTCATCCATCACTTCTCCCAGAAGGTAGCACCAATTACCAAATTGCTAAGGAAAAAGGCCGTCTTCAACTGGTCCCAAGAGATAGAGGAAGCATTTCAAGACTTAAAAAAGGCCTTTACTTCAGCTCCCATTCTAACTCATCCCAATGTGGAGGAACCATTCATTGTGGAAGCCGATGCATCTGATGTCGCTGTTGGGGCCATCCTGTCCCAACGTCACTGAGAAACTGGACAATTGCACGCCGTAGCATATGTGTCAATAAAACTGAATGAAGCAGAACAGAATTACACCATTGCAGAAAAATAATTACTAGCAATTCGCAATGCTTTCAAAGAATGGAGACATTATCTATTGGGAGCAAAACACACCATAACTGTATACTCTGACCATAGGTACTTACAATTTATGAGTTCTGCCAGGCTACTAACTCCCAGGCAACTGAGATGGATGTTATTCTTTGCAGAATTTGATTTCATAGTGACTTTTAGACCAGGAATAGATAATCGTAAGGCCGATGCATTGTCTAGACAAGATTCTTCGATCACACATACTGAACAAAAACCCATGCCTTTTATAACGCCTTCAAAAGTGTTGTGTTTAATAACAGCTGGGAAGTTCTTTGATCTCATTCGTAATCATTTCCACATCAACAAGAGGCAAGAGTGGTTACAACAAGACACCAAAAGGTCCATTCAACAAGGCCTACCTCTAGAATCTTGAGTGTTCCTGCCTACTGAGGAGTTAAGAGAGACAGCTTTTCATTGGTTGCACAGTCATCCTCTGGCAGGTCATCCAGGTCCTCAAAAAAACACTAGAACTCATGAAAAG
The DNA here is from genome assembly GCF_031143425.1 of Pleurodeles waltl. Taxonomy (NCBI): domain Eukaryota; kingdom Metazoa; phylum Chordata; class Amphibia; order Caudata; family Salamandridae; genus Pleurodeles; species Pleurodeles waltl. Next base: position 564,977,911 of record NC_090444.1, read on the forward strand.
GTATTTTTGGTGGCCTACATTTGTTCATGACTTAAAGCAAATGCTACAATCATGTGAAGTATGTGCAAGATGCAAAAGCGAACATAGCAAGCCTAAAGGTCTATTGATACCTCTACCCGTTCCCAATCATCCATGGGAACATACCTCTATGGATTTTATTACTGGTCTTCCTCAAGTAAAGCAATTTTCAACCATTTTAGTGGTGGTGGATAGTCTTACCAAATAAGCTCATTTCATTGCATGTAAAGGTCTCCCAACATCCGACACCTTAACAACTATCATCTTAGAAAACATTGTTTACCTTCATGGACTCGCAAGAGTCATCCTCTCTGATAGGGGAACACAATTTTCTGCACGCTTTTGGTAGCAATGGTGCAAGGCTTTACGAATTGATTTGACTTTATCCACTAGTTATCATCCACAAACGGATGGTCAAACAGAGAGACTGAACCAAACTCTAAAACAATACATATGATGTTATGCAACAAAGTCTCCTAAAACCTGGCTGGACCTCTTGTGGCTTGCAGAACTGGCTTATAACAACTCTCACCACTCTTCAATAAACTCAACTCCTTTCTGTGGTTTATATGGGCGTCATCCGCACATTTTGCCAGTTACGCTAACTGCTTCTACTCAAACCACTTCAGCAGTCATGGACATGTTAACACACATGAAAAAAGTACATTCACAATTGCAAACAAATCTACACCAAGCAGAGACAAAATATAAAATGCAATATGATAAAAAACAACAACCTGGTCCTCAGTATACAGACAAAGATAGAGTTTGGTTATCCCTGAAAAACTTTGTATTCACAACTAAAAATATGTTTCATCCAAGATTCATAGGGCCCTATGAAGTTCTGCAACAAGTGAACCCTGTAACATATAAACTAAAATTGCCATTGTCCTTGAAAATTCATCCAGTGTTTCACACTTCACTTCTTAAACCTGCTTCGCCCTCAAGTGTCACACAAACTGCTCCTCTATTAGTCCAAGGTCATTGGAAGTATGAGGTGCGATCTATCTTAGACTCCAGATATCGTGGGTCTTCCCTTTGGTACTTAGTGTCCTGGAAGGGATACAGACCGGAAAATGACTCATGGGAACCTGCAAGACATGTCCATGCACCACGTTTGGTGCAACGCTTTAATCTCCTCCATCCTGATAAGCCGGGCCCTGGACCGCGCTTGGGAGAGGGGTGTAATGTCAGGAATAAGGCTGTGTGCGGTCCAGGTCCCGCCTAAAACTCTGCTGCGTGTATTTGCGGCACTTCATGCACACCACTTGTCATCCCCTCTTGTTCTAGAAGTCGTTATCAGCGTCACCTGCCCTGTGGTGAAGCTCATGTAGCTGCAGGGTCAGGACATTGGTGGATAAGATGCACTTATCAGTGCTATTCTATGAATGGACTACAATTTCCAGGTTTATAGAGGCAGCGGCCATCTTGGGGTGTGGCAGGCCTATAAAGCCCAGCCACACCCCAGCACATTGCTCACTATTTTGAAGACTTCGATGCAGTCAGACCTCGTGGGGGCGCCCCCGTAGCACAACGAGCCAAGCGCTTCAGGTCACATGTGTAAAGCGCCCTTGGCAAGACAATCAAAGGCGCTTCAGGCCACACGAGTAAAACGCCCTTGGCAAGACAATCAAAAGGGTTTCAGGCCACACAAGTAAAGCGACCTTGGCATTGCGGTCAAATCGCTTCATGCCACATGAGTAAAGCGCCCCTTTAGCACAACAAGCAAGGCGCTTCAGGTCACAAGAGTAAAGCGCCCTTGGCACCACAAGCAAAGCGTTTCAGGCCACATCAGTAAAGCAGTCTTGGCACGAGGATCAAAAAGCATCAGTCCACATGAGTAAAGCGCCCCCTTAGCACAACGAGCAAAGCGCTTCAGGTCACAAGAGTAAAGCGCCCTTGGCATGACAATCATAGCGTTTCAGGCCACATGAGTAAAGCGGTCTTGGCACGAGGATCAAAACCCTTCAATCCACATGAGTAAAGCGCCCCGCTAGCACAACGAGCAAAGCGTTTCAGGTCACAAGAGTAGAGTGCCCTTGGCACGACAATCAAAGCGTTTCAGGCCACATGAGTAAAGCGGTCTTGGCACGAGGATCAAAATGCTTCAGGCCACATGAGTAAAACGCCCCTTAGCACAACGAGTGTAGCGCTTCAGACAAAGCAAGTAAAAGCGCTCTCTGGCATAATGAACAAAGCGCTTCATGTAGGATGATCAAAGCACTTCATGAACAACAAACAAGGCACTTCTACCCAACATACAAAGCGCTTCAAGTTCAATGAGTAAAACTTTCAGGCCTTAGTAGTAAATGTGAAAAGTTTTGGAGATAAGCAAATTATAGTTTCTTTTTTTTTTGGAAAGCATAATATGTGAGATACATATTTAAGTCTTTGCGAATTTCTAGGCTGAGATCAAACGTTTATGTTATGAATGCATAATTGTTACATGATTGATATTCAGAGTATGACCATAGTCCAAAGCTCTTGCCACTTCTAGGTTCAGAGGTTGCAGTTTTTTCTTGTTCCATGATTCAAAGAAGGGGCTACACCCAATTCACAAAGGGTCTCAATCTGATACCACGGAGGCGCCTTTATTCAAGAGTCTATTGGTGAGTTTATACTGTTATGAATGAGTATATGCATATTTGTTCTAACCGTTTCTTTTCAGATCTCTCTCCCTGCAGTTCCCTACCCTAATTCCTTTCCCCCCGCCTGGCTTCATCATAACTCTGCGCTCTGATATCTTTCTGCGTTGGTGACGCCGGGAGGTGGGCCTTTTGTTTAGCAGAGTGCAGATCCCGAGGAAAGGGAATTGTGACACAATCCCACCATACACCAACATACACAAGTAAAAGCTGGCAGGGCAACACCAACCATAGAGGGGAAGCCAGGTATGTACAATATGTCATACACATGAAGCATAATACATCATTTACATCCCCACAGGTGCCCCAGCCATTGTCACTGGAGAGGAGGTGCCATCACTATCCAGTCCCCCAACAGAAATGGCTGACAATCATGAAGGTAACTCTGGTCTTCAGGATCTGGACGATCTACCGGGCCCATCAGGGACCACTGGAGAGCCAGTCACCCAAGCCCAGTCACAAACTACCACAGAGCCTCCCCATCAGGAACCCACATCACAGTGCCCAGCCAGTGTCCCCAAACCTCTGTCCCCAGGACATGTCAATCAGCAGTGTGCCCACCTGTACCGGGACCCCAGGCCACACCTCACACCCAAGATAATCAGGGACCTGGGGTCAGTGCCAGTGGGCACACGGTTCAAGGGACAGAGGCACAGGCCACCATTGACACTGGGAGGACTGCTGTGCATGAGGACGAGGACTGGACCAGGGAACTAACTCTCTAGGAGGCACTCTCAGAGATCCTGGGAGCCTATCAACATTCCCAGGACACGATGGGCCAGATCCTAGACAACGTGCAGGAGAACAGGTGACTGCAGGAGGGACAGTATCAGGGGATCATGGAGGACTTGCAGGCCATCAACCCTGATCTCCATAGCAGTGGCGCTGGCAGACATGGCCAACATTATGAGGGAGGCAGTGTCACACCATCGGGCCCCTGCCACTAGCCAGTCATCTGAACAGCCTTCCAGTTCCGCTGCCGCTGGTGGCCAGGAGGCCCCATCACAGAATCAGCAGGCCACCAGCACCCCTCCCCCTGCAGAAGGTGAGCCACCCCACAAATGTTCCCTGCGAACCACACAGAAGCCAGAGACACTTGCCAAGACCACCACCAGGAAATTAGACTCTCCTGATTGTCCCCCTTGTGTCCCACTCAGTCACCTTGAACTGCTATTGGATCACTTCCTATGGACAATGCACCTGTGCTACGAACAGACTGGAATAATACCCTGGACTTTCATCCATCATCACCCCATTCCATTGCTCTTTACCCTCTATATATTAGCACTATAATAAACACCCTCGGATAAAATTCGACTTCAAGTATGTAATGTATTTCAAAATTGTATTGATTGAAACAGCTACAACCATTGCAAATGAACTGAACATAGAATGACCATAGAATTAATGACCTGTAGCTGGCTGTTGTGATCAGATCACACCAGGAGTATTTGTCAAATCACCAACATGTGCAAAATTAATATCCAGAGGTAACAGTAAGTGGGCAAAGAAGTAGGAAATACCAGCATGCCAATGCCACACAGAATACAACAAAAGTCATAGACATGTAAAGTTGCACTGTCTTACCTGTGTGTCATTGGAAATACTGATGGATCACAGATGTTCTGTTGTCCACATCCTCATCCTCTACCTCCTCTTCCTCACTGTCCACAGGGTCCACTGCTGCAGCAGGGGCATCTCCAGTCTCCTCCTCCTGCAGAAAAGGTACATGTAATCTGAGGGCCAGGTTGCGCAACATGCAGCATGCCACTACTATCTGGCACACCTTCTTAGGTGAGTAGCACAGGGATCCACCTGTCAGATGGAGGCACCGGAGCCTGGCCTTCAGGAGGCCAAAGGTCCTTTCAATGATCCTTCTGGTTCACCCATGTGCCTCATTAAAACGTTCTTCTGCCCTTGTCCTGGCATTCCTCACAGGGGTCAGCAGCCATGATAGGCCTGGATAACCAGAGTCACCTGCAAATATTGAGGGACAACATTTAGCCGCACACTATCCTATATGGCCAACACTAAAGGCATTCACCAACATATACTGGGTGGGAACCCGGGCTCACCTATTAGCCACACCCTATGCCTCTGTAGTTGGGCCATCACAATTGGGATGCTGTAAATCCTCAGGACAAAGGCATAATGCACCAACCCAGGATACTTAACAATGACATGGGAGATGTACTGGTCCGCCAAGCACACCATCTGCACATTGATGGAGTGGAAACTCTTACGATTCTTGAACACCCGTTCATTCTGGAGGGGGGGGGACAAATGCAATATGTATACCATCCATCACACCAATTACATTGGGGATATGTCCCATTGCATAGAATTCGGCCTTCACAATTGGCAAATCCTCCACCTGGGGGGGATGCAATGTAGCTGCACATGTGTTTTATCAGGGCAGACAACAGTGACATTCCTGCTGCCAAGCCCACTGTAACTTGGAAAGAACCAGTTTCCAGGAAATGTAGAACTGATAGCACTTGTACAAGAGGGGGGATCCCCGTGGGGGCACACAGCTCTGTGATTGTGGCCCTGTCCATTCTATAGGTCAGTATAATGTGCCTGTCCTCCAGTGTAGCCAAGTCCACCAGGGGTCTGCACACAGGCGTATGTCTCCATCTCCTAGTCATCCGCAGCAGTAGGTATCTAAGGAACAAAAGAGTGAGGAGGCTGTCACAATCTGAACAATGGAGCCACAACAGCATTCCGCAATCTGCAACCATGTTATGGGACAGTGTAATTTGTGAAGTATGTGCCTATTTATCCTCTGACGCAGCATTAATCCATAGGCCTGTCCCCCCCCCTGAAATGACGTCCACCTGTCCTGTGTGCAGGGACAGGTGGAAATGAGGATATTCCGCTGACATTGTGCGCTGTGGCGGTAGGCGGTCTTGAACCGCTGTGCAATTCCTCATTAGCTGATATTGGGCCCTATGGGGTACAGTAGCCAATGGTGATCTACGCCGGCAGTGATGGTATGCACAGCCACGGACGTGACTGGCATTTTCTATCATATTCCTCATTTGTTTCCTGACCTTCCATAGGAGAGGACCTATACTGCATGTGCCGCTGTGACCTGTGTCTGGAACATACCATGGCGACTGGTGGATGGGTCATACCACAGTACAGACTGCTGTATGGGCCTCCAGACCAACAGGTAAGTACACTGTGGGCACAATCAATCTGGCATGAATGCATGGAGTTGTGCGTGTGAAGGTCTCGTGTAAGGGGGGGTAGATGTCCTCTTTGCGGTGTACATGTTGTGTGCTGGGCTATGTGTGTGCCATTGGTGATGAAACGGTATGGTGGGCCATCTGTGTTACTGGCTGGACTGTTTGTCTAATGGTGTTCTCCTGTCTGTGTTGCCTTTGGAGGTCAGTGCCCATCAAAAGAAGGGAATATGGTGCACCATCGCCAAGGACGTGTGGATCCTGGGGTTCTATGGCAAGCAGAGCACCCACTGTCAGAAACAGTGGGAGGACCTGAGATGCTGGGCACAGAAGACCATGGATGCCCAGCTGGGCATGGCCTCCCAGTGAGGAAGTGGTGCCCGTCGGACCCTGATCTCCCTGATGGCCCGCATACTGGCGATGGCCTATCCTGAGCTGGATAGGTGCTTTAGTGCATCACAGCAGCCAAAAGGGGGTGAGTACAGTGGCCATCATTGAAGCTCCTGGCTGTATGGGTGGTATCCGGGTGGTGGTTGTGTGTCAGTGGGTGCCCCTAGGCCAGGCCAGACATAGCAGCATAGGTCCTCTGGTGGCTAGGGGTCTGAAGGGGAAATACTGCTTACCTAACTTGTTAGTATTCACTCTTGGTCAGGGCTGTGTGGGTCACAGGTGTGCTGCATTTGATGGTGTGTACCCCTCCTCATTCCTTCGTGACTAGCCATTTCACGGGTAGTACAATGCATAGTGCGTAGGCCTGTTCCCTGTGTGTGAGGGTGCTGTGTACGCCAATGGTGGTGTTGGTGCAGTCATTGATCCAGTGTATTCTTTGTCTCTCTCTCCCCCTTTCTTGTTTTGTCATCCTGTCCTTCTGTGCATTAGCATAATCTGGTGGAGGAGAAGAGGCACCGGCGACAGAGGGAGATGCATCCCACAGGACCCTGGAGGCAGAGTCCACCGACGCTGAGGGCACCAGTGGGACGGAGGGCTGGGGAGCACCAGAGCGGAGACGGGAGAGGACAACACAGATTCTGATACCTCCTCCGATCGGAGCTCCCTGGTGGTGCAGATACCTCTGTGACCACCCCAGCTGCAGATACAGCCACCACCTCCTGTACCAGGACCACCCTCCCAGTACTCCCTCAGAAAGTTGCCCGTGCCCGCTCATCGAGGAGGGTGGGCATCTCCTTCGCCCCAGGCACCTCAGGCCCTGCCCCAGTGAGCCCTACTGCCCTGAGTGAGAAGGCTATTGACCTCCTGAGATCCATCTCTGTAGGGAAAACAACCATTGTGAATGCCATCCAGGGGCTGGCAGCCCAGATGCAGCAATCTAATGCATTCCTGGAGGGCATTCACAGTGGATTGGCAGCACAACAGAGAAGATTCTCTGATGGCAGCCATTGTCCCTATTTCTACTGTCCCCCCTCCAACTTCCACTTCCCAGGCCCATTCTCCTCAACCCCATCCCATCCCAAGGACACAGCCAGACAAGCATGCACACAAGACAACACCCAGGAGTGTCACAGGCAAACACAAGCACCACACTTCATCCCACAGGCACTCACACAAACACTATTCATTTGCAGACACAAAAACATCCACTATTTCCACTGTCTCCCCCTCCTCCTCCTCCACCTCCCACCCAGTTATGTCCACACTCACACCTGCATGCACTGCATCAATATCCACTACCAGCATCATCACCACACCGAGCAGAACACACACCTCGCTGGCAGACACCTCCACAACATCCATGCACACGTCCCCTGTGTCCTCTCCCACCGAGTCTGTTCCCCCCTCCTAAAGTACACAAACGCAAGCACTCAGACACCCAACAGCCATCCATCTGACAAAAGCTGTCACGGTTTCGGGCGGGTCTGATCAGTACTTTGGTTGGGACACCCCTTGAGGTCACTGAATATCTTAAAGAGGTAGTACACTGGGGCAGAGGAGTAGCTAAAGGCATACACGGAAAGGACAGCTATGGATAGGCACAGGAAACAGGAAAGTAAAAGCAGAGCAACCCTTGTGTGAACAAACAGGAAACGGATTACCAGTGGACAAACACGCTGGGGTTGTACACAGAGTAAGGCGCAGAACCTCCCACAGTGACAGGGAACCTCAATGCCTCTGTGCAGTTTGCTCTTAAAGATAGTCTCCCTGCCAGCCCCATAGAAAGGAGGCAGCAGAAGTGATTCTGTCTCTGGACCCTAGAGCACAAACAAGGATAGTACTTACATACACAGGACACGCTCTTGTGGGTCCAGCTGGAAACACAGTAGCGATTCCTGAGAAAACAGGAATAGCACACTGTCACTGTTAGGCACGAAATACAACGTATAACACTGGACAAGGATGGGGGCTGGAATTGCCTCCTGGTAACCAGGAGCCAACCACAGTACACAGGAGGACATGTATACACTGGTGATGACTGATAGAACACTTACCAGACACAAAGAACCAAGAAGAAACAGAAACAGAAGGGAACAAACAAAGAGGCAGAGGCAAGAACTAGGAACAGGCTCAGGCTGAAGCAAAGGCGGGTCTAGGACTTGAAAACAGGGCGCAAACTTCTGGCTGGGACAGACAGAGACAGGACTGGGAAACTGAGAACAGGCTCTGGCTGGAACAGGCAAGGACAGGACTGGAATACAGGGAGTAGGAAATGAGCAGTAAACAGGACTGGGAAACAGAGAGAAGGTTCAGGCTGAAACAAGGCAGGAGCAGGGCAGAGAAACAGGGAGCAGGCTTTGGAAGAAACAAATAGGTACAAGGCTAAGAAGTAGGGAGCAGACTCTGGCTGGAACAATCAGGAGCAGGGCAGAGAAACAGGAAATAGGATCAGGCTGGAACAGAACAGGAACAAAACTGGAACACCATCCGACAAGGGGTCTGTAACACAAAGGAATTGAAGTCCGATGCACGACGGGGAGCTTGAGGAAATGGCTGCTTATAAGCAGTTCCCAGCTGGGCTGCACAGGAGAGGTCACAGGTGTGTGTAGTTTCGGACACTTGCAAGTCCTGGAGGAGAGGATCCAGTAAAAAGGAGCAACTGGACTTCTCCCATAGAAGACAATGGGAAACAGTATCCGGGTTTTCCTGACTACCAAGCTGTGCATTATGGGATTTGCAGTCCCAAGAAGAAAATGTAGTCCTACACAAGTGTACCATGGAGAAAAGAGAAACAAACAGGAGTCAGCAAGGGACTCTAGATAGGTGTTCAAGGTGATTCCCAGGCTTCTGACAGTCCCCTTACAGCGCCCCCTGGAAATGGGACGACTGAGTCGTAACAGTATACCCCCTCCCACCAGTCCGCTCAAGAAGAGAAGGCGATCCTTTGGCTGAAAAAAGTTGAAGAGGAAAAGCCAAAGCAAGAAAATCCAACACCAACCTTGGTTGATAAGTTTACAGTCCTGCCACAGATGAATCATCCAATGAGCAAAGCATGTATTAATACCCATATGGGCTCCGATGTCTTTCCTCTTTATTGTTTGAGTGATACGGGAGGAGTGCATGGAGTTGGTTTCTGGTGAAGTGGATTCAGGAGCAAGGAGATCTGGAATGGCATTATGGGCGGTATTCTTTAGGACTTTAGTTTCCTGTTCAGAACTGTCTTCTTTAGAGGAGATAATTGGCGTGTTAGTAACTGTAAGGTCTGTAACTCCTTCCGACAAGCAGGATATGTCTGTTTCTGCAGCAGTATTTGCATTGATTGTGGTCTGAGGCTTGCAAAGCATAGAGACTTGGGAGACATGGGTAACTGGTGTTCTCAAGGTAAACATGAAAAAGTCAGAATTGTCTTTCATCTTGGATGACATTGGAATATCAAATTCAGGAGCAACAGGAGTTTTCATGTCTCTAGAGACTGGATTAACATATGAAAATGTAGAAGTTCCACAAACTAATTCTTTAGGGTGATCTTCTGACAAGACTGAGATTTCTTAATTGCAAGTGCTCTGTGGTGTATTCGTGGTATCAGAAATGGTTTCTTTGCAAGGCGTTTCTACTACAGGTAGTTGATCTTCAGCTCTGTTAACACTGAAAGGTTGTTCTTTGAATTGAAATAGAACTGGAGTCTCTTCAGAAATCGCCTCTACATTGTTATCTAAATCTTCAGCTTTAGCCTTTGAATTGATGATGGTTTCTTGCAATAAAACACTAAGAACAGTACTTATCATCAGATCTTCAAATACAAGATTCAAATTCAAGTCTTTAGTTTTAGTGGGAAGTATTACATCTTTCAGCACTTGAGCTTCGGTTTCAGATTGCTGGTTTTCAGGAGTCTTTAGTTTCAGGGACACAGCAGGTGACATTGGTGTGCCTGATTTTTCATCAAGATCAGATACCGGTAGCTCAGAGATCTGTTCTTCACTAATCGTGGAGCTGGAAACAGGATACACATTGGCAGGGATCAGCAGGTCAGGGTCAGTGGTTGAGGCTGCAACTGTGTCCAGTTCTAGGTGAAGGATCTCATTTCTTAAGACAGGCTATTTTATTTCAGATTGCTGGCTTTCTTCCTTGTCTGAAATCTCCACGGTTTGCTTTGACACAGAAGAGATTTTTAAACTTTTTGAGAAGTCCATTACATTCTTAGTAATTGCAGGTATTTCTTCACGGTCAGAAAATTCCATTAGGTCACTTGAAACAGGAACTGTCTCTTCTTTATCTGAAAATTCTATGATATTGTTTGAAAGGGCAGGAGTATCCCCACAATCTGAAAATTCTGCTGTGTGCGCCATTTGAACAGCACTATCTGTAGGTTTGTTCACGGCAAGGCAGGAACCACTGTCATCACTAGATTCAGATTCTTCAACACTGTTACACAACTTGCCATTAATCTCCAGTAAAGTCATATCTTGGTTTCTTAAGGTGCAGCTATTGGAGTCTGCATCAGAACTCTCTTCTTCCTTTGGCTTTATTTGTTCTGATAGAGGGGTTGAGACACTTCCTTCTGAAGACTCTGATTCATCCTTTGAATCAAGAGGTGTCAAATCTCTCAGAGATGTCAGAGATTCAGTCAACTGTACAGGAATTTTCACTGGAGAACTACAGGCTGAGAGAGAGTCTGAGGAAGAGGCTGATATATTTATAACTGGAGCTGTCTTTTGACTGTCATTAATAAAAAGGACAATCTGCTCTATAGAAGTCTTTGGAGAGGCACACAAAGTAGCATACTGTTCTTTAAGCCAAAGCTGGTGATCATTTTATTTTTTCAGGTTTTCAAATTTCCTTGCAGTAGTTTCCATCAGCTGCTCTGTTACTTCTTCTACCTTACAGATAAACAGAATGTCTGGTTCTGGCAACAGTGAAATATGCATTGATGAAAAGAGCCCACGGGCAAGATTTCTAGTGTATGTTATAACATATTCATCATAGAAGTCCAATATCTGCCTTTTAATCTGCCAAAACTGCTCTTTTAGTGTGTCTATGTCCATATTGTTATCAAACCCACTCAGAATAGAAAAGGGTTTAGCAGAGCTTTTAGGGATTGAGACTGGTGTATTATCATCCTGTATGAGAAGAGCACAAGCCTTTTGAGTGGAACTAAGGAATCCCACAGTCTTTACTGATCCATTTGACACAGGTTCTATCCTGCTGACTTGAAAGCTCTGAGTGACTGGTAGAGCTTTACAAGAGTCAGCACAACACTTGAAATTCTGAGAAACTGGGTTAGATGGGCTGAAGCACTCAACAGAAAACAAGGGAATCCCTAGTGTGGCTTCTTGGACAGTATCAGATTTCTTTGTTGTGGCAGAGTCCTGGAAGTGAACTTGGGATGCACTAGCATGAGGTGAGGAATTAACCGTCTTCTCTTGAGAGTAAATGTCTTGTGCAGAGGTAGCAAAAGCACTTCCACGGTTACGAACATTCTTACTGGCTTCAGCTAATAGATACTGCAAAAACTCATTACGTCCTTGTAATTCTTCTACAGACAGGGACTGGGGGTCATAGCCACAAATAACATAATAGTCTATCATTGAAAGATTAGCAAGCCACTCAGGGGGTGATTCTGACCTCGGCGGTAAAATGCCCTTACCGCCGGTCAGAAGACCGCCATAACACCGCCGTGGCCGCGGTCAACCGCCACAGTCATTCTGACCCACAACGGCCAAACCTCCAAAAATCCGTCCTCCACTGCAGCCCGCCACATCGGCGGGCAGCGATAAACTGGAGATGACCAAACCTCCACCGTTACGCCAACAGAAATACGCCCATGCCATTACGACCCACGAATCCACACGGCGGTCATTCAAACGCGGTATTCCATTGGCGCTACACACCGCCGCGGTCAGAATACACACACATCACCAAAACACAGCCACATTGGACAATTTGAAAAACACACACCTCATACACATACACACACCACTCCCACACAATCAACCAACTATAAAACACACACCCACATCACCCACAAACCCCTGCGACCCCAATTACTGAGAGAAGGAGAGAGAGACACAGCAGACAATCCAAAGCAAGACACACTGAGGCACACTACACCATCACACACACCACATAGTAGCACAAAGCACCACTCACCAACACACTCCTCATCACATACACCACCCCACACCTCACCCACACCACCCCATGGCACCCCAAAGGCATCCACGATTTTCGGACCAAGAACTCCGGGTCATGGTGGACGAAATCCTAAGAGTGGAACCCCAGCTCTTCGGCTCGCAGGTGCAGCACACCAGTATAGCCAGGAAGGCGGAGCTATGGCAGCGGATCGTGGACAGGGTCAACGCGGTGGGACAGCATCCCAGGAATAGGGAGGACATCCGCAAAAGATGGAACGACCTACGGGGGAAGGTCCAGTCGATGGTCTCCAGGCACAACATTGCGGTCCAGAAGACTGGCAGCGGACCCCCACCCACCCCTCCCGAATTTACATCGTGGGAGCAAGAGGTCTTGACCATCCTGTATCCTCAGGGCCTCGCAGGAGTAGCCGGAGGAATGGACTCTGGTAAGTCCCATCTCAACTACTATATCCCCCACACCCCACCAGCATGCCAACCCACACCCCCACCCTCACCCCCAACCCCCCAGCACACATCCTTCCTGACAATGTCTCACCAGCACAACCCACCCATCCCAACACCAACTCCTGCATGCCAACACAAACCATGGGCACCCATCACCTAAGCATGACCACTGCACTAACCCCTCCCCCCCACTAAATACCCTCACAACACCTCCCTCCAGGGAATGCCTGCACTGGGGGACAAGGGCACCCACAACACGCATGCTATTGCACACACAGAAACAATAACCAAACTCTCTTACCCCATGCAGGACCCGAACGACAACACACCAGCCAGGAGGGTCCAGAAGTGTCCATCCCACCACCGGAACAGGCCCACACTGAGGATAGCAGCTCTGTCGACAGTGAACCTGATGACCAGCCCGGACCATCGGGGACCTCTGGGCAGTCGGTTCCCCTCACCCAGACACAGGCCACACCAGACCCGACCCCCTCTGCCGACACCAGCACAGCTCCCACCCAGCGGGCCCATGCCTCTGTCTCTAGGACAGCTCAATCAGCGGTGTGTCTGCCACTACAGGGCACCCAGGCTAACCCGACACCCCAACAACAACAGGGACCTGGGGGCAGTGGGAGCGGGCACACCGGCCAGGGGACAGAGGCCGGGGGAAACCGGGCAGCTCGGAGGGCTGCTGTGCGACAGGGGGGGAGGAGAGGCCCAGGGAACCCACTCTCCAAGAGGCCCTCACCACCCTCATGGGGGCCTACCACCACTCCCAAGAAACGATGGCGACGGTACTGGCCAGGTTCACTGAGATCCAGGCACAGCAGGAGGAACGCTACATGGGGTTCAGGGAGGAGCTGAGAATCATCGGGACCGCAATGGGGACCATCGTCCTGGCCCTCCACAGGATAGAGGACGCGTTGCGGGACCATGGTGCACCACACAGGGCCCCTGTCACTAGGCCGGACCAGGAACAGCCTACCACCTCCGCCGGCGCTAGTGGACAGGAGGTCCCAACACCTCGACAGCCCCCCAGAACCCCACCTCCTGCTGAAGAACAACCACCCCGTAAGAGGAGCCTGAGACCAAAGAAAAAGACAGAGTAGGATGTCAAGACCCCCGCCAGCAGGACATACCCCCTCAAGTCTTCCCACTGTCCCACATTGCCACCCTGTCCAACCATGAACTGCCTATGCTCCATCCTTCCACAGGCAAAAGAACAATGCACCTGTGAGACTGAGAACTGGACTCTGCCATGGATATTCCTCCACCCCCACCCATCACCCTTAGAATCACATGTACCGGTATCTAGCACTGTAAATAAATCACATTTTGCACACAAACCTGTTTTGAGTCATGCTGTATTATTAACAAAGGGATAACATATTACTGTTCAATTTCTGTTCTGTCAATTAGTCATGACAACATACCAATGTCAATACGCTGTATTTCATGGGCGAACCAAGCAGAAGTCAGGTACTGAGTCAGACAGCACTGAGAAGGGAAGGGAAAGGCATAAATTAATAAAAAACATCTGTGGGGAACTACAGAAAGTACAGATGCAGGAGGCTAGAAGCAATTGTGAAATGGCGTGGGTGATTCTTACCTGGGTGTTACTGGAAATACTGTTGTATCACTCTGTCCCTATTGTCTGTGTCGTCCTCAGAGTCTTCCTCCTCTTCACTCTCCACAGGCTCCACGGCTTCTACAACACCACCATCTGGACCATCCTCCTGCAGGAAAGGCACCTGGCGTCGCAAAGCCAGGATGTGAAGCATACAGCACGCCACGATGATATGGCACACCTTCTTTGGTGAGTACATTAGGGATCCACCAGTCATATGCAGGCACCTAAACCTGGCCTTCAGGAGGCCGAAGGTCCGCTCGATCACCCTCCTTGTATGCCCATGGGCCTCATTGTACCGTTCCTCTGCCCTTGTCCGGGGATTCCTTACTGGGGTCAGTAGCCACGGCAGGTTGGGGTAACCAGAGTCACCTATTAGCCACACACGTTGTCTCTGTAGCTGCTCCATCACATAGGGGATGCTGCTATTTCGCATCACATACGTGTCATGCACTGACCCTGGGAACTTGGCATTTACATGGGAGATGTACTGGTCAGCCAAACAGACCACCTGGACATTCATCGAATGATAATTCTTTCTGTTTCGGTACACCTGCTCATCGTCTTTTGGGGGTACCAAAGCCACATGGGTCCCATCAATGGCACCAATGATGTTGGGGATATGTCCAAGGGCATAGAAATCACCCTTCACTGTGGGCAAGTCACCCTCCTCGGGGAAAATGATGTAGCTCCGCATGAGTTTAATCAGGGCAGACAACACTCTGCTCAAAATCTTTGAAAACATAGGCTGAGACATTCCAGATGACATGGCCACTGTGGTCTGGAATGACCCACTGGCCAAAAAATGGAGGACTGACAAAACCTGCACCAGAGGGGGAATCCCTGTGGGTTGGCGGATGGGGGACATCAGGGCTGGCTCCAGCTGGGCACACAGTTCATGGATAGTGGCACGGTCAAGTCGGTATCGAAGGATTATATGGCGTTCTTCCATTGTCGACAGGTCCACCAGAGGTCGGTACACGCGAGGATTCCTCCTTCTCATCCCAAGTCCCAGCGGACGGTGCCTAGGAAGGACAACATGGAGCACAGAGTCAGCCAAACCACAGGTACGGACAGACAGCTTGCACAGTTAAAGAATGGCAATGGGTTGAAAGGCGTGTATGTGTGGCAATGCAAGGCCTAGGCCTGTGTGTCGCAGTCAAAATTAAGCCATGTGGGCCCTTGAAATGGCGGCTGCCTGACCTGTGAAGTGGGACAATGGGATGAGAGGTCACTGCGCTGGCGGGGCACAACGTGGCGGTAGGCGGTCGAAGACCGCGGCGCAAAGCCGCATTGGTTAACATTGAAGCCTATGGGTTTCAGGAGCCAATAACGAAGTGCGCCGGCGGTCGCGGTACGCACCGCGCGGTACGCACCGCCGCGGACGTGACCGCCATTTTCTATCTGCTTAATCACTCGAGACCTGATCATCCACAGGAGAGGACCTATACTGCAAGTGCTGCTGTGACCTCGGTCTGGAAGATACAATGGCTGCTGTGACTGGGGAAAGGGCCCCTGCCTTCACGTCTGAAGAATTGGACAAGCTCATGGATGGGGTCCTCCCCCAGTATGCGCTACTCTACGGTCCTCCAGACCAACAAGTGAGTACCCCGGGTGCTAATGGAATGGGCTATGCCTGTGTGGATTGGGGTGGATGTAAGTTGGTGGGGTGGGGGGCGAATGAGGAGTGCAACGCCCGACAGATGAGAGCATGTGCCATATGGCAAAGTGGGTGGGGGGGGCCAATTACATCTAACATGCAGGCCATTGATGATTTCCTCCTTTCCACCCTGTACATGTCTAATAGGTCAGCGCCCATCAGAAGATCGAGATTTGGCGTGCCATCGCCAAGGAAGTCCGGACCTTGGGGGTCCACAACAGACGGGGCACCCACTGCCGCAAGAGGTGGGAGGACATCCGCCGCGGAACAAGGAAGACCGCAGAAACACTGCTGGGGATGGCCTCCCAACCTAGGAGGGGTGCCAGTCGCACCATGACCCCCCTGATGTCCCGGATCCTGGCGGTGGCCTACCCTGAATTGGATGGGCGCTTTAAGACATCACAGCAGACACAAGGGGGTGAGTATCAGCACATTCTCCTATCTTTCTGCGCAGTGGAGGCGTCTGGGTGGGGGAGGAGGGCTGTGGGTGACATTAGGCCAGGGCGCTTTCTGTAGTGTAGTCCTCTCCCTTAGGCATGGCCCTGTGCCCCCGGCCCCCACCTCTGTAGGGTGACAAGTACAGCCATTGAAGGTCCAGCATCTCCCATGTGCGCGTTTGACGTCTCTTGGCCTGTTGTCCTAGTCAGTAGTACTGAGTAGTGTACCCCGAATGCGCGGCTTAGTGCATTAGGCTCCTGTGTCTGTCCTCTCCGCCAACGGTGTTGACATTGCATGCACTCAACCTGGTCTTCTTTTTTCTCCCCCCACCCTTTCTCTTCATCTTCTTGTGCATGTGTGCATTAGCATCATCAGGCGGAGGAGATATGGCATCGGAGCACGAGGGAGCTGCAGGACACAAGGCCCCGGTGGGCCCAGGAACAGACACCGAGGGCACCAGTGATCCGGAGGGCGAGGGGAGCACCACGACGGGGACCGCTGGTGAGAGCAGCGAAAGCGACACGTCCTCGGATGGGAGCTCCCTAGGGGTGGCGGCAACATCCGTGCCCCCCGCCTCTACAGGTACAGCCGCCACCCAGCGCACCAGCCCCGCCCTCCCAGCAGCCCCTCAGTCTTCGCTCCGTGCCGCTTCGCCCAGGAAGGCGCGCGTCTCATTCGCCCCAGGCACCTCAGCCCCTGCCCCTGTTGCCCCTGCTGCCCTCAGTGCGGAGCTCATTGACCTGGTAAGGACGCTCATTGTTGGGCAGACGACCCTTCTGAATGCCATCCAGGGTGTGCAAAGGGAGGTGCAACAGAGCAATGCGTACCTGGAGGGCATTCATTCGGGTCAGGCTGCCCATCAACGAGCGTTCACTGCTCTGGCCTCAGCACTGACGGCAGCCATTGTCCCTGTTTCCAGCCTCCCTCTTCTGACTGCCTCCAGCCTGTCTCATCCACACCATCAGACCAGCCTGCACACAACTCAACACCCAAGAGCAGCTCATCCAAACACAAGCACCACAGATCCCGCAAACACTCACCCGAGCAACACCCAGATGCAGACATGCCAACAGCCACTGCCACCCCTGTGTCCCCCTCCTCCTCGTCTCCCTCCTCCCTCCCTGTGACGTCTACACTCACACCTGCATGCACCCCAACATCAGCCAGTGCTTCCATCACCACCTCTCCCTCCAGTACAGTCCACACTCGTGCAGTCACCACCCCCACTGCCATGTACACGTCCCCTGTGTCCTCTCCCACTGTGTCTGTCACCTCCTCTTCCAAGACACACAAACGCAGGCAGCCACCCACCCAACAGCCATCCACCTCACGACAGCCTACAGCACCAGCACCTTCACCCAATGACAGCACACCTGACTCTCCTACAACCACCTCCTCTACCTCCACTTCCATCTCCACTTCTCCTACCCTTTACCTTGGCCCTAAAAAACTTTTCCTGGCTAACCTTAACCTCTTTCCCCCCGATGACCTCCCCCATCCATCTTCAAAGAGTCCCAAGAGCACCGCAGCCACCACCAGCCCAGCTTCGGGTGTCACTGTTGTCATCGATCAGCAGCAAGGACACGTCCAGCCCCCCCCCCCGGCAAGAGGACCCGCAAAACCAAGGACCGCCGTGCGAGGACCGACAGGGCTGCCCCCAAGGAGCAATGTGCGGCCACTTCACCACCCACACCATCTGGGGGAGGCAAGGGCCCGAGAGCCCCATCAAAGGAGCCGAAGGGCAGCAGGAGCGCGGAGAAGGTGGACCCCACATGCCACATCCCACATGATGGTTCATTGTGCCCACCATGCCTCCTCCTTGACCAGTGGAGACTGTCATCCACCTGATGGACTGTGGCTTTGCACTCCCCAGGATGGTCCAGTGGGCAATCCACCCACTGTAGAGACTTGAGAGACTGTGGCTTTGCACTCCCCAGGATGGCCCAGTGGGCAGCCCACCCACTGTAGAGACATTGAGAGACTGTGGCTTTGCACTCCCCAGGATGGTCCAGTGGGCAATCCACCCACTGCAGAGACTTGAGAGACTGTGGCTTTGCACTCCCCAGGATGGTCCCGTGGGCATGGTGGCTCCTCGTGGATCTGGCGTCGTGGACTCATGTGGCTGTGGTGCCCCCCCCCTTCCCTTCCCCCTGAGGTGCCTGTAGTTTTTACATCTGATGCCCCTGCAGTGTTCTCTCCAAAGGACTCAGGTCTCCTGTGTGGGCTTTGCCCTTGTTTCTCAAGACTTTGGCCCACGGACATGCTGAATTCGTAGGATGTGCAGGACTTGGTACTTCAGTTATACACTGATGTGTATGTCATTTGTTTTGTTGTGGATATCTTTCATGGTTGTACGCTAATTTTCTGGAGCTTTTTGGTACATAAATATTTATTCCAAATATGATTATGTCCTAGCATTTTTCAGGGGTGTTTGGGTGGTGTCACTGTGACTTGGTGCTCTGCATTGGTGAGTACATGATTGGGGGGGGGGGGGGGGTCGCATATGTGTGTGCCCGTAACCTTTCGTCCTCCCCCTCCCGTGTGTCGTAGGTGCAGTACTCACCGTTGTCGTCTGCGCCGGACTTCGTACTCGTGGTAGATGAGAAGGTAGACGAGAGCAGGTAGGATGTTTAATTCGGGTTCCATGCTGTCCTCCGTACTCGTGGAGTGTGTTTTGGTGAGCGTTTTCCCGTTCGTAGTCTGTTTCCGCCGTGTTTTTATCGGCGGTGCTCCCGCCCCGGAAAAGGTGGCGGATTGGTGAGTTATGATAGTGTGGGCGGTACATTGTCTGCCGCCTGCCTGTTGGCGGTGACAGCCGCGCTGTTTGTCTGTACCGCCGCGGCGGTCAGAGTGTTAAGTTGGCGGGCTGTGTTGGCGGTTCCCGCCAGGGTCAGAATCCCATTTTTTGGACCGCCAGCCTGTTGGTGGGTTGGCCGCCACTTTAACACCGACCGCCAGGGTTAGAATCACCCCCTCAGTGTAGTACTGATCTTGCAAGTTATGGTTTTCTTTAACAAGTCTATCCTTTAAACTTAGGTCTTTTTTAGAGGTCTTCAGAGAATGTATAGGTTTAGAAAGGGGTGTCTTAACATGATAGGAAAGCATTTTAGGTCTGTGTGTGCCTTTGCTGCCTGGGGAGCTTGACATTTTTGGTTTGTGCATTCTGTCACGGTTTCGGGCGGGTCTGATCAGGACTTTGGTTGGGACACCCCTTGAGGTCACCGAATATCCTAAAGAGGTAGTACACTGGGGCAGAGGAGCAGCTAAAGGCATACACGGAAAGGACAGCTATGGATAGGCACAGGAAACAGGAAAGTAAAAGCAGAGCAACCCTTGTGTGAACAAACAGGAAACGGATTACCAGTGGACAAACACGCTGGGGTTGTACACAGAGTAAGGCGCAGAACCTCCCACAGTGACAGGGAATCTCAATGGCTCTGTGCAGTTTGCTCTTACAGATAGTCACCCTGCCAGCCCCATAGAAAGGAGGCAGCAGAAGTGATTCTTTCTCTGGACCCTAGAGCACAAACAAGGATAGTACTTACATACACAGGACACGCTCTTGTGGGTCCAGCTGGAAACACAGTGGCGATTCCTGAGAAAACAGCAATAGCACACTGTCACTGTTAGGCACGAAATACAACGTGTAACACTGGACAAGGATGGGGGCTGGAATTGCCTCCTGGAAACCAGGAGCCAACCCCAGTACACAGGAGGACACGTATGCACTGGTGAAGACTGATAGAACACTTACCAGACACAAAGAACCAAGAAGAAACAGAAACAGAAAGGAACAAACAAAGAGGCAGAGGCAAGAACTAGGAACAGGCTCAGGCTGAAGCAAAGGCGGGTCTAGGACTTGAAAACAGGGTGCAAACTTCTGGCTGGGTCAGACAGAGACAGGACTGGGAAACTGAGAACAGGCTCTGGCTGGAACAGGCAAGGACAGGACTGGAATACAGGGAGTAGGAAATGAGCAGTAAACAGGACTGGGAAACAGAGAGAAGGTTCAGGCTGAAACAAGGCAGGGGCAGGGCAGAGAAACAGGGAGCAGGCTTTGGAAGAAACAAACAGGTACAAGGCTAAGAAGTAGGGAGCAGACTCTGTCTGGAACAATCAGGAGCAGGGCAGAGAAACAGGAAACAGGATCAGGCTGGAACAGAACAGGAACAAAACTGGAACACCATCCGACAAGGGGGTCTGTAACACAAAGTAATTGAAGTCAAATGCACGACGGGGAGCTTGAGGAAATGGCTGCTTATAAGCAGTTCCCAGCTGGGCTGCACAGGAGAGGTCACAGGTGTGTGTAGTTTCGAACACTTGCAAGTCCTGGAGGAGAGGATCCAGTGAAAAGGAGCAACTGGACTTCTCCCATAGAAGACAATGGGAAACTGAATCCGGGTTTTCCTGACTACCAAGCTGTGCATTATGGGATTTGTAGTCCCAAGAAGAAAATGTAGTCCTACACAAGTGTACCATGGAGAAAAGAGAAACAAACAGGAGTCAGCAAGGGACTCTAGATAGGTGTTCAAGGTGATTCCCAGGCTTCTGACAGTCCCCTTACAGCGCCCCCTGGAAATGGGACGACTGAGTCGTAACAAAAGCATACAGCCCATGCACCTGCACCCAAATCCAGCAAACACCTCCAACAATCACTCAGTCATCCTCCACTCCCATTAATCCTCCCTCTTCCCGCCCCAATGTACCTAAAAAGCGTTTCCTTTCCCAGATTGACCTCTTCCCAACCCCTTCCCCCATCCTTCATTTATTAGCAGGGTAGTAGGAACCCAGCCAAGCACCGCAGCCAAACAGCCCATGGGCCCAGTGGTAGCAGCACCTACTTGTGGTGGAAAAGATTCCAGGCCAACAATACTAAAGGGGAAGGAGCCTGCACCAGCCACAAAGCATGGGAAAGAGCCTGCACCAGCCACAAAGAAGCACCAGCCACAAAGAAGGGGAAGGAGCCTGCACCAGCCACAAAGAAGGGGGAGTAGCCTGCACCAGTAGCTGTCTTAGAGCCCCCACCGCCGGCCGTCGTTGTGCAGCAATCGGAGGGTGCAGGGGCTGAGAAGGAGCCTCCGACAACCACCACCACAGTGCAGCCATCGGAGGGTGCAGGGGCTGAGCAGGAGCCTCCCACAACCACCACCACAGTGCAGCCATTGGAGGGTGCAGGGGCTGAGCAGGAGCCTCCCACAACCACCATCAGAGTGCAGCCATCACCGCCGGCGGACATCATATAGTCCAGCCTCCAAGGGCTGCTGTTCAGCCAATCCCCTCTAGAACCAGTGGGGGATTCACCCACTCGAGAGACTGTGACCTTGCACTCCCCAGGACAAAGCACAGGGCATGTTACCCCCTCCAGAACCAGTGGGCTTGTTTCCACATCTATCTGAGGTACCCCCTCCCCCTGAGGTGCCTGCCTATGGACTGGGCAGTGTCCTTTTTTATGCATATGTACAGATATGTTTAATGTGTAAATCAGATTGTAGAATTTATTGTTGGACTGATTACAATCATTTAAAAAAATTCCAGTTGCCTTGACATTATTCTGCAGATTTTCTTGTCAAATTGTTTTGTTATGTTGTGTTTATGGTGTGTGTGTGTCGGGTGTGTGTTGTGAATGTGTGTGTGTCGCTGTTGTTTTCCTTCCCCCCTCCCTTGTTTACTAGGCAGCTCTACTCACCATAGTCGTCTTCGCTGGCGTTGGTGTTCCAGATGGAGCATAATGTAGAAGATCATCAGGAAAAATTGCAGTTCGGGTTCCATGGTGGCGTGGTTCTTCCTTGTGTCACCAATGGTGAGTCCTTTGACTTTTGTGCTCTGTTTCCGCCAGGCTTTTGATGGGGTTGGTATGGCCCCAGAAAAGGTGGCAGATTGCAGGGTCAAAATATGGTGGGCGGTACTTAGTCCTCCACCTGGCTGTAGGTGGCTACTGCCGTGGTGCCTGTTGTTTCCGCCCTGGCGGTCGGTATGGTACATTGGCTGTATATCGGAGATATCACCGCCATGGTCATAATTTGGCAGTAGTTACCGCCAGGCTATTGCCAGTATTATCACCACTTTATCACCGACCGCCAGGGTTGTAATGAGGTCCATGGTTCTATAAAGGTTTCACACACCAGGGGCCTCTGTGAGATTTGACGGTCACCCTGCTGGTGTTGACTGTCTCCTTTCACCTCACTCAGCTCAGCAGCTAACCCCAAATGAGGAACTGGTGCTGGGCAAACTAGGCCTTCTGAAGAGGACTGTAAGAAAACTGGTTATTTCAGGATTCTCACCTGGATTTTCCACTGGGGTGAGGAGAGGTCACAACGGTGGACCTCAACTTTCCAATCAAGTGAGAAGGCCCAACAGAATCAAAGTCAATCCCAAACAAAGGGGAGGGGGGGAACAGAAGAGAAACAGGAGTCACCTATGGATACTGCAGGAGATGTTTTTGTCAGAACCTGTCTGCATGTCTCTTCCTATTTATTAAAGGTAGGTAACATATTATTAGTATACCTAGAACATATTCCCCTTGCTTCTTCCTAAGTGAATGTTATAGATTATTTCTATAGGTACCTGTTACCATTTACAGTGCATCACATCATGCGTATATAGTACAGCCATCCTACCCATGCCCTTTGTCATGCCACCCAAGTGACATGCTTCTTAAACACATGAATAATTCTGTTCAATGTCCAGTCCTTCAAAATTAAAGTTGCTGGCATATATCATTTACAGCCTAACAGATAAAGAGCATTTCAGAGATTTACTCTAAAGCACAAAAGGCAGCAGGAGTAACACAAAGTCAGATAAGTAAATTTGTCTTTTGTAATAGAGGTTTAAGCATAAGCACATGCAGTGTGTTACCCAATACAGTCCATAGTTAACTTTGGTGAATCTTTCCTTCCAGCAGGTTTGCCGTGAAAGTATTCCCCCAGGACCACGGAGGTGAGCTGGAAAGCCAGATGAGGAACTTGACAGATGAAAACACGAAGAAAGACCCGACTCGTCAAAAACGCAGATGGAAAACAAAGATGCCACGAGGACACCAGAAACAGATAAGTGAAGTGTGATGACAGGAAGCTGCAGGCCAGAAAGTCTAGAATGGCAAGCATCTTCCGGTGGTGCAACGTGCAGCTTTATAGGCTGCATGCCTCATCCCTGTCACAGACCAGGGTCCAAGCCAGTCGCAAATAAGCCCAACAATTATTAGTTGAGAGAGGTGAGAACTCAACTCAAATAACAATCACACTCCTTGTCATGGTGAATCATAAATGTCACTAAATAAACCTGATCTCAACCCTCTGGTAAATATGGCACAGAGTAAACAGGCTTTATTTTAGAGGCGTGCGGGGGCGAGACGGCTGAGACGACCAGCCAAACATACATGCGCAGCGAGGGGGAGTGCTCAGCACTACCCCTTGCTGCTCATCACCACCGTGGCCCGGCCCCTTTAAAAGAAAAGGATAATAAACATCCTTTTCTTTTATAGGGTTTGTGGCTGCCACTGCTGGCAGGGGAGTGTTGCTCCTCCGCCCTAATGGAGGAGCTGCCCCTGAAGGCAACGTGTAAAGTGGTTATGCAATAAATAAATCGTAATATATCAAACAAAACACAAGAAAAATATCAAACATATTTGAAAAATTAGAGAATGTTTTAATAAATAAAATTACACAAAAATGACAAAATAAAGCAAAATGAGAGATATGTTTTTTAAAGTTTGAATTAAAAATAGCACCAAAAAACAGTATGCTCCAACCACGGACATCTAGTTGACTTTAACAGGCACTTAAGTGAAAGTGAAGGCCAATCGCTATGGAGCGTGGGTCAGAAACAGAAAAATGATTCGTTACTTAAAGACTCCTAAAGTTTCAGAGAAGCAGAAAGCCTGCAGCATACCTAGGCAGCAGGCAGTGCCTGAAGATGGGATTGTCGAAACCAGGAGCAGGGACACCACAGGACAAGGTCTTGATGAAGCTATTTGCAAAAGCAGGAAAAGCTTTAAATGGGGAAAGTTCAGGTTTCATGCCCAACCATTCCTTGATGTAGACAGGATCCCCTTTAACAGAAGCACCAGTGAAGCTTTCACGTTCAGACAGAAACGTTTTTCCGGAAGGCACATTTCCTCATTAGGGCAAGGATGCAAGATGGCCCCGAAAAGGGTTCGACATAGGTGGATTCCAGTGTCTCAAAGCCTTGCTGAATCAAATTTGGTGCTGTGGAGAAGAATACTTTGAGAGCTACAGCAAACTCAATCCCAAAGGCAGTGCTCACTTGGTGGTTGGCCTGGTAGGTTGGTCATGGACCTGCATTTGTTTTCAGGGAAAAAAAGTGGCAGAAAGTTTCCAAGTACCAGGTTTAAGGCAGGGAAGAGTATACTTAGGGATAACACTTGGGGGTCAGGACTCAGTCCAGAAGAGGCCAGCAGAAGGGATAAGTTCAGTTCCAGTTGAAACTGGTCAGCAGAAAAGGGACTCTTCAAGCTTCGTGTGTCATTGCAGCTCAGATGGTCAGCCTTATGATCCTTGGAGTAGTGTCTGGAGTACTGAAAAAGGGAAGCAGTTCTAGTCTTCTCAGGTTTTCAGACAGCAGGGCAGTAGTCATCTGAATATTCCTCAGGTCCAACAGTATTTAGAAGAGGGTACAGGGGATATCACATTTATGGTTCATGTAAGCCTCCGGGTACTGGTCAGAGCTACCTGTCCCACCCAGAGGTGTGGCTATGGAAAGGTCATACTGAACTATTTCTGGGGCAACTCTCAACCTCCCAACGGGATTATAACCAGCCCGACTTAGTAACAATAGAGGGGGCAAGCTCAGGTATGAGCCACATCTGCCTGTGATAGGGGAAGCTTCCTTTGTGGTTAACCATGATCCTTGACAGAGTCCTCATACCATCCTGTCAAGGGAAGATGAACATATCACACCCAAGTTCCTTTGCCCTCATCCTGGGAGTAATTTACATTGTACTACAGGGGTGCTATCAGCTGCTAGGTAATAGTTGGAATACTTGTAAAACAGGCTGCAGTGGTTTTAGACAGAGAAAAGGTTATTTGACTAAAATACAGTTTTCTTAATAATTAGATAAAATTTGACTTTACCACTAAATTGGATTTTTGTCTAAATATTAAAAGGAGTACTTGAAATATTGTTTTAGCTGTTACCAAAACAGAATTAGCATTTTAAGGTGTAATGATGTAATCCAGTGTGCCTCTGTGGAAGTAGCACACCTTGCTAGAGTGAATATAGCTTTTACACTGTACACTATACGGGCATGTGTACCATTACCCTTTTATGTGTCCTACTTTAATACCATACACCCAGTCTTTATGTGCACTAGGGCCTCCATTAGGGGTGACTCATTACTATTTAAAAGGAAGGTTTAGGACTATCAATAGGGTTTATTTTGGCAGGTTGAATTGGCAGTTAATACATCGTCCTGCCAGACTACAATGGTAGGCCCACGGTTGGGGTTTGTCTTGTCACTGCAGAGGGTGGCCCAATGGGTGCTGCAGCCCATAGGTGGCCCTGGGTATACTTTGTACCATATGCTAGGAACATATGGGTAAGTTAAAGGTGCCAAACAAATGTGTACTAATTTCATCATTATAAAGAGGCACCAAAAGCAGTTTACCCTTGGTTATCAGGGGTAAAGTGTCTAGAGTTCTGTGGCAAACATAAACAGTAAAGGCAAATAAATCTGTCAGAATACCACGCATAAGATGGTCATTTAAACATGGCCTCAAGGCATTTCACCTCAAGGCCAGCACCAGATGAGGTCTTCCTGAAAAGAGTCTTCCACAGCGGGTCCTTCTGTTAGTTTATAGTGACAACCCCTAACAGAAACATCTGCTATTTCTCCGGTATCCTCCTCAGGGTCCACTCGCTCTCAACTGCCCAAGTTGTTTTGCCACTGCGAGCTCCTCTCGACTCCTTCATCTCCTCCTTCTAATGGGCATCTACCCCCCTAATGCCAGGTTTAAGCTAGTTCACTTGTATTACATCATACCTACATGCACCCACTAGACTGCAGTACATTTTCTCATCAGACATGCCATATGCCATAGGTGTAAAACAGTGGGCATGCATATAATGCATATTATTTGAATTTGTGTTAAGGTTGTTGAATACTGGAGGGAGATTACAGAGAGACTGCAAGAGGTTAGGAGTATCCACACAGAAATTGAATTAAACATTGTCTTCTAGAGGCTGCCCCTCCTCAAAAATAAAAAGCTTACCAATCATTTGTATCATTGGGGCTGCTATTAGCTAGCACATGTATAGCCTTACATTGGATGGCAAAGACCAGTCCAATAGTGCAAGCTTTGATTAGTGATGTTGATATGATATGATATGAAATGAAATGGTATGATATGATATGATTTGATATGATATGATATGATATGATATGATATGAGATTTATAGAGCACACAAATACGCTAAAGAGTGTTCCGGCGCTCATTACAAGGCTGCCCACAAAATCGTTGATCATCATATTAAACTTGTTGGAAGAGCAAGGATTTACATGTTTCCTTGAAGATGGATAGCTCAGTTGTGGTGTGAAGCTCCAGAGGAATATTGTTCCAGGTGACCGATCCAAGGGAAGAGAAGGATTTTCCACAGGTCCTGGCCCAGGGGATTTTTTTAATTCTGACTAATCGACCATAGGATGACTGTAAATTCCTGGTGGGGGACATAGTCAGAAATCCTCCTCCTCAAGTAACCCACTCCTGTATTGTGTAGTGCTTTAGAAACTAGGACTAAGGTTTTAAAAATGATCCCCTTTTTTGATAGGAAGCCAAGTAAGCACTTTCAGATGAGGGGTCATATGGGTTCTTGGGGAAAGCTTAAGAAGGATTTGAGCCTCTGCATTCTGCACCACTTGAAGTCTGTTAAGAAGATATTCTGGAAGACACAAGTATTGTGCATTTCCATAATCAGGTCTGCAAGTTATCAAGGCTTGGATAACCATTTTCTTAGCTTCAACAGACAAAACAAAAAAGGTAAAACATTTTTCAAGGTGTGTAGCAGCTGGAAACAAGAACCAACCAGTGATTTAATTTGTGGTTGAAAGGTGAGGGCACTGTCAAATTTAATTCCTAAACTCTTTACATTGTTCTTTTGTCGGGCAGGGAGAGGTGTGTTATTTGGTCAGAAGGTTCCCCAAAAATCAGGCGACGTGGTGCCAAAAGACACAACCTCAGTTTTGTCAGGATTACATTTTAATTGGTTGGTGGACAGCCAGTTGAACACATTAGAGAGGCAAATTTTAATAGCTTCTCCATCAAGCTCTTCAGCCTTTTCACATGTGAAAATTAGCTGGGTGTTGTCAGCATACAATATGACCTTTACCCCAGAGTCTCAACTAGCACAGTCAAGGATGTAAAGAAAACATTGAATAAGTTAGGGCTCAGTGCCGAACATTGAGGCACTCCAACTGCCAAATCACGGTTTGGTGACAAAAATGGAGGTTTCCAAATGTCTTGACTTCTGTCATCCAAAAAGGAAGCTAGCCACTTTAGGGCTAGGCCGCCAATCCCAATGTATTGGAGACAAGCAAATAGACTCTCATGGGGAACAGTGTTGAACCCTGCTGAAAGCCGTTGAGCAGTGGGAGCTAGCGGAAGAGAGGCATATGAAGGAAGAGCAAATGGCCAAACCGCCACACTCATAATGTGGTGGTCTTTACCGCTGACTCATCGGTGGTGAAACCGCCACAGCGGGCCTAGGGGTCTTCGGACCACCAGGGTCATAATGAGGGCCCATGTGAGGTACAAAACACATGACTTAGAAAAAAATGTCTCAGTGAGCAACTATTAAAAACGCAGTCTCTAGTTGGTAGTCAGTTTATACCCTGCCAGGTAGGGACCCTTACTCTAATCAGGGTAAGAGAGTAACACACCCAAGATAACCCCTGCTCAACCCCTTGGTAGCTGGGCATGAGCAGTCAGGCTTATCTCAGAGGCAATGTGTGAAGTATTTGTATACACACACACACACTCACACACAGTAACACAGTGAAACCTCACAAAAGTACTCAACACCAGTTTAGATAAATAGCCAATATTCAACTGAGTACAAAAAGACCAAAACAACAAAAATCCATCAAATACAAGCAAAAATATCACTTTTCAAAAATTTAAGAGTCTTAGGGGGTGATTCTAACCCTGGCGGTCGGTGTTAAAGCGGCGGCCAACCCGCCAACAGGCTGGCGGTAAAAAATATGGGATTGTGACCCTGGCGGGAACCGCCAACACAGACAGCCACCTTAACACTCCGACCGCCACGGCGGTACAAACAAACAGCGCGGCGGTCACCGCCAACAGACAGGCGGCAGACAATGTACCGCCCACACTATTCCAACTCACCAATACGCCACCTTTTCCGGGGCGGGAGCACCGCCGATAAAAACACAGCGGAAACAGACTACGGACGGGAAAACGCTCACCACTACGCACTCCAGGAGGAAGGAGGACAGCATGGAACCCGAATTAAACATCCTACCTGCTCTCGTCTACCTTCTCATCTACCACGAGTACGAAGTCCGGCGCAGACGACAACGGTGAGTACTGCACCTATGACACACGGGAGGGGGAGGACGAAAGGTTACGGGCACACACATATGCGACCCCCCCCCCAACTATGTACTCACCAATGCAGAGCACCAAGTCACAGTGACACCACCCAAACACCCCTGAAAAATGCTAGGACATAATCATATTTTGAATAAATATTTATGTACCAAAAAGCTCCAGAAAATTAGCGTACAACCATGAAAGATATCCACAACAAAACTAATGACACACACATCAGTGTATAACTGAAGTACCAAGTCCTGCACATCCTACGATTTCAGCATGTCCGTGGGCCAAAGTCTTGAGAAACAAGGGCAAAGCCCACACAGGAGACCTGAGTCCTTTGGAGAGAACACTGCAGGGGCATCAGATGTAAAAACTACAGGCACCTCAGGGGGAAGGGAAGGGGGGGGGCACCACAGCCACATGAGTCCACGACGCCAGATCCACGAGGAGCCACCATGCCCACTGTACCATCCTGGGGAGTGCAAAGCCACAGTCTCTCAATGTCTCTACAGTGGGTGGATTGCCCACTGGACCATCCTGGGGAGTGCAAAGCCACAGTCTCTCAATGTCTCTACAGTGGGTGGGCTGCCCACTGGGCCATCCTGGGGAGTGCAAAGCCACAGTCTCTCAAGTCTCTGCAGTGGGTGGATTGCCCACTGGACCATCCTGGGGAGTGCAAAGCCACAGTCTCTCAATGTCTCTACAGTGGGTGGGCTGCCCACTGGACCATCCTGGGGAGTGCAAAGCCACAGTCTCTCAAGTCTCTGCAGTGGGTGCATTGCCCACTGGACCATCCTGGGGAGTGCAAAGCCACAGTCTCTCAATGTCTCTACAGTGGGTGGATTGCCCACTGGACCATCCTGGGGAGTGCAAAGCCACAGTCTCTCAAGTCTCTGCAGTGGGTTTGCTGCCCACTGGACCATCCTGGGGAGTGCAAAGCCACAGTCTCTCAATGTCTCTACAGTGGGTGGGCTGCCCACTGGACCATCCTGGGGAGTGCAAAGCCACAGTCCATCAGGTGGATGACAGTCTCCACTGGTCAAGGAGGAGGCATGGTGGGCACAGTGAACCATAAACGGTGCTTGAGACGGCGGTGCCCTGTTCAGCGGTGCTTGAGACGGCGGTGCCCAGCGGAGAGGTGCTTGAGACGGCGGTGCCCAGCGGAGCGGTGCTTGAGACGGCGGTGCCCAGCGGAGCGGTGCTTGAGAGGAAGGGCCCAGCGGAGCGGTGCTTGAGAAGAAGGGCCCAGCGGAGCGGTGCTTGAGACGGCGGTGCCCAGCGGAGCGGTGCTTGAGACGGCGGTGCCCAGCGGAGCGGTGCTTGAGAGGAAGGGCCCAGCGGAGCGGTGCTTGAGAAGAAGGGCCCAGCGGAGCGGTGCTTGAGAAGAAGGGCCCAGCGGAGCGGTGCTTGAGAAGAAGGGCCCAGCGGAGCGGTGCTTGAGACGGCGGGGCCCAGCGGAGCGGTGCTTGAGACGGCGTTGCCCAGCGGAGCGGTGCTTGAGAAGAAGCGCCCAGCGGAGCGGTGCTTGAGACGGCGGGGCCCAGCGGAGCGGTGCTTGAGACGGCGTTGCCCAGCGGAGCGGTGCTTGAGAAGAAGGGCCCAGCGGAGCGGTGCTTGAGACGGCGGGGCCCAGCGGAGCGGTGCTTGAGACGGCGGGGCTCAGCGGAGCGGTGCTTGAGACGGCAGTGCCCAGCGGAGCGGTGCTTGAGACGGCGGGGCCCAGCGGAGCGGTGCTTGAGACGGCGGTGCCCAGCGGAGCGGTGCTTGAGACGGCGGTGCCCAGCGGAGCGGTGCTTGAGACGGCGGTGCCCAGCGGAGCGGTGCTTGAGAGGAAGGGCCCAGCGGAGCGGTGCCTCAGAGGAAGGGCCCAGCGGAGCGGTGCTTGAGACGGCGGGGCCCAGCGGAGCGGTGCTTGAGACGGCGGTGCCCAGCGGAGCGGTGCTTGAGACAGCGGTGCCCAGCGGAGCGGTGCTTGAGACGGCGGTGCCCAGCGGAGCGGTGCTTGAGAGGAAGGGCCCAGCGGAGCGGTGCCTCAGAGGAAGGGCCCAGCAGAGCGGTGCTTGAGACGGCGGGGCCCAGCGGAGCGGTGCTTGAGACGGCGGTGCCCAGCGGAGCGGTGCTTGAGAGGAAGGGCCCAGCCGAGCGGTGCTTGAGAAGAAGGGCCCAGCGGAGCGGTGCTTGAGACGGCGGTGCCCAGCGGAGCGGTGCTTGAGACGGCAGGGCCCTGTTCAGCGGTGCTCTTCTGCACCGCGGGCCCTGTTCAGTGGTGCCTATCTCCACGGCGGGGCCCTGTTCAGCGTTGCTCTTCTGCACCGCGGGCCCTGTTCAGCGGTGCTCTTCTGCACCGCGGGCCCTGTTCAGCGGTGCCTATCTCCACGGCGGGGCCCTGTTCAGCGGTGCTCTTCTGCACCGCGGGCCCTGTTCAGCGGTGCCTATCTCCACGGCGGGGCCCTGTTCAGCGGTGCCTATCTCCACGGCGGGGCCCTGTTCAGCGTTGCTCTTCTGCACCGCGGGCCCTGTTCAGCGGTGCTCTTCTGCACCGCGGGCCCTGTTCAGCGGTGCCTATCTCCACGGCGGGGCCCTGTTCAGCGGTGCTCTTCTGCACCGCGGGCCCTGTTCAGCGGTGCCTATCTCCACGGCGGGGCCCTGTTCAGCGGTGCCTATCTCCACGGCGGGGCCCTGTTCAGCGTTGCTCTTCTGCACCGCGGGCCCTGTTCAGCGGTGCTCTTCTGCACCGCGGGCCCTGTTCAGCGGTGCTCTTCTGCACCGCGGGCCCTGTTCAGCGGTGCCTATCTCCACGGCGGGGCCCTGTTCAGCGGTGCTCTTCTGCACCGCGGGCCCTGTTCAGCGGTGCCTATCTCCACGGCGGGGCCCTGTTCAGCGGTGCCTATCTCCACGGCGGGGCCCTGTTCAGCGTTGCTCTTCTGCACCGCGGGCCCTGTTCAGCGGTGCTCTTCTGCACCGCGGGCCCTGTTCAGCGGTGCCTATCTCCACGGCGGGGCCCTGTTCAGCGGTGCTCTTCTGCACCGCGGGCCCTGTTCAGCGGTGCCTATCTCCACGGCGGGGCCCTGTTCAGCGGTGCTCTTCTGCACCGCAGGCCCTGTTCAGCGGTGCTCTTCTCCACGGCGGGCCCTGTTCAGCGGTGCTCTTCTCCACGGCGGGGCCCTGTTCAGCGGTGCCTATCTCCACGGCGGGGCCCTGTTCAGCGGTGCTCTTCTGCACCGCGGGCCCTGTTCAGCGGTGCTCTTCTGCACCGCGGGCCCTGTTCAGCGGTGCCTATCTCCACGGCGGGGCCCTGTTCAGCGGTGCTCTTCTGCACTGCAGGCCCTGTTCAGCGGTGCCTATCTCCACGGCGGGGCCCTGTTCAGCGGTGCTCTTCTGCACCGCGGGCCCTGTTCAGCGGTGCTCTTCTCCACGGCGGGCCCTGTTCAGCGGTGCTCTTCTGCACCGCGGGCCCTGTTCAGCGGTGCTCTTTTCCACGGCGGGCCCTGTTCAGCGGTGCTCTTCTCCACGGCGGGGCCCTGTTCAGCGGTGCCTATCTCCACGGCGGGGCCCTGTTCAGCGGTGCTCTTCTGCACCGCGGGCCCTGTTCAGCAGTGCTCTTCTGCACCGCGGGCCCTGTTCAGCGGTGCCTATCTCCACGGCGGGGCCCTGTTCAGCGGTGCTCTTCTGCACCGCGGGCCCTGTTCAGCAGTGCCTATCTCCACGGTGGGGCCCTGTTCAGCGGTGCTCTTCTGCACCGCGGGCCCTGTTCAGCGGTGCTCTTCTCCACGGCGGGCCCTGTTCAGCGGTGCTCTTCTCCACGGCGGGGCCCTGTTCAGCAGTGCCTATCTCCACGGCGGGGCCCTGTTCAGCGGTGCTCTTCTGCACCGCGGGCCCTGTTCAGCGGTGCTCATCCAGCAGGTCAAGGGAGCCAGACCTGGCCTCGACTCCCTGCTCAGTCGCCCTCGGACCGTGACGTTTCTGGACCCTTCGGGGACGGACTCCTGGCCTCCTTCCCAGCTGGGATGTGGCATGTGGGGTCCACCTTCTCCGCGCTCCTGCTGCCCTTCCGCTCCTTTGATGGGGCTCTCGGGCCCTTGCCTCCCCTAGATGGTGTGGGTGGTGAAGTGGCCGCACATTGCTCCTTGGGGGCAGCCCTGTCGGTCCTCGCACGGCGGTCCTTGTTTTTGCGGGTCCTCTTGCCGGGGGGGGGGCTGGACGTGTCCTTGCTGCTGATCGATGTGTCACTGCTGGCAAAGGGTGGGCTCCAGAACCCAGGCACAACAGTGACACCCGAAGCTGGGCTGGTGGTGGCTGCGGTGCTCTTGGGACTCTTTGAAGATGGATGGGGGAGCTCATCGGGGGGAAAGAGGTTAAGGTTAGCCAGGAAAAGTTTTTTAGGGCCAAGGTAAAGGGTAGGAGAAGTGGAGATGGAAGTGGAGGTAGAGGAGGTGGTTGTAGGAGAGTCAGGTGTGCTGTCATTGGGTGAAGGTGCTGGTGCTGTAGGCTGTCGTGAGGTGGATGGCTGTTGGGTGGGTGGCTGCCTGCGTTTGTGTGTCTTGGAAGAGGGGGTGACAGACACAGTGGGAGAGGACACAGGGGACGTGTACATGGCAGTGGGGGTGGTGACTGCACGAGTGTGGACTGTACTGGAGGGTGAGGTGGTGATGGAAGCACTGGCTGATGTTGGGGTGCATGCAGGTGTGAGTGTAGACGTCACAGGGAGGGAGGAGGGAGACGAGGAGGAGGGGGACACAGGGGTGGCAGTGGCTGTTGGCATGTCTGCATCTGGGTGTTGCTCGGGTGAGTGTTTGCGGGATCTGTGGTGCTTGTGTTTGGATGAGCTGCTCTTGGGTGTTGAGGTGTGTGCAGGCTGGTCTGATGGTGTGGATGGGATAGGCTGAGGAACAGGAGACAGAGACAGGCTGGAGGCAGTCAGAAGAGGGAGGCTGGAAACAGGGACAATGGCTGCCGTCAGTGCTGAGGCCAGAGCAGTGAACGCTCGTTGATGGGCAGCCTGACCCGAATGAATGCCCTCCAGGTACGCATTGCTCTGTTGCACCTCCCTTTGCACACCCTGGACGGCATTCAAAAGGGTCGTCTGCCCAACAATGAGCGTCCTTACCAGGTCAATGAGCTCCGCACTGAGGGCAGCAGGGGCAACAGGGGCAGGGGCTGAGGTGCCTGGGGCGAAGGAGACGCGCGCCTTCCTGGGCGAACCGGCATGGAGCGAAGACTGAGGGGCTGCTGGGAGGGCGGGGCTGGTGCGCTGGGTGGCGGCTGTACCTGTAGAGGCGGGGGACACGGATGTTGCCACCACCCCTAGGGAGCTCCCATCCGAGGACGTGTCGCTTTCGCTGCTATCACCAGCGGTCCCCGTCGTGGTGCTCCCCTCGCCCTCCGGATCACTGGTGCCCTCGGTGTCTGTTCCTGGGCCCACCGGGGCCTTGTGTCCTGCAGCTCCCTCGTGCTCCGATGCCATATCTCCTCCGCCTGATGATGCTAATGCACACATGCACAAGAAGATGAAGAGAAAGGGTGGGGGGAGAAAAAAGAAGACCAGGTTGAGTGCATGCAATGTCAACACCGTTGGCGGAGAGGACAGACACAGGTGCCTAATGCACTAAGCCGCGCATTCGGGGTACACTACTCAGTACTACTGACTAAGACAACAGGCCAAGAGACGTCAAACGCGCACATGGGAGATGCTGGACCTTCAATGGCTGTACTTGTCACCCTACTGAGGTGGGGGCCGGGGGCACAGGGCCATGCCTAAGGGAGAGGACTACACTACAGAAAGCGCCCTGGCCTAATGTCACCCACAGCCCTCCTCCCCCACCCAGACGCCTCCACTGCGCAGAAAGATAGGAGAATGTGCTGATACTCACCCCCTTGTGTCTGCTGTGATGTCTTAAAGCACCCATCCAATTCAGGGTAGGCCACCGCCAGGATCCGGGACATCAGGGGGGTCATGGTGCGACTGGCACCCCTCCTAGGTTGGGAGGCCATCCCCAGCAGTGTTTCTGCGGTCTTCCTTGTTCCGCGGCGGATGTCCTCCCACCTCTTGTGGCAGTGGGTGCCCCGTCTGTTGTGGACCCCCAAGGTCCGGACTTCCTTGGCGATGGCACGCCAAATCTCGATCTTCTGATGGGCGCTGACCTATTAGACATGTACAGGGTGGAAAGGAGGAAATCATCAATGACCTGCATGTTAGATGTAATTGCCCCCCCCCACCCACTTTGCCATATGGCACATGCTCTCATCTGTCGGGCGTTGCACTCCTCATTCGCCCCCCACCCCACCAACTTACATCCACCCCAATCCACACAGGCATAGCCCATTCCATTAGCACCCGGTGTACTCACTTGTTGGTCTGGAGGACCGTAGAGTAGCGCATACTGGGGGAGGACCCCATCCACGAGCTTCTCCAACTCTTCAGACGTGAAGGCAGGTGCCCTTTCCCCAGTCGCAGCAGCCATTGTATCTTCCAGACCGAGGTCACAGCAGCACTTGCAGTATAGGTCCTCTCCTGTGGATGATCAGGTCTCGAGTGATTAAGCAGATAGAAAATGGCGGTCACGTCCGCGGCGGTGCGTACCGCGGCGGTGCGTACCGCGACCGCCGGCGCACTTCGTTATTGGCTCCTGAAACCCATAGGCTTCAATGTTAACCAATGCGGCTTTGCGCCGCGGTCTTCAACCGCCTACCGCCACGGTGTGCCCCGCCAGCGCATTGACCTCACATCCCATTGTCCCACTTCACAGGTCAGGCAGCCGCCATTTCAAGGGCCCACATGGCTTAATTTTGACTGCGACACACAGGCCTAGGCCTTGCATTGCCACACATACACGCCTTTCAACCCATTGCCATTCTTTAACTGTGCAAGCTGTCTGTACGTACCTGTGGTTTGCCTGACTCTGTGCTCCATGTTGTCCTTCCTAGGCACCGTCCGCTGGAACTTGCGATGAGAAGGAGGAATCCTCGCGTGTACCGACCGCTGGTGGACCTGTCGACAATGGAAGAACGCCATATAATACTTCGATACAGACTTGACCGTGCCACTATCCATGAACTGTGTGCCCAGCTGGAGCCAGCCCTGATGTCCCCCATCCGGCAACCCACAGGGATTCCCCCTCTGGTGCAGGTTTTGTCAGTCCTCCATTTTTTGGCCAGTGGGTCATTCCAGACCACAGTGGCCATGTCATCTGGAATGTCTCAGCCTATGTTTTCTAAGATTTTGAGCAGAGTGTTGTCTGCCCTGATGAAACTCATGCGGAGCTACATAATTTTCCCCGAGGAGGGTGACTTGCCTACAGTGAAGGGTGATTTCTATGCCCTTGGACATATCCCCAACATCATTGGTGCCATTGATGGGACCCATGTGGCTTTGGTACCCCCAAAAGACGATGAGCAGGTGTTCCGAAACAGAAAAAATTATCATTCGATGAATGTCCAGGTGGTCTGTTTGGCTGACCAGTACATCTCCCATGTAAATGCCAAGTTCCCAGGGTCAGTGCATGACGCGTATGTGATGCGAAATAGCAGCATCCCCTATGTGATGGAGCAGCTACAGAGACAACGTGTGTGGCTAATAGGTGACTCTGGTTACCCCAACCTGCCGTGGCTACTGACCCCAGTAAGGAATCCCCGGACAAGGGCAGAGGAACGCTACAATGAGGCCCATGGGCGTACTAGGAGGGTGATTGAGCGAACCTTTGGACTCCTGAAGGCCAGGTTTAGGTGCCTGCATATGACTGGTGGATCCCTAATGTACTCACCAAAGAAGGTGTGCCATATCATCGTGGCCTGCTGTATGCTTCACAACCTGGCTTTGCGACGCCAGGTGCCTTTCCTGCAGGAGGATGGTCCAGATGGTGGTGTTGTAGAAGCCATGGAGCCTGTGGAGAGTGAAGAGGAGGAAGACTCAGAGGACGACACAGACAATAGGGATAGAGTGATACAACAGTATTTCCAGTGACACCCAGGTAAGAATCACCCACGCCATTTCCCAATTGCTTCTAGCCTCCTGCATCTGTACTTTCTGTAGTTCCCCACAGATGTTTTTCAGTAATTTTTGCCTTTCCCTTCCCTTCTCAGTGCTGTCTGACTCAGTACCTGACTTCTGCTTGGTTCGCCCATGAAATACAGCGTATTGACATTGGTATGTTGTCATGACTAATTGACAGAACAGAAATTGAACAGTAATATGTAATACATTTGTTAATAAGACAGCATGACTCAAAACAGATTTGTGTGCAAAATGTGATTTATTTACAGTGCTAGATATCGGTACATGTGATTCTAAGGGTGATGGGTGGGGGTGGAGGAATATCCATGGCAGAGTCCAGTTCTCAGTCTCACAGGTGCATTGTTCTTTTGCCTGTGGAAGGATGGAGCATAGGCAGTTCATGGTTGGAC
Source organism: Pleurodeles waltl (assembly GCF_031143425.1). Lineage (NCBI taxonomy): Eukaryota > Metazoa > Chordata > Amphibia > Caudata > Salamandridae > Pleurodeles > Pleurodeles waltl. The sequence goes on from NC_090444.1 coordinate 565,015,443, forward strand.
AGGGTGGCAATGTGGGACAGTGGGAAGAGTTCAGGGGGTATGTCCTGCTGGCGGGGGTCTTGACATCCTACTCTGTCTTTTTCTTTGGTCTCAGGCTCCTCTTACGGGGTGGTTGTTCTTCAGCAGGAGGTGGGGTTCTGGGGGGCTGTCGAGGTGTTGGGACCTCCTGTCCACTAGCGCCGGCGGAGGTGGTAGGCTGTTCCTGGTCCGGCCTAGTGACAGGGGCCCTGTGTGGTGCACCATGGTCCCGCAACGCGTCCTCTATCCTGTGGAGGGCCAGGACGATGGTCCCCATTGCGATCCCGATGATTCTCAGCTCCTCCCTGAACCCCATGTAGCGTTCTTCCTGCTGTGCCTGGATCTCAGTGAACCTGGCCAGTACCGTCGCCATCGTTTCTTGGGAGTGGTGGTATGCCCCCATGATGGTGGTGAGGGCCTCTTGGAGAGTGGGTTCCCTGGGACTCTCCTCCCCCCCCTGTCGCACAGCAGCCCTCCTAGCTGCCCGGTTTCCCCCGGCCTCTGTCCCCTGGCCGGTGTGCCCGCTCCCACTGCCCCCAGGTCCCTGTTGTTGTTGGGGTGTTGGGTTAGCCTGGGTGCCCTGTAGTGGCGGACACACCGCTGATTGAGCTGTCCTAGAGACAGAGGCATGGGCCCGCTGGGTGGGAGCTGTGCTGGTGTCGGCAGAGGGGGTCGGGTCTGGTGTGGCCTGTGGCTGCCTGAGGGGAACCGACTGCCCAGAGGTCCCCGATGGTCCGGGCTGGTCATCAGGTTCACTGTCGACAGAGCTGCTATCCTCAGTGTGGGCCTGTTCCGGTGGTGGGATGGACACTTCTGGACCCTCCTGGCTGGTGTGTTGTCGTTCAGGTCCTGCATGGGGTAAGAGAGTTTGGTTATTGTTTCTGTGTGTGCAATAGCGTGCGTGTTATGGGTGCCCTTGTCCCCCAGTGCAGGCATTCCCTTGAGGGAGGTGTTGTGAGGGTATTTAGTGGGGGGGAGGGGTTACTGCAGTGGTCATGCATAGGTGATGGGTGCCCATGATTTGTGTTGGCATGCAGGAGTTGGTGTTGGGATGGGTGGGTTGTGCTGGTGAGACATTGTCAGGGAGGATATGTGCTGGGGGGTTGGGGGTCAGGGTGGGGGTGTGGGTTGGCATGCTGGTGGGGTGGGGGGGATATAGTAGTTGAGATGGGACTTACCAGAGTCCATTCCTCCGGCTACTCCTGCGAGGCCCTGAGGATGCAGGATGGTCAAGACCTCTTGCTCCCACGATGTAAATTCGGGAGGGGTGGGTGGGGGTCCGCCGCCAGTCTTCTGGACCGCGATGTTGTGCCTGGAGACCATCGATCGGACCTTCCCCCGTAGGTCGTTCCATCTTTTGCGGATGTCCTCCCTATTCCTGGGATGCTGTCCCACCGCGTTGACCCTGTCCACGATCCGCTGCCATAGCTCCGCCTTCCTGGCTATACTGGTGTGCTGCACCTGCGAGCCGAAGAGCTGGGGTTCCACTCTTAGGATTTCCTCCACCATGACCCGGAGTTCTTGGTCCGAAAAGCGTGGGTGCCTTTGGGGTGCCATGGGGTGGTGTGGGTGAGGTGTGGGGTGGTGTATGTGATGAGGAGTGTGTTGGTAAGTGGTGCTTTGTGCTACTATGTGGTGTGTGTGATGGTGTAGTGTGCCTCAGTGTGTCTTGCTATGGATTGTCTGCTGTGTCTCTCTCTCCTTCTCTCAGTAATTATGGTCGCAGGGGTTTGTGGGTGATGTGGGTGTGTGTTTTATAGTTGGTTGATTGTGTGGGAGTGGTGTGTGTATGTGTATCAGGTGTGTGTATTTCAAATTGTCCAATGTGGCTGTGTTTTGGTGATGTGTGTGTATTCTGACCGCGGCGGTGTGTACCGCCAATGGAATACCGCGTTTGAATGACCGCCGTGTGGATTCGTGGGTCGTAATGGCATGGGCGTATTTCTGTTGGCGTGACGGTGGAGGTTTGGTCATCTCCAGTTTATCGCTGCCCTCCGATGTGGCGGGCTGCAGTGGAGGACGGATTTTTGGAGGTTTGGCCGTTGTGGGTCAGAATGACCGTGGCGGTTGACCGCGGCCGCGGCGGTGTTATGGCGGTCTTCTGACCGGCGGTAAGGGCATTTTACCGCCGAGGTCAGAATCACCCCCTTAATCCTGAGAAAACATTGGTTGTGCCCTCATAACACACAGTCCCTTGGATGCGTCAAAAATAAAGAAGATGTAGACCGCAAAGGAGGTGATGCATCAGAAAAGCAAGTGATGCAATAATTAGTTTTATGCGGGGCTGGCAAAGCGTGGATTCCTTTCCCACCTGCCCGGCTGGCAATACATCGAATTCCTTTCCCCGTCTGGCTGGCGGTGCAGGATTCTTTTCCCGCTGGACTAGTGATGTGCCGTTTCCCGGCTGCAGAGCAAGGCCAATGAAGAAAATGACACTGAGGGATGATGCATGGAAAATCCAGACGCACAGTATGATGAATCTGCACTGAAGCAGGCGATGCATTGGTTTTGCTGCTGTGAGACAGGTGCTGCGTCGATTTCTCAGTCATGGTGCAGGCTCTGCATTGATTTTTCTGCTGCAACAGCCTTTGTGTGTGGATTTTCACTCAGGTAACCAGCTTCCACTTCTAAGGGCCCAGGAACTAGATTTGGCACCACTTAACAAGTCAGGACTCTCAGCAGAAGAGCTCAGGCACAGGCAGGTAAAGTCTTTGATGTCCATGAGACTTCACAACAGGAGACAAGCTCAGTCCAAGCCCCTGGAGAACCTTGGAAGGTAGGATGTAGAAAGATGCTCCCACGACAGAAGCAGCAAGCAGCAGGACAGCACAATAAAGCAATAGGTAGAGTGTTACTTTCTCCTACAGCAACCAGCTCTTCTTCCTGGCAGAATGTCCTCAGTCCAGAAGTGTTCTGACGATGTGGGATCAGCAGTGCAAAACGTATACTCATTTCTGCCTTTGAAGTAGACAAACATCGAAGCAAAGTCTGTGTAATGCATAAGACCCTGCCTCTCCCTGTTCTAGCCCCAAACACACTCAAATGTTGCAGTATTTCACTATCAGGGCATGTAAAACACACTGCTACATGTCTTTTAAATACACTGCACCCTTCTCATGGGGTAGCATTGGGCCTCCCTTAGCGGTGACGTACATGTTGAAAAATGGAAGGTTCGGGCCTGGTAAGTGGGTACACTTGCCAGGTCGAACTGGCAGTTGAAAAACTTCCCACAAAGACTCTACAGTGGCAGGTCTGAGATATGTTTATAGAGCTACGCATGTGGGTGGCACAATCAGTGCTTCAGGCCCACTAATAGCATTTGATGTACAGGCCCTCGGCTCACATAATGCACTTTACTAGGGACTTACTAGTAAATCAAATTTGCCAATCATGGAGAGACCAATCACCAATACAATTTACACAGAGAGCACTTACACTTTAGCACTGGTCAGCAGGGGTAAAGTGCCCAGAAACCTAAAGCCAGCAAAATCAAAATCCCGCACAGGATCAAAAACAGGAAGTCAGAAACAATAGGTACAGGGGAAACCAGTCCATGAGCTGGCAGGCCTATCACATGCTCCTCTAGCTGAAAGTAGGGAGAACTACCAGTCTTCATGGGAGTTCTCATTACTAAGGCAGAAGAACCTGGACAGACCATCAGCAGTGGCATGTTCTGTTCCAGGGTGGGTTCTACTGCAAAATGTATGCCCTGAAGGGATATGGACCACCTCAACAGTTTGGGATTCTCACCCCTCATCTGCATTAGCCATCTGAGGGGCCTGTGGTCTGTCTGAACCCGGAAGTGATTCCCAAAGAAGTAGGGTCTTAACTTCTTCAGTGCTCAGACCACATCAAAAACCTCCCTTTCAATTGCCCTCCACCTCTTTTCCCGGGAGAGTAACTTCCTACTGATGAAAGCTACTTATTGATCTAGGCCCTCTTTGTTTAGCTGTGAAAGCACAGATCCCAGACCACACTCTGAAGCATCAGTCTACACACAAATTCTTTGGAAAAGTCAGGAACCTTGAGCACAGGTGCAATGCACAAGGCCTCCTTCAGGGTGTCAAAAGCAGTTTGGCACGCCCCTGTCCAGATCACTTTACCGGGCTGCTTCCTGGAAGTCAGCTCTTTCAAGGTGGCAGCAATGGTGCCATACCCCTTGACTAATCTCCTGTAATACTTGATGAGTCCTAAAAAGGCCCTCACCTCAGTCTGGGTCTTGGGGGTGGCTTGATAGTGAGGCCTGCACTCTGCAGGGCCCTCAACACTTCCTGAAAGTGGTACAAGTGGTCCTCCCAGCTAGAGCTGAAGACGGCAATGTCATCCCAGTCCTCCAACCCAGCTAGGACCTGGTTGACCAACTTCTAGAAGGTGGCAGGGGCATTCTTCCACCAAAATGGCATAACCCAGAACTGGTAGTGGCCCTCTGTTGTTGAGAACACAGACCTCTCTGTGACCCCCTCAATTAAGGCAATATGCCAGTACCCAGACATCAATTAAACGTGTTGAGGAACTTGGCAGCTCCCAATGGGTCAATGAGCTTATCAGCTCAGGGAATGTGGTGTGAATCAGTCCTTATGACAGCATTGAACCCCCGGTAGTCAACATAGAACTTCAGGTCAGGCGTGACACCAGGTGGGGCAGCCTTTCAGACCATAACTACTGGACTGGACCAAGGGCTGTTGGAATGCTAAATCACACCTAGCTTCAGCATCTTGGAGACCTCCTCCTTGTTGCTGGTTCTCACTCTGTCAGTCACCCTGTGAGACTTGTGCTTGATGGGTAGGCTGTCCCCAGTATCAATGTCATGGGTGCACCAAAGGAAGATTTCAGGAGTGAGTGAAAACAGGGAGGCAAACTGGTGACAATCCCTCTGCTGTTGTAGGATCAGAGTAGGGTAGAAGTTCACACCCCTCACTGACTCATCCTGCTCTTTGGCAGACAGGAGGTCGGGGGGAGGTTCACTCTCCTCTTCCACCTCATTGTCCATGACCAAGAGCATGATCAACTCAAACCTCTCAAAGTGCAGCTTGAGGCAGTTCATGTGTAGGACCCTCAGAGGGTTCCTAAGAGTCTGGATGTCCACCAGGTAGGTGACATCACTCTTGCTCTCCTTCACCTCAAATGGCCCAGAACACCAGTCCTGGAGAGCAGGGGGGCTCTACCGGGGCCATCACGGACACCTTTTGGCCAGGTTGAAACTCAACCAGAGTGGTATTCTGGTCGTACCGTCATTTCATGTCCTCCTGGCTAGCTTCTAGATTTTCCTGAGTGAGTTTCCGAAAGCGGGCTATCAGGTTCTTGAAGGCCAGAATGTAACTGAATACATCCTGGGGTAGCTTCTTCGGAGCTTGCTCCCAGCCCTCCTTCACCAAACTGAGAGGCACCATCACAGGGTCCCCATACAGAAGTTCAAAAGGGCTGAAGCCAACCCCCTTCTGTGGTATTTCCCTTTGAGCAAACAACAGGCATGGTAACAAACCGCCCCACTTACGACTCACAGGTTCAGAGACCCATAATCATGCCCTTCGGGGTATGGTGGAATCTCTCAACCAACCCATTGCTTTGGGGGTGGTAAGGCATAGTGAACTTGTATGTTACATCACATGCTTCACACAGCCTTCATGTACAGCGACATGAAATTGGTACCCCTCTTTGGAAAACCCACATGGGTATAGATCCCCACTAGTGCCCTGGCCACTCTGGGGTCACTGTCCTCAGGAGGATCGCTTACAGGTACCGGGTGGCATGGTCCACCAAGACCACGTTAAACCTGTTGCCCATGGCTGACTTAGGATCGAGAGGTCCTACAATGTCAATAGCCACCCGCTCAAAAGAGGTTCTCACAACAGGAAAGGGTTGAAGAGAAGCCTTGCACCTCTTCCCAGATTTGCCACTTGCCTGGCAGGTCCTGCAGAAGGCATCGGAGGCTTTCCTCATTTGGGGCCAATAAAAGTAGATGACACACCTGACAAAGGTCTTATCCTACCCCGATTGACCTGCCAATGACACATCATGAACCAGACCCAGTAGGAAAGCTTTGAAACACTGGAGTACCACCAGCACACGGGCTTCCCCAGGGTCAGCAACCTTAGGCTCACTATACAGGAGATCATTCTCCCACTAAATCAGGTGAGATCCAGAGGTGTCACCAGCTGCCTGGACCATGGACTGTTTCTGAAGTCCCTCAAGGGTGGGGAATATTTTCTGTGATGCACAGAACTACTCCCTGGTGGGGCCTCCTTCCTGCTGCCAATGGGTCAGCTCAGGCAGGTCCCCCAGTTCAGCCCCTTCTTTGCCTGTAGGTTCCGGGGCACCCCCTTCAAGTTCAGCCTCCTCCCGGACCTTGGGAATCTCAGGAGTGAGTTTCCTATGCCCTTGCCCCTCCTCCTCAAGGCAGGTACCTGGGCCACTGTGCCAGGCTTCAGGTCCTTCTAATCACCCTGTCGTGTGGCCATGGACAGTGTGGTCATGCATGCCCACACTGGCAATCCCAACATTTTCAAATGTTACCTGCGCGCCACCTACTTGTAGGTGGTATGCTCCCGGTCTTTCCCTAGACGACAGTCAACAGACATGGATGCACTCACAGCTACTCTCAAGGAACTAGAGACCCCCCCATTCAAAGGGAAAATTAGCTCCCAAGCATTGGCACACACTGTTGTCTACTGCTACAACCTGCTGGACCACATTAGGGATTACCTGCTCTTGAGACACTGGATGACAGAGGACTATTGTCATACTGGCTCCTGTATCTCTAAGAGCTTCCACCTGCCTCCCATTGATGGTCACCCACTGCCTATACTTTTTAGTATTGTCAGGCATGAGGGTTCTCTGGACTACCTCACCCTCTCCCCGGAAGACTAGGCTTATCTCAGCTGGCTCCCTCTCACTAACTTGGGCCAACTCCTCCCCAAGCACTACACTGGCCACCCCAACTGACTGTCCACGGGTGGGGGGCAGTGTCCACTTGGGACACTTGAGACTCCCTCCTGGTTACAGGCAAAGCACTTGAGGGGTCCCTTCCCTGCAGGCAAGGAACCAACTCTTCTTCTTTTCAACAGAAGTTGGGAATCCTTACCATGGGAACTAGTTTGGGGCCTTTTAGAGAACTCCTTTCTTTTACCTTTGTCCCCCCTTCTTCTGTTGGGGACCCTGCCCCCTTTTGGCTGAGTCACCCTTATACAGCTTCTTGTGGAACCTGGTACTCATCCAGCGGTCCACCTCCTAAGCAAGCTTCCTGAGGTCAGTAAACCTGCTGTTAATAAAGTGTTGGTGCAGCTCTGGAAAACACAGACTGGACAAGTGCTCCCATACAAGCAAATTGTACAGCCCGTGATGATCTATCACCTCACTGCCCTTCGCCCAACCATCCAGTGCTCTGCAGAAGGAATCCACACACTCAAACCAGGTCTGAGAATCAAGTTTCCTACTCTCCCTGATCTTCCTCCTGTACATCTCTGGTGTTAGGCCATACCTAGTGATGAGAGCATACTTCATCCTGGTGGAGGTGCGCCCACTAGCCCCTTCTAGTGCCAACAAGGTATCCCTCCCCTCTGCTGTGAAGAAGTTCCACGGACCTGCCCAATCTCTCTAAGAGATCCCGTGCATGTGGAGTGCTGCCTCATAGCCCTGAATCTACCTGTGGATGTCATCGTCCATAGTGTACTCTTTCCCTAGATTCTTGGGAAGGTGGACTCTTTTCTCAGACTGCACTGTTGAAATGTTGCCACCATCTGTGCTGGGCCTGCTCCTCAGATCCAGTTCCTTCAAGCTCAGCTCCTGAGGTAAAAGCATTTTCCTCTACTCTATGGCAAGTTTCGCCTTTTCTGCCTCCCTGTTGATCTTTGCCAGCTCTAGCTGAAGTTCCCTCTCATGCTGCAGCTTAAGTTTTTCTATCTCCATCGGATGCCTCTAGGTCTCCCGCCTGTCCATCAGCTCCTCTGGAGTCAGACCTCTGGAGGAAACACTGCTACTTGCCCTGGAGAGTGCCTCCCTCCTAGGCTGATCCTGGTGATCCACCGCATCCTGCAAGTTGTCCTCCTCAACCTCCACAACAACATTCTCCTCCTCCTCTGTGGGCTCACCAGCTTCCTTTGCCAACCAGGACCTCAGTGCCTTTTGCAGCTCCTCCTTTTTGTTGAGACCTTTAATTGGGCACTGGAGCTGCTACATAATTTTCGGAGCAGAGACACTGGGTATGTCTCCAACTTTTCCTCTTCAAACACTGCATGTGCAGAAACTGCTGATGACTCCAGAGACTGAGACACCAATCACTGTATGCAAAGTACAAATATAAGTCTATCCTCACCACTGATCACCAATGTTAGAAATAGTGGGGTCCGGGGCCGGGGTCGGCGGTAGCACCGCCAACAGGCTGGCGGTGCTCCGCCGGGCATTCTGACCGCGGCGGTACAGCCGCGGCCAGAAACGGAAAGTCGGCGGTGTACCGCCGACTTTCCGCTGCCCATGGGAATGCGCCATGGCGGCGCAGCTTGCTGCGCCGCCATGGGGATTCCGACCCCCTCACCGCCATCCTGTTCCTGGCGGTTTCGACCGCCAGGAACAGGATGGCGGTGAGGGGTGTTGTGGGGCCCCTGCGGGCACATGCAGTGCCCATGCCAATGGCAGGGGCACTGCAGGGGCCCCCGTAAGAGGGCCCCACTTTGAATTTCAGTGTCTGCTCAGCAGACACTGAAATTCGCGACGGGTGCTACTGCACCCGTCGCACACCTTCCACTCCACCGGCTCCATTCGGAGCCGGCTTCATCGTGGAAGGGTGTTTCCCGCTGGGCTGGTGGGCGGCCTTTTGGCGGTCGCCCTCCAGCCCAGTGGGAAACCCAGAATGACTGCTGCGGTACGGTCTTCTGGCGGTCCCAGCCAGGCCGGCGGCTACCGCCGCCGCCCGGGGTCAGAATGACCCCCAGTGTCTCTAGTTGGCAGGCAGTTTATACCCTGTCCAGGAAGGCACCCTCATTCTACTCAGGATCAGGGGTCACATACCCAAGATAACCCCTACTCACCCCCTTGGTAGCTTGGCATGAGAAGACAGGGTTATCTGGGAGGCAATGTGTAAAGTATTTGTACACACAGACACACAGTAACACAGTGAAAATCCCACAAAGGTACTTAACACCAGTTTAGAAAAATAGCCAATATTTATCTGAGTAAAACAAGACCAAAACAACAAAAATCCATCACACGCAAAGCAAAGATATCACTTCTTAAAGATTTAAAAGAGTCTTAATCCTGAGAAATCAGTGGTTGTATCCTTATAACACAATTTAATTGGGGTGCGTAAAAATCAAATATGATGCAGGCTGCAAAGGAAGTGATGCATTGGAAAAGCAAGTGATGCGTTGATTATTTTCATGTGGGCAGAAGATGCATGAATTGTTTTCCCGCCCAGCTCATGATGTGTAGATTCTTTTCCCCGTCCGGCTGACGCTGCTTGGATTCTTTTCCATTGTTTCCCAGCTGCAGTGCAACGATGATGAAGAAAATGATGCCCAGGGATGATACTTGGAAAATCCAGATGCACAGTACGATGGATCCGTGCTGAATAAGGTGATGTGTTGATTTTACAACCTGCGAGACAGGTGCTGCATCGATTTCTTAGCAGGGGTGCAGGTGCTGTGTCATTTTTTCTGCCTCCACGGCCTTGGTGTATGGATTTTCACTCAGGTTACCAGCTTCCTCTTCTAAGGTCGCAGGAACTGGATTTGGCACCACTTAGCAAGTCAGGACTTTTAGCAGAAGAGCCCAGGTATTGGCAAATGAAGTCTTTAATGTCCCGGAGACTTCACAAGAGGAGGCAAGCTCAGTTGAAGCCCTTCGAGGACCTTGGAAAAGCAGGATGTAGAAGGCAAAATCCAGTCCTTTCACTACCAGGACAGAAGCAGCAAGCAGCAAGCAGCAGGCCAGCACAACAAAGCAACAGCCAGAGTGTCAGGTCCTCCTACAGCATCCAGCTCTTCTTCCTGGAAGAATGTCCTCAGTCCAGAAGTGTTCTGAAGATGTGGGGTCAGCAGTCTAATACTTAGACTAATGTCTGCCTTTGAAGTAGGCAAACTTCAAAGGGAAGTCTTTGTATTGCACAAGGTCCTGCCTCTCCCTGTTTTGGCCCCAGGCACACTCTAGGTGGTTGGAGACTGCTTTGTGTAAGGACAGGCACAGTCCTATTCAGGTGCAAGTGTCAGCTCCTCCCTCCATTATAGCCCAGGAAGACTCATCAGGATATGCAGAAAACATCTCAGCTCCCTTTGTGTGACTGTCTAGAGTGAATTCACAAACAGCCCACCTGTCAGTCTGACCCATATGTGTATTCCACAGCCAGGCAGAGGCACAGAATGGTTAAGCAAGAAAATTGCCTCTTTCTAAAAACTGCATTTTCAAACTTACAATCCAAAAAACAACTTTACCAAAAGATGTATTTTTAAATTGTGAGTTCAGAAACCCCAAACTCCATAACTCCATCTGCTCCCAATGGGAAACTGCACTCAACAGATATTCCAAGGCAATCCCCCTGTTATCCTATGGGAGGGATAGGCTTTGCAATAGTGAATATTGAACTTAGCAGTCTACACCCTACCCATGGGGCCTTAGGCTTTCATTAGGGGTGACTTATATGTTGAAAAACAGAAGGTTTAGGCCTAAAAAGTGGGTACACTTGCCAGGTCGAACTGGCAGTTGAAAAATATGAACAGAGACACTGCAGTGGCAAGTCTGAGATATGTTTACAAAGCTACTCATGTGGGTGGCACAATCAGTGCTGGAGGCCCACTAATAGCATTTGATTTACACGCCCCGGGCACCTATAGTGCACTTTACTAGGGTTTTACTATTAAATCAAATGTTCCGATCATGGAGAAATCAATCACAATACAATTTACACAGGGAGCACTTGCACATTAGCACTGGTCAGCAGTGGTAAAGTGCCCACAGACCTAAAGCCAGTAAAAACTAAATTCAGAACAGGATCAATAACAGGAGGTCAGAAGCAAAAAGTACAGGGGAAACCAAGAAAAGAACTGATAAGTCTAACAGCAACTAACTTTTTCAACCCAGAACATACCTCATAGATCTGTGACACACTTGACCATTTGTGAATGAGCAGACTTCAAACTCCAGAAACCACAATACTCTTTATATATGCCTGCATCAAACTATATAGAGTTACGCAGTTATGAAAAGTCAGACCTAGTGGCTTTGTTAAGCATGTTCACAATGCTCAAATCAGGTTAGGACTGAATCTGTTTGCAATACGTCATTGCAATAAACATCACCAGATTAGGATTCCTCTAGGCATAAATCATGAATGATTAAAATACAGCTCTTTTTTTTATTTGACACTCTTCCAACAGCAAGGGAAAATTAACATTTCATTGACAATCCATTATACCTTACTTAGCAGGCTCCCAGGACCCAAAATTCAATCCCTCCCAGGGCAGCCGACAACCTCAGCCCACCGAGCATCACTATTTCCCACCCAGGAGACTAAGGGTTCTGCTTTTATTGTTGCTTTGTGAGGGCTTGTGGGGATCTGCAGCTACTCCAGGTAGCCCTCAAAAACAGGTCAGGTACTTTCCAGTGTTCCTACCCATTATTAGGCACTGCAGCAAGAAAATATGAACAGTTTTGGCCTTGTTCTGAGTCTTATCTGATGTTACTTCAACCAATGTGTTTTTCTTTCGATGTTTGACGAGGCTACCTAGGCTGTGGAAGTTTTCTTTTTTACTTTTTTTAAATGCCAGATGTCCCTGGTCCTTCCTAAGGGTCGTACGCAGATACACAGTCCAGCTCCAGTTCCGCAGCCCAAATGGCACACTTTCTCAGTTGCTGGATTGTGGAGCTGGCTAGTCCACTCTCACCACTCTTCTACCAGTCAACCATTTCCACCGGCCCACTCTCCCTTGGTCTTGTATTGCAGGGATCAGGCTGATTGGTGATAATTTTCTTCATAACATATTCAATATACGTTGCATTATGTTTTTAATATGTTTCATTTATGAATATGCAAATGTATAGGAATATATATTCATAGTAATACATTAGAATATTAATACAAATTATTATGTATTGTAAAATAAATATTTGTATTAATTGTTATACTGCACACACATGCATATCTCTCTCTCTCTCTATATATATATATATATATATATGTAGATATATATATATATATATATATATGTGTATATATAGATATATGTATATATATATATATATATTTATATATATATATATGAAAAACTGGAAAAAAACACTGTGCACAAAAGGCAAAAAATGCTCCAAAAAATACCAACTTTGTTTGTGGCAACACAAGCTCACATTTTCAACATGACATATTTTGGCCATTTGGCCTTGATCACTTAACGACAGTGCTTTCCACACAACGTGATAAACCTCCCTGTCAGTGACAAACCCTTTTGACATAGACAAAGGACACACAAGCTATGTAAGTCATTGTATCTAAAACAAAAAGAATGGCCATTTGGGAATGGTTACAAGCATAATGTGCTTATAGGTGGGTCACATAAGTACACATATTGAAATATAGTATAAATAAATGATAATTGTTGATGTATAAAAGTTTTAAACTCAAAAGAATGTCATCATACCTCATATAGCCAACCAATATACATGCATTACTATTAGCTCATAAGTCTTAAAGTCACTCACATAGCCTGAGTTGGCAAATAAAGGAAAAAAATCAAAAGCATGAAATGTCAACCAATACATATGCCATATTTTAACTCTTAAGACTAGATGTTACCAGTGGGCAAATGGCGGAACAGTTATCAAAAGAAAAAGCATACCACTGTTCTTCCTATAACTGGTACAGCCCACCATTCGAAACGTTCACACAAATAATGTGTGTTCCAGCCCAAAGAGAAAAAAAAACTTAAGTGAAACATAAGAAATAGGGTTAAGTCCGATACTTTTGACAGAAAATGTCTGCAAATAGGATTGACAACTCTTAATAGGACCAATGTACAGTCTCGCTTAGCCCTAAAAAATAAAAATTTTACATATCACAAAATATATACAAAGTTCTCTTATTTGAACAGGAGTCCAGCTGCTAATGTGGCAGTAGAAGAAAAGGCAGGGCACCAGTCCACCAAGGTAAAGTTCCCTTCCTTTCCTCCTAGCGATTGAAAAAAGATGCTGAAGAAAAGAGGAAAGGGTTAAAAAACATCCAATAAAATCCATGAATGCAACAGCACTGTTGAAAAACAACAGGGCTAATGGGCAAGCTAAATCTGAACACAAAAAAAGAAAAACATTTATCCTGAACTTAAATGAACCTTAAGTTTCTCCCCTGTTTCCATCCCTTCAGTATCTTAATGTTTAAATTGATCATGTACCCATATTCCTTGCATTTAAGGGTCAGTTGCCTGTTTCCCCCTCTAATATTGAAATTAATCTGTTTTGTAGCAAAATAGGATAGTTTATTCCCATCACAAAAATGGTTTTCCTGAAAGTGTCTTGCCATCCGGTAATAAGGATCTTCCTTGTCTATGGCTTAGAGATGCTCTAAAATTTTCTTTTTGACAGGGTGGATCATACTGCCCAAATGGAGTTTCCTCCATGGGCACCCCAGAACACGTCTGCATGTCAAAAATTGGTGTATGATTTTAGTGCCCTTACGAAAAGGCACAGTGATCTCCTCAGCACAGCTGGTCCTGGAAGAATTCCATGTTTTTAAAAGGAAAAAAGCCACTTAAATGGCTATTAGTGGAAGCCTTGTTCCTTACTAAAAGATTACTCAGACTTCTGCTCCTCTTATATGTGAAGCTAGGTATATCATCCAACATTTGGCCTACTGTTGAGTCACATTTAAGATATCCTACGTTTTGCACATAATGGCAGCTACCCCTCCTATTTGTTGCTTTAGGTGGTAATGAATCTAGTGGTGGCCTTTAGGTCATCAGCCATGGGTTTGCTTTTAAACAGAATGGCCTCCCTCAAGATACTGTTAATGTGAGTCCTTGCCTTCTCCAGAACACATTTAGGGTTGCCTCTCTCTCTGAATCTCTCTAGCATTTTAGTCTCCTCCTCGGTATAGGCTTCTATAGAGCTGCAGTTTCTTTTTGTCCTCAGCAGTTCCCCATACAGAATGCTCTATTTCACTACTTATGGGTGGCTGCTATACTCATCTGTTATACTCACTAGAACTGGACATACTGAGCAGACAGACTGTGACTAAAAACAACACCAGAAAAGTAAAAAGAAAGTGAAGCAAGAACTATGTCTCATGTAAGTGGATGCTAAGCTCTTTATCAGTGATCAACCCACTGGGGATTTTGGCACCAAGATCATGAGAATTTCTCATTACTCATACCATTATTGTACCTATGTTGCATATAGGCTTATTATGCTGTGCCTACATTTAATACACTTGTTTTAAAACTGATTTTATTAGGTTTTTGTAAACACAAAATAACAATAGACATAAAGTAGTAATAAGCATTATGATGGCCATTGCATTGAAATGTTTACATTTGGTTTGTATCATTGTGATATCAACATGTATAATCACATAAAAAGGCTGTTGATAAGCTGCTAAACTGATAGTTTTCATTCATAAATGACCAGAATCCCTATTGGACTAAATTCTGTTCTTTTCTGGAACAAAACAATGCAGCACTACCCCCCCCCTCGCAAATAGCACCGTGTCTATGTTCTGCCATATTTACTCCATACATATTCACTGTTATAACTGTATTAGGGGAAGAGGGAGAGGAGGGCATCGAACTATATGCAAAGCACAGTTTAATTCCTGTGTGAGGGCGCCAAGGGAAGCATCAGTGTTAATGTGGGCAAGTTAGTCCCCCCCAGTCAGCTGGGCTGTCCCTTGATTACTTGACAATAGTCTATTCATTGGCAGAATTTTGTTGTCAAAAGTCTTCTTATATCAAGTCCCATGCTGCAGAGATGGGACACTTTCATATCCCTCTATACTCCTCTCTGTGTAAGACCGAACCTTCTGCCTTTACACTCTCCATGTTAGCTCTTTTGGGGGGGGGGTCGATGATTTCCAATGGATTGTTATCTGTATTATGTCAAGTCTACAAATCTCGCCACCTTGCTGAAATCCTTGGATCTTGGTTAAAGCCCTAATATGCAGTGTTCTACTGAATCCCAATGTGTTAATTCCACTGCTGCCTGTAGTGAGTTGCGGATACCTACAAAGTAAGGTCTTAGGGATGGACACACCCACAGCATGGGGAGGAGGTCTTCATCCTCCATGTGGTAGTGGGGGCATGAGGACACCTCTGAAGTAAAGAGAGTGTGCACCCTCATGGGGGTTAGGTATGCCCTATGAAATATTGAGTATATTATACATTTGACACATGAATTGCGGGGGATATGGGTTGCATATGCCATCACAAATGACCATTTCTTGTCATGGAATGGGCAGGAGAAATCCGATTTCCATTTTTCTCGAAGTGGGACCAGCGATATTTGTAAGGGCAACCGCAGAGCCTTGTATTAATATCTCACCAAGTGTTTACCTGCCTCCATTTCATAAAGTGCCTGTACTAGAGAATGTGTTTTGGGTTCTCCCCTGCATGGCATCCAGTGCTGGTGTGTATATTGCAATGTATTAGCATGTGTTAGGAAAAGGGTCCCAGGCAATGGGTCCGAGGTCATGAACTCTCAGTGGATGATCAGTGTGCCCTCCTTGAATACATTTCCCAAGGTAGATTTACCCTGCTCTTCCTAGTGACATAGCCTAGACATAGGGAGTCATGGTTCTAACGAGGTGGAGCACTGTGCGTCAATAACACAGTGCATTGTGTAAACATAGCAGTAATGTTTGTGGGCGGCTAAATGTACTGGGTAATTACAGTGTGTGTAGTTCCTCATTATTCAAACTTGTCTGCATGTAGTTTATTTCCTGAAGATGTATACCCAGTAGTCAATTGCTCTGTAAGGTAGTATGCATAAAAGTTGGTTGCCCTCATCCCTTCTTCATCTGTGGGCAACTGTAGTTTTTGAAGACTGTTACAGCAACACCCCATGGCCCAGATTAGATCTGTTAGCAATGAGTTTATGATAATGATGGGGAGATTTACAAAAGTACAAGGTAGTACAGCAATATGGGTAATATCAGCATCTAGCCCAAGGCCTAGTGGCCTAGTGGCCAGCCGCCGACAAAGGGAGAGTGACCCAAAACTTCACTTAGGCTCTCAGTGATGTTATCACCCTTTGTAGATTTCTATCCAACAAATCAGTGTGGGATTGATATATGTGGATTCCTAAGTATCTGAAGGTTGTCTGAGCAACGGGGATCTCAAGCGTCCCTAATTAGACCATATCAGTGTGAGTTATGGCATCTCGGAAGGAGAATGCCTGTGATTTTGTATGGTTTACTCTCAAGGCAGAGATTGCTCCGAATCGATGAAGGGTGTCCCCTATTGGTGCAAGGTCCATGTTCATGTCCAGAGTATATATGAGCATTTCTTCCACATATAGGGAGACTGCATGTAATTGGCATCCGTAAGATATGCTGCATATCCTTACTTCTTGTTGCAATATTTGCCCCAGTGGTTCCATCACTAGGAAAAACAGCAATGGGGATAAAGGGCAATCTTGGCACGTGCCCCGAGATATTCAGTAAAGCAGTGAAATACATTCTCTGGTTTTCACTCTGGCAGTTGGGTGTGTGTTGGAAATGGCCCTTCTGCAGGGTTATCCCCAGACTTTTTGCCTTCCTCCTTCTCTTTTTCTGACCTCATTTTTGCTGGTTTTTAGACTCTGCGCACTTTACCCCTGCTAACCATGCTAAAGTGCATATGCTCTCTCCCTTTAAAGAGACTATTTAATTTCCTTATAAGTCCCTAGTAGAAGGCACTATGGGCCTGATTCTAACTTTGGAGGACGGTGTTAAACCGTCCCAAAAGTGGCGGATATACCACCTACCGTATTACGAGTCCATTATATCCTATGGAACTCGTAATACGGTAGGTGGTATATCCGCCACTTTTGGGACGGTTTAACACCGTCCTCCAAAGTTAGAATCAGGCCCTATATGTGCCCAGGGCTTGTCGATTAAATGCTACTAGTGGACCTGCAGCACTGATTGTGCCACCCACTTAAGTAGCCCCTTAACCTTGTCTCAGGCCTGCCATTGCAAGGCCTGTGTGTGCATTTTCACTACCACTTCAACTTGACATTTAAAAGTACTTGCCAATCCTAAAACTCCCCTTTTCTACATATAAGTCACCCCTAAGGTGTGCCCTAGGTAACCCCTAGGGCAGGGCCCTGTGTGGGTAAAAGGCAGGACATGTACCTGTGTAGTTTACATGTCCTGGTAGTGTAAAACGCCTAAATTCGTTTTTACACTACTGTGAGGCCTGCTCCCTTCATAGGCTAACATTGGGGCTGCCCTTATACATTGTTGGAGTGGTAGCTGCTGATCTGAAAGGAGTAGGAAGGTCATATTTGGTATGGCCAGAATGGTAATCCAAAATCCTGCTGACTGGTGAAGTTGGATTTAATATTACTATTTAAGAAATGCCACTTTTAGATAGTGAGCATTTCCCTGCACTTAAATCTTTCTGTGCCTTACAATCCACGTCTGGCTGGGTTTAGTTGACAGCTCCTTGTGCATTCACTCAGACACACCCCAAACACAGGATACTCAGCCTCACTTGCGTACATCTGCATTTTGAATGGGTCTTCCTGGGCTGGGAGGGTGGAGGGCCTGCTCTCACACAAAGGACTGCCACACCCCCTACTGGGACCCTGGCAGACAGGATTGAACTGAAAGGGGACCTGGTGCACTTCTAAGCCACTCTCTGAAGTCTCCCCCACTTCAAAGGCACATTTGGGTATAAAATCAGGGCCTCTGCCCTACCACTTCAGACACTTCCTGGAGAAGAAACTTGTAACCAGAACCTACATCCTGCCAAGAAGAACTGCCTGGCTGCCCAAAGGACTCACCTGACTGCTTTCTGTGAAGGACTGCTGCATTTCTGTTGCCCTGCTGCCTTGCTGCTCCCTGGCTGTGGTGAAGAAGTGCTCTCTAAGGGCTTGGATAGAGCTTGCCTCCTGTTCCCTGAAGTCTCAGGACCAAAAAGACTTCTCTCTTGCAACTGGACTCCTTGTGTGGCGCAAATTTGACGCACAGCTTGCTAAAAAAGACGCACAGCCTGTCCTGCGGTGAGAAATTCACTGCACGCCGAACCGGGACGACGCCGCTCGACTTCGCAAGGAAAAGATCGACGCGGCGCCTGCGGTGCGACCGGAACTTCGACGCACGGCCCACCAGATCGACACACAGCCGACCTGGAATGACGACACCCGACTTCCAGAGGGAAAATCGACGCAGCGCTTGCCGTGAGGGAGAAATTTCCCCGCACCGCCCACCGAAACGACGCAGAGCTTGTCACAAGCCCAGGATTCCACGCACAGACCCCGGGGCGTCTGAAAACCCTGCAACCCGAAGAGGATCCGCGACCGAGCACCGGAAATTGACGCACAGCCATCCTTGCATGGAAACTAAACGACACATCGACCGTGTGCAGCCCGAGAAATCGACGCACACCCCTTTGTTTCCCCGTTTCTCCTCCTCTGCGGCCCTTTGCAGAGATTTTTCACGTGAACCAGGTACTTTGTGCTTGAAAGAGACTTTGGCCCTCATTCTGACCTTGGCGGTCTTTTCGCAAGACCGCCGAGTTACCGCCGCGGTAAAGACCGCCGACCGCGGCGGTATGCCGCTGCGCATATTCCGACCGCTGGGAGCGTTCCGCCGGAATACCGCCAGCAGCCACACTGGCGGTCGGCGGGAAAGTGGAGACTGGTCAACCTCCACCGCCACGCCAGCAGAACACCGCCCCCAGAATTACGACCCACATTTCTGTGTGGCGGTCTTCTGTTGGCGGTCACGTCCCTATGGCTCCCGTCGCCTCCCGGAGGACCAACGCACAAGGTAAGTTGATCGTCCGTGAGGGGAGGGGGTGGGGGGGTGTTGTGTGATGTGTGCGTGCATGGGGGTGTGCGTGTGAGTGTGTAGAGGGGGTGTGTGAGTGCGTGCATGCGGGCGGGGAGTGCTGCTGTGCCTATGGGCAATGTGTTTAGTTCGGCGGGTGTGCATGTCGGCATGTATGTGTGCGGGTATGTGTCCCCGTTGTGTATGTGTGTGTAGGGGGTGTGTATATGTGCATGTTGGGGGTGTGTGCATGTCGGGGTGCATGTATGTGCATGTCGGGGTGGGGGTGGGGAGGGGGTTCGTACCACCTCTGGGGGGTGGCAGGGGGGTGGAGGGTGTGGGGGGAGGACTCGGGTGGGTAGTGGGGGGTGGGGGAGACCCCTATCAGTGCCAGGGAAGGAATTCCCTGGCCCCGATAGTGCTTACCGCCATGGTTCGCACGGCGGTTCCCGCCCGCAAGAAACCGCGGCGGTAGGCAGGGTCATAATACCCTTGGCGGTCTTGGGACGACCGCCGGGCCGGAGTGCGCAAACTCCAGCCCCGCGGTCATGACCGCCGCGGCGGTCGGAGTGGAGAAGTGGCGGTCGGTCGCGGCGGGGACCGCCGCGGTCAGAATGCCATTTTTAATACCGCCGGTCTGTTCGCGGTCCGACCGCCGTCTCTCCGCCGACCGCCAGGGTCAGAATGAGGGCCTTTGTTTGCTTTTAAAAGACTTAAGACACTTTATATCACTTTTCAGTGGTATCCTTACATTTTCTTATTGCATCTTTGATCGTTTTGACCTGCAAATATCCAGATAAATATTATATATTTTTCTAAACACTGTGTGGTATATTTTTGTGGTGCTATATTGTGTTATTTCATGATTTATTGCACAAATACTTTACACATTGCCTTCTAAGTTAAGCCTGACTGCTCAGTGCCAAGCTACCAGAGGGTGGGCACAGGATAATTTGGATTGTGTGTGACTTACCCTGACTAGAGTGAGGGTCCTTGCTTGGACAGGGGGTAACCTGACTGTCAACCAAAGACCCCATTTCTAACAGTGTGCATATGGTATTTTAACCCATTTAATGAAAGCAGTTGGAAAGTTAAACCTCCAGAGTACTGAAAACAGGTATTTTCATTCTAGCAAATCAAATACCTACTGTAAGTTCAAAGAATAGCAGAATCCCCCTAGAAAGGTGGCTTGTGCCGACTCCATGACCTGCTAAAGACATCTGATGTGTGGGACGTGCTCCTGCGTGGTATAAATCCACATTGATCTATATTGGTCAAATTAGGGAGGAGCGAGAGTAACCGCTGTGCTAAGACCTTACGAAGGATCTTTTAGTTTGCGGTAAGGTCTGTATGAGGATAGTGCTTCAGGTGCACTGCTTGGTTTCAATAAGGAGGTAACACGGGCTTGACTCAATATCACCAGTAGCTCCCCCATGTCATGTGCGGTCTTGTACAGTTTTACTAGCCGTGGTCCTAAACGTGTAGAGAATGTTGTATTAAATTCAATGGGCAGCCCATCCACCCTAGGGCCCTTATTTATACTTTTTGGTGCAAAACTGCCTTAGTGCCGTTTAGCACCGGCTTACACCATTTCTGGGCACCAGCCGGACACCATACTAATGGAATGGTGCAAGCCGGTGCAAAGGGTAGGCTAGAGTAAAAAGAAATGACTTTAGTCGGGTGCGGCTGGCGTTATAGAATAAGGGGTTTTAGCACCTAAAAATGACTTTAGGCAGGTTAGATAAAAACAAAATGACTCTAACCAGATTAGGGTCATTTTATGGTGCTAAACCTACCATGCAACATGACTTCTGCCTTAGAAAAGGCAGGAGTCATGCTCACCACCCCAATGGTCAGCACAGGGGACAAGGGTCCCCTGGGCATGGCCATTGCACCCTGTGCCATGTATGGGGGCCCATTTCATGGACCCCTATAGCACTTTAAAAAATAAAATGCAATACTTACCTGTACTTAACTGTACTTTCCTGGGATGGGGTCCCCATCCTCCGTAATTCCTCTGATGTGGGTAGAGGTGCCCCTGGGACCTGGGGAGGGCACATGTGGGTCCCCTAACGCTTTCCCTGACCCAGGAGTTAAAAAAACGGGGTAAATCAAGCTTTGCGCCATTTTTTGACCCCTCCTCCCTCCCGTGCACCATTTTTGCATATATAAGTAGAAATATGGCATTAAGGCCATAGAGTCATGTTTTGCATATAAACGCCTACCTTGCATCTCATTAAGGCAAGGTAGGTTTCCACTTCCAAAAAATGACTTTAACTCCATAAATTTGGCGCTAGACGGGTCTCGCACCAAAGTATAAATATGGAGTTAGTTTTGCAACAAATTAGTCTTTAAAAAAATGACGCTAATTCGGTACAGAGTATAAATATGCCCCTAGGAGTCTTATTGTGTGCCATCTCCCTCAAGGCCATAAAAACCTCCTCCTCTATAATAGGTACTGCCAGCCGTGAGCATGCATCACTATCGAGCTAAGGGAGTCGGAGATTCCAGAGGAAACCTTCACAAAGGTCAAGAAAAGCAGTGGGTCAGACTTGTACATGGCAGTATAATCTTCTTGGAATATCAGATTTACTGCCAATTGTGTGGGTCAAAGATTTCCATTTTGCGAAAGCACACTAAGGGGGTTATTCTAACTTTGGAGGAGTGTTAATCCGTCCCAAAAGTGACAGTGAAGTGACGGATATACCACCAGCCGTATTATGAGTTCCATAGGATATAATGGACTCGTAATACGGCTGGTGGTAAATCCGTCACTTTTCCGTCACTTTTGGGACGGATTAACACCTCCTCCAAAGTTAGAATAACCCCCTAAGTATCAGGGTGGGGGACCTGGGGGGGTTCTAACATATGTACCAAAAACGTGACAGCTTTGTCCCCCTCAGCATGCATTCAGTGCATATAGGTGGTGTAGTCAAAGACACACAATTTTTTAAGTGCTTCAGCATGCTGAACCCTACTTTCATGCAGTTCTGCTAAGCGGGTGGGGTCACTGATTATGTTCTGCTCTAGACTTCCCATGCGGTTCTCAATTCAGATTAGATCATTTATGATTTTACGCCTTGTCCTCACCACTGTATTTATAGACACCCCCCTGACAACCACTTTAAAAGCCTCCCATTCCACCACCAGCGACAAGGCAGCAGCCTCATTAGCAGAAAAATAGTCATCAGTGGTAGTGGCCATTCTGCCCCTAAATACTGCATCTTCTAGAAGGGACGACTGTATGTGCCAATTTGGAATTGAAACAGGGACCTGGCATCACTGCATTGCTACCGCCAGTGGATTATGATTGGAAAAAGTATTTACTAAATAGATCAAGTCAGTAAAGAGCCCTGACATGTGGGCAGGACAAAGAATGCAGTCCAACTGGGCATGGAGACCATGTGGAGGGGACAGGAAGGAATATTCCTGCATTCCTGCATTGTGCACTCTCCACATGTCTACTAGGTCCCAGTGAGGGATTCAGTTTGTGAGGATGTGTGCTTGTCTAACTGAGTTTGTATGGGGCAAAGGAGGATACTCAAGTGTATAGTGTGGGAACAGAGAACCATAGCACTGAATACCCATAGAAACCCAGCATCTCACAACTAATATATAACTCAAACAAGTATAGCACAATTTATAACTAATAATCAATTAAATAATTCAGTAATTAATAATTAATTATTAATTCATTATTATTCCATTAACTTTCCACTCTATACCCGTTCAAACCCAGCATTCCACAACTAAAATCAAATAAATAGTGAATTAACAATTAATTGTTAATTAAATCTTATACCCCTTAGCCTACAACCCCAGTAGCCCACACCTAAAACATGACAAAGATGTATAATTATTGCACAATTTACAGAATAAAAAATCAATGAAATGATTATTAATAAAATAATAATAAGTTGTTAATTGATTATTTCATAATTAACTTCTCACCCTATACCCTTACATGGGTGGCATGCCACATCTAGAATGTAACTAAAATAAATCCATATTACATAATTTATATAAATATTGCCAATCACATAATGAATTAAACATAATTATTAATTAACAGTTAATGTTTACTTCATTAACTTCGCACACAACCACCTGCTACAAAACTATAAATTAATATTAACAATTACATTAAAAATTCTACATCACTTAAAATTACAAACTGTATTTAAAATAATTGATTACAAAAACACAAACAACAGAAGTATTTAAAATTACCAAAATTCAAAAAGAAAATAATAACAATCACACAAACAACGTAACATAAAATGAACATAAGAACATAAGAACTAAAACACACTAAAAAGAGAAAAACAATACTTTTTACAGCTAAATTATGGAAAATGATATTCAAAACAACAATATTTTTAAAAATATTACTTGCCTAAAAAAAAAATATTCTTGACAACAATATTTTTGCATCATGATATTTTAGTGTCACAATGTTTTTTCTGATATTCGTGTCAACAGATCTTTACAATTTGTTATTTTGTCAAAACACCACTTTAAAAAGTTAAAAGAGTCACAACAGCTCCTCGTATTCTTTTATTCGTGTTGTTCCTGTGTACGTTCTGTATATTTTACTGCAAATCATGCATAATTCCATAATGTGATATAATGGCATTATTTCAGGAATACCTTGTACAAAGAGCAACATGCAATGACCAAAATTGTGCATTATTACACCAGTGTAATGTAAATTTCACCATGAACCTAAAAATTTGCCAAATTATTAAATATATGAACGCATTCAAACATTTGAAATTATATTTTAATTCTGGTCACAATAATGTATACATATTTTTACAATTATATCATTATATACAATTTATATATAAGGCAGCTGCTCAGATCTTTGAACACATTCTAATATGGAATTAATGTCAAACACAATTTACACAGATAATACACATTACAAAGCAATACATATAACTTGGTAGCCTGAAGTGGATACTGCATTCCCTTTTGGTCAATAATGAAAATCAAAATATATTTAGTCTGTGCGCCATCTGCCAAATGTCTATCTGTGAAAGGCTGTTAAACAAGTCTCTTTTACAGTCAGTGCACGTGTACACACAAGTGACCAAGCACTACTCGCAACCTGCTCAGACCTTTTTACCTCAGGTCTACACTGCTGCTGACTTCACTTTAAAAGGCAGGCATTAATGATTGCCGCTCAAACCCATTGTAAAGTAGAGCTTACTGTGGGTGATATTGTAATATGGAGTTTCACACCACACAAGAAGCCCAAAAGCATGAACATGGTGGCTTTGTCTTTATTCCATACTTCTAGATGGTGCCCTCAAAGATTAGTCTAATACAATGTAATGTATGAATAATGATTACTATTGAACTTCTATGTCCGTATGGGGTTACAATTGAGGGTGTGATGTTTAAGTTTAATATGTTGCATATTCTAGATTATTTTGCACATAATATGTGGTAATCATTACTTCTACCATATTCACCTGCCTGAAACTGAACATTTATGAGTGAATACAGTGTTAAGCATAAAGATAAATATGTGGAACATTAATGAGTGGGGGGGTGGTAAAGCTCGACATGTAACGTCCTGCAGAGAACAGTGGTCATTAAAGGTATGAAATACTTACTGGAGATCCCCAGTTACTGTGAGCAAGATGAGATGAAATCTGCAATGATCTTATAGGCAAACACCACAGCCATTGGAGCCAGTGAAGGTGCTATTCTTATGTTCCAGCAAACTCTGGTTTGCCATTTTGAACAAGGGGCTGCCTTTATGAATGGAGGAAAGCAGAGGATTGTACACTGCTTCTCATAACAGTGAAGTGAATGTCTATCAAAGAAGAAAAAGGGGAGGGTATTTTGAACTAGCTGATCCCAGATGAGGACATGTCTGAGGATCGACAGCCAGAGACAGGCAGGCACTGGAACATACCATGGTGGTGGAAGATCTCCACTGACAAAGTACAGGTAGGTGAGTGATTTGCACACGCATGACATGGGGGGACAAAGAGAGGCATCCACCTTAAAAACCTCAAAACAATGGTTAGTTTCTCATGACAGTTCATCTTTTTGCACAAGGCCAATGAATGAGAGAGGGGTGAACAGCAGAAATTGAATCCTCTTTGAAAGACATCATCACTGATTCTTTAAGCTGGTAGAATAGGGTGAGTGTAGAGAGAGGTATAAAGAAGAATGAAAATGATGGAGGGACATCAGGTACATTTTTCTTGAAGACTGGATCAGGAACACCTTAAAAATACTTTACAGTACAGAAAGGCATAAAGGACATAAGTATCAATTTTCCCATTGTTTCTTCCCTGTGGACCAAGAACTGATCTTGCAGATGTGTGCAACTGCCGCCTGTCAGACATACCACTTACTTCGATAAATTGATGTTTGATGAATGGTTTGCAATTGTTGCTACAAACCAGTGAAACATCCCGTTCTACTTCAAACGAAGGAAGCAGATTTTTCTGTCAAGCCACTACTATGTTTTGAAATGCAATGAGTCACAATATGTACTTTATGAGGCAGAAAACAATTTCTTACTCACAAATTACCTTTTACGCCTTGTCACTTCAAACTTCATGGTCACTGAGCCTATAATGTTGTGAATCACATGCTTTGCAACTCAAAGGGCCAGATGTATCAAAAAATCCTTTTGCGAATCGGCAATAGCGAATTTTAAGAAATCGCTATTTCTGATTCGCAAAATGCTATGTATCATATTTGCAATTTGGTAATAGCAATTTCTTAAAAATCGCAAATGCTATTACTGAATCGCAAATTGCAATACAGCCCCATTCGCACCTATGGGCCTGTAGGCCCATATTTGTGTTTTTTTTGCATTTCCCAAATAGCAAATTCCTAACTGGAATTCGCAGTTTTGGAAATGCAAAACCCCAGGGTACTGGGGGCCTAAGGCCCCCTCTAATGCACCCCAAAAAGTTTTTGGGGACATGTAAGGCGCACACATGCCAAAGGGGCATGTGTGCGTTACATGTCAATTTAAAAAATGCATTTTTAATGCATTTTTAAAATTTGCACATGGTTACCTCCAAGTTTTACTTGGTGGTAATTGCTATTCCTTAATGCCAAATTCGCATTAAGGAATTGCTTGATACATGTGGTTTAGAAATCGCAAATAGGGATTCCTTATTTGCGATTTCTTATTTAGAGAATCGCAATTTGCAATTCTCTAAATGGGGTCGCAAATTTAAGGAATCGCTATTTTACAAATTCCTTACATTTGTGTTGCGAATGCCTTTCATAAATACTGAAATGCATTTTTGCATTCGCAAACGGGCATTTGCACCGTTTGTGAATGCAAAAAGGCTTGATACATCTGGCCCGAAATCCTTTAGTACATTTAAACTTATGTGCAAAACTCAGAATGAGGCCATAGGTAACTTATCAAATTTCACAATATGCCTCTATCCTAGTTTGAAATCTGACCTCATAGACTGTGATGATGTGGGGATTATTCCATTTCAAGTCTCGGTTTACTGTCATCATGGCTAAACCCCCACTGCTTAGCTCTTTCTAAGGTTGATTGATAATTGACGTTGATGGAGATTAATCAGGAGCTGTACATCACAATAAATCATCAAAATGTATAAACTATATCAGTCCAAAAAGAGAGTTTGTATGAGTAAAAGGGATTTATTATTCAAACCTTCTAGGGAATCATCTTTATTAAAGTCAACATTTAAATGATATTAATCTCAGTCAATAGTTTTGTCAGGAGTCAATAATTTAAAATAAGTAATCAATAAATTATAATAAAAAGCATTAAGCGTGTTCCATAAAGGAAGTATTGATATTTTAGGAATGCGGAGGAAAATGTGTAGTCCAAAAACCCACATAGTTCTGAATTTGAGAGAAATCATAAAACATAAAGTTTCAGTATCAAATGTCAACTCAAAGCAGAACTTCTCATGAAGAGAATTTCCAGAAACTCTGATGAGTCTCAGAGAAATGCATATCATGAGCAAAAAGATGGGGAGTGAATGAGGTAACCTACTCTAGGAACATCCACAGTTATGAACAGACAAAAATATTGTTGCAACTTCGTGTAGCTTCTTCTTTCTTCACTCAAACAATCCACCTTCGATGTGCTCATGGGAAAGCATTCACTCTGCGTCTTCTCACAGAAATACTATATTCTTCACACAGCAGTTTCTAGGACCACAACTATGTCTTATTGTGTAACTGGTTCATCTACGTTCTAATGATGCAGCCTCACACTTAAGTCTACATTTCTGTGTGTAAACCTTCATATAAAATTCCAAATAACAAATCTATTCATTAGCTAACTGTGGTCTTGTATTAACGAGAAGAAAAACATTTTGTGCAACAACCATTCATCATGAAAAGCAAGTCTTTTAAAAAGGTCAAGTTCAGGTTAAATTTTAAATCTACAATTTATTAGCTTTGTTAAATTTAATATAGCTGTTTCTTAGCGTGTCAAGCCTAGCACATTGAGGTATGATTGAGTACTGCATTTTTGCATTAATTCTTGTTTTAAGCATCATTTGGTTTTCACATTAACTAGCAGTATTTTTCAACAATTTTAGAACGCTTCACCAAATCCCCCTCTGATGGTTATCAGCCCATCACATTTTTTCCCAAGTGAATCTTGAGAGTCCACTCACCTTCTCTGTTGAGCCTGTTTTCTTTCTTTTCTATAGCTCCAGGTCATTTCAATTGCTTGCATTCCTTATTCTTAGAGTCTTCTAATTCTAATTCTAATCTTTCCCAATCTGTTTCTTTATCTGTTCTTTCTCCTATTAAAATAATAGCTACAAGTCTTATAAAAATAACATGGTTAATAAGCATAATCTATCTAGTAGAACTAACAAAAAATAGCTTTAAAAGCTACTCCTCCTGTAGTTGAAAACTAATTGCCAAAAGAAGAAACTCTCTTACCTAAATTCTCTAAAACACCAGGTGTTTCACATGATTCTAATTCAGGGTTTAAGTCAGAAAAGTTCTTTGTGAATTAAAAAATTCTAGAACCTTACTCTCATCAGGAATGCATGAGCAGCAATAGTGAGATTTCAGCATCTTGCAGACTCCGCCTTTTTCTGCTAGCAAAATGTCTAATGCCAAGGATTTTGTAAAACCACTGATCTAACAGCTATTAATTCTGTTTTAACAACTAGTAAAGCTCCAGAAGTACTGGATATCAATGTACCTACTATTGGTGAAAGACTTCTAATTTTCTCATCATTTAAAACAACTCTCAGTAGTGGTGCGATCGCTCCAAAAATGTCTACAAATAATTGTGCTCCATCATTCATAGTACATGTGTGATGATGTGATTGTCAAAGCATCTATACTAATTACTTGATTTATCTTAGGAAACAACAAAGCTAAATAGCAAATATCTTTCCAAATAGCTGGTAACCAAAAATAAGCATCCTCAACAGACAAAATAAACTCCTGGAATGACTGTCTCTTCTTGTCAAATTTGTCATTGACCTCCCATAATATCAAATGCATGTTCACAACTACTAATCTGTATGGGTCATTTTCTTAGTTGGTTTCTTCTTCTGTAAACATATATTTTGTCCTTTATCTTCTATCTATTTCAAGTTTTGGATGGATCATTTTCTTTCTGTTTTCATCTTCTTCCTTCTTTCAAACATTTTGCAGAATGTCTTCCCCTTTGTTTTTACTATAGGAAACATTTGTCATCCTTTCTTCGAATGCCATGATGAATGTCTTCCCTAATAGCCTCATTAGACAAGTCAAATTGTTTTCATATACCCTAAAAGTATATATAGATGTGGAGGGTCTCCAATAATACCAAGCTGTGTCCAATTCTTTTGCTTGTGGGTGTAGGTTCAGAAACTCCTGCAAGGGAACTTTTGAAAGAATCATGTCGTATTTAGAGTAATAATATTCAAAGTTTCCTTGCCTATACTCTAAGCTAAGCAAAGTACTGCATGTGATTGTGTATGACAAAGGTATATGATAGTATATCACCTCCTCTGCAGATGACGAAGGTAAATGTGTTTAGATGTAACAATCTGTTGTGTCTAGTGGATGTGACTATTCTGGAACCAACCTATAATAAAGATTGGTTGTGTAAACTTCTTTCATGTAGTTCACAAATTACGCTTTCAAATTTGCCTCATCTATTGTGTGTGTACATGTCATAGGAGCAAGTGAAGAAATACGCCTGTCTTTCTGTGCTGTGAAATAATCCCTACTAACATTGTTAGGACTACTAACAGCACTACTAAAAATTTAATATCTGTAATAATCTTGCATACAGCCTTGGTTAGGAAGCACATATTTGTCTGCAGTCAGATCGTTAAACAAAAATATAGCAGCAAATACAGTCAATATTACGCCTTCAGTCTTTTACACAAAGCAGCTTCTTGGATTTTCTTTTGAAGTTAGTTATTTCTGCTTTTTTCTAGCAATCTTCATATAATCATCCCTAAAACCTATTCCATCTTCCTCTAAATGTGCTATCCCTACTTTTTTACTGCAGCCTTCGGCCTATGGAAGTCTTAATTCTTTTTAATATCAATTATTTTAGTCTTTTGTACTTTTCAATCAATAGTGTTTCTCAAACTGTTATTTTTGGCAGAAATCTTTTCAGCAGCTTCATTTCGATTTGTTTTTAATGTGACATCATGGATGCTCAAATAATACTGATCTCAGGTAGAACAAATACTGCGCTGATGCATTTAGCACTTGATTTGTGTAGTAGGTCCATTCGAGCACAAAATACATTTGACAAGGCACTCTCGCTCTTTTCAACCTTCTTGGTGTCTATTGATCTGTTGTGTCACTTACATCGCTTGACTCCGACTCCTCAACAATAGTTGGCGGTATTGCATTCAACTGACAAACTTGCTCTAAATGTCTTCCTACTATGGTTCTGTGCTCATTCAGCAACATTTATGAGCCCTCTTGATTCAATATTTGTTCCTTCACATGGATCATCTGCTTCTTCCTGTGATGTCTCAACTATTATCGCATGTTGAGATCTTGGTTCTTCTTCCTCAGGAACTTTCACTCCACTTTGTAATATGACACAAACTGGACTGAGGCAACAGCCTGAAATTCATTGACTCTTTCTGCTCTGTACCGCAGTGCCTTTTGCCCTGGCTCAAAAAACACTATTATTTCTTAGGAACAACTTATTTTCTCTGCATGTGAAGCATGCACCCAATTCGGTACGCAAGTGCATTTAACAGCAGTGTTCATGATTAAGATGAGCTGTAATAGACCTTTCCTTGTTAGTTCCAAACAGGACATTTGCACCCATTTTTATCAACACCCAGTCATGGGTCCTGAGGTTATGTCACTGTTCCCTATACAAATGTGATGTAGGAGCTTCAACCTGGTGAGAGACAGAATGCACCACATCAGCCACTCCTTTGCAGCAATTGAGTATCATGTCATCTGTGATGTTCAGAAGTGGATTCACATGTAGAGCAGGCAGTCTCATTGCATAGTCCATTAGGATTTCATGTGACGATAACCAGGTTCTTCTGTCAAGAGTACTTCAGCGGCTCATCAAAACCAAAGTCAAAGCATCTGTCCATTTCAGTGATGCAGTGGTGTGTGAATTTGGCTTTTTATGTTGTGGTGCCAATGCAAGAGGACACTATGAAAAATGTCAAAACAATACTTATTGGTATATAGAGCTTACTTAAATAATCCCAAGTGCTCTGTTTGTAGTAGAGTGTTCGAGCAGCATAGGCTTATCAGAGGGGAGTGTTAAGCATTTGTTGTACACCCAGTCAATAAATGGTTTACACACTCAGTAAGAAATCTGAGACCAATTAGTAAAAGAAAGAAGATTTTTTATAGGAATTTAGACACTGAGGGCCAGATGTACAAAGATTTTAAGCAGTCGCAAATGGTCCATTTGCAACCACTAAAAGCCATTATGGGAATGTAACAAGCCCTAACCTACTAAGGGTGTCCCTTCCTAATAGCAATTCTCAGTGGAATGCATGAATGTTTTGTGACCAAAATGTGGTCGCAAAGTATTTACAGTTTACCACTAACTTCAATGGCCAGATACACAAAAGTAAACTTAGACCAAAAGTCTAAGTTTAGACCAAAAGTTTACACTTAGACCAAAAGTTTAACTTTACTATGAGTAAAGTTAGAGTTTTGGTCTAAGTTTAGCCCAAAAGTCTAAACTAAGGCCAAAGGTCTAACTTTACTACAAGTAAAGGTTGACTTCAAGCTTAAGCTTAGACTTTTAGTCTAAACTTAGGCCCTCAGTACGACTTAGACCGCCAAAGCTGCGGGTGCCAGAATACCGCCATTGCTGGTAGTCTTCTGCCCACCATATCACAGGTACTGCTGGATTTTTGCCACACTTTGGGTGGAAATCCATCAGTAGCCCTGCCCCGCCACTAGGACTCCACAAACCGTGTTATGGGTAATAATACAGCCTGGCAGTGTCCTGCTGGTGGGGTGCTGCCGGAGGTGGAAGCGCCCCATCGTATTCCCTGCTGGATGACCTTCTCGCCGGACCAGGCAAGGTGATCGTCTGACAGGGGAGTGGGTGGGATGGTTGGGGGTGTTGTGTGTGTGTGTGTATGAGTGTGTGGTGTCTGCGTGTGTGCATGAATGTGTGTATGCATGCTCGTATGCGTGTCTAAATATAGAACTGAGTGCGTGTCTGCATGTAAGTGTGTATGCGTTTGTGTATGCGAGTGTGAGTGTTGTGATGAATGCGTGTTTGTCTGCATGTGAGCATGTGTGCTTCAATTGGTGTGAGTATGTGTGCTTTAATGGATGTGAGTATGCGTGCTTGAACGCATGTAAGAATACTGAAGTGAATGCGTGTATGGAGGTGCATTAGTGAATGCATGTATGTAAGTGTTGGTGAATGGGTGTATGCGTGGTGCGTGTGGATGTCTGTGTACATGTATGTAGGGAGGGGTGCACTGTGTCCGGAGGGGGGCGCTGTGGCTGGACGGTGGGGTCTAGTGCTTGCTGGTGGGCCAAAGGGGTGGTGTTAGCATTGTGTAACAAGGAGAAATGCTTTTATTCCTTCTCAAGTATTTGCTCTTCATATGTGTGCTGAATCCTGCAGCACATATAGAAAATACAAATGGCCACAGAAGATTGTTTTTGGGCAGGAAGGTGTTCCTTCCTACACAAAAACAATCTTCCCCGCAGCGCAGCCATCCCTGCACCACGGCGCAAGATTTTCTCATTAGTGCTCTGATGCAAAAATAGCACTGGCGCAGGGGCCATCACAGTGTTGCGCTGTATATGCTTTAAAATGGTGCATCCCTGAATATTGAAATTGACGGAGTGCGCCGCTGCCAAATGTGGTCCAGCATTGCGCTCCGTCATTTTCCCTGAAACCTGGGACATAATGGCCATACACTTCAGGTGCGTACACACCATCCCACATATATGCACCAACCATTTCCCAGCAATCACTTCACTGTTGCCACTGATCCACCTGCCCATGTGTAACACTCAGCGGGCAAAATGTAGTACGCTTGTTGCACAGGGTTGCCCAACAAGAGCTGCCACACACCTCCATGTACCATTTGGTAAAGGGAACAAAAGTGAGTATATGTGATCAGCATTTGTGCTGCTGTACCGGTAGCTTCCATTTTACCATGTAGCAAGGTTACCTGTGTTGTGGCAATGGCTGGTGTCGTGCACAAAGGGTCACCTTCATGAGTAAATTGTTCTTGTGCATGAAGGGACACCTCCCTGTACAGAAACAATCATCCATGGCATTTTGCTTCTTCTATGTGTCCTGCAGAATGCAGGACACATAGAAAAAACAAAACACAACGAGGAACAAAAGCATTCCTCCTCATTTCGTCATGCTAACGGCACCCCCCGGGTGGCGTTAGTAACTGCTGCTGCCACAGATGTAAGATTCTCTGCAAAAGCATCAAAGCAATGAAGTTTGTGGAGGGGCGGCCTCTGCAACATCCATTGCATGCCCCTCTGATGCAGAAAACTGCCTCAGAGGGGCCCATATTTACAAGAAGGTGTAACACCACAAAAAGTGGAATCACACCTCCTTGTAAATATGGAGCAGTGAAAAGCGTTGCAAAAGGTCACACTCAGGTGGTGATAGAGCCTTGTAAATATGTCACCTAGAGTCATGTGTTCTGCATCCTGCACCACGCAACATAACAATGAGCCATCTTGTGGGTATGTTTGCAAACAGGAAGGTCTACCTTCCACCAAAACAACACTCAGTACCGCAATGCAGCCATCCTTGCAGCTATGCATCAAGGAAGCCTGAGATGCACGGATGAGTGTTGTCCTGCAGGAAGGGAGAAAATCCTGTTTTCTCACATACACACAATGTGGCTGAATCTCACATGGGTGGCGCAGGATGCTGGACATACCACTCAAGTGGCTAGGAGGATGCCTGTGGACAGCTCACTCTCTACCATTACTCAAACAAAAAACATATAGTGGCAAATGAGTCAGTTACTTACTCAAATATCTTTAAGAACAATTTCCAAGTATTTCTGTACATCTCCACTTGTGGTGTGAGTACACATCCAGAAAAATACCCATGGCTTGCAAAGTAAATACAGTCAAGTCAATGAAAGAGGTACATATGTCAAAGACCATGATCAAACAACCAAGGTGGGTGTAACGCACTGGGAACTGTGGACTGGCAGATTGTGCAAATGGTGACTACACACAAATAATGCTCAGGTGGCACAGTGCGACATTAGGGGTCCACAAATGTGTGCCGTGATGTGGTGGTCTGTACAATGTCACTGAGCTACCAGTAGCAAGTAAATTATGAGCCATGTCATCAGCCACTGCAGTCAAATATTGACCTTTCACTATCCCATTTCATATTCTAATGCCTTACCTCCTGCAGACCTGCCTGTCCTGGATTTTACAGATGTTATGGATGGCCTACTGCCAACCATCAATGCTGACAATCTCCAGGATGTTCTGAATTTCCTTCCAGACACCACCTTCAGTTGCTGGGAGGACACAGAGCATTGTGTGGTCTCCATATGAACCACCCAACTACCATCACACAGCACGACCAGTCCTGCCACTGCCCTGGACTCAGACAACCCAGACATTACCTTTTACAGGACAGCAGTAGGAATCCAGCTGACACATCAGGTGCAGATGGGATGGGAACCATGGTGGGCAGCCTAGAGGGAGTGCAGAGGTGTCTCAATCTGAATAAGGACAACTCTGCTGCCATCAGAGGCACCCACTCTCCGCTACATGGACTCCAGCAGTCCCTGGCCAACATAGCTGCTGTCAAGAGGCAGAGGCTTGATCAATTGCCCTCCCAAAGTGCCAGCAGCATAACTGATACCAGACCGAGGGCTATACAAAATGCCCTGGATTCCATACAGCATGATGGGGCCTCCCTCAGTGAAAACATGGCTGCCTACCACCGTAATGTAGCAGCGGTGTTGCAAAATCAACAATTCCTCCTTGCTGCAGTAATGCTTTATGCATTCTCACAAATGGCAGCTGCCGGGACCTTTGATTCCACATCTCTATCCCCTGATGTGTGTGTGGCACCCTCTGCTTCAACAACAGCACCGCCTATGGAACAGGAGGCACCACACACATCAGAGGATGAAGATGTGGAAGAAACAATACTCACAAGAAAAAACATCCGGTAGCTCTAGTCTGTGCCACATGGACAGTATCTTCAGTTCTGTGTTTAAGATCATGCCAGTGTTGTGACAGCTGGCAATGCGCCCTCTTCATTCTACCACTGTTGACTTATCATGTATGGACTGTCATTGTACCAATTTGTACCTATTGTCAATTTGGACACATCCTCACTAAAGCACACCTCTCCTACACATGTCTCATGATATGTCCCTCACCCTTGGACTCTGGCTGAACATTCAATTACTTGGGATCTCTTGTGGGATCAGTGAACAGTACATTGGACATCATTAGAAGCAAAATCTTTTACATGTAAATAAATCACCATAATTACATGTGTCCTGCTTTGTTTTCAGTGTTCCATCAACTCCGATGAATGTATGCATTGTGTGAAGCTATGTCAATGAATGCAGAACCAAATGACATGTGTGGCTTACTGTCAGACACAAAAGCACACATTAGGACTCAACATGATAAAGGTGACCAATATTACTGTGGACTACAACCAACTATCTGAGGCTTCAAAACATGTATCAAACAGAAATCCATGCAAGTTGACATATGGCATGTGTGGTTCAGAACACAAGTGACTGGAAATTACCCTGATGATTGTACCTGTACAACAAATATGTGCGAAACAGAAAAGGCATATGGCATCTGTTAGTGTGCCAGTATCTATTCCACAAACAAGGTGAAGTTTAATGTGCTAAACCTTTCTAATATGATAGTTACAGACCGTAGTGATGACAACTGATGTTGCATTATTACCTGTCAATGAATTTATATCCATCCACAATCCGAGTGTCAGGAACTGTGCTGAAAACTGTTTTGAGTAGCTCATGTCATACTACTGCCAATCAGACAGCTCCTTGGTCATAGGGGATACACATAGGCCCTCATTAAGACATTGTCGGTGACTGTTAGAGTGGTGGTAATACTGCCAACAGGCTGGTGGTAATTACTGCCAAATTATGACCTTGGTGGTGATAACTCCCATAGACAGCCAATGTACCACACCAACCGCCAGGGCGTTAACACCACTGACCACGGCACAAACGCCATCAAAAGCTTGACGGAAACACATCACAGAAGACAACAGTCTCACCAACAGAGACACAGAGAAGACCAACCCCGCCATGGAACCGGAACTGTAAGTCTTCCCAATGCTCTTCTACGCCATGCTCCACCTGGAACAACAACACTGACGAAGACGACGTCGGTGAGTACAGCTGCCTAGCACACAAGGGAGGGAGGGAGGAAAAGGAAAGTGACACACACACACGCACAACACACACCAAACACACACACACCATATACACAACCAGCTGCAGATGTAAACCAATGGCACAAGACGCACGGCATAATAATACAAGGACTACAGTTCAGCAGCACTGACTTTTAATAGCGAGGCAACACCCATTATATGAACCAATTTAAGAACAACAATACATGAACAATTGTCCAGAAAGGGCCAATGCCCAGTCCAAAATACATAAAGCCCACATGGCCACAGGTCACAGACCAAGCCCCAACATGATCCTGACGAATTCCGCACAACACTGTGCAGGGGCAACATCTCGGAAGTGGACAGGCACCTCAGTGGAAAGGGGGTGGGGGCACCTCAGCTGAAGTCAGGAACTTTCCCACTGCTCCTAGGGGACCTCCATGCCCATTTCTCAATGCTGGGGAATGCAAGGTCACAGTCTCTTCTCTGAGGTAGGGAATTTGCCTACTGCTTCTGGAGGGGGCTCCATGCCCATTTCTCAATGCTGGGGTGTGCAAGGTCACAGTCTCTGAGGTGGGGAACTGGCCCACTGCTCCTGGGGGGGGCTCCATGTACAACAGTCCCTGGAGGGTAGCCTACATGCCCTCTGCTGGAGGTCAGGGCTGCATTATCTCTGCTGGGAAGGTGTCTCCTGGGCAGCCTCTGCTGGAGGTGAGGGCTGCATTGTCTCTGCTCGGGGAGGTGTCCACTGGGCTGCCTCTGCTGGAGGTGAGGGCTGCAATGTCTCTGCTTGGGAAGGTGTCCCATGGGCAGCCTCTCCTGGAGGTGAGGGCTGCATTGTCCATGCTGGGGAAGGTCTTCCCTGGGCAGCCTCTGCTGGAGGTGAGGACTGCATTGTCTCTGCTGGGGAAGGTGTCCCCTGGGCAGCCTCTCCTGGAGGTGAGGGCTGCATTGTCTCTGCTGGGGAAGGTGTCCCCTGGGCAGCCTCTGCTGGAGGTGAGGGTTGCATTGTCTGTGCTGGGGACGGTGTCTCCTGGGCAGCCTCTGCTGGAGGTAAGGACTTCTTGCCTGTCATTGGTGGTTGAGTGTGAACCTTTTCTGACATTGGTGGTTGAGTAGAAATGTTTTCTGACACTGGTGGTTACGATGGAACCTCTTCTGATATTGTATTGATGGTTGAGTGGGAACCTCTTCTGACATTGGTGTTTGAGTAGGAATATTTTCTGACATAAGTGGTTGAGTGGAAACCTCTTCTGACATTGGTGGCTGAGTGGGAACTTCTGACATTGGTGGTTGAGTGGCATCCTTCCCTTACCTGGCTGGTAGAGTGGGATCCTTCGTTTTCCTGGCTGGTGGAGTGCGATCCCTCCCCTTTCCTGGCTGGTGGAGTGGGATCCTTCCCTTTCCTGGCTGGTGGGGTTGGATCCTTCACTGTCTTACCTCCATGACCAGGAGGTGCCTCCACTGTCCCTGTGGACTGCTTGGCTGAGGTGCTGGGCTGGGTCGTTGGGAACCTGCTCTTATGGGCAGGACGGGGTGAGGCGGAGGAAAGAGGTCAAATTGGGCAAGGAAAAGCTTCTTAGGGACGGTGGGGCGGGATGAGGGATGGAAGTGGAGGTTGAGGGAGTGGTTGTTTGAGGAGTACATCTGCTGGACTTGGGTGCAGGTGCATGTGCAGTGTGCTGATGTGAGGTGGATGGCTGTTGGGTGTCTGAGTGCCTGTGTCTGTGTCCTTTAGGAGGGGTGACAGGGTGGGAGAGGACACAGAGGACGTGTGGATGGATGTTGTGGAGGTGTCTGCTAGTGAGGTGTGTGTGCTGCTTGGTGTGGTGATGCTGGTGGTAACTGTTGAAGCAGTGCATGCAGGTGTGAGTGTGGACGTGACTGTGAGGGAGGTGGAGGAGGAGGAGGGGGAGACAGTTGAGGCAGTGGATGTGGATGTGTGTACATCTGTCTGTTGTTTGTGTGAGTGCTTGTGGACTGAACTGTGGTGCCTGTGTTTGACTGTGCCACTCTTGTGTGATATCTTGTGTGTATGCTTGTCTGTATGTTTGCATGGGATGGGTTGGGATTCTGGAGACTGTGTCTTGGAAGTGGTAGTTGGAGGGTTGATGGTAGGAACATGCACAACGGCTGCCATCAGAGAGGAGGCCAGAGCCTGAATCAATCTCTGCCGGGCCGCCAATCCACTTTGGATGCCCTCCAATAATGCATTGCATTGCTGCATCTGGGATGCCAAGCCCATGGATGGCATTTACAATGGTTGACTGCCCTACAGAGATGGATCTTAGGAGGTCGATAGCCTGCTCACTCAGGGCAGCAGGGCTCACTGGCGCAGGGCCTGAGGTGCCTGGGGTGAAGGAGATGCCCATCCTCCTGGGTGAGCGGGCACTGGCAACTCAGTAAGGGGCTACTGGGAGGGCAGTGCTGATACAAGGTGTGGTGGCTGTACCTGTAGCTGGGGTGGTCACAGAGGTGTCTGCCACTTCCAGGGAGCTTCCATCGGAAGAGGTATCTGAATCACCTTCTGTCTCTGCCGTGGTGCTCCCCTCGCCCTCCATCCCACTGGTTGCCTTGATGTCTGTGTAGTCTGCTTCCTGGGTCCTATGGGATGCAGCTCCCTCTGTCGCTGGTGCCCCTGCTCCACCGCCAGATGATGCTAATGCACACATGGACAGGATGACAGAAGGAGAAGGGGGGAGAAAAGGGAGCACTGGGTCAATTTCAGCACCAACACCACAGTTGGCATACACAGCACTGTCACACACAGGGATCAGGATTGAGCACTATGGCCCTCATTACAACCCTGGCGGTAAATCCCGCTTTCTGCTGTGCAGAAGACCGGCAACATATTGCTGCGGCTGCGGAATTCCGCTACAGGTATTAAGACCCACAGCTCGGAATCTACCACAATACAGACCCACACAAGTCTGCCACACCAAAGGTCAGTGATAAACTGGCGATACCAAAACCGACACCGTCACGCCAACAGGAATACGCCCACACTATCACGACCCACGAATCAACGCGGCGGTCATTCAACCGCGTTAATCCATTGGCGGTTACACACCGCCGCCTCAAAATACACACAGACTTACAAAACACAACCACACTGGACATTTCAAAATACACACACCTGATACACATACACACACCACACCCACACACCCAATCCAATATAAAGCACACACCCACATCACCCACAAACCATTACTACCAAAATTTTGAAAGAAGGCCAGAGAGAGAGAGACTACCTAAAACAACACCAGCATCCACAGACACACAACACCATCACTTACACAACATCCACGCACCTCAAGCAACACACACCAACACATCCCCTCACACATCACATCAGACACCACCTCACACATCACCCACACCACATCATGGCACCTCAAAGACACCCCAGGTTCTCTGAGGAGGAGCTCAGGGTCATGGTGGAGGAAATCATCCGGGTAGAGCCACAGCTATTCGGATCACAGGTGCAGCAGACATCCATTGCAAGGAAGACGGAGCTATGGCGCAGAATTGTCGACAGGGTTAACGCAGTGGGACAGCATCCAAGAACATGGGATGACATCAGGAAGAGGTGGAACGACCTATGGGGGAAGGTTAGTTTCGTGGTATCCAGACACCAGATTGCTGTACAGAGGACTGGCGGGGGACCCCCCACCTCCTCCCCCACAACTAACAAAATGGGAGGAGCAAGTCTTGACAATTATGCATCCTGAGGGCCTCGCAGGAGTAGCAGGAGGACTGGACTCTGGTAAGACATATCTTTACTACTTTATCCCCCACACCACACCTGCATGCCATCACATACCGGCACACTTACCTTCTCACCCATCACCCCAACAACCCACAGATACCCAAATAACACAACCCACACATCCCAAAACCAAGCTCTTCATGTAACACCAATGCATGGACACCCATCACCAAAGCATGTCCAGTACAGAGACTCACTTATGCCCCAAAATCACCAATCACACAAGGACCAAGCCAATAATGCAAGCACAGGAGTAGAGGGTCACTCATCCATTGCACAAGATGGCACACACAGATACAATAACTATGCATTTACACCCCAACAGGACCCATACCCAACGTCACCGGACAGGAGGTGCCAGACATATCCAGTCCCCCCACCGAAGAGAACCACAGTGATGACAGCATCTCTGTACGCCTGAATCAAGATGACCAGCCCAGCCCATCAGGAACCTCAGGACAGTCGGTTCCCCATCCCTCTGTCCCCAGGCCATGTCAATCAGCAGTGTGTCCACCACTACAGGGAACCCAGGCAACCCACTAACACAGGATGATCAGGGACCTGGGAGCAGTGGCAGTGGGCACACGGTTCAGGGGACAGAGGCACAGGATAAAAGGGAAGCTGGGCGGACTGCTGTGCGACAGGGGGAGGACATGCCCAGGGAACCGACTCTCCACGAGGCACTCTCCAACATCATGGGAGCTTGCCACCATTCCCAGGAGACAATGGGCACGGTACTGGCCAAGTTTCAGGAGACCAAGCGGCTGTAGGAGGAACACTACCTGGGGATCAGGGAGGACTTGAAGTCCATCAACACCACCCTGGTCACCATTGCAGGGGTGCTGGCAGACCTTCTCAATACCAGGAGGGACACAGTGGCACACCAACGGGCCCCTGACACTAGCTTGGGCGATGAACAGCCCTCCACCTCCGCCGTCGCTAGTGGACAGGAGGCACCGCCACAGGAACAACAGGCCAACAGCACCCCACCCCCTGCAGATGGAGAACCACCCCACAAACAGTCCCTGAGATCCAGGAACAAGACAAAGAACATTGCCAAGACCCCAGCCAGGAAATAATACCCCCCCTGAATGACACCCTTCTGTCCCACTATGTCACCCTGTCCATCCTAAAACTGCCATTGCTCCACTTCCTATGCCCCTTTGGACAATGCACCTGTGAAACAAATAGACTGGACTCTGCCATGGGCATACCTCCATCATCACCCCAGCCCATTTTACAAACCCCTCCATTTATTTGCACAGGAATAAACACACTTCAATCACAAAACAATCTGGAGTCAGTCTGTGCTTTCACAAATGTGTAATTGCAATATCTATGGAATATAGCAATGTCAATTTACTTGTTCACATACCAATATAACACAGCTGTAGGCCAGGAGTAAACATAACAGAGAGCACAAAGTGGGACCCAGATCTGTGAAATGGAAAGTCAAAGTGACAAGTCAGGGTCCATACACTGAGTGAAAATGACAGACTTATACTAGCTCCAACAATAGTATGAGCTGAGGGAAGCAGTGACATCTTCTTACCTGTGTCTCACTGGAGGTATTGCATGATGATATTGTTTCGGTTGTCGATATCCTCTTCTTATGCCTCCTCTTCTTCTCTGTCCACAGGCTCCACAGCTGCCACAAGACCACCATCTGGCCCATCCTCCTGCAGAAAAGGCACCTGGCGTTGCAAAGCCAGGTTGTGCAGTATACAGCAGGCCACGATTATCTGGCACACCTTCTTCGGTGAGTAGTATAGGGAACCAGCTGTCAGATGGAGGCACCGGAATCTGGCCTTCAGGAGGCCGAAGGTGCGTTCTATTATCCTCCTGGTTCACCCATGTACCTAATTGTAGCTTTCCTTTGCCCTTGTTCTGGGATTCCTCACTAGAGTCAGTAGCCATGACAGGTTGGGGAAACCAGAGTCACTTGCAAATGTCGAGGGACAACTCTTAGACACACACTAACCCTTAGGGACAACCCCATACCCAGACACCTATGTCAACTGTATTGGGACCTTGGCCTCACCTATTAGCCACACAGGGTGCCTCAGGAGTTGCCCCATCAGATAAGGGATGCTGCTCTTTCTCAAAATGGAAGCGTCATGCACTGAGCCAGGATACTTGGCATTCACATGGGAGATGTACTGGTCTTCCAAACACACCATCTGCACATTCATCGAATGGTAGCTTTTCCGGATTCTGTACACCTGTTCATTCCAGCGGGGGGGACAAATGTCACATGTGTACCATCAATGGCACCAATGATGTTGGGGATATGTCCCAGGGCACAGAAGTCACCTTTCACTGTGGGCAAATCCTCCACTTGAGGGAAAACGATGTAGCCGCGCATGTGTTTCAGCAGGGCAGACAACACTCTGGACAACACGTAAGAGAACATTGGCTGGGACATCCCTGATGCCATGGCCACTGTTGTTTGAAAAGACCCACTGGCCAGGAAATGGAGTACAGATAGGACCTGCACTAGAGGGGGTATCCCTGTGGGATGGCGGATAGCTGATATCAGGTCTGGCTCCAACTGGGCACATAGTTCCAGGATTGTTGCACGATCAAGTCTGTATGTGATTATGATGTGCCTCTCTTCCATTGTCAACAGGTCCACCAGGGGTCTGTACACCGGACGATGCCGCCATCTCATTACCTGCCCCAGCAGACGTGACCTACGGAGGAGAACAGCGAGCAGAGAGTCATCCAACACTAAGGTATCACAATGTGTTATTTGCAGAAACGTTTGTAATCCACAATGTGCCGGTATCTGTCTGTATTCCTGGCCTAGATAGGTGTGACGCAGTTTTTATCCATCCCATGTGGCCCCCTGAAATGGCGGCTGCCTGACCTGTAAGGTGGGACAAGGGGATATGGGGTAACTGCGCTGGCGTTGTACACCGTCGCGGTGGGTGGTTGAAGACCGCGGCGCAATTCTGCATTAGTTAACATTGGGCCCTATGGGTCCCAGGAGACAATGACGATGTACGCCGGCGGTGACGGTACGCACCGCCGCGGACGTGACCGCCATTTTCTGTCTGTTCACTCACTTGATACCTGACCTTCAACAGGAGAGGACCTACACTGCAAGTGCTGCTGTGACCTGTGTCTGGAAGCGAAAATGGCTACAGTGTCTGGGGAAAGGGCCCCTGCCTTCACTTCGGAGGAGTTGGAGAAACTAGTGGATGGGGTCCTCCCCCAGTACACGCAACTGTACGGACCTCCAGACAAACAGGTGAGTACACTGTGAACATGCTGCATGGGCAATGCCTGCTTTGAGTGGTGTGGATGCAAGATACATGGGGAGGGGGCTGAGGCCTGCATGTGCGGATGGTGAGTGTATGTGCGTCAGGGCATGGGTGGGAACTGGTGGGCAATGAGTATGACGGTCCGGACAGGTGAGTAATTTCTTTCCCCCTGTACCATTCCTCTAGGTCAGCACCCACCAGAAGAAGGGTATTTGGCGTGCCATCGCCAAGAACGTCCTGACCCTCGGGGTCTACCACAGACGGAGCACCCACTGCCGTACAAAATGGGAGGACCTGCGCCGCTGGAGCAAGAAGACGGCGGAGGCCCAGCTGGGGATGGCCTCCCAACGTGGAAGGGGTACCCCCTGATGTCCCCGATCCTGGCGGTGGCCTATCCGGAGTTGGATGGGCGCTTGAGGGCATCACAGCAACCACATGGGGGTGAGTACACTCTCATTCAGCTGACTCTGAGAGCATTGCGGGGTGTCTGGGTAGGGGAGGTGAGCAGTGGGTTCTCCAAGGCCAGGGCGAACTTGGTAGGCAAGGTTCCTTGTGAGTCAGGCTCTGTGACACCCCAACCCCACTAGTGGTAAGAGCCATCTACACCTAGTAAGGCTCCTGTGACTTCCAGGTGTGCAGCAATTGGGCTTAGGCCTCGTACCCCATTTTCTAGGAACTGTTAGTGCATGGTGTAGTGGTGAGGGCTGCTCCCTGTGTGTTGTGTCCGCCAACGGTAGTGGTGTTGCATGCACTGAACATGTTTTTCTTCTGTCTCCCCCCCCTTTTTGTGGTCTCCCTGTTCTTGTGTACAATAGCATCATCAGGTGGAGGAGCATTGGTACCGGAGAAGGACGGAGCTGCAACCCACTTGACCCTGGAGGGTGAAGCATAGGAGTCTGAAGCTACCAGTGGGACGGAGGGCGTGGGGAGCTCCATGGCAGGGACAGGAGCAGACATCAGTGACAGCGACTCCTCCTCTGATGGGAGCTCCCTTGCGGTGGTGGGCACCTCTGTGCCCACCGCCTCAGCAGGTACAGCCGCCACCCCCCCTACCAGCACCGCCCTCCCAGCAGCCCCTCAGCGTGTGTCCCGTGCCCGCTCACCCATGAGGGTGGGCATCTCCTTGACCCCTGGCACCTCAGGCCCTGCCCCAGTCAGCCCTGCTGCCCTCAGTGAGGAGACTATTGACCTCCTGAGATCCCTCACTGTTGGGCAATCTACCATTTTGAATGCCATCCAGGGTGTTGAGAGGCATTTGCAACAAACAAATGCATACCTGGAGGGCATTCATTCTGGAGAGGCGGCCCAACAGAGAGCATTTCAGGCTCTGGCCTCAGCACTGATGGCAGCCATTGTCCCTGTGTCCAGCCTCCCCCCTCCAACTTCCTCCACCCTGACTCAATCCCTTGTACCTCAGCCTATCCCAAGCACACCATCATACCAGCATGCACACACATCAACACACAAGAGTGGACATGGCACACATAAGCACCACACATCCCACAGGCACTCACACAAGCACCATCCCCATGAAGACACAGAAACATCCACTGCCTCCACTGTGTCCCCCTCCTCCCCGTCGTCCTCCTCCCTCCATGTCTCGTCTCCACTCACACCTGCATGCACTACATCCTCAGCCACTACCTCCATCACCAGCACGCCCATCACCACACACCGCTCACGTGCAATACCACCCCCACTACCATTCACACATCCCCTGTGTCCTCTCCCAGTGTGTCTGTGAGCCCTCCTCCCAAAGTACACAAACGTAGGCACACACCCACCCAACAGCCATCCACCTCACAACAGCCTCAGGACCATGCACCTTCACCCAAATTCAGCAGACGTACACCTCCTACAACCACTACTTCTTCGTCCACTCCCAAACCCCCTCCATCTTCCTGTCCCAGTATGTCTAAAAAACTTTTCCTGGCAACCCTTGACCTCTTCCCTACACCCCCGTCCTTCCCCTAGGGCCAGGCTTTCCAGGTCCAAGCCCAGCACCTGAGCCACCAAATCCCCAGGCACAGTGGTGCCAGCAACTGCGGAGTCCTCGAGTGCGCCA
This sequence comes from Pleurodeles waltl, assembly GCF_031143425.1. Lineage (NCBI taxonomy): Eukaryota > Metazoa > Chordata > Amphibia > Caudata > Salamandridae > Pleurodeles > Pleurodeles waltl. The sequence continues at coordinate 565,060,353 of NC_090444.1, forward strand.
CCCATCAGGGCTGCCAGTGTGCCACGTAGCGAGGCCAAGGACTGTCTGCCACCTGCCAAGGTGAAAAAGGTGCCCATATCCTGGAGGGACAAGCCTAAACTACCAGCCACCAAGGGCTCAGCAAAAACAAAAGGGGATAGTGGCAAGACAACTGCGGCACCATCAAAGGTGGGGAAGGGACAAAAGCAGAAGAGCAGGTCAGGAGAGGGCACGGTGGCACCGACTGAGGGACCAGTGTCACACCTTCTGTCCACGACCACACCAACCTGTACGGCGGCAAACACCGCTAGCTGCCCCACCACCACAATCGCCACCTGCACCGCCACCTGCACCGCCAGCTGCACCACCACCTGCACAGCCACCGGCACATCTACAGCCTCAGCAACAGTCCCCGGGCTCTTCCTCAGTGGGCAGCCATCCGAGGCTGCAGGAGACATCCTGATGTGTCCCTCAGCAGGTGCTGACCCATGCACCAGCACCGCCGCCACAGCCACCGCCGCAAGCCCCGCCACTGGCCCGCGACGTGCTCAGACAGTGGCACCACTGATGACATGGCTACCATCCCCAGTGGTCAGTCGTCCGAGGCTGGAGGAGAGTTCTTGAACCCTGGACAGCTTCCATGAGGCATGACTTCCATCACTGTTTGCACCTGCAGGTGGAAGGCGAAGCCGCAGCAGTGTGGGGTATGCCGCTGCCTCCATGGCGTACCTCGGCAATCTCGTGGCACACACACCCAGGTGAGGGAATTGTACCAGCTACACTGCACGTGGTGCACTCTGGGTACCATGCCCCCTCCAGAACCAGTGGAGAGATACATCCACTACCTCAGTCCTTGGCAGGATGAAGCACTCTGGGCACAAGGCCCCCTCCAGAACCAGTGGAGAAAAGCATCCACTTCCCCAGTCCTTGGCAGGATGAAGCACTCTGGCACCAGGCCCCCTCCAGAACCAGTGGAGAATGACATCCACTTGAGAGACTGTGGCTTTGCACTCCCCAGGATAAAGCAGTGGGCAACCCACCCACTGGAAGGACTTGAGAGACTGTGGCTTTGCACTCCCCAGGATAAAGCCGTGGGCAACCCACCCACTGGAGAGACTTGAGAGACTGTGGCTTTGCACTCCCCAGGATACAGCAATGGGCATGGAGCCCCCTCGTGCAGCAGTGACGTAGTGCGTTCATCTGGCTGAGGTGCCCCCCTCCCCCTGAGGTGCCTGTATATTTTTGACCTGATCCCCCAGCAGTGTTTTCTCAGTTTCCAGTCAGGTATCTAGTGTGGGCTTCGCCCATGCATTTTGCACCCAGTGGTCCACGGACAATGATTGGTACACTATCCGGACTTGTTAGTTGGTGTACATATTTGTATATACTGAATTTAGATTTTTGACTATCAGATTTTTCATGATTACACTGGTTACAATCATTTCCTTTTGTCCTTGCGTTCTTCCAGGGGGTGATGGGTTGTATATGTAATGTTGCTGCATGTATTTGTGTGTATGGTGTTGTGGGTGAGGGTGGGGGTGTGGGGATTGCATGTTGCGTGTGTGTGTCACTCTCTTTTCCCTCCCCCTCCCCTGTGTTGTAGGTGCAGTACTCACTGTGGTCGTCGACGGCGTCTGTCCTGCTCCTGATAGAGCAGGAGGAAGTGCAGCATTGGTAACTCCTGTAGTTCGGGCTCCATGGCGTCCTGGTTCCTCGTTGGGTGTTGAGAGGGGAGTGTTTTCCCTTCTGTGTACTGTTTCCGCCGTGCTTTTGATAGCGTTGGTTCCGGAAAAGGTGGCAGATAGGCGTGTTGAAATACAGTGGGCGTTACTTTGTCTTCTGCATGTCTGTTGGCGGTTACCGCCGCAGTGTTTGGTTCTACCGCCGAGGTGGTCTGAGTGTTAATGTGGCTTCTGTGTTGGCGGTTTCCGCCATGGTCGTGATTCTTTTTTTTTTTTTGCCAGCTGTGTTGGCGGTATTACCGCCGCTTTAACACCGACCACCAGGGTTGTAATGAGGGCCTATGTATTGAATTGGCTAGCTGCCACAGCAAAATGATGGCCAAACACCACCAACTGCACACCTCCTGGGACCCACAAAGCCCTGACTGACATGGAATGCAAACGAGCTAGGTTACCTGCATTTGCCATACACCCATTACCCTTCAGTTGGATCACGCTGCAATGTCTGGCCTGGCATTAAGGGGCACCCACTAACTCACAACCACTAGCCGGATCCCATGCCATCTTACAATTATTGTAGTTAGGTCCACTGTACTCACCCCCTTGTAGCTGCTGTGATGCCCTCAAGCGCCCATCCAGCTCTGGGTAGGTCACTGCAGTATGTGGACCATCAGAGGGGTAAGGTTCCGACGGGGACCCCTTCCTTGTTGGGAGGCCTTCCCCAGGTGGGCCTCCGCGGTCTCCCGTGCCCAGCATCTCAGGTCCTCCCACCGTTTCCTACAGTGGGTGCTTAGCCTGCTGTAGACCCCCCAAGGTCCGCACGTCCTTGGTGATGGCAAGCCACAATCCCTTCTTTTGATGGGCACTGACCTGCAGACGGATTACAGACAGGAGGACAGCATTACACATACAATCAACCCCGTCACACATATGGCCAACAAATCCAGTTTCCAACTCCATTGGCACACATTGCCTGGCACACACCATGTACACTACCACCAGACATACCACCCCACATATGACATGATGCCTGCACACACATCTCCATGCAACCCTCCCACATGCATCGTGGCCAAGGTGTGCTCACTTGTTGGTCTGGAGGCCAATACAGCTGTCCATACTGGGGCAGGACCCATCCACCAAGCTCCAACTCCATCGAAGTGAAGGCAGGGGCCCTTTCCCCTGTCACACGGGCCATGGTAGGTTTGAGACACAGGTCACAGCAGCACATGCAGAGTAAGTCTTGTCCTGTGGAAAGTCAGGAATCAGTGAGGTTATAGACAGAAAATGGAAGTTACGTCTGCGGCAATGTACACCGTCACCGCCGATGTTGATCCCCATTGGCCACTGTACTCCATTGAGCCTCATATTAGCCAATTAGAAATTGCACGGCTGTGCAAGACCGCCTTCTGCCACAACGCATCACGTCAGTGGAGTTACCTCACTTCCACCTGTCCCTAGACCAGAGGTCTTCAAACTGGGCGGTGGGCCCCACTAGGGGGGCCTCAAGTGATCACAGGGGGGACGCCAGTCTCTGGCCAAAAGAAGCATCATACAAATAACAGGGCTTTGTTTCAAGCAGAAGCAAGTTATTGCATTTTTAAAAAGGTAACAGTACTTAACAGCAATGTTTAAATAGGTCTAGACATATTTAAATATTGCCATCTTTATAAAATAATTGTGAAAAAGTTTTGGGGGGCCCAATGATTCTTATTTTTCAGCTGGGGGGGTGGCATTAAAATGTTTGGAGACCACTGCCCTGGATACAGGACAGGCGGTCGCCATTTCATGGTGGTGGACTACATACAGATCTTCTGGGACTGCATCATTTATGGAAATTGCACATACATTGCCATTCCCACTGTCCCATCACATTAATATTGTATGCACATTGAGGTAGTGGTTTCATTGTACAAATTGTGACAGCCTACTGACTTTTATGTCCCTTAGATACCTACCACTGCGGATGAATAGGAGGAGGAGACAAACCGCTGTGTACAGACCCCTTGTGGACTTGGCTACACTGGAGAACAGGCACATTATACTCACCTATAGACTGGACACGGCCACAATCACAGGGCTGTGTGGCCAATTGGAGCTTGACCTGATATCAGCTATCTTGTGCAGGTTCTATCAGTTGCCTGGCAACTGGTTCTTTCCAAGTGACAGTGGGCTTGGCAGCAGGAATGTCACAGCCAATGTTCTCAATCATGCTGGCAAGGGTATTGTGTGCCCTGGTGAAACACATGTGCAGCTACATTTCTTTCCCCCAGGTGGAAGATTTGGCCATTGTGAAAGCGGGATTCTATGCAATGGGACATATTTACAATATTATTGGGGCGATTGGTGGTACACATATTGCGTTCGCCCCCCCACTGCAAGAACGAAGGAATCGGAAGAGTTTCCACTCACTAAGGGCCATATTTATACTTTTTGACGCAAAACTGCGCTAATGCAGTTTTGCGTCAAAAAAATTAGCGCCGGCTAACGCCATTCTGAAGCGCCATGCGGGCGCCGTATTTATTCAATTACGTTAGCCGGCGTTAGCCGCCGGCGCTGCCTGGTGTGCGTGAAAAAAAATGACGTACACCAGGCAGCGCCGGCGTAGGGGAATATGGAGCTTGGGCGCCAAAAAATGGGGCAAGTCAGGCTGAGGCAAATTTTTCGCCTCAACCCGATTTGAGCCATTTTTTTCGACTCCCAACCCCCATTGAAATGACTCCTGTCTTAGCAAAGACAGGAGTCATGCCCCCTTGCCCAATGGCCATGCCCAGGGGACTTCTGTCCCCTGGGCATGGTCATTGGGCATAGTGGCATGTAGGGGGGCACAAATCAGGCCCCCCTATGCCACCAAAAAAAATAAAAAAAATACTTACCTGAACTTACCTTAAGTTCCCTGGGATGGGTCCCTCCATCCTTGGGTGTCCTCCTGGGGTGGGCAAGGGTGGCAGGGGGTGTCCCTGGGGGCATGGGAGGGCACCTCTGGGCTCCTTCCGAGCCCACAGGTCCCTTAACGCATGCCTTGTCCAGGCGCTAAAAAACGGCGCAAAAGCGGCTGGACGTCATTTTTTTTGACCCGCCCACTCCCGGGCATGAATTTTGCCCGGGAGTGTAAATACGGCGCACCTGCCTCGGAGTCACTTTTTTAGACGGGAACGCCTACCTTGCATATCATTAACGCAAAGTAGGTGTCCACGCTAAAAAATGACGCAAACTCCATGGACTTTGGCGCTAGACGCGTCTAACGTCAAAGTATAAATATGGAGTTAGTTTTGCGTCGGAATTGCGTAAAAAAAAACGACGCAATTCTGGCGCAAACAGAGTATAAATATGCCCCTAAATGTGCAAATGGTGTGTCTGGCGAACGAGTACATCTCTCAGATTACTGCCAAGTATCCTGTGTCGGTGCATGACACCTTCGTTCTGAGGAATAAAAGCATCACAAATATGATGTCCCTACTACTAAGGCAACGGGGTGTGGCTAATAGGTGAGCCTGAGTCCCCATCCACTCTATGTCAGTGTATGCCTTAAAGTGTTATCCCCGTGGCATTGCTTAAGGCTTAATTGTGTCCCTCAATTCTTGCAGGTGACTCTGGCTACCGAAACCTATTGTGGCTCCTGATCCCTGTGAGGAATGCCAGGACAGGGGCTGAGAACCGTTATAATGATGCACATGGGCGAACCAGGAGAATAATCGAGAGGACCTTTGGCCTCCTAAAGGCCAGGTTCAAATGCCTGCATCTGACAGGTGGATCCCTGTGCTAATCAACAGAGAAGTTCTGCCAGATAGTAGTGGCATGCTGCATGTTATATAACCTGGCCCTCAGACCACATGTGCCTTTTCTGCAGAAGGAGGGGAGTGGAGATTACCTTGTGGCAGCAGTGGACCCTTAGGACAGTGAGGATGAGGAGGCGGAGAATGAGGATGAGGACAACAGAACATCAGTTATAAGTCAATACTTTCAATGACACACAGGTGTGACAGTGGAGCTGACCATTACTCTGACTATTGATGTTTTCTGTGTGGCTGTAGCATGAAGGCATTCACTTCCTTTGCATCTCAACTTACTGTCACTTATAGCTTGTCCTTTTACAGATGTTGGTGATATGACAACAGTGTCCTGATGTGTTTACTGCAGACAGCTACAGGTCATTATTTGTATGCTATCAGTTCATTTGCACTAAATGTGACTGTTTCCATAAATACACATTTTCAACACATAGGCCCTCATTCCGACCCTGGCGGTGTGAAACCGCCAGGGTGGAGGGCAGAGGAAGCACCGCCAATAGGCTGGCGGTGCTTCCCGGGCCATTCTGACCGCGGCGGTAAAGCCGCGGTCAGAAAAGGGGAACCAGCGGTTTCCCGCCGGTTTTCCCCTGGCCCAGGGAATCCTCCATGGCGGTGCTGCTTGCAGCGCCGCCATGGGGATTCCGACCCTCTTCCCGCCAGCCTGATCCTGGCGGTTTACACCGCCAGGAAGAGGCTGGCGGGAACAGGTGTCGTGGGGCCCCTGCACTGCCCATGCCACTGGCATTGGCAGTGCAGGGGCCCCCTAACAGGGCCCCACAAAGATTTTCAATGTCTGCTTAGCAGACAGTGAAAATCGCGACGGGTGCCACTGCACCCTTCGCACCCCTGCAAATCCGCCGGCTCATTCGGAGCCGGCTTCCTCTTTGCAGGGGCTTTCCTGCTGGGCCGGTGGGCCAGCGGGAAAGTTGAAATGACCCCCCGCGGTCATTTGACCGCGGTGCGGTCTTTGGGCGGTTTCTTCCCAGGAGGGCGGCGCCCGCCGCCCGCCGGGGTCGGAATGACCCCCATAATGCGGTGTTACTCAAGTTGTGTTCAAGGGTGTTTATTGTAGTGCAAATATTTGACTAAATAGTGCAATGGAATGGGGTGATGGTAGAGGAAATTCCAGGGTATTGTTCCAGTCTGTTTGTAGCACAGTCCAAGGGGCCATAGGAAGGGGAGCAAAGGCAGTTCAAAGTGGACAATGTGACAGGGTGGGACACAAGGGGGAAAATTAGGAGAGTCTAATTTCCCGGCAGTGGTCTTGGTCTTGGCAAGTGTCTCTGGCTTCTGTCTGGTTTGCAGGGAACGTTTGCAGGGTGGTTCACCTCCTGCAGGGGGAGGGATGCTTGTGGCCTGTGGGTCCTGTGGCTTGGGCCTCCTGACCACTAGCTGCAGTGGCTAGTGGTAGTGGAATAGACTGGCTAGTGGTAGGGGCCTGCTGGTGTGCTGTTGATTCCTTCATGATGTTGGCCATGTCTGACAGCATCCCTGTTACTGAGATCATGGTGGTGTTGAGAGCCTGAAAGTCCTCCCTGATCTCCTGATGGTGTTCATCCTGCAGCCGCTTGTTCCCCTGCATGTTGTTAAGGATCTGGCCAACCGTTTCCTGGGATTGTCGGTAGGCTCCCAGGATCTTACAAAGTGTCTCCTGGAGAGTCAGTTCCCTGGGCCTGTCCTCCCCCTGGCACACAGCGGTCCTTCCAGTGTCCCTTTTGCCCTGTGCCTCTGCCCCCTGAATGGTGTGACCACTGCCACTGACCCCAGGTCCCTAATTTTCTTGGGGGCGAGGTATGGACTGGGGTCCCTGTACAGGTAGGCACACTGCTAATTGACATGTTCTGGGGACAGAGGTTTGAGGTTGCTGGGTAGGTGCTCTGGTGTTGAATACTGAATGAGGAGGCTCTGTGGTTGACTGTGAGTGGGCTGGGGTGACTGACTGACCAGTATTCCCAAATAAGTCAGGTAGTTCCTTGAGATCCAGAAGTCCAGAGTTACTGTCATGACTGGGGGCATCTTCTGTTGGGGGACTAGTTTGTCGTGGCACCTCCTTTCCGCTGTCATTGGCTGGGGCACCTGTAGGGATGTAAGTGATGCATTATATTTCATGTCTGTGTAATATTGTACATCCCTAGCTTCCCCTCTATCGTTCATGTTGCCCTGCCACCTTTGTTTGTGTATGGTGATGTATTGTGGGATTGTTAGATCTCCATGCTGTGCATGCTTTTTTGATGGGTGTCTATACAGGGCTGGGGGGGCTGTCCATGCATTGGTATGGTGTGCAGGGCTTGGCAATAGGGTTAGTCATATGTGTAGGTGCAGTGTGTGGGATGGAGTGGAGTGATGGGAGTGAGGGTGAGGGAGTGAGATGGCATGTAGGTATGTGGGATGTTAAGTAGTAAATGTTGATTCACCAGTGATCAGTCCTCCGGCAACTCCAGTGAGTCCCTCAGGATGCAGTATTGCCAAGACTTGCTCCTCCCATGCAGTGAGCTGTGGGGAGGAGGTGGGGGTTTACCGCCAGTCCTCTGTATTGCGAGCTGGTGCCTTGCTGCCACGGAACTTACCTTCCCCCGTAGGTCGTTTCACCTCTTCCTGATGTCGTCCCTCATTCTTGAATGCTGTCCCACAGCATTCACCCTTTCCACGAATCTCCGCCATAGCTCCAGCTTCCTGGCAATGGATATTTGCTGTACCTGTGCTCCAAACAGCTGTGGCTCTACCCTGACTATTTCCTCCACCATGACCCACAACTCCTCATCAGTGAAATGGGGTACCTTTGTGGGGACATGAGTGTTGTGTGGTGTGTGTAAGTATGTGGGTGTTGGGTACTGTTGTTGGGTATGTGAAGTGGGGTGTGTGAGGGATGTATGGGTGTATATAGTGTGTGTGTCTAATTGTCGCAGTGGTCTTGGTGTCAGTCAATCAGTCTAGTGGCAATAATTTGTATTTGTAAAGGGTTGTGCCTATTATGGGTATGTGTTTTATGGTGCTCGGGGTGGGTGGGTGTGGTGTAGATATGATTGTCAGGTGTGTGTATTTGGTATTGGCCAATGGTGTGTAGTTTAGTATATGGGTGTCCATTTCGAGTGTGTCGGTGTGTACTGCCAATTGAATATCCGCTGTGGTTATTCATGGGTCATAATGTGGTGGGCGTTGTTTTGTTGGAGTAACGTTATGGGTGTTGGTACCGCCACTTTAGCACTGACCTCTGGGCTGGCGGATTTGTGTATGTGGCAGTAGTCTGTCAGATTCATGCATGTGTGTCATAATTTGGTGAAAGGATGGTCGCCTCCGCCGCGGTATGTTGGCCACCGTCATCGCGGCAGTAAGCGGGATTTACCGCCAATGTCATAATGAGGGCCATAGTCATACATGTAAATCAATACTGAATGCATATCCTAAGGCATTTCTCTAATGTGGCCAGTGCAGATATGAGAACACCCAAACAGTCAATCAGCATGGACACCTAATTGTCTAAAACTTTATTGTCACTTAAAAACAAAACCTATTAAAAACCTAACCTATGCACTAACCTACACTAAGCTAATCTAACTTATCATAACTTACCCCACAGATATCTATCCTCATCTAAACTTATCTTTTACATCTAACGCCACACAATAAACATTGTCCTTCCACCCCCTTTATGAGACAACAGACAATTAGGACGACATGAACTGAAGCTACACATAAACTAACTAAAACCGATTGCACAAACAAATATATGTATTTTTTGTATTTTTTTGCATAGATCCCCATACATAACCCCCTACTTAAGAGTGTGACATCTCAGGGAGTGTTGTGGTTAAACTGAGATGTACCCCTTTCTCACATAAATGACATGTCTCAATCAAACATAGGTAATGAAAAAGATGCAGTAAAGTTTCCCTAGGTTTTATTTAGCAAAACTACATTCTGCAATAAGTTGCATGGGCTTCAATGATTAGGATAATGAACAGTGCAAGAAACAGAATGGTAAAGACAAGAGTCATTAATACAAAGACCCCCACCATCTTGAAATACCATGAGAAGACATAAAGGGGGTCATGACAACCCTGGCGGTAAAAGCCGCTTACCGCCGTGCAGAAGACCGCCAATACACCGCCGCGGCTGCGGAATTCCGCCACAGCTATTATGAACCACATCTCGGAATCCGCCGAAATTCAGACACCCACACAAGTCCGCCACACCAAAGGTCAGTAATAAACTGGTGAAAAAAAAAACTCCACGGTCACGCCAACAGAAACACACCCATGCTATCACGACCCACGAATCCACGCGGCTGTCTTTCAACCGCGGTATTCCATTGGCGGTACACACTGCCGCGCTCAAAATACACACACATCTCCAAAACACCACCACATTGGACAATTCCAAATACACACACCTGATACACATACACACACCACTCCCACACACCCAACACATTATAAAACACACACCCACATCACCCACAAACCCCTATGACCAAAAATCAGAGACGAAGGTGACAGACAGAGAGCACAGCAATAGACAACCCCACCACACAGAGGCACACAACACCATCACCCACACAACATCCACACACAAAACACCACACACCACTACACATCACCACACTCATCACCACACTCATCACCACATACACCACCCCACACATCACCCACACCACCCCATGGCACGCCAAAGACACCCCAGGTTTTCGGAGGAGTAGCTCAGGGTTATGGTGGAGGAAATCGTACGGGTAGAGCCACAGCTATTTGGATCACAGGTGCAGCACACCTCTATAGCTAGGAAGATGGAGCTATGGCGAAGAATCGTGGACAGGGTCAACGCAGTGGGACAGCACCCAAGAAATCAGGAGGACATCAGGAAGAGGTGGAACGACCTACGGGGGAAGGTGCGTTCCGTGGTCTCCAGGCACAACATTGCGGTTCAGCGGACTGGCGGCGGACCCTCACCTCCTCCCCCACAACTAACAACATGGGAGGAGCAGGTCTTGACCATTATGCATCCTGAGGGCCTTGCAGGAGTAGCTTGAGGACTCAACTCTGGTAAGTCATAGCTTCACTATTATATCCCCCACTCTACCTGCATGCCATCACATACTCCCACCCTGACCCTCATCCCTATCACTCCAACACCTCACATATGCCCCACTATCACAACCCACCCACCCCATCACCAAGCCCTGCATACAACACCAAAGCATGGACACCCATCACAAAAGCATGTCCACTACAGATACCCACATAGACCCCAACCAAAATATCACACAAGGACCAAGACAAGAATGCAAGCAGTGGAGTACAGGGTCACTAACCCATTGCACACAATGGCACACACAGATGCAATAATCATGCCTTTATACCCCTGCAGGACCCCAACCCAACGTCACCAGACAGGAGGTACCAGACATGTCCAGTCCTCCCACAGAAGAGACCCACAGTGATGACAGCAGCTCTGCACAACTGGATCAAGATGACCAGCCCGGCCCATTAGGGACCTCGGGACAGTCGGTTCCCCTGACACTGGCACAAGCCACCACAGAGCCTCCCCCCTCAGGAAACACCAGCACAGCACCCACCCAGCGGGCCCATCCCTCTGTCCCCAGGACACGTCAATCAGCAGTGTGTCCACCACTACAGGGAACCCAGGCAAAACCATTAACCCAAGACAATCAGGGACCTGGAGTCAGTGGCAGTGGGCACACGGTTCAGGGGACAGAGGCTCAGGAAAACAGGGAAACTGAGAGGGCTGCTGTGCAACAGGGGGAGGACAGGCCAGGGAACCCACTCTCCATGAGGCCCTCTCTAACAGCATGGGAGCTTACCATCATTCCCAGGAGACGATGGCAATGGTACTGGCCAAGTTTCAGGAGATCCAGCGGCTGCAGGAGGAACACTACCTGGGGATCAGGGAGGACCTGAAGTCCATTAACAACACCCTGGTCACAATTGTAGGGGTGCCGAAAGACCTTGTCAACACCAGGAGGGACACTGTGGCACAACAAGGGGCACCTGACACTAGCCTGGACGATGAACAGCTCTCCACCTCCGCCGGTGCTGGTGGACAGGAGGCACAGCCACAGGAACACGACACCCGTACCCCACCCCCTACAGATGAAGAACCACCCCGCAAATGGTCCCTGAGATCCAGGAACAAGACAGAGAACGTTGCCAAGACCCCCGCCAGGAAATGAGACCACCCTGAATGTCACCCTTCTATCCCACTTTGTCACCCTGTCCACCTTCAACTGCCATTGCTCCACTTCCTATGCCCCTTTGGACAATGCTCCTGTGAAACAAATAGAATGGACTCTGCCATGGACATTCCTCCACCATCCCCCCTGCCCATTTTACAACCCTCTCCACTTATTTGCACAGAAATAAACACACTTCAGTCACAAAACAATCTGGAGTCAGTCTGTGCTTTCACAAATGTGTAATTGCAAAATCTCTGGAATATAGCAATGTCAATGTACTTGTTCACATACCAATGTAACACAGCTGTAGGCCAGCAGTAAACATAGCAGAGGGCACAAAGTGGGACCCAGATCTGTGAAATGGAAAGGCATAGTAACAAGTCAGGGTCCACACACTGAGTAAAAATGGCAGACTTATGCTAGCTCCTACAGTAGTATGAGACTTGGGAAGCAGTTCCATCTTCTTACCTGTGTCTCACTGGAGGTATTGCATGATTATGTTGTTTCGGTTGTCTACATGTTCTTCTTCTGCCTCCTCTTCTTCACTGTCCACAGGCTCCACAGCTGCCACTAGACCACCATCAGGCCCATCCTCCTGCAAAAAAGGCACTTGGCGTTGCAAAGCCAGGTTGTGCAACATACAGCAGGCCACGATTATCTGGCACACCTTCTTCAGTGAGTAGTATAGTGAGCCACCTGTAAGATGGAGGCACCGGAATCTGGCCTTCAGGCGGCTGAAGGTGCGTTCTGTAATCCTCCTAGTTCGCCCATGTGCCTCATTGTAGCGTTCCTCTGCCCTTATCCTGGGATTCCTCACTGGGGTCAGTAGTCATGACAGGTTGGGGTAACCAGAGTCACCTGCAAATGGTCAAGGGACAACTGTTAGACAGACATTAACCCAGAAGGACAACCCCATACCCAGACACCTAATTCAACTGTGTTGGGACCTTGGGCTCACCTATTAGCCACACACGGTGCCTCTTGAGTTGCCCCATCACATAAGGGATGCTGCTATTCCTCAAAATGTGAGCGTCATGCACTGAGCCAGGGTACTTGGCATTCACATGGGAGATGTACTGGTCTGCCAAACACACCATCTGCACATTCACTGAATGGTAGCTTTTCCGGTTTCTGTACACCTGTTCATTCCTGCGGGGGGGACAAATGCCACATGTATATCACCTTTCACTGTGGGCAAATCCTCCGCCTGAGGGAACACGATGCAGCTGCGCATGTGTTTCAGCAGGGCAGACAACACTCTGGACAACACGTTAGAGAACATTGGCTGGTACATCCCTGATGCAATGGCCACTGTAGTTTGAAAGGAACCACTTGCCAGGAAATGGAGTACTAACAGGACCTGCACTAGAGGGGGGATTCCTGTGGGATGGCAGATAGCTGACATCAGGTCTGGCTCCAACTGGGCACACAGTTCATGGATTGTTGCATGATCAAGTCTGTAGGTGACTAATACGTGTCTCTTTTCCATTGTCGACAGGTCCACCAGGGGTGTGTACACCGGAGGATGCCGCCATCTCATCACCTGCCCCAGCGGACGTGCCCTATGGAGGAGAACAGCTTGCAGAGAGTCAGCCAACAGTGAGGTATCACAAATGTCATTTGCACACATTTATTAATCCGCAATGTGCCAGTTACTGTGTGTATTCAAGGCCTACATTGGTGTGACGCAGTTAGATTAATGCCATGTGGCCCCCTGAAATGGCGGCTGCCTGACCTGTAAGGTGGGACAAGGGGATATGAGGTAACTGCACTGGCGTTGTACACCGTTGCAGTAGGTGGTCGAAGACCGCGGCGCAATCCTGCATTGGTTAACATTGGACCCTATGGGTCAGAGGAGCCAATGACGATGTACGCCGGCGGTGACGGTATGCACAGCCGCAGACGTGACCGCCATTTTGTATCTGTTTCCTCACTTGATACCTGACCTTCAACAGGAGGGAACTTACACTGCAAGTGCTGCTGCGACCTCAGTCTGGAAGCGACAATGGCTCATGTGTCTGGGGAAAGGGCACCTGCCTTCACTTCAGAGGAGTTAGAGAAACTAGTGGGTGGGGTCCTTCCCCAGTACACACAACTGTTCGGTCCTCCAGACAAACAGGTGAGTACACTGTGAGCATGCTGCATGGGCAATGCCTGTTTAGAATGGTGTGGATGGAAGATAATTGGGGGGGGGACTGAGGCCTGTATGCACGGATGGTGAGTTTATGTGCGTCGGGGCAAGGGTGGGAACGTGGGCCAATGAGTATGACGGTCCGGACGGGTAAAGATTTTCCTTCTCCCCTGTACTATTCTTCTAGGTCAGCGCCCATCAGAAGAAGGCTATTTGGCGTGCCATTGCCAAGGACGTCCGGACCCTGGGGGTCTACCACAGATGGAGCACCCGCTGCCAGAAAAGATGAGAGGACCTTCGCCGCTGGAGCAAGCAGACGGCGGAGGCCCAGCTGGGGATGGCCTCCCAACGTGGGAGGGGTGCCCGTCGCACCATGACCCCCCCCGATGTTCCGGATCCTGGTGGTGGCGTATCCGGAGTTGAATGGGAGCAAGAGGGCATCACAGCAGCCACAAGGGGGTGAGTACACTCTCATTCAGCTGACTCTGCTCGCATTACGAGGTGTCTGGGTGGAGGAGATGGGCAGTGGGTTCCCCTAGGCCAGGGCGAGCTTGGTAGGCAAGGTCCCATGTGAGGCAGGCTCAGTGGCACCCCAACCCCACTAGTGGTTAGTGCCTTCTACACCTAGTCAGGCTCCTGTGACTTCCAGGTGTGCAGCAATCAGGCTTAGGCCTTGTACCCCATGGGCATTTGATTAATCTAGGAACTGTAGATGCATGGCGTAGTGCAGAGGGCTGCTGTGTCTGTAGTGTCCACCAACGGTAGTGGTGTTGAGTGCACTGAACATGTCTTTCTTCTGTCTTCCCCCCCCTTTTTGTGGTCTCCCTGTTGTTGTGTGCAATAGCATCAGCAGGCAGAAGAGCATTGGCACCGGAGCAGGAGGGAGCTGCATCCCACTTGGCCCTGGAGAGTGAAGCAAAGGAGTCTGAAGCCACCAGTGGGATGGAGGGCGGGGGAGCTCCATGGCGGGGAGAGGAGCAGAGACCAGCGACTCCTCCTCTGATGGGAGCTCCCTTGCGGTAGCGGGCCCCTCTGTGCCCACCGAATCAACAGGTACAGCTGCCACCCCGCCTACTAACACCGCCCTCCCAGCAACCCCTCAGCCTGTGTCCCGTGCCTGCTCACCCAGGAGGGTGGGCATCTCCTTCGCCCCAGGCACCTCAGGCCCTGCCCCAGTCAGCCCTGCTGCCCGCAGCGAGTAGGCTATTGACCTCCTGAGATCCCTCACTGTTGGGCAGTCTACCATTCTGAAACGCCATCCAGAGTGTTGAGAGGTATTTGCAACAAACAAATGCATACCTGGAGGGCATTCATTCTGGGCAGGCAGCCCAACAGAGAGCATTACAGGCTCTGGCCTCAGCACTGATGGCAGCCATTGTCCCTGTGTCCAGCCTCCCCCCTCCAACTTCCTCCACCCAGACTCAGTCCCCTGTACCTCAGCCTATCCTAAGCACACCATCAGACCAGCATGCACAAACCTCAACACACAAGGGTGGCTCAGGCAAACATAAGCACCACACATCCCACAGGCACTCACACAAGCATCATACCCATGCACACATACCAACATCCACTGCCTCCACTGTGTCCCCCTCCTCCACATCTCCCTCCTCCCTCCCTGTCTCGTCTCCACTCACACCTGCATGCACTACATCCTCAGCCACTACCTCAATCACCAGCGCACCCATCACCACACACCGGTCACGTGCACTCACCACCCCCACTACCATTCACACATCCCCAGTGTCCTCTCCCAGTGTGTCTGTGAGCCCTCCTCCCAAAGTACACAAACGCAGGCACACACCCACCCAACAGCCATCCACCTCACAACAGCCTCCAGCCCATGCACCTTCACCCAAATTCAGCAGACGTACACCTCCTACAACCACTACCTCTACCTCCACTCCCAAACCCCCCACCATCTACCCATCCCAGTGTGTTTAAAAAACTTTTCCTGGCTAATATTGACCTCTTCCCTACACCTCCCCCCCGTCCTTCCCCTAGGGCCAGACTTTCCAGGTCCCAGTCCAGCACCTCAGCCACCACATCCCCAGGCACAGTGGTGCCAGTAACTGCTGGGTCATGGAGTGCGCCAACCATCAGGGCTGCCAGTGTGCCACGGAGCGAGGGCAAGGACATTCCACCACCTGCCAAGGTGAAAAAGGTGCCCACATCCCGGAGGAAGAAGCCGAAAACACCTGCCACCAAGGGGTCAGGGAAAATGAAAGGGGATAGTGGCACGACAGCTGTGCCACCATCAAAGGTGGAGAAGGGCCAAAAACTGAGGGGCAGGTCAGGAGAGAGCATGGTGGCACCGAGTGAAGGACCAGTGTCACACCTTCTGTCCACGTCGACGCCAACCTGTACGGCAGAGAACACCGCCACCTGCACTGCCACCTGCACTGCCACCTGCACCGCCACAGACCCCGCCGCCAGCACCGCCGCCACACAGCCCGCAGCCAGCACCGCAGCCACAGACCCCGCTGCCAGCACCGCCTCCACAGAGCCCGCAGCCAGCACTGCCACCACAGAGCCCGCAGCCAGCACTGCCACGACAGACCCCACCGCCAGCACCGCCGCCACAGATCCCGCAGCTAGCACCGCCGCCACAGAGCCTGCAGCCAGCACCGCCACCACAGAGCCTGCAGCCAGCACCGCCGCCACAGAGCTTGCAGCCAGCACCACCACCACAGAGCCCACAGCCAGCACCGCCGCAAATGCCACTGCCGCAAGCACCGCCGATACTGCCACTGCCGCAAGCACCGCCAGCGGCCCTGTGACATCATCAGCCAGTGGCACCACCGCAGACATGGCTACCATCCCCAGTGGTCAGTCGTCCGAGGCTGGTGGTGAGTTCCAGGACCCTGGGCAGCTTCCATGAAGCATCACTCTCATCACAGTTGTCACCTGCATATGGAATGCGAAGCTGCAGCAGTTTGGGGTATGCCGCTGCCTCCATGGCGTATCATGCTACTTGTACCTCAGCAATCTCGTGGCACACACACCCAGGTGAGGGAGTTGTACTGGCCACACTGCACGTGGAGCACTCTGGGCACCAGGCCCCCTCCAGAACCAGTGGAGAATGACATCCACTACCTCAGAACTTGGCAGGATGAAGCACTCTGGGCACAAAGCTCCCTCCAGAAGCAGTGGAGAAAGGCATCCACTACCTCAGTCCTTGGCAGAATGAAGCACTCTGGGCACAAAGCCCCCTCCAGAACCAGTGGAGACTGTTATCCACTTTGGAGACTGTGGCTTTGCACTCCCCAGGATGAAGCAGTGGGCAAACCACCCACTGAAAAGACTTGAGAGACTGTGGCTTTGCACTCCCCAGGATACATCAATGGGCATGGAGCCCACTCGTGGAGCAGTGGCGTTGTGTGTTCATCAGGCTGAGGTGTCCCCCCCCCCTCCCCCTGAGGTGCCTGTGTATTTTCTATGTGATGCCCCTCCAGTATGTTCTCTGTTTGGAGTCAGGTATCATGTGTGGGCCTCATTAAGAATTGTTTTAGCTTCTCTATGTTATTAGGATTAGCTTTATTGATGTCATGTTTCACTTGTAGATAAGATCTTCCTTTCCATCTGTATTGTCCAGTATGCTTGTGGTTTGTCTGACTTAGGTACTTTGTTTGTCTTTTTATAAAATGATGTATATTTTTCTATGATTGTATTATCACTGAATAATAATAACAAAAATAACAAAAATTATATAAAATCATATAATAGGATTACTCTATCTGTGATTAATTGCTAGAGTATAGCAGCCTGATATCATGTGTTTATCATTGGTCTATTATATATAGCTCTTATTATTTCAAACTCTATTGTGGTTTTCTTGAAGATTATGGTATCTTCAAGTGCATTTGAGTAGCTCTCTTAGTAGTTTTCTCTACATCATGTGTGGGCCTCGCCCATGCATTTTAGGCCCAGTAGTCCACAGACAATGATTGGTGCACTATCCGGACTTGTGTAGTTGGTGTACATATTTGTATATACTTGATTTTGACTTTTGACTAATGGATTTTTATTGATTGCACTTGTTACAATCATTTCCTTTTGTCCTTGTGTTCTTCCAGGGGGGGTGGGCGGGTGTATATGTAATGTTGCTGCATGTATTTGTGTGTATGCTGTTGTGGGTGAGGGTGGTGGTGGGGGTGTTGTGTTGCGTGTGTGTGTACCCCCTCCCCTGTGTTGTAGGTGCAGTACTCACCGTGGTCGTCGCCGCCGTCGTTGGAGCTCCTGATAGAGTAGCAGGAAGACCATCGGCGGCAGGATCTGCAATTCTGGCTCCATGGCATCCTGGTTCCTCGTGGGGTGTGGAGTGTTTTCCCTTCTGTGTACTGTTTCCGCCGTGTTTTTAGTCGCGTTGGTTCCACCCCTGAAAAGGTGGCGGATAGGCGTGTTGTGATAGGGTGGGCGGTACATTGTCTCCCGCCTGTCTGTTGGCGGTGTCTGCCGCGCTGTTTGTTTGTACCGCCATGGCAGTCGAAGTGTTAAAGTGGCTGTCTGTGTTGGCGGTTTCCGCATGGTCGTAATCCCATTATTTTTCCGCCGGCCTGTTGACGGTATTACCGCCGCTTAAACACCGACCACCAGGGTTGTAAGGAGAGCCATGGTTAGGTAATACCTGCCTCCATCAGCAACATTACTTTCAAACACTAAGACAAAGATGTTGCATTATGAGGCAATCACTCCTTATTACATTTCCATTCGTGTAATGTCACTCTGCACATACATGACTCAAGGCACACAGACCCATGACTAACAATACTCCTGTGTCAAGTTTGTCATCAATCAAACATAACTCAACACATTTCCACATTTGTGAAGCCAATGATGGACATTTGTGCCTGGGAAACATGAACCTTTGCACTATTGCACATGTGTGTACGATTGTTGGCACTTTATTATGTATATGTAATACACAAGGTACACAGAGAGGAATGTGCAATTTGTCAGCCAGCGGTGCATTTCTGAGCTCTCAGAAATGCAGGTTGGTTGAGACATAAAACTTGCTGTCCTGGCCCTTGCCATTACATGATGCAGTTATCCTAATGTTTTACTGTCATGCACATGTAAATGAGGATGTTGCAATGTAAAAAGGGTACTTACCAAGAGGTCTGCCAACTCAAATCACCAAGTTATCACTGAGATCTCCTTCATGGGCAATGAGGTCTGCCCACCAGTGTTTTTGCTGGTGGACCATCTTCTCCACCAAAAAGATCCTGCACAGATTGCACCTTGGCCCACCAAAGATTCCTTGCCTCCATTGGGTAGCACATGATGACCCAGACACCAATAGCCACCATGTTAGGGAGGTAGTAGCACAATGGCCAGATGAACCCTCCCAGTTCATCACCAATTATGCAATGGGGTCTCCCCTTCCTCAACATTTTGCAGGTTCTTTCCACTGCAAAAATAGTGACCCCAAAAAAATGTAACAATGCCCCACCTAACCCCAAACATCCCAACAAACTACACGTACAGCTACTCATATTGTATGTCTACCACATTGTCATGTCAGAATTCCGACTGTACATTTCAAAACCCCAACATTAGATAGGAAAGGCCATGTGCCGTACATGTTCAGGCATATGATGCCCTTAACAAATCTTTAGCAAACAATGCTGTTGACTAAGGCTAGGATGAGATCCTGTAAGCAATTACAATGTGATTGCATGTACTCTGGTGTGTTGTAAGAAGCACACTTAATGATGCAAAGCAACTCATGTAACGTATAGTTCCCAATGCATGCAAAATATTGGCTATGGTGTGCTGGCATGTGTCATTGTAGGTATTTATGTGAAATGTTTGTTTATGAAAATATATGTATCATGTCTGATAAGTGATGCATGATACATTGATGTGGTTAGGGATTAGACACATAACAATTCTCAATTCCAACTGGGTTATGTATAGGCCATTGTCTCAAGGCTGTGTATATATTTCAGTGTAAAATATGTTTCACAAAGTGGGGATATGTGTACTGGTCATAATAATTAGTAAGTTATAATGTGACACATACACATTTATTCATGTACATTGTATGCATTTGTCCACCCGCAAATAGACAGCACCTAGCTGGGACATGTGTGGAAAACTTTAGGTCTTATGTGTTAACAACATACATTTTGAATGTTCAATGAGTCAAACTTTGTTGTTAATGCCAGATTGATAAATTTGAATACAATCTGTATGGCAGGACTGCTCTCATGGAGTTATGGCACCCTAGTTATCATTGCTCCTATGGCACTTTCAATAGCCACACAAGCCCATTGTTGCATGTAATAACACAGTTTGAGTTTGGTCACCTCAGCTCAGTTCACTGTGAACAATCATCAGGCCCCTGACTGTGTCAAGGGTCAATGTAGCCTCCTCTGGGAATGGGAATGGGGGGGGGGTGTTGGGTGGTGAGCTACAATCCTCATGATGGATCGTTAGCACTGAGATGCACAGTCCCCTGCAGACATACACTTGCACATTTGTTTGGTGATCTCATGGCCAAGTATATTTTGTTACCTTTGTTTTTCTAATTGTCAGGCATGCCCTATCATATACTGGGGACAGTCAGCTTATTTGTGTAGGACATTTCTTATCAACTCCCATGGTTTAACATGATTAGTCATAAATAGTTGAGATTATTCCTAGGATGCTTGGTTAGGTCATTGATAGGTTTTGAAACTGGGTCATGTGTGGAGACCCAGGGCAGTACAGATTCTGTCTTCCCTGGACTTCCCTTCTTTGTGGATGACCATTATTGAAGCCTTGTGTTAGTCTAATGGGAGTACTCCCCTCTTCTGGCTCTCCTCATATATTTTCTATAGATGTGAGGCAAGCTTTGTGGCTGTCAACTCTGTTGGTACCCCGTTGGGCACTGGTGCTTTGCCTGGCTGTATGTACCTGATGGCTTGCATAATTCCCTATTGGGAAAGTTCCTCTTGTAAGGCTTCCCTATTCTCTGTAGGAAGGGTTGGGAGGAGGATGTCACCCATGAGCTCACCTGCTTTGCCTTTAGTGGCAAAACACCTTGCATAATAGATTTGATTTTCCCAACGTAGTGGGCAAACGTTTGGCCTATGGATTCTCGACTTCTAGCAAGGTCCCCTGAATCCTTCTAGATCCCAGGAACCTATCTGTCCACTGCCTCCTACCTGTCCGACCAGGCCAATATTCTTGTCTTGTCCCCCATTTAATTGATGTGGTGCTGTGTTGCCCTATGTTGCATTTTAGCAGCTTCCTGAGCCACATCTCAGTATTCTTTTTGCTTGATGGCTAGGATGTGGGCTCCATCTAATCCGTCCTCATCTGGTAAGCCAGACTCAAGGGTCAATAAATCACATTTAAGAGCCTTCAATTTGGCCCTTTTTAGTTTTTTCCCTTGCACCATCATGGAGCAACCCACCCTCTTGAATACTGTCTTTTAGGCCACCCACAATGTGAGTGTAGACTTGACTGAAGTGTTGTTTTCCAGAAAATAATGATTTGTTGTGGCTAACATCCCTTCTCTAATTTTTGGCACTTTAAGGTACCAAGGGTTCAATATAATGTGGCTAGTGTTCGGCATCCCATCCCGAACATACACCAGCAAATGGTCAGAAATACCCCTGGCTAAGTTGGTAACCTCCCTGACTTTGGAGACTTGGCATGAGAAAGTGGTCAAATCAGCAGAGACTATCATGCTCCCTAAAGTAAAAGGATAAAGTGCTGGGTTACTGGGTTAAGGGTATACCATACATCTGCCAGTCCCTGGGCAGTGAGGAAGACTGCAAATGGTCATCTAACTGAGTCCAAGGGCTGGGGGGTTGTTGTTGAATGCTATAACTTAGCGTTGCGTTAAAGTCTTGTCACATGATCAATTGCCCATCTGGAAGACTGTGTAGCACAGCACTCGTGGCTGGTAGTACCGAGTTGTGAAGTCATATTGGGACAAATACTTAAAGTATGCATAAGATTCCCTCCTCACAGGTCCCATAGAGACCCAGCTGATCTGGCCATATTTGCCACATGACTAGGGGCAGCATTCTCCACAAGAAGATTATTACTCCTCTAGAGGAAGTGGTATGGGCCACATGAGCAGTCTTTTTTATATCCCCAATGGTCCAAGGTGTGACACCTATTACTTAGGAGGTGAGTCTCATTTTGATGAACAAAGTTAGTATGTCAAGCCTCAGGATACTCTTCTGGAACCTCAATGTCCTAGGGGACAAAGTAAAACTGGTATTGGTGCTCCAGTACATCAAACCAGTCTCCCCTGATATAGTTCACCAAACTGAGACTCACCTCCTAAGTAATAGGTGTCATACCCTGGACAATTGGGGATATAAAATTCACCTTTGTGCGCTGCCACCCCAGTGCCTCTAAAGGCGGTCGCAGTGCCTTCACCTTCCTGTCACCTGCTATCCATCCAGCCAATCCCAACCAGCTTCTGGCCTTGATGAAAAGTGAGTTTTGAATGCTGCGACTCATCAAAGCTGTGCTGGATAAGTCATTGAATACTTGTGGTCCCGTTCCCTCAGAGCCTTCTTCAACTAGAGGAAACTGCGGCGCAGCCTCTGGACCCAAAAACTGAAATTGGGGAAGAAGGTAACCATAGCGTTACCTATCTGCAATGGAGGGGCACTGCGAGCTGCTTGGAGAATCACATACCGGTATCGGAAGTTGATGTGTCTTGCTATGATGGGACAAAGGTGTGCTCCAGGCTTTGATGGTACAACTGGGATGCGGTGGACTCGCTCCGCCTAACAGATTTTGGAAAGTCAATGTGTTTGCAGCTGTTTCAGGATGAGATCCCGAACAGGTCCATGGCCGGACCCTTGGTATTTAAAAGTACCACTAGGTATCCATATATTATTTTTGCAGGACCAACCCCCCAAGTCTTCCATATTCTCCTTCAACAGTTCTACTGTAGCTTCACATCATTTGTTATACATGGCCACATTCTCACATTTGCATTCCACAACCTATGTCACATTCAAAATGAGTGTGTTTTGGTGCTGTGATTACTCATGTCAGCTATGAGCAGAGGGAATGACACAATAAGCCTTTCTGTGCCATTCTTCACACATACGATTTGCCAAGGGTCTGTGACTTGTTTGTACATTGCTTGACTTACATGCACATTTCTAAATGATTGGGTGTGACACACCTAGACATTTATGTGTATTGGTCCCTGTATGTCACTCTCTTGCTAAAGCATGGGAGTGGTACTAAGAAGTATGTTCTCAGATGTGATATTGTCATTCAGACTATGCTAGATTACGTAGCAGACACAAACCTGCCATTGTAGGTATTGCTAGCCTTTTCCTACCTAGCCCATACATCTGTAATGCAGTCTTCATGTATATTTCCAGGATTGCTGCAAGAAAACACACTTATGTTATATGTGTGTGACAATGTAAAAGGTATTTGCTACAGTCTATGCCTATATTCCATCCACACATTCATGTGGTAGTAAATTGCTTTTTGTTCCTGACTATGGAGCAGATTCAAGAAAAGTGGTACTGCAACCAGTGCAGAGCCACTTTTCTTTCAGCTCTTAGCACCTCCCTATCGCCACCATGTGTGCGCTGTATTTCAAAGACTGTGCACCATGGCACAGGATAGGGGGCAATTGCGTCAAAGTGTTTGGCGCAATTGATATACTGTTCAGGGTTAGAACTGAACAGTACATCAATATTGAGGTCCTAACCCTGAACAGTACTTCAGGGTTAGGACCAATTGATACGAATAGTGTGCCCCCTTTAAACAGTTAGTCAGACCAGGTGTTAAAAGAGGCAGCAAACTATGACACAGATGATTGTCTTATTTTCCACTGCACCAGTTTGGCACACCCCCTACCGGCTGTACACCCCTCTTGAAAACTTAGGCCCTCATTATGACATTGGCGGTGACTGCTAAAGTGGCAGTAATACCACCAAAAGGCTTGTGGTAATTACTGGCAAATTATGACCATGGTGGTGATAACTCCCATAGACAGCCAATGTACCACACCAACCGCCAGGGCGTTAACACCATTGACCACGGCGGTAGCCATCAACAGCCAGGCACAAG
This sequence comes from Pleurodeles waltl, assembly GCF_031143425.1. NCBI lineage: Eukaryota > Metazoa > Chordata > Amphibia > Caudata > Salamandridae > Pleurodeles > Pleurodeles waltl. Next base: position 565,084,173 of record NC_090444.1, read on the forward strand.
ACAAGGTACCGCCCACCATATTATGATACTGCAAACCACCACGATTTCTGGGGCGGTACGAACGCCATCAAAAGCCTGGTGGAAACACATCACAGAAGACCAAAGACTCACCAACAGAGACACAGAGAAGACCAATGCCGCCATGGAACCGGAACTGCAAGTCTTCACAATGCTCTTCTACAGCATGATCCACCTGGAACAACAATGCTGACGAAAGACGGCGATGGTGAGTACAGCCGCCTAGCACACAAGGGAAGGGAGGGAGGAAAGGGAGAGTGACACACACACGCACAACACACACCATTCACACATGCGATACACTCAGCCAGCAGCAGACATAAACCAATGGCACGCAACGCACGGCATAATAATACAGCGTCTACAGTTCGGCAGCACTGAAATTGTAATAGCAAGGCAACACCCACCATATGAACCAATTTTAGAACGATACATGAACAATTGTGCAGAAAGTCCAAACTACATAAGGCCCACATGGCCACAGGGCACAGTCCAAGCCCCAAGCCCCAACGTGATCCTGACGAATTCTGCACAACACTGTGCAGGGGCAACATCTCAGAAGTGGACAGGCACCTCAGGGAGAAGGGGGTGGGAGGCCCCTCAGCTGAAGTCGAGAACTTGCACACTGCTCCTTAAGGGGGCTCCATGCCCATTTCTCAATGCTGGGGAGTGAAAGGTCAGTCCCCGAGGTGGAGACAACATGCCCACTGCTTCTGGAGGGGGCTTCATGCCCATTTCCCAATGCTGGAGATTGAAAGGTCACAGTCTCTGAGGTGGGGAACTTGCCCACTGCTCCTGTAGGGGGCTCCATAGTCCCTGGAGGGGGAAACATCCTTTTTTACGACTTTTTTTTTCTGAAAGTCGTGGTTAACGAAAGCGCAACAACGGGGTTGGGGGGGTGGGCCGTTTTTGGTTTTGGGGAGGGCGTGGGGGGTCAGGGGGTTTTAGGTTTTGGGGTGAGGTTGGGGGGTGAGGCGTTTTTGGTTTTGAGGAGGGAGTGGGGGTTCAGGGGGTTTTAGGTTTTGTGGTGGGGTTGGGGGGGTGGGGTGAGGGATGTAGGGTGAATGGTGCCTATTACTAATGCTTTTATCAGGAATGCCTTTACAACTAAATATCGTTGTTAAGGCATTCGTGGTAAAATCATTAGTAGTAGCAACGAGGTCGGTGTTCCGACCTCGTTGTTAAGGCAGTAGTTGTTTTTGAAGTCGTTGTTTCATCGTACAATCCCTGGAGGGGGTTCAAACAGTCCCTGCCCTGGAGGGTGGCCTACATGCCCTCTGCTGGAGATGAGAGCTGCATTGTCTCTGCTGGGAGATGTCCCCTGGGCAGCCTCTGCTGGAGGTGAGGGCTGTTTTGTCTCTGCTGGGGGATGTGTCCCCTGGGCAGCCTCTGCTGGAGGTGATGGCTGCATTGTCTCTGCTAGGGGAGGGATCTCGTAGGCAGCCTCTGCTGGAGGTGGGGGCTGCATTGTCTCTGCTGGGGGAGGTGTCTCCTGGGCAGCCTCTGCTGGAGGTGAGAGATGCTGTGTCCCAGCTGGAGGGGAGGACTTCTTGCCTGTCATTGGTGGTTGAGTGGGAATCTTTTCTGACATTGGTGGTTGAGTGGGATCCTTCCCTTTCCTGGCTGGCGGAGTGGGATCATTCCCTTTCCTGGCTAGTAGAGTGGGATCCTTCCCTTTCCTGGCTGGTGGAGTGGGATCCCTCCCTTTCCTGGCTGCTGAAGTTGGATCCCACCCTTTTCTGCCTAATGGAGAGGGATCCTTCCCTTCCCTGGCTAGTAGAGTGGGATCCTTCCCTTTCCTGGCTGGTGGAGTGGGATCCTTTCCTTTCTTTGGCTGGTGGAGTGGGATCCTTCACTGTCTTGCCTCCACGACTATAAGGTGCCTCCAGTGTCCCCGTGGACTGTTTGGCTGAGGTGCTGGGCTGGGTCGTTGGGACCCTGCTCTTAGGGGCAGGACGGGGGGGAAGGTGAGGGAAGAGTTCAAGTTGGGCAAGGAAAAGATTCTTAGGGACGGGGGAGCTGGATGAGGGAGGAGGGATGGGTGTGGAGGTTGAGGGAGTGGTTGTTGGAGGAGTACGTCTGCTGGACTTGGGTGCAGGTGCATGGGCAGTGTGCTGATGTGAGGTGGATGGCTTTTGGGTGTCTGAGTGCCTGCATGTGTGTCCTTTGGGGGGGTCAGTCAGGGTGGGAGAGGACACAGGGGACGTGTGGATGGATGTTGTGAAGGTGTCTGCTAGGGAGGTGGGTTTGCTGCTTGGTGTGGTGATGCTGGTGGTGGCTGTTGAAGCAGTGCATGCAGGTGTGAGTGTGGACGTGACTGTGAGGAAGGTGGAGGAGGAGGGGGAGACAGTGGAGGAAGTGGATGTGGATATGTGTGCAACTGTCTGTTGTTTGTGTGAGTGCTTGTGGACTGAAGTGTGGTGCCTATGCTTGACTACGTCATTCTTGTGTGATGTCTTGTGTGCATGCTCTTCTGTATGTGTGCATGGGATAGGTTGGGTTTGAGGATACTGGGACTGGGAGGTGGTAGTTGGAGGGGGGGACAATAGGAACAGGGGCAATGTCTGCCATCAGAGAGGAGGCCAGAGCCTCAATCAATCTCTGTTGGGCTGCCAGTCCACCGTGGATGCCCTCCAGGAATGCATTGTATTGCTGCAACTGGGATGCCAGCCCCTGGATGGCATTCATAATGGTTGACTGCCCTACAGATATGGATCTTAGGAGGTCGATAGCCTGCTCACTCAGGGCAGCAAGGCTCACTGGGTCAGGGACTGAGGTGCCTGGGGTGAAGGAGATTCCCACTCTCCTGGGTAAGCGGGCACGGGCAACTCACTGAGGGGCTACTGGGAGGATGGTGCTGGTATGAGGGTGGCGGCTGTACCCACAGCTGGGGTGGTCACAGAGGTGTCTGCCACCACCAGGGAGCTTCCACCGGAGGAGGTATCTGAGTCAGTGTTGTCACCTCCTCTTTCCACCGTGGTGCGCCCCTTGCCCTCCATCCACTGGACTCTGTCTCCTGGGTCCTGTGGGATGCAGCTCCCTCTGTCGCCAGTACCCCTGCTCCTCCGCCAGATAATGCTAATGCACACATGGACGGGCTGACAGAAGGAGAAAGGGGGGAGGGAGAGAAAGGGAGCACTGGGTAAATTACAGCTCCAACAGCACAGTTGACATACACAGCACCGTCACACACAGGGATCAGGATTGAGCACTATGAATAGCACTGGCATTGAATTGGCTAGGTGCTACAGGAAGATGAGTGCCAAACACTGCCAACTGCACACCTCCTGGGACCCACAAAACCCTGTCTGACATGGAATGCAAACGAGCGAGGTTACCTGCATTTGCCATACACCCATTACTCTTGAGTTGGATCACGCTACAGTGGCATTAAGGGGCATCCACTAACTCACAACCACTACCCGGATCCCATGCCACCTAACAATTATAGTGGTTAGGCCCACTTTACTCACCCCTTTGTGATTGCTATGATGCCCTCAAACGCCCATCCTGCTCTGGGTAATGGGTGTATGGCCAGTGTGAGGGCCATGGTGGGGGGTCAGGTTATGACGAGCATCCCTTCCTCGTTGGGAGCCCATCCCCCGCTAGGCCTCCGCGGTCTACTGTGCACAGCGTCTCAGGTCCTCCCACCGTTTCCTGCAGTGGGTGCTCCACCTGCTGTAGACCCCCAGGGACCGCATGTCCTTGGTGATGGCATGCCACAATCCCTACTTTTGATGGGCGCTGTCCTGCAGAAGGAATACAGACAGGAGGACAGCATTACACATACATTCCAGCCTGTCACACATATGGTCCACAAATCCCATTTCCAACTCCATAGGCACACACATCGCCCGGCGCACACCATGTACACTACCACCAGACATACTCCACATATGACACGATGCCTGCATACACATCTCCATGCAACCCTCCCACATGCATCGTGGCCAAGGTGTACTCACCTGTTGGTGTCGAGGCCCATAAAGCTGTCCATATTGGGGCAGGACCCCATCCTGCAAGCGCTCCAACTCCATCAAAGTGGAGGCAGGGGCCTTTTCCCCGGTCACACGTCCCATGGTAGGTTCCAGACACGTCACAGCAGCACACGCAGTGAAGGTGTTGTCCTGTGGAAAGTCAGCAATCAAGTGAGGTTATAGACAGAAAATGGTGGTTGCGTCCGCGGCTGTGTACATGGTTACTGCTGACGCTGATCCCCAGTTGCCATTGTACTCCATAGAGCCCCATATTAGCCAATTAGGTATTGCACAGCGGTGCAAGACCGCCTTCCGCCACGACGCACAACGTCGGCGGAGTTCCCTCACTTCCACCTGTCCTAGATACAGGACAGACGGTCAACATTTCATGGTGGTGGACTCCATACAGAGCTTCCATAACTGAGTCATTTATGGAAATTGCACATACATTGCAATTCCAAATGTCCCATCACATTAATGTTGTATGCACACTGAGGTGGTGGTTTCAGTGTACAAATTGTGACAGCCTACTCACTCTTATGTCCCTTAGATACCTACCACTGCGGATGAATAGGAGGAGGAGACAAACCCTGTGGACAGGCCCCTTGTGATCTTGGCTACACTGGAGGACAGGCACATTATACTCACCTATAGACTGGACAAGGCCACAATCACAGAGCTGTGCACCCAATTGGTGCCTGACCTGATATCAGCTATCCGTCATCCCACTGGGATCGCCCCTCTTGTGCACGTTATCTCAGTGCTCCATTTACTGGCAACTGGTTATTTCCAAGTGACAGTGGGCTTGGCAGCGAAATGTCACAGCCAATGCTCTCAATCGTGTTGGCAAGGGAATTGTGTGTCCTGGTGAAACACATGTGCAGCTACATTTCTTTCACCCACATGGAAGATTTCAACACTATAAAAATGGGATTCTATGCAATGGGACATATTTCCAATATTATTGGGGCGATTGACGGTACCCATATTGCGTTTGTTCCCCCCGCCAGAATGAAGAGGTGTTCAATAATCGGAAGAGTTTCCACTCACTCAATTTGAAAATGGTGTGCCTGGTGGACAAGTACATCTCTCATGTTACTGGTTCGGTGCATGACACCTTAGTTCTGAGAAATAGCAGCATTCCAAATGTGATGGCCCTACTACAGAGGCACAGGGTGTGGCTAATAGGTGAGCCTGAGTCCCCATCCACTATATGTCAGTGTATGCCTTAAAGTGTTATCCCCATAGCATTATGTAAGGCCCTCAACACTAGCAGGTGACTCTGGCTACCCAAACATATCGTGGCTCCTGACCCCTGTGAGGAATGTCAGGACAGAGGCTGAGAAACATTATAATGATGTACATGGGTGAACCAGGAGAATAATCGAGAGGACCTTCAGCCTCCTGAAGGCCAGATTCGGATGCCTGTATCTGAAAGAAGGATCCCTGTGCTACTCACCCGAGAAGGTCTGCCAGATGGTAGTGGGGTGCTGCATGTTGCACAACCTGGCCCTAAGACGACATGTGCCTTTTCTGCAGGAGGAGGGGACTGGAGATGACCCTGTGGCAGCAGTGGACCCTGAGGACAGTGAAAATGAGGAGGCAGGGAATGAGGATGGGGACAACAGAACATCAGTTATACGTCAATATTTCCAATCACACAGGTGTGACAGTGGAACTGACCATTACTCTGACTATTGATGTTTTCTCTGTGGCTGTAGCATGAAGGCATTCACTTCCTTTGCATCTCAACTTACTGTCACCTATTGTTAGACCTGACAGCCTTAGGGTGGTCACCCCTATTTTTTTGCCTACCTCCCTCTACTTTTTAGATAGAGTTTTTGCTGGTTTTAAGACTCTGCACACTTTACCACTGCTAACCAGTGCTAAAGTGCATATGCTCTCTCCCTTTAAACATGGTAACATTGGATCATACCCAATTGGACTCTTTAATTTACTTATAAGTGCCTAGTAGAGTGCACTATATGTGCCCAGGGCCTGTAGATTAAATGCTACTAGTGGGCCTGCAGCACTGATTGTGTCACCCACTGAAGTAGCCCCTAAACCTTGTCTTAGGCCTGCCATTGCAAGGCCTGTGTGTGCAGTTTCACTGTCAATTCCATGTGGCATTTAAAAGTACTTTCGAAGCCTAAAACTCCCGTTTTTCTACATATAAGACACCCTTAAGGTATGCCCTAGGTAACCCATAAGGCAGGGTGCTGTGTAGTCAAAAGGCAGGACATGTACCTGTGTAGTTTACATGTCCTGGTAGTGTAAAACTCCTAAATTCGTTTTTACACTGCTGTGAGGTCGCTCCCTTTATAGGCAAACATTGGGGCTGCCCTCATACATTGTTTGAGTGGTAGCTGCTGATCTGAAAGGAGTAGGAAGGTCACAGAGTGCACGGTCCACTGGATCGACGCACAGCCGAGCCGGAACGATGTAGCCCAACTTCCAGAGAGAAATTGACACAGCTCCTGCCGTGCGGTAGAAACTTTGCCGCAACACCAACCGGATCGACACAGCTCCTGTGACTTTATCCTGCTAGCGCAGGAGATCCACACATCTTCTCGGGGCCTCTGAAAACCCTGCAACCCAAAGAGGATCCACGACCGAGCATTGGAAATTGATGCACAGCCGTCCCTGCGTGAAAACTAAACGAGTGCGGCCTGAGAAATCAACACACACCCCTTTGTGTTCACGCATCGCCTGCTCTGCGGTTCTTTGTGGAGATTTTTCACGCGAACCAGGTACTTTGGGCTTGAAAGAGACTTTGTTTGCTTTTAAAAGACTTAAACAACGTTATATCACTTTTCAGTGATATCTCAACATTTACTTATTGCATCTTCAATCGTTTTGACCTGCATTTATCCAGATAAATATTGTATGTTTTTCTAAACACTGTGTGGTGTATTTTGTGGTGCTATATGGTGTTATTGTATGAGTTGTTGCACAAATACTTTACATATTGCCTTCTACGTTAAGCCTGACTGCTCAGTGCCAAGCTACCAGAGGGTGGGTACAGGATAATTAGGGCCTTGATGTGTGTCGCAGTCATATTGTGGCACAAGGTGTTACAAAGTGGCGCAATGCATGCATTCAACCTCTATAAGTTTCTGGTGCTTAGATTTTGGCATTGTTGGGACACATTGACGTAAGATATTTGACACTAATGTTGCACAGAGATGCACTAGGCCTCTTAAATCTGGGCCTATGTTCCAAAGTTGTTTACAACTGTTGTGGTGTAGTCATGCTCTTTGATATACGGGCAACTTACAAATGGTATGTGATGGTGTGAGTGAGTACGCCATGAGCATACTGAGTTTCCGTGATTTTAGAGAATTATTTACATGCTTATCCTTGGAGTACAGTTCTAGGTGAAAATGTTTTGCACAATCAGTTCTTTTCTGCTTACTCCAGCAGTAGAGTTTTTGTTGGATATAGAGTTCAATGATACTTGGAACATGAAATAATACTCTATTGAGTCCAGAGTTCTATGACACTCGGAACATAAATTAATATTCTGTTGAACTTAAAGTTCAGTAATACTTGAAACATGAAATAAACACTCTGTTGAGTCTAGAGTTCAGTGATACTTGAAAACATGGAATAAACACTCTGTTGAGTCTAGAGTTCAGTGATACTTGAAACATGAAATAAACACTGTTGAGTCTAGAGTTCAGTGATACTTGAAAACATGGAATAAACACTCTGTTGAGTCTAGAGTTCAGTGATACTTGAAACATGAAATAAACGCTCTGTTGAGTCTAGAGTTCAGTGATACTTGGAACACGAAATAATACCTAAAACTATGCAAACATGAAATGGTCTAGAACTAGACTCTGAGTAGACCTTACTAAATCTAGGTACCGGCAAAAGAATAAAAAATGGTTAGTACAATGTTTCATATGGAATTTTCATGAATTGAAAACATACTGTTCTAGGGATACTAGAACCTTCCTGAATAATGTCCCAAAACAAACAGCCTCATTACATGAGGATAAGACTCTCCAAACATTCCTTGTAAAATAATAGGAATTGTACTAGAGACCCTACATGCACATAGAATATAATATCCAGAATTCTAGCACATTAGATCTTTAGAATACCAGAACATAAATTACGCACATCGCGGATTTCCACAAGAGTTTTGTAAATGTCATGAAATAGTTGCGCACAATGGTTGCGCACAATGAATATCTTGATTTGTACACAAGTAAAGAATCGCGCGTCTTGCCGATTCGAATGCAACCTGGTAAGTGTCAGAAAATGGTTGCGCACAATGAATAACTTGATTTGTACACAAGTAAAGAACCGCACGTCTTGCAGATTCGAATGCAACCTGGTAAATGTCAGAAAATGGCGGCGCACAATGAATAACTTGGTTTGTACACAAGTAAAGAATTGCACGTCTTGCCGATTCGAATGCAACCTGGTAAATTTCAGAAAATGATTGCGCACAATGAATACCAAGGGTTAAACACGGAAAGCGAATCGCGCGTCTCGCCGATTCAAATGCAACCTGGTAAATGTCAGAAAATGATTGCACACAATGAATACCAAGGGTTAAACATGGAAAGCGAATCGCGCGTCTTGCCGATTCAAATGCAACCTAGTAAATGTCAGAAAATGGTTGAGCACAATGAATACCAACGGTTAAACACGGAAAGCGAATTGCGCGTCTTGCTGATTCGAATGCAACCTGGTAAATGTCAGAAAATTGTTGCGCACAATGAATACCAAGGGTTAAACACGGAAAGCGAATTGCGCGTCTTGCCGATTCGAATGGCACCATGTAACTGCCAAGAAATGGTAGCGCACAATGAATATCAAGGGTTAAAACACGAATAGAGAATCGCGCGTCTTGCCGATTCGAATGCCACCATGTAACTGCCAAGAAATGGTAGCGCACAATGAATATCAAGGGTTAAAACACGAAAAGCGAATCATGCGTCTTGCCGATTCGAATGCCACCATGTAACTGCCAAGAATTGGTAGCGCACAATGAATAACATGCATTAAGCACGAGAAAAGAATTGCACGTCTTGCCGATTCGAATATGCACATGTAAATGCCATGAAACGCCCAAGCGCACATTCACACGCACTAGAGTCCAATCACTTATCATGCAAAGATTAGGCCCAAGAACTCGAGTGTCATTGATAACGGAGTCGGGGGCCCAGCCCGACCTCCGTCTTACCGCCCTGATCAAGAATCACTCAGAAAGGGCGAGGCCTGGAAGATCAAAATAGGCCACTGGAATAGGAGCTCAGGAAGTTGCTGCTGCTCTGCACTGGGACCTCTGAATAGTGAGCACGTGGAGCTGGGCTGGCTCCCTTTTATAGAGTCTTGGTCCAGCCCACAACCACACCCAGGCATGCTGCAGGGAAAGCTTCCAGAAGGCCCTGGAAAGGGACCACACCCTGACTCACTCTGAAAGCCTGCAGCAATACATTGCAAATGAACAGTATTTACAAGCACCTTAAATATAAGTCTTCAGGATTAAACTCTGCAATGCAAAAGGTTAAACAACAGCATATCAACATAATGCATGAATTACGCCATCTCATACGTGCTGGGTTTTTGCATTCCAGTCACAAGTAGAGCGCGCACTGCCCAGATGTTGACAGTTTTGTTCCCCCTCCTCCAGTCGTACATCATTGTTGTCATCCTCCTTATTCGGGACATCTACTTGTTCATCCCATAGGACATTTGTGCGTAGACATATGTTATGCAATATGACATACACAAGGATCATTTTGCAGACAAGCGGCGGTGCATATAGCGTTTCTCCTTTTATAAGATGTAGGCACCTGAACCTTGATTTAAGGAGGCCAAATGTCCTCTCCACCACATTTCTACTTCTTATGTGGCCTTCATTGCATGCCCGCTCTGCATCCATTGCAGGATTTACAAAAGGTGTCATGACCTAGTTGGAGGTGGGGACAATAGGAACAGGGACAATGTCTGCCATCAGAGAGGAGGCCAGAGCCTCAATCGATCTCTGTTGGGCTGCCAGTCCACCGTGGATGCCCTCCAGTAATGCATTGTATTGCTGCAACTGGGATGCCAGCCCCTGGATGGCATTCATAATTGTTGACTGCCCTACAGATATGGATCTCAGGAGGTCGACAGCCTCCTCACTCAGGGCAGCAAGGCTCACTGGGTCAGGGCCTGAGGTGCCTGGGGCGAAGGAGATTCCCACTCTCCTGGGTAAGTGGGCACAGGCAACTCACTGAGGGGCTACTGGGAGGGCGGTGCTGGTATGGGGGTGGCGGCTGTACCCACAGCCACTGACATCTCTACCTTCCTGTTCAGCAGCTTGTTGTCTCAGGGTTTCATGAGTAGGGCAGATTTTTTGTCCCAACATAGATCTTCCCTAGAGGGTCCCCCTAGATCTAGGAGTCATGCTGTGTAATGCCCAAGTTCCTCAGGTTCAGTTCTCTCAAGGGCTGACAGGTCTTCTTGGTTGGGAGAGGGTACCTTCTCTGTTGTCTGTGTGGAAGTTGGTTTCCCAGCCTTCCTGCCTTTTCTCTCAGAGGTTTCTTGGGCCATTGTTCCAGGCTCCAGGACCTCTTTTTCACCCTGGACTTTGCTCGGTGCTCTTGTTTTTACACAAACCTATTCAGGTTATTACCAGTATGGCTTTATAGGTTCTCATCTCTACGTTGGCTGAGGTCTCCAGATCATTCTGTAGCAGACATTCAACTGGTGTGGCAGAAGACACAACCACCTTATTCTGGCCAGCAACACATTTCCATTCCAAAGTCATCATAGCTATGGGGTGAACCTTGATGACATTGTCTGCATTGATAACTGGATATGTCTGTCCAGTTAAGAACTGTTTTGAGGATATCAGTTTTTCAGTCACCATGGTGACACTTGCATCAGTATCTCTCAGTGCTTCTAGCTCAATCCCATTAATACGTGGTTTCTGTCTGTATTTCTCCATGTTACTGGGCCAGACAGCCAGGGTAGCCATATCAACCCCACCCTCTGAGACTAACGTAGCTTCATTGTGGTCTCTGACCTGGTAAGGGTACACCAGGGATCCCATGTGGAGACTAGCAACCCTTGAAGGTGCTGCACTATGGGGACCCTTTTTGGGGCAGGTGAAGTGCCCATTTCTGTTTCCATTCTGTTTACAAAGATGGCACCAACACTTTTTGGGGATCCCAGTTTTTACCTTGGTACCCACACTTGGATTGGTAAGAGCCTCGGATCCACCCTCCCAAACAGACCTTAGTGAAACTTTAGAAGACTCCTTTAATTATTCTTTTTGGTGTACCCCAGCTTACCTCTAGGAGGGAGCAGTAACCTCTTTCTTTTGGTCACGCCTATCCTGGGCTACATCAAATTTTGCAAGGGCTTGATTTTGAAGGTTTTGGGCAAGTGGCAATCTTGCTGACCTTACAGAGGGTCCTTAACTGTGATATCTTAAACTGCAGAAAAGGAGTCAGGCTGAGTTACTGCACTGTATTATCCATGCCAGACATGTTGAGTACAGTTGTGATTTTTTTAGAAAATTCCATAGTACACTGGAACATTTTTACAGCCTATCTAATCAGTACTAGTACTCTTAAACTTGTTTCATTAACTTGGTCAGACTGCCTGTATCATGGGTGCACCAGGTTGTCTGACCAGGGGTTAGGGAAAATAGCTCAACTTACTGCTCCAGGACTTGCCTGCAATCAGTTTGCTGTTGGGCAGTGAGGGTGTCGGAGAAGACAACTCTCTCAACAGATCCATATTTAGGGTTGTTACAGAGGAGGTCAGAGAGAGGCTCACTCTCTTCTATCTGCCCCTCATCAGTGACCATGAGTATAGTCACATCTGCCCTGTCATAAAAGCATGTCAGGTGATTCCCACACCCCAGGCCTTTCTGGACACATTGATTTGACCCAGTAATAAGCCTTCTTCCCCAACTCCTGATGAGAAACTAACACTAAGCCCACCAGATAGTGATGCAGTTTCTAAGATGTACAATTACTCAACAGATGCTCCTTCACCACCAAATTATAGACCCTGTCATAATCTTGCAACTTACTGCCCTTCAACCATCCATCTAGTGTGTTCACTGAGAAGTCAACAAAGTCTACCCAGGATTGACTCGAGGTTTTGAGAGTCTCCCTGAACTTGACCCTGTACTGTTCAGTGGTGAGACCAAAGCCCTCAATCAGGGTACTCTTCATGAGGTCATAGGTATGACTTAGCTTCTTCCTCAATAGTGTCAGAAGTCTATCCATGCGCGTTCCTGAGTACTAGTCCCACAGCAAAGAGCCAGAGTGTCTCTGGTGCAACTTACTCATTTTACAAGCACCCCCAAAGGTTGTAAACCACCATGTGATGTCATCAACCTCAACATATTTGTGAACAATCCCTCTGAGGATTTTGGGATCTAATGTTTCATCTCTCCCTATTTATTTTGTTGCTGGCACTATCCATGGGTGCTAGACTCATCTCAGCCCTTTCTATTTCTATGGCCAGGATTTTGACTTCAAGGGCTGCTCTTTTGGCGAGTCTTGAAAGATAGATATATTCATCATCTAGTTCTTCTATTTCTCTGTGCCTTGAGTTGCCTGACCTACCTCCATAAGGGGATGGCACTCGAGGTATAGAGATCGGATAGAGGTTTTGGGTTTGGTCCTCATCCTCTCTGGTTAGGTAAGTAGGGCTATCCCCTGGGGTACTGTCATCCTGTTCCTCAGAGATGGCAGGATCCCTTGCCAACTGGGCTGCATTAAATTTTGCAAGGGCCTCTTGGAAGCTCAGTTTTGCAGGGTTTGGGCCAGTTGTGGCCTTACAGAAGATATTTAACTGTGGCATCTTGAGCTGTAATAAGGGTCAGGTCGAGTTCCTGCACTGTATCCTCTGGCCATCTTGAGTACAGTTGTGACCTTTTTTAAAAATCAAGCAAAAGTCAACAACTTTTTTAAAGCCTAATTGACTAGTGCTTTTTAAATGTCCAATGCAACGGAATAGGGACTTAACATGAGGCCCGGACAGTTCCAAATCAGAACATTTAAAACATTTCAAAAATCGACAAATTTTGAAAATACTTTTGGACTACTGTCAACTGTGGATGTCTTAGTGAAAACCACCTCTTGACCAAGTGGTACTAGCAAATGCATGTCTTGTATCCCACTGCTGTACCATCAATGTAGAAAGCTGACTTTTTATGTAGTGGTGCCAATGTAAGGGCACACAATGCAAAAACTGTGCACAACCCTAATTGGTTTACAGGGGTTACTTTAATAATCCAAAGTGCTTTATTTGTGGTAGCATTGTAGGGCAGTTAAGTCTTAACAGAGGGGAGTGTTAAGCATTAGTTGTACACACTCAATCAATAAATGGTTCACACACTCAATAAGGAATCAGAGAGTAATTTATAAAAAATGAAGCAGATTTTCATAGGAATTTAGACACCAAGATCTTTAGAATAGCTTTAGTACAAACAGACGTATCCAAATCGGTTTTGAGGCCTGTTCCTTGAACACTACATTGCTATCCTATGGGAGAAAAAAAAATACACATAGGAAACAGGTACTTGCAAGTGGAGTTTGGAGGTGTCCTTAGGAGGTGTCCTTTGGAACTTGAGGTGCGAGGAGGCCAAGGTCCACATTACCACCAGTAGTTTCACTTTACCTGCCCTGGTGTGTCCAGGTCCACAAGTGATCATTGGGATGGTAGACTTGAGTGATACACCGTTAAAGTCACTGGCTACCTGAAAAAAAGGCTGCAATAAGGGAACTTGGGGACAAGTCAGAAGAACACAAAGAGGGGTGCAAGTTATAGGGACCCCTAGGCCAAGGATATGTAATCAGAAGTCATGGACCTGAGTTGTGGGGCCCAGGTGAATAGGATTTTGCCTGGCTGCCCACTTGCTTTTGAGGCTCAGATGGTTGGTCAATCTGCAGTGGGGAGAAAAACAAAACATCAGGGCCACTTTCATCGTGGTTCTTAGATGTCCTGATGTTCCTTGATGTGCAGGAAGGCTTCCAAGGTGGTAGGGTCCTGGCCGAATGTGAAACAAGCCTTGGCTGGTGCAAGTGACGTGGTACTCAGTGAATTGTTGCAAGGGAGTTCCTGGAGGGCCTAGTGTCTCAAAACTCTGTAGAGAGATGAAGCTGACCTCCATGAGCCATGAAGTCTTCTTCCTGAGGAGGTGCTCCCTCAGTGGGCCCAAAGGCCAGCAACACAGTGAACCAGCAGATGCTGTCAGTGCCTGCAGATGCAGGGGGATGGCTTCTCTACCCCAAGGGAGATGAAAGCTAGTTGTTGAAGTGTCAATCAATCAATCAATCATGAGCTTATAAAGTGCACCGCTCACCCATAGGGTCTCAAGGTCCTTCCTAAACTGAGGCAGCGATGGCAACTGTCTAAGGTGCAGTGGTAAGGTGTTCCATCCTTTTGCTGCCAGATATGAAAACGATTTTCTACCCACTGAGGACTTCTGTATGCTAGGTACGTTGGCGATTGACTGTTAGAACGAGCGGAGCGGTCTGGAAGGAGCGTACCAGTTGATGCGTTTGTTGAAGTAGTTGGGTCCGTTGTAGTGAGGGGCTCTGTAGAAGTGTGCAAGGAGTTTGAAGTTGATCCTCTTCTCGATGGTGAGCCAGTGGATGTTTCTCAGGTGTTGTGTTCTCAGTGAGGGATGTCTAGGATGAGTCTGAAGGCGGCGTTCAGGATCTGTTGCAGTTTGCTCAGGTTCTTCTTAGAGGTTCCAGCATAGAGGGCGTCGGCGTAGTCTAGTCTGCTTGTGACAAGTGCATGTGTCACGGTTTTCCGGCAGTCGGTTGGTATCCATCAGACAGTCTTTTGTACGAGTCAGAGGATATGGAAGTAGGTGCTGGCAACAGAGTTGACCTCCCTGGTCATGGTGAGCGCTGAGTCTAGGATGACACCAAGGTTGCATGCGTGGTCTGTTGAGGATGGATGTCGGTTGAGTGGGGAGGGCCAACAGGAGTCATCCCAGACCGATGGTGAGGGTCCCATGACGAGGATCTCAGTTTTATTGGAGTTACGTTTGAGGCAGCATTCCCTCATCCATGTGGCTACAGCTTCCATCCCATCTCTGAAATTTTTCCTGGCTGTTGCTGGGTTCTCGGTCAGGGACACGATCAGCTGGGTGTCACCAGCGTAGGAGACAATATTCATCCCTGTGATTCCATCTTCTCTAGGTGGGGCTTGTTGCTTTAGTGTGTGCTGTGGAGATGGAAAAATGGATGCAGTGGTGGTGGGTTGAGTGTCGCCGGGTCAAGACTCCAATGGTGATGTTGCTGCTTGTGGAAAAGATGGGGTTGAGAGTGTGTCCGACAGTGTGCATTAGTGAAGTAACCAGTTGTTTGAGTACGATTGTGTTCAGGTTCTCAAGTAGGGTTGCGGTGTTATGGTCGTTGTGATTGTTGAAATGGAAGTTGAGGTCTCCCAGGAGCAGGTAGTTGCTGGAGGCCAGAGTGTGGGGGCTATGAGGTCGATGATGGCATCATTGCACACTGGTCGTGGTCCGGGTGGTCTGTATGTGAGGGTGCCGTGGGTGGTGGTCCTTGGGGTGATGTGCACTTGGAAGTACAGGTGCTCCATGATGGGGTGGATTCCAGTGTGTTCACTGTCAGTCAGAGGGTGGACCTGTGGGCAATGGCTATGCCGCCTCCAGATTTGAAAGGGCGGTCTTTGCGTACCAGCTGAAGTCTCTAGGGATGCTGATGGCGATGTCCAGGCCGGATGTTGTGTTGGTCCATGTCTCTGTGAAAAATGCGTGTGGCAAATCTCAACGGCGTGTTTGTGCAGGGAGTGGATGTTCAGTAGGATGCATTTGAGGTGATCCTGAGATGGTTCTTGCATTGTTGGGATTGTCTTTTGGTGAGCAGAGCAAGTGAAGTGGCAATGGCGACTGGAGAAAGGTCCATGTGCGCTCTTGGGGGAGACAGAGTGACAGTTGCTCCAGCGTCCAGGGTTCATAGCATGGAGGGTGTTGGCATTGTATAAGGGGGGGATTATTCAGCTGGGAGGCAGAGGGCAGGAAGTGCTAGGAGGGCACGGGTGGGGCCGCTGAGACAGCAGTGGCTGGGAGGTGCGAGGAGCGAAACAGAAAGCGGAAGAGAGGAAAGAGTGGCAAAGTAAAGCAAAAAAGAAAGAAAAAAAGTTAAAAGGCAGAAAGAGACAAAGTAGAGCAAAAAGAAAGAAATAAAAGATGAAAGTCAGACAGACCTGACAGATTCTGATGGCCACTAGGCCACCAGGGATGAGACGCAGGCGAGTACCTGAAGGTAGAGGCAGGCCTCGAACGAGGAGACAGGCAGTGGCAGCAGCAGTGGCCATGCAGGAGGGGCGACGGACGCTGGCCATAGGTCAGTTCAGCCTCCCCTCATTGCGCAGTGGCCACTCTTAAGAAGGGGAGGGGGAATTGGTTGGCTGGGAGGCAGTAGGGTGTGAATCTCTATGAGGACAGGAGCGGGGCCACAGGGCAGCAGTGGCTGGGAAGTGCGAGGAGCGAAACAGAGAGCGAACGAGACAAAAGAGCAGCAAAGTAAAGCAAAAAAGAAAGAAATCAAGTTAAAAGGCAGAAAGAGGCAAAAAATAAATAAAAGATGAAGAGCAGACAGACCTGACAGATGCTGATGGCCACTAGCCACTAGGGATGAGGTGGAGGCAGGTGCCTGCGGGTAGAGGTGGGCCTTGAACACAGAGCCGGCAGTCTCTCTGAGGAGACAGGCAGCAGCAACAGCAACAGCAGCAGCAGTTGCCACGCAGGGGGAGTTAGGGATTCTGGCAAAAAGGTGTTGGACAGTCGTGTAAGTGTTGGGGAAGATGCACAGTAGCAGGGGGAGTCAGGTCTTTGCAATTTATAAGGAGCAAGCGGCAAGGAAGGGTTTGGCACTGGTTTCTGCTCAGGTCCTTGGTTCTTGTGGTGTAGTCTCTTCTTTGTCCTTCTTCAGTACCCAGGAAGTCAAATCTGTAAGCCTGGCTCCGGGGACACCCCTGAATACTTAATTTAGGGGTGTTTATGGGAGCACAGGGTAGTAGCCAATGGGCTACCTACCACTAGAGCGACTATACCCTCTACATGATCACTTCTTACAGGGAGCGGGCAGTACCCTGACCCAGAAGTCCCTATTTCAATATAAACAAGATGGTGAAACCCTTCTCATGCTGTTCACCTCAGGTAACCGACCTCAGGGGTGTGGCTAGCCTGTGGGTGAAACTCGCCTCCTGTATAACTAATTTCCCACCTGCTCAGGTGTGAAATGGGCCCCAAGGTAGGGGTGGCATTCCTCAGGTCTGGGGAAAGCTGGTGTTGTATGTCAAAGGCAGAAGGGTGCCACCCGGGGGCATGTCCCAATAAATGTGATTCCAGCATCAGTACAGAATCATTAAGGCAAAGTGTTTGATACCAAACACCATTACTTTCAGTGAGTACATCGTGTGGCTGGGTAACTCATAATGACCAGTGTTCACTACATATCCTCAATTGGCTTTCTGAACACTTGCAATGACTAGCAATGTAACTGGGCATCACAGGGGCATATCTGCTTGTGCAGATGTGCCCTCTCATGTTATATACTGCACGCTCTAAAGCCCTGCTGAAGGGGTCACTTACATATAGTACATGCAGTATATATGGGCATTGTATACAGAGAGTGGGCAATGTCATATTTTCGAAATGGCTTGCACGATTTAATGCATCCTGCAATGGCAGTCTGCCATTATTTTCAGTGTGGGTCCCTTTGGGTGGCATAATACATGCTGCAGCCCTTAGGGACCCTCTTCAGTACCCATGCCCTGGGTTACAATGATACCATTTACCAGGGCCTTACAATAGTGCTAATGGTCTTGCCAATTGGGCTACAATTAACACTTGTGTAGTTTTTAGTGGATGAGCACTGGGGCCTGGTGAGCAGGATCCCAGTGCACTTCCAATCAAGAGCATCAGTACCAGTGGGCAAAACGTTGAGGTGGCCATGTCTAAAAGAAGTACTTTCCTACAAAAGGCAGAAACCTTTGCCAACTGAGACTTTATGGTTCTGTTTAGCTGCGCAACAAATCCAGAGTTTTCCGGGTGATAACTACAGTGTAATCTCTGTTCCACCTGTGGAGCTCCACACAGCATTGTAATAACTTCATTGGTGAAAGGAGCCCTGCAATCTGACTCCAGAGAATACGGTAACCCACACCTGGGTATTAATTCTCACAACAACAATTTAGCTACAGTGAGACTGTCATTTCTCTGTATTGGATAGGCTTCCACCCATTGAGAAAAAAATATATGCTATACCCAGGATTTACCTCAGCCCATTAATGACAGGCATTTCGATGAAGTCAATTTGCAAACTGTTGAATGGACCATCTGACTTGACTTGATGTTATTGGTGTTCTTTTCCTTTTGTTCATCTGTTGGCAAGTCCCACGTTGATGGCACAGTTCCTCTGCAAGAATCCGAAACCTGGAGTTAAACCCATTTTGCCTGAATAATCTCACCACTGCATATCTCCCAAGATGTGTGGGACCATAAAAGTGGTGTTTCATGGGAAGCAGTACTGTCTAGCAACGATGGTGTTCCATCTGGTGAAATCCAAATGCCATCTGCATTTTTACCACATCCTATTCTAATCAAACCCTGCTGTTCTGCTTCTGAAACCTCTTCCTGCAATCTTGTTAATTCTTCCCAGGTATCAGCCACTGATAACAACATCGAAAAGCAGTGTCCTCTTCAGGTTCATTTGTGAGGTATGTTAAATGTGCAAGCTACAAGGGCACAATATCATGCAACTTCCTCAGTAAATCTGTTTCTAACTGTAACATAATCATTGCCACTTCTATGGGCACCTCATTTTATTACAGCAACCTCTGGAGGCATTTGTAAAGCATCATGCAGTCTTTTTACATGTGTGGCATTCTGATAGGGGAGCCAGATGAACTCATGAAATGCCTCTGTGACCATAACTGCCAAACGCATGGACAACACCAAAGCCATAATGACTGTCTGTAAATATAGTCACTCTCACTTGTGGTGATAGCTGCAAGCTCTTGTCAGGGCAATTGATTCTGCAATTTGTGCTGATCTAACACCTCAAAGCCATAAAGCTTCCACAACTTCTTGAATCATACAGACAGCATAGGCTGTTCTCAGGGTACCTTCATTCTTTCTCAGACATGAGCTGTCCACAAAAATGTTGTACTCTGGGTTTTCCAAAGCTTCAACTTTTATGTCTGGCCTGGCTTGGTGCCTATATCTGTGACCTCTAGACAACCATGTTCAACTTCCTCTTCATTTGTATTTTCATTTACAGCCAATAATGTGAATGAATTCAAAATTTGGCTGCATTTGAGAATGATATTCTCAGCCGCAACAATCTGTTGCTCATACTTTTTAAATCCGCTGCTTTTGTTCAAGTAAGCAAGATCTTGATGGAGTGAGGGATGATAACAGTTACAGAATTTCCCATTACTATATTTTTATATGTCTTCATTCTGACACCCACTGCAACCACTTTAGGGCCAGCTGGATAGTCCTGAGGCTACAGGGTTAAGGGTAGTCAAAAAGCATCATCTGAGTAAGCACTGAGAAAGTGCAGCCCTCCCTGTCACTGCAAAACAGTGTGAACATCTTATGTGATAAAGCACTCCTAGTGCTGGGGCATGACAGATAATTTCTCTCAGCTTTAGGAAAGTGTTCAAGCAATCATTGTCCAATTGAAGTGGATCAGACACATCTTTTTGTGTCAGTATTAGTAAAGGCTTAGCCGCTAGGGAAGAGTTTGGTATCTACTGTTAGACTTGACAGTCTTAAGGTGGTCTTATCCAAATGTTTTGTCTACCTCCTCCATTTTTCTGACCTCGTTTTTGCTAGTATTAGGAATCTGTGCACATGACCACTGCTAACCATTGCTAAAGTGTTTGTGCTATCTCCCCTAGACATGGTAACATTGGCTTATCCCCAATCAGATGTTTAGTTTACTTGTAAGTCCCTAGTAAAGTGTTCTATATGTGCCCAGGGCTTGTAAATGAAATGCAACTTGGCCTGCGGCACTGATTCTGCCACCCACTTAAGTAGCCCTTTACCCTTGGCTCAGGCCTGCCATTTCAAAGCCTATGTGTGCAGTTTTACACTGCCATGCTGACCTTCTAAAATAATCCTTTTGCCAGGCCCAAGCCATCCCTTGGGCCTGGGTAGGCCCTGTACAACCCAGAAGGCAGGGTGCAATGTATTTAAAAAGCGGGACATGTAATTTTAAGTTTTACATGTCTTGGTAGTGGAAAACTCCCAAAGTCATTTTTCACTACAACAAGGCCTATCTCTCATATCAGTTAACACTGGGCTTACATTATGATATTTTATACATGTAATTCACAATCTCAAAGCGATAACCTTCTGAAGTTTGGTGTCTCTGCAATCACAATTTAAAATCATAACTTATGGTGAAGTCAGATTTTAAATTGCAACTCTGAAACTGCCACTTTTAGAAAGTTGGCATTTTCTGACTTTAGCTAATTGGTGCCTGCTGCCTGTTTCTGATTACTTGCCTGGCGTGGGTGACAGCTGAGCTTTTTATATTTCCCCTAGACTGCCATGCACAATGGGAGCTTAGGCATGATTTGATGAGTCATCCTGGGAGGTTGGGGGAAGGAGCTGTCTACAGCATAAATACACCTGAATAGGCTATGTCCTGTCCCCACACAAAGGGCTGTCTAACACCCATAGTGAGCCTGGGGCTGGGACAGGAAGGGCAAGACCTCTGTGTACTTCACAGGCCTGTTTTTAAAGTCTCCCCTGATTCAAAGGCCCAACTGGGTATAAGTACTGGACCTCTGACACCACTACTTCAGTACACTTCTGGACCTGTGAAGGCTCTGCCAGGAGCAAGAACTGCTGTGCTGCTGAAGTGCTGACACTCCGCTGGACTGCTGTTATGCTGGACTTCTGCCTTGCTGGGCTTTCCTGATGCGTGCTGATCAATCTTGCCTGGATGTGACAAACTACACCTGTATCACTTGAACACAGAGTGACTCAAGTGCTAGCTGGCTGAAGTCTCAGGGACATAAAATACTTCCAACCACCCCGTTCTTACACCTGGACTCTGTCCTCTGTGAGTCTGTCCTGCCAAGGGTTACCTCCCCAATTCTGGACCCTTGGAAGTGTGCAAATTAAATCTCAACCAGCAGGAAATTACCTTAATTGATGTAGCTTCACCCTCACACAGTAGGTTTAGAGTCAATAATAGCACATTCACAACAGCTTATTTAAGTCCCTGCCTCAATTGTTCAGTCAAAGGCACCTCACAATCTGTACCACAAAACCATTAGCAGACAAGAAAAATCACAAAATCAACGTTTTCTATCTCAGGGACTTAGACTACTTCAGAGCCTGGAAATCTCTTCTGCTTCTTCACAATAAACAATTAAGCAACACCAGTTCATTTGACACACTCTTCAACATGCAAAGAAAACTCAACAACAATAAAAGCAATTGTGACTTATAACCCTAATAATACTCACAGCTCCAATACAGCAATCGCCTTCGAAACCACAGCTCTTCAGTCTTTGGATTATGGGACTTGGGCATTTCTCAAATTTAGGGTGATTAATTACAGCTCCTCTTTCTCATAGCGTAAATCTTCCCTCTGCTACCAACATTTCTTCAGGTGCGGGAATTATTTCAATTCAGGTCTCAGTTCGCCGTTATAGGGGCTAAACCCGCACTGTCTTACTCTCTCTCAGGTCAATGGATCTTTGATGTTGATGGGAGTTAATCAGGAGCTGTATGTCACATCAATTTATCACAATTTCTATACTATAGTAGTCACTAAAGAGAGCTGGTATGAGTTAAAGGGTTTTATTATCCAAATGTTTTAGTAAATTATCTTTGTCAAAGTCACAAGTTAAATTTTATTAATCTCATTGGTTTTTTCAGGATTCCATAATCAAAAATAAGCAATCAATAAATCATAATAGTCCGCATTAAAGGATGTTCCATAAGGGCAATATCCTCAATCTAGGATTGAGAAGCAAAAGGTGTCAGTCGCGACAGCGTTCTAAATTAGAGACAATCATAAAGGGTAAAGCTATAGCATCAAATGTCAACTCAATAAATCAATAATCAATCAAAGCAGAACTTCTCATGAGCAGAGGTTCCAGAAACTCCATAAAGTCTCAGAGCTACGAATAACATGTGTGAATAGGCTAGAAATTATAGTAAGTGAAAGAGGTAACCTACTCTAGGACCTATTCTAAGAACGCCCACTTTGCATACATTATGCCTGCCGCAGGCATAATGTAGCGCAAAGTGTTACAAAGTGGCACAATGCATGCTTTGCGCCACTTTGTAAATCTGGCGTGGCGATTTTGGCCTCGTTGGGCCACATTAGCTTAAAAAAGTGACACTAATGTGATGCAGGGAGGTGCTAGTTGCTCTTAAATCTGCCCCCAAGTCATTTAAAAAGGTCAAGGTCAAGATCAAGTTAAATGTTGAATCTACAATTTCTTAGCTTTGTTAACTTTAATATGGCAGTGTTTCAGCAATGCAGGCTAGCACTTTTAAGTATGATTGCCTAATGTAGTTTTGCATTAACTTACATTTTAGGCATCATTTGCTTTGCACATTATTTAGCATTATTTTTCGACAATTTTACAATGCTTCATCGCCTGTGATTAAAAGGAAAAAGTATGTGATGCAATTCTGCTGTTACACGCAGCTATTGGGCATCAGAGACATCTGACAGTACTTAAAAATGCATTGCAAGAAGGAAAACAAAACCCACTGAATACTAAGCTCACCATTGTGGGAGTCCCAGTGCCTGATCATGATATTTCTTGCACCTCATAAAATCCGATGCTACATGGGCCCAAATTTATTTTGGTGCAAAATGCAGGAAGTGTTCTTCCATGATGATGGGATATGGCATGCAGATTTTGGGGCTTACATCACTCAAATCTGCATGTCCCACTATTAACTGGATATGTTCCCCCTGGAAAATGTTGCCCGATTTCACTTCCTGAAATTTACCTGGGGAAAATTACGGGCCAGTTGTGTTTTGCTACAAAACTCAGAATTACGGTATTTTTGATAACAAGAGTTACCAAACAACCCATAATGAGTGGCTTTAGAAGCACCGTTTTGCCTAAAAAGAGCAAATTGGTTAGCCATAGTTTGGATAGTGTTAGTTAACAGCAGAAATCCCTGGAATGTCAAATGAGCAGAGGTTAGTGAGATTGTTAGGTTACAATTAAATCGCGGGGATACTGTCTTTGAACTGAAAATAAGGAGCTCCAGCTTTGACTAACAGAGTGCATGAAAGACAACTGAAAAAGTTTTGCTTGCATAGAAAGTGCTATCATTTATAGTAATCGAGAATCGTGCATGTTTTGAAAAAATATGTTCATAATTTATTGCAAACACATTGTATTAACAAGTGGAGAGTTCTTAGCTTGCTTTGAATCAAATTCCAGGTCTAGTTAAAAGGGCTAATCTAAAAAGACCCTTCAATGTGCATTCAATGTACAAGTGCGTACACATGCAGCTCCAAACATAATATGCCATGCACTAATATCTGACAGGCCACAATCAGAAAAAAACATGACTTGCATCCAACTCAGCTTTATATGACAGAAAGGCCCAGATTTTCTAAAGATTTGTGCTGACACGGAGAAGTGCATAGCGGTGTAAAGCATTACAAGGGTATTCACTATCCTGCACAATAGATGTTTTGCACAGGAAAGGTGTCTTTTAGTCGGTGCAAAACCCCCGTTCACTGTTTTGCTTCACATGCGTCAAGGGGTATTACTGTGCCATCACTGAGGTGGATAAGCACAAAGACCCATAAATTTTTACAGAACGCCCAATCTGCTGCAGGACACAGTATCTTTCTTCAAAAACTAATCTCTCCTTAAAGCAGACCTAAAAAGTGAGAAAGTGTCTACTTAAAAAAATACACGCATAAAAAACACCAGTGGGTGAAACTTTCTGAGCCTGTCTCAGCGCACATAATTGTATTGTAAGGGTCTTTTGCCAGTACAAATCCGAAATTAGACTCCTCTGCGCATTATGAGCTTTATTTAAAAAAAGTCATTATTTTAGAAACGTAACATGACAGCGAAGCTATGAAACAGCAAGCACTAGGCAATATCTCTTCTGCCCCGTTTCCTTTTTCCAGGTTACTTTGAGATTAAAATAAAGGAATCCCACAAAAACAATCCCTTCTATCACATGGAACCTAGGCTTTTGTATAGTTTGTAATAAATTGACCCCCAAATGCTCCAAGGTAACTATGGAACATACCCCAAAGAAGGCCTGCAGATTTAACACTTGATGGCAAAGGCACATAAAATCATATACATACATTTTAACTTTTTTTATAAATTTGCTAACCCACTAAACTGTTTGGATGTGAATCCGAAAAACTAGAGGAGAATGAAGATTTACTTTCGTTGAACAGCAGCCTCTCTCATATAATTTCTTACTGTTATGACTGTCTAGAGAATGAATTGAAATTATATGATGTCAAAAATCCGTTTTCAACATGATTGACAACCGGTACTTGGTTGATATTGGGAAATGAGGTGGAAATTTTTAATTGCATGATGGACGGACATAATATTTTTGTAGAATCTTCTAACAGCCAAGGATTACAGGCAGTGAGGACAGCATATTATTTATCTAGTTAACTTAATTTTACTTATTACTTTGAAGGCAGAGTGAAGTCGAACAAGTAGGCATTAAAAGTCGAACGCTCCACAGGCTAACTTGTTTTGGTTTGAAAATTCTGTGCATTCGGTTTGATGAATGAAAGCAGACCAGAAGAAAATGTGTAACATTTTTTAACCTTAATGGAATGTAGATTTTTTCAACAAGTGTAAGAAATGTAAGTGTGCAAAACATAAAAATCAGCATTCAATAATGAACTTAATTTACTATTGAGAAGATACAAAAAAAGCATCATTCTGAGCTCAGCTCATCCACATTTTCTCAAAACATATAGTTAAAAGATGTGGCCATGTTAAATTCAAGGATGCATTCAAACACGCCTGTGAACGAGAAATTATATGTTTTATTCGAAAATAAATAGGAGAGCCAGAAAAAAATGTTATGCCTTCTGAAACAGCAAATATGGATGTGTCATACTTTTGATTCATATTATAGTGTATTATTTTAAATACACATTTAAAACACCAAATGCCTGATTCACAATCTGCATTTTGTAAGTACATAAAGGAGTACTACGGTAGCACAAGTCACAAACTCCAAAATGATATTCACCAAACTAGGTGGGACACCATTGCCACTGCCTCAGCTGCTCCTATCTTTTCTGTGTGGATTCCTGCACACAACAGAATATGTCATAGTGGTAAATGTGAGCAGGACAAGGGAAAGTGGCAGAAAAATGGGGAATAGCTATTATTAGGTGGGAGTGGTTTAGGAAAATTTAAGGAAAGGTTGAGGGAGGGACATGCTAATAAACAAGAGAGTAAAACCATTGCTATCAACAAACTACACTTCTAAAGTTACTACAACCTAAAGTATCAATATATAGCTACATGAAGTTAAACAGTATATCATTGTTAATTAATTATTTTATAATTTTAAAATGTAACAATAGACAATTAAAACAACTTTTATTAAAATATTAAAGATAATTATATAATTCAAATTAATTCAACAAAGAACTTTTAAGAAAATGTACAAGCCATCCATGGCTAATTCCATGATTGCAAGTGTATTACTGTATGCCTTTAAATTGATTTTGAAGGCAGAAATGTGCGTGTAGCTGAATTACAGAAACATTCTGCAATTACTACACTGCTCTGTATGGCATGAAAGAGATCTATTTATAATACCACTTGTTAAAAAAACTTCTATATAATTTTGAATGTTATGCCAATCGGCAGAATCGATGTAGAAATATTCAGGGTGCTGGGTACCATAGCATTTTGCCTCCTGGACTGCTCACTGGAACACTGACAAAATGTAACTTTTCTAGCTCTCTGCAATTATTTGAGTTCGTCACCAAAAGGTGGTGCTCTATGGGTACAGCAATGTCTGGATTTATAGACGTGGCAACACTGTCTGTATTTTTTTATTTTTTTTGTTGGAATCAGCATAAGTCCCAATGCTATATAAATAAACGATTTAACTCCACAGTTATAGGAGATGTTATCTTAATCACCAGCTCCCTGTTGGCATCAAAGAGTCCTTAAAGACAAATAGCTTAACACCACCACAAACTTCCCTTCAGCATTATCCTGTACAATCAACGCCGATGTTTTCTACAAAAAATATTTTTGGCAATATAGTACAACTACAACATTTTAACAAAATATATTTTCCCAAAATTACAAACTGCTCCTATACAAACCCCAGTTAATCCTGAGTACTACTTTGTTAGTTGTCCAGAAAAAGTGCCATGGATTAGGGTTGTTGTGGTACATCTGCTGCTAAAGGTCTTCTGACACTTGTGGTACTAAGACATTAACTTAAATCTGATCCCTAGTGCAGTATCTTGTTAAGGATTTTGGGGCCCTGGTCAATACATATTTTCTGCGCCACTATATGGGCCAAATTTGATTTTCCTGATATTTACATTTTCTGTTAAATTAAGCTGGCATAATGCCAAACAATGGCATACCTGAGACCGCAAAATTCCATAAAATGACAGTGGGAAGAGAAAGAGATTCAAAGGCACATGTAGGCAGGGAGGGGGAGAGGATTGCAGGGAGAAATAGAAAAGACAGAGGTTTAAAAGAGAGAACATTCACTTTCCCAGGGGGGGCCTTAGAAGGTAGGGGCCCTGGCAATAGCCCACTTTGCCCATGCTTTAAAACGTCTCTGCCCTGGCGCTCCTTAGAAAAAATCAGTGGCCTCATATGGGACACGTACTTGTTTTTTGTTGCCCATACATAGACGTGAAGAATCACATCTGGAACTACTAAACAGATTCAATCTGATTGAATGGATGATTCCTTTGGTCACTGATACAACTCCTGATGCATTTGCCTATAGCTGTATTTTCAATACTATACACAATTGGAACCTGGACCCAGGATTACTGAGGCTTTGTCCAGGCGCTCACGTACGTGATGCAAAAGGAAGGCTCTTTTTACATATCATTTTAAAAGCCAGCATGCTCGGTGCCACATGGCATTGCTACCCATGCAAAATTCAGTAAATACGGGTCCCCCAGTCTAATGGCATGCACATCATCAAGCTTTTGAAACCGGAAGATAATGCAGAGTACAAAAGAGTGTATTTTGCTCTCTACGAACCAGTAGAGCTCTGCACTTGAAGTAGAAGGTCGGTTTAAGGCTAAATTAAAAATAAACTAGGTTATAGACTTCTTTTATTCATGCAACAACTGACTCCAATACAGTCCATACCGGAGCTGAGTAACTCCTAGGTGTCTCTGTGACTTTAATTTCACGGGGTTTTTCAGGATGGGGCAGGTTTGAGAGCTGTGGAGCTGGGGTGAAGCCAGTTCCAGTTTCTCACTGTGCCTGTCAGTGCTTCATAAAGTGTTCAGATTCTACACTCTTCCGGTCCTTGGTTCTCTGCAGAGCACAGAGAACAATTGCGATATACGTACTAATTGTCATTCCATGAGAAAGTGTGTGACGCTGTCGAAAAAGTGACGGTTTCCAAGGAAAAGAGACTGCAGTGCTTACAGGTGAGTGCCGTGGATTGTGTGCGTGCAGGGATGTGGTAAAATGAAGGAGATGAAAACAAGAGCTCGCAGAAGGAGAGAGTGGATTGAGGTGCTAAAGACAGAAGAGATGCCATTGAGATGGGCACAGAATTTGAATAGAAGGTGGGGAAAGAAAATAAAGACAATATCCTAAAGAATAGGAAACTGAAGAGGAGCGTGGTGTGAAGGGGAGAGCGGGAGTGTTTGAGATATTCCATAATCCAGTTCCAGAGACTTTATTAATGTTTAATTTAGTCTCATATTTTCACCACTGAAACATTTTCCAACCTAATTATTCCCAAGAAAATCATTGCTGTTACTCATTTATTTGACATTATTAACGTAAATCAACAAAGTCAACAGGTCTTGCTTGACCTAGGCGTAAGTCTGTTGTGTTCCATGCCTGAGAAACAAAAATAATGTTCAGGCAGCACCCTGTGTGAAGCATGGGATTTTAGTTTGCATGTTTTAAGGCATGCCCTTAATTACATGGACCGTCCCTTTTGAGAAAATGTTCCTAATTAGTGTCTTTGGCCACGCCCCCTTAAGAACCCACACTCCAGTCTTTTACATCCCACTTAAAACACTTGAATCCCAGGCTACAGTCATAGGTGACAGCAATAACTTGAAGTGCACAGCGGAAAATATATAACGTGGCTATGGCGCTGAAGTGTATGTGTGGTACGTGTTCCACTGTTGCTTTAAACCATTTTATTAAGGATTTTCAAATCCCATTGCGGGAAGCATATTCTGCTGAGTTGTATTTGGAGGCGACCAATGCACAAAGCAAATTATTGTAAGTCATATTAACTACACTTTTAAAGACCGGATACATTAACAATTCAGCATGCAGAAGGTGACAAAAAATGCATGTTGAGAAATAAATTTGTCATCCTGAGTCAAAAACAATTAACGGATCGTGATTAGTGGAAATGTACGTTTGAAAGCGTATTCAGAAATGAGGAACATCTGTCATGGAAGAAAACTGTCAGATTGACAAGTTTATGGTTAAATTTGTGACCATGAGCATTTCTGACTGGGCCATTCAGCAAATGAGGGTGAACTACCACAGACTTTCTGCTGAGCGAAATGTCTTGTTGCGTTTAATGCTCACTGTTGACATCTGCTGTGACATTCGGGTTATGAGTATGAATCTCGGCAAATAGCGGCTATGTGCTTGAAATGGAAACATGGAAGTGCAGGTACTCTGTACCAGAGTACCTGCTTATTTCTGAGAAGTGACGGTACTCTCCAATTAAAAGCATTATGTTTTTCTCAAGAAGTGCAGGTACTCTCCCACTAAAAATAAAAAAGTGCTGGAACTCCGTACTGGACAGTACCGGCCCATTTAAAGCACTGAATAATAGCCAATACGGCATTTTATCCTTCTGAACTTGCTAATTTGAGTAACTGCACACCAGACATTTGCAACGCATAGGGACTGTAAATGGGTAAATTAATTTGCCCGTGTCAACGCAGTTTCATGTATGCAAGCATGTTTCCTTTACTTTTATGTATACATTTTCCACCTGGTGCAATTTCCATATGAGTAAATTCTACTCTTTCACGTACTTACACAAACCCACAACTGTTGACGATTTTGAAGATTACTGTGATACTTTGTAAAACTCTAACAAGTCAGAAATCAACTACAAACATATAACTATATCATTATAGAGCAGACTCGGTCATTTGTCCTTTTTGATAAGAAGCTATAAAATTCAGAAAGCAAGTTTCGGCTGCTCCACGACTGGAGTTCACCGAGAAACGAGTCTCTGCTCTGCTCTTCGTTGCCATGCTTTACATGCTGCTTGGGATGGGCCCATAAACCGCTCTGTGCACCAAATGCAGTGCACGCGAGTACATCAGAAAGTAATTATGACTATATGACATCACTGCAGAAATACAGGGAAGAGAGAGCGAGAGGTGAACTCCTCAGAGATGCTAAAGTATTCCCTTATGGGAAAAGGTTAATGGATGCTTACAGTCTCCGTGCCTTCGTTTGCATGGTGCAACCCGTAATGTGATTTTTATGTCTATAAATAAAGACCAGAGCAGAATAAAATGAATCCACCGAGCTCGCGAAGCGGCATCCTCGGATCTTTATTTACATTAGCGCCAAAGATTTATGAGACACTTACGTAGAATAAGTTGAAATCGCAAAATTTTAGGAGGAATTATTCAAAACGTGGATTATTTTTGGAATTGATTATGCATGCATACCTGATAGGGGAGTCACCTGAGCCTGTTATCCCAGCATGATGAAACATGGCAATTTTATACGTTTCGCTTGCTTGCAGAAAATCATTTCCATGGTTTTGCAAAGGAACGAGTTAGATTTTTTTTTTATATTTTAGACATCTTTGGTCTATCACATGTACAGCACTTTTTAATTTACATTATATTAATTCAGTGTATTAATAATTTATGCACACAATTCTCGTTACTATACACGTAATGCAGAAAAAGAACCCGTCTACTGCTCAGTGAACAGGTGTTGTTATGATCGCTTTCTCAATGACGTGCGCTTGTGATCTATTCCCTTTAAGAGTGAATTTAATTCATTTTAGATAGATACCTGATTTTAGTCCCAGACTTTCCATATTGAGACATGGAACGCTAGTCTGGATTACGAAATATCCCTTTCTTTTTGTGCTAATTGCGTCCTGGAGCTCTAAACCCTCAATTTTGGAAACAACTTTAGCTACTTAATTTCACTCTGCCATTTTATGAACAACCCTAGCTACTTAATTTTACTCAGCCATGGTGTTAGAGCAAGAAAGCAAGACTAGGACTACTATTGTAGTCGTAGTTCACAAGAGTATTGCGAAAACACACATATAATTTAAACTTCTCCAAGGGTCCCAGAGCCAGCACAACCTTGCCCTCTCTTCTTGCTACAGTAAACTCCTCCATGTGCTTCTAGGTCTGGCTAGTGACAGCTTTATCTCTTTGCTTGAGCTCATGTGATATCAAAAGATAATCAGAAAAGGGTTATATGACATCTCAATTTAGTGATTGACTGGTACATAAGATGTTTGAGTACCGTCAGCAAAATAGATTAGAATGACATTTTAGCTGCCCTTGAAGACATCTCAGTTGTTATTCAGTTATGCCCAGACATCCAGAAAGCTCTATTGTGGTGCTGAAGGGCTAGATTGGAACCCAAGGTCCCTGCGACACCCCTAAAAATTTGCACTAGTACTTCTTTCACTTCAGCTACAGTCTAGGGTATCATGGCCAATGCCACAGGCAAGCAAATTCATAATTGAATATGTAAGCATCAGTAGGTAAACTAGGCATCTAATACCTCAGCTGACACTGGATGGTGTTGCCACCATTGCTGCTTCACTGCAATTACAGCATGCATTTATGCAGTATAAATCAGTGATTGCCAGCCTGTGGTCCGGGGACCCCTGGTGGTCCGCAAAGCCTCCTCAGGGGGTCCGCGAGTGCTCAGAAAACTAAATAATATTAACAAATGAGGTCCCCAACTTTCAGTAATGACTCAGTGGGGGGTCCCCGGATTCCAGTAATGAGTCAGTGGGGGTCTCCGGGTACCAGTAATGATAAAGTGGGTGTCCACATAAGTGAAAATGTTGGGAACTACAGGTATAAATTATAAAGATACAGAACCACAGTGCCTTACTAAGTGGAAGTCTGACTGGCAACACTGCTTAACTTTAAGGGTGGAGTACCATATTCCGTTATTAGGTGACATTTTGTATGGTGACATTATTGACTTGTTAAAAATAAGGAAGAAATGGTTCACAACAACTGTGCCAATCGTCAAAAGCTGATGGACATTTTAATTTATTTTTTTGTTGCCACTAAGTTGTGGACCGGTTCACTTCTATACCAAAGTTAATATGATGCTGCGACCTCTAAACAATCTGATATTGCGCATAGGTACCTATATTCGAAAATGTAGTGTATCTCTTTCAACGTAAGGGTTATGTGAATGCAGCCTTACTTATAAAGATGCCAAGCCCCTACCCACATAATGTGGAATGTTTGTGATCACTCCCTGAGGAGATGAAAATGCACTGAGAAATTGTGCAATGAAAATGGTGGTAAATGTATTTATGTTACTAAGAAAAGTATTATTGCTTATACACCAAGTCACCACAGCGCCACTAGTCTTCTAGGCCGACTCTTACCCTTACAGTAGGGTAGATATGAACTACTTACGCCAACAAAAACTATGCTCATGTAGGAAATTGGGGTTTTGTTTGTATTCAGTGCCCCTTTTCACAAGATGAAAACTAAAAATGAGGACAGCCTCCTATCGCCAAGGAGCCACGATCCTCAGGGCAAGACAATACTCAATATGTCCATCTGCTGGCCCCACTCATTGCTATTGCTATAGTAGCAGAGCATATCGATGTGACCAGATGAGGGAAGGTATTGTGGGAGCGCCAAAGAGGTGAAGGAGATATGAATATACAAGGGAAACAGATCATTGCCTACCAGTAAAGCACACACCCCTCTTTGTTACACCTTTACATGCACATTCTCCTGAAAAGGAAAAGTCAGGATCCTTGCTGCTCAGTCTGCTAGGATCTCAGTTTCAATTATCTTCTAAAATAACTGCTCACACAAATAGCTTGGTTAGTTGGGCATTAGCTTTCACTATACTAACATTTCACCAGCACATACCCATTCAGGAACGTACATATCAGAAACAATGGCTGTTTTTTCGGAATGTTCATATTCTGAGGAGTTGTTGAAGCACCTTACTAAAAAAGTCAATTGAAGCATCAATGGTTATTTCCACACGTCATGTTCTCTTTACATTCGATCCTGAATAGCATTTTTCAACTTCACTTTGTTTAGAGGAAGGTCTTTTTCCTTCAATGACATAAGTAACTGTCACTCCCAATTAATCTTAGAAGACCTTTAGCTAGTCTTTTCTCTCTAACTTCCTTCAGTTCAGTATGCATCCTCAAAATCATGAAACATAAGTTTAATCTCAAAAACGTTCTCCATTGCCTTTGCATCTAGTTTCTTCTACAGTTCTCGAAAGTAGGGGCTTGAGATGAAACATAAGACTAAAGCAATTGATCTCTTTATAGAAGACACGACCGTCTCCAAAATAATAGGATCTCAATTTTCAACAATGGGAGGCTCCCAGTGCTTAATTTGAAAAAGAGTAAGTGCTGGGGCCCAATGTTGTATTTAACAGCCCGAGGCCTTCGCTAGTTATCGAATGTCAGGGTTGCACAATACCAAGGCTGCTTAATATTGATTCCTGCTCGTTCCACTTTCATCCAACACCAGGCACCCCCTGTCTCTTTATCTCTCTCTTGCAGGCTCTTTTCCATCTGAGCTAACTGCCTTTGTCGCCATTTTTCGTCTTTTGCTTTCTCCTTCGTTCCCCTTTTGTGTTTTTCTCTCTCTGTCAATGGGTCAAAGTAGTAGGAGGAAACATATGTACTGGGCAACAAAAATACGTGTCGGTGGCCCCTCCTGCAACCACCGGCTCAAATTAGGCACTGGAAGCTCCCAGTGGGGCGTCGGTCTCCTCCGAGCTCAGCGGGTTCGGGTGCATCTCTTCCTGGGCAGTGCCACTTTGACAGGAATGCTCCAAATTTCGCTTTGTGGCAATGTAGTGCAAACGAAATGTTCAGTACTGCATAAAACCAAAGGAATAGCACTAGTGCGACCAGTGAGACCCCTATGTCTTCTCCTACATTATGTGCACCTCTTTGAGTTTGCATTTCTTTGCCAGGTTCAGCAGACAAATGAGGTACTGCCACTATACCAGGAGAAATAGCAGAAGGCACATTACAGGGATGGTTAGCAGAGGCAGCCCTAGATGCAAGCTACAACTTAACACTACACCTGTGTCTGTCGGCAACATGTATTTGAATATTTTTACCTAAACCTATATTTTATGCAATCAATATTAATCAGAATAAGTCATTTTTTGTCAATTTCAATGCGCAAACGACGAGTTGACATAATTATAGTTTAAACAAGTTTAATATCATGTGTGGAAGTTTGTTTTCTAAGATGATTTAGTTATGCTACACTAACGTAACAATGCCATTTTGGATAAAATGTATGCTGTTTCTGTCAAGTAAATCAAAAGAGGGACAGGGAGCTTGGTAAGCTAGGTCCAGCCCCCATGCTCCCAAGTCAGTATAAATAAACTGTAGGGGTGCAGTTCCTCTGAAAGGAGGGAGGGGATGGGTTGTTTCTACAGGAGAATCAGTAGAGGTGACCACTGGGATGCCATGGGGATCCGAATGATCAGATCTGAATGTCCTCCCATACCCCAAGGGTTGTCATGCTTCATCTTTGGGCACTCTTCAACGTGTTGGCACTGCAATACTCAACGGCCCCCTCGATAAGGGCTCTTTGGCGGAGATCTTTTGACCTTTTTGCCATAAGGTGAATGCAAGTGAGGGGAAATAGAAGGTGTAAGGTGGTGTTTAAGTGAATTAAAAGAGCCTAAGGGGTACCAAAGCAGATTTAATAGAGATACCCTTGGCACAATAAAAGCAGGAAAACTATTGTTAGTAATAATGTACTACAAATAGCTATAGTGAATGTTGAATAGGGTTGACATGTTTCATGCCTCAGTGCTTGGAGGATCAGTGGCATTTCATCAGGACTAAGTAACTAGTTTCCCTACACTGGGATGGGACCAGACCGTGTAGTTTCCTATCTCAATAATTGTATATACTGCACCTATTGTGGTGCAGAATCGTGGAGTCCAACATGTAAAGGAACATAAACCTCCGGTACAGGCCCTGCATGGTGTATATGGGGAGGAGAACAAAACAAGACACATTGGCTCACTAATTTAGTAAAGTAGAACAAACAATGAGGAGCATAAGGACATTAGTGATGGCTTCAAACAAAGTAAACATAGAAATAACACTGTCCTTATTTTGGGACGACCATTCAACCAAGTGACAAGACACAAATGAAATCCCTTACCATTATCTCAAAAAATGTGGGGTGTCCATGCAACCCAAATTATCCTTATATGATTATCCAATCCAAATGTTGTGTATGGTCACAAAAAAATCAAAGCAAAGGTATGGGGGGTAAACTTATCCTAAGTTCGAGCGACTGGACCCCTTAGGACATGCATAGGTCCGCGGTTTGCTGCAGAGGAACTAATATGCATAGCAAATCATAGTAGGTAAAAGCAGTGTACACTAAGAGAGTAAGTAATCTCAATGAACAAACTCATGCACTCACATGAGTCTTGCGGGACAGTGCCCATGACCTACCCTCCTCTGTCAACTTGTAGGTCTAGAGGAATGGGAGAGCCAGACAATCATGTTGTCATATGGTCCTCGTATTGGAAACTGGTGTGTCAGTAATTGCTGATAGGTTCACCAATGCTATTGTGGAGGCGTGTATCTACCTTGGCCGATTAACAGCTGAGCCAAGTTAGGCGTGCCCTTTGAGTAAGCCCAGGTGTATTTCCGGAAGTGTGTAACTACTTCTCAAGCGCAGCAGTTGCTGCATGTGTACGCTTCAGCACACCATGGCTGCAGGCTTGGAGGTAAGTGCGGGCACCATCTTAGGGAGGATCTTTATGTTTGTATTCAATGGAAGATGGACTGTTCCCAACAGAGTTACAGCAGGAGATTTTTAGAGCGGTGTAATGAGTGTGTGTATTACAGTGAAAGTGGTCAAGGAAATTTCCTTGGTATATCATTATTTAGTCCCTTGGTGTGAGTAGAGAGAAAGAAGACCCAATGTTGTTCCTTCTGGAACAGGGTTAATTTGTCTCATTGGTTGTTGACCTCAAGGATGGCCCACCTGAGGTCGTCAGTGGGTGCTGAGTTTCAAAAACACGTGAGCTAATTTTAGTGGTACTGCACTGACACCTGATTTTAATACGGTGCTCATTTATTCTGGTCTTAATTGGTCTGGTGGTCATACCAATATAGCAGAGTGTGCAGGGACAGTGGATGAGGTATATGCAATTTTTGGTATTGCAATTTGTATGGTTCAACTGGGTCCAGATGAGTATGTTATCCAAGGAGATTTTCTTTGATACTTTGATACTTCTGTGAGATGACATATACTGCATGTACCACATGGAAAGTGACCAGCGACTGGGGTAGCCCCCACAAAATGCGCGTTCTGACCTAGGGGTAGTTTGAGGTCGAGTATGCACCAAAAGGTCATCCGTCTGTATGAACAATGTCCCATGACAAAAGATAAAGATATCATTGATGTATCGCCGCCACAGTTTGATGTTGGTATTATATGGGTTGGTATCTGTCAGGATGTGTTACCGTTCTAATTCAGCCATGTACAGGCTGGCCAGACACAGAGCAAATGTGCTTCCCATAGATAATTCCTGTACTCAGTGGAAAAATTGGTCCTGAAATTGAAATTGAAAATAGTTTTCTTTTATAACAATGGTTGCACATTCCACGATGAAGCTCACAAGCATATTGGATGTCCATGTTTCTGCACGAAGGCACTCCACTATGATCGCTGACAAAGCATTTTCTGGGGTGTTGGTATATAATGCTTCCACATTAAGGGTCACCAAGAGTTGAATTTCGTCCAATACGTTTGTTTCCTCAATAAGGTTGAGGACATCTCTTGTGTCCTTGAGAGGTGGGGATCTTCTGTACCAGAGGATGTAAAAGTGGTCACAGAAATGGCTGAGTGGTTCCTGCAGGGATCCTTCGCTGGAAACAATAGGTCTACTTTAAGGGGGAGGACCCCTTGTGGGTCTTGGTTAAGATGTAAAATTAGGGCACCTTGGGAGTGCAATTGATAAGGAACTCTGCCTCCTGTCTGGATATCCATTCTTGGGTTTCTGCTGAGCTCACCATCATGTTGATCACAGTTATGAGATTTAACATGAGTTCTCCTATCTTTTGGTAGAATCTTTCATCTACCAGTCGGTGGAGACATTCAGGCCCATATTTATACTTTTTTAGCGCCACATTTGTGTCATTTTTCAATGCAAAATCGGCGCAAATATTCAAAATACAACTGAGTTTGAGCTGATTTTGCGACGCAAATGTGGCGCAAAAAAAGTATAAATATGGGCCTCAGAGTTGTAGTCTATTGTATTCAGAATCACAATGGCACCTCCCTGGTCAGCCTGTTTTATGGTGATGGAGGCATCATTAGAAAGTGATTTCACTGCTATCAGTTCCTAGGTGGACATGTTATGAAAAGGTCTGCTATCCTCCAGTTTCTCCACTTCCTTGAGTATGCCTGTTCATATGTGAGCACTTCATTAGGTGTCATCCCAATGGCAGGAGTGAACCTTGATGGAGCCAGGAATCCGGAGTCAGTTTTTTCCGGATGAGATTTACTGTGGAAGAATGCATGCAGTTGGATTTTTGGGAAAAAACCATGCAGCTCATTTGCCAGGTGGAATCTGCCTTCTGGGAGTGTTGGCACAAAGCACAAGCCTTTTTGTACGACAGTGTTCTCAAAGGGAGTGATGACTTTTCTGGAGAGGTTTTTCATTATGTTCGTGGGTTTGTCTTGCTCCACAGTAGCCTCTGTATTTCAGACTCTGGTTGTTGCCACTAGACTCTTTGTTGGTACGTCCTCTTTTGCCTCTGCCTCTGCCCCAACCTCTGCCTAGCAAATTGGGGTGAGCAAATTGCTGGGAGAAGAGAGGAAGTAGTATTGGGTGGGGGATTTGGTAGTTGAGATTCCACAATGTTTGTTGCCTTGGATAAGGTCCATTAGCATAACCATACATCAGTGGAGGTGGTTCAACTCTGTGGTTGCTAACCCAGCTATCTCCACTAGAGGAGCTACTAAAGGAGTTTTTTTTGTGTTGGCAGGTGGAGGACCCATCATCCGATGAAGACTCTCCACTTTGGGATTGGTATTCCTCTCTTATATAGTGATCTCCTTCTCAAACTTTTTTTATGTCTTTCTGTAATTTGTTAATCTTTAGTTGCGTCAGGTAGTCGCTGTGTTTGCCTATTTTGGAGTTGTTTTGGCTAGATATGTTTTGAATGCCTAAATGCTACTGCCAGCTTTTAGACTGTTCTCTGCGATGGTGATCCTGATCAAAAAGGCATTTGAGAGTTGTTTGGCTGTGTTGATGATCAGGATCCACCAGTTGTTTGTGCATTTCCATTCGATTTGTGACCATCCTCATCTCAAGCCAATGTTTTCTAGGAATATCCTGGGTGCTGTGTTAACAAGGCCATTAGGATGTAGTGAATCCTATCTTGTTTTAATGGGAAAGAGGAGTTAGCTTAGCCTTTGGCTTGCAGACTCGTGCCCCGTCACCCAGTGATTTTACCCTGCTTAGTAAGCTCTGTTGTAGCTCATTTATTTAATTATATCTTTTAAGATGGCTGCCTTGTTTCTAGTTAGGCCAATGTTTTAGTTTCACGTTATCAGTGCCCCCGCGCTAAAGTGTCAATATCAAGTGACAAAGATAAACACATTGTAGGTGTTCACATTAGGCACTTTCCCTCTTCACGCCTACAAGGGAATTGTTTACTTAAATTGCCGTCCCAAGCATTTCTTGTTATCTATTGTTTGGAAACAGACCTACGTCAGGAGTCCGAGCAGATCTGTATAAATGCACCTCACTTATACAGATAGTCAGAGGGATTCCGACCAGATGCCATCGCTGCTATCGATGCTGCACGTCGCCTTGATGCTGACCCTGTCTTTGTGTCCCTACAGAGTCTGAGCTAGAGACCTCATTCTGAGGTAACAAGGGTTGGGGGGCTCTTCTCATGGACATGGCATTGGCAGATTAGGTTTACCACACCTAACTCTCTTTTAGGTTAGAGATTAGGTTCAACGTATTAGGACATTTTATACATCTCATGTCATTACATGTCATTGCAAGATGGTGGGGTTCTTTTTTTAATGACTCTCGTCTTTTACCTTTCTGTTTCTTGCATTGTTGATTATCCTTGTCATTGCAGACCATGCAAGATATCGTAGATTACAGTTTTGTTAAATAAAACCCATTGAATACTTTACTGCACCTCCTTGATTGTCTGTGTTTGATTGAGACATGTTATTCCTGTGAGAAAGGGGTATTCTCTGTTTAACCACAACACTCCCTGGGATGTCACACTCTTGAATTCATATGTAAAGGCTGCTACAAATCACCTTTTACTGTTTGGGTCTTTAGTGGGGTGCTTCTTGTGAGCCAGGAGGGTTGGGACTGCAGTTGTGACTTGTTGTAAGACAAGTATAGTCAACTACAAACATAAGTACTGTCATCCTCAAACCAGCAGTCTTGCCTAGAGCAAGAGTCAAACTACGACATGGCACCACCAACGATGGTGTTTAGTCACTAATTTACGGATACCAAGATTATCATTGTCTCACATACTATAGGAATCCTAAGTACCATTATACGGGGACGTCCGTGGTCTTGGGGAAGATCCTCCTCAGCTGAACAGGGAGAACCTAATTAGGCTGAAGGTTGTTTGAGCTCGAACCATTAAAAGGACTTTTCTTTCCATTTGGTGTTTCATTTCTTTACTAACTTCACAACATGGCTAACGTCACATTCCTGAGAATGCTAGACAAGCATTAACACTACACCTAGTAGCGCAAGAGGGTGGAGATGTTACATTCATAGGTGAAGATAGTGAAGCTTATCAAATACATTTTATTTTATTCCTGGGTTCACTTTCCTAAAGAAGCCAACACTACATTCACATTCCACACATACAGAATTGCAAATGTACCTCAACGGTACCAAGCATACCAGTATCATGAAATATTGCTCACTTATTAGGAGCATCAGAACTGGTTTGAAGGCATCCTACCACATGGGATACAACCCATGAGATTAGGGGACATATGTACGAACACATTTTCCCATAGACACAGAATGGGTAAAACCCTTTGCTACATCTGGCCCTAGGTCTCTTAGTTATTGATGGTCCTACATGGCCTATGTTTGCCACATACACACCTCATCCAGGAATACAAAACATGCAGGCAGCAGATCTGCACAATTTACACATTGAGCTAGTAACACTTTACAGACGAATTGTTCAGTTTGTGAAGCGAACTCTGAACACTATAACAGCGCATTCAGCACCACCAGCACCTGCTGGATTCCAATTTGCTACTGGGATTAATCCACAGGCAGTACATACTATCATCGGTAAGGTACCCACAGAATGAGAGAAAATTCCATTCTGGATAGCCCAAAAAACAAATCAGCTGGAAGCTGTGTTTCCCCATACGGGACCAAAGGAGAAACAGAATTTTCAAAATGTGCTTGCCCTTCGGAATGGTTCCCTCGGTGGCTGACTGCACCACATGGGGTACAGTCTTCACTGCAATTTATACTTCCACACATGGTACCCTGACACTTGCCAAGTTACTGGAAGTGTTAAAACAAATTCAGAATGAGCATGGGGCTGCACAGCCCTAGGTTTGGGGATGAAATTAATGCGTAACTTTGATGCAGTCTCCTCAATCATACTTATCAATATTAAAGATGAAGCGGTAGCACTGGCTATTCGCCAGCGCCCTGGGGAGATTACGCATTTGGACCAGGAGAAACAGCTACAGAAAATTATTTCCGACACCTATACCAGTATAGGACAGGATAGTCTGGGAGCCAAGCCGAAGAAGCTTGAACTACAGAGTACCACCCCTAAGGAAGGTACTAAACAAGCACAGGAGGTTTTGAAGAAGCGCTGGGATAAACAAAAACTATTTAAAGATAGACGGAATCAGAGAGCAGATTCTCCACAACGAGAGAACTCCGACAGGACATATACTCTCAGAAAATATAAAAGCTCCTGACAGATATACTGATTCACGTCCCTCTCGTTCCTTTCAGGGCGCACCGGATATACGTAGCGAGCGAGGGGGCTGTCCTCATCGAAGTCCTGAATACATGAAACAGAAGAAAGGCTCATCACAGTCTTCAGACACAAAAGAAGATAAGTCTCCACAACAAAAGCCACAGTTTAAAAAGAAAAAGGTGGCAGCACTGTCAATTAAAAATGCCAGTGCACTTTAGAACATTGCTGAAGAACAAGACGTGGGCAGTGACACTGTTAGACAGCGCAGCAGGAGTCACAATATGTCGCCAGAGTCTGAAAGATCATCTGGATGCGACAGCAACTAGCGATTTCATTGCAGTTGAGACTGCGGATGGACGCGTCCTTCCACCTGACAGGGTTTATGAGTTATATATCCAAATTGAGTGAGATGTAGAGCGCACCATTGGTGTGATATTCTGGGATGAACTTATTTGTGATATCCTACTGGCCAAAAGGGACTGGCCTCCAGAGAACCTCCGTAAGCTCTCACATGGGGAAGAAGTCATTTTGCCTTCTTTCTCTGATCTTGTTCCAGAAGCGGTAAAACAAACCTACACTGTCAATTGGACTTTAGCACAGGCACCTGCGTTATACCACAATCATGTAGGTTGGAACAGGGATTCTCCTTGCCATGCAATACCTATCAGGTCTACACCACAACCTCAGCCACAATATCCTCCTAAACATGAAGTAAAAGCTCCAGTGAGGAAAATCCTCACTCAGCTTGAGTAACAGGGTGTAATTGAGCCCTGTGTCTCTGCAATCAAGAACCCGTTATTCTCCGTTGCAAAGACAGACCATTCCTTCAGAATAGTCTTAGATTACAGACATTTAAACAGTCATACATGCACATACGCTATACAAAATTCACATAGCACAACACTAATAAACAACATAGGGCCTCATTACGACCCTGGTGGCTGGCGGTAACACCGCCAACAGGCTGGCGGTGTACCGCCAGTGTATTATGACCATGGCGCATTAGCCACAGTCATACCGCCAGCCCCTCCAACATACCGTCATAATCGCTGCCCTGGGGATTATGAGTCCCCAACCGCCAGCCTGTCCATGCCGGTAAACACCACCATGGACAGGCTGGCGGTAAGGGGGACTTGGGGTGCCCCTGGGGGCCCCTGCACTGCCCATGCACTTGGCATGGGCAGGGCAGGGGCCCCAAGGCTCAGCCCCATCATGCATTTCACTGCCTGAATTTCAGGCAGTTAAATGAGTGACGGGTGCTGATGCACCCACTGCATATCAACATTGCCGCCGGCTCCAATATGAGCCGGCTGCAATGTTGATGTGAGTTTTCCGCTGGGACAGCAGACGGAAATGCTATTTCCATTTGCTGGGCCAGCGGAAAATTCATAATAGGGAGTCACAAATACCGCCAGCAGGCGGTATAGTGGCGCCCGTGGCTTCTGCGGTCTTTTTGAAAGACCACCGAAGTCGTAATGAGGGCCATAGTGTGCAAAAATTACAAAACAACCTTGGATATTTCCAATTTTTTTTCTGCCAAAACTTAGCAC
The DNA here is from genome assembly GCF_031143425.1 of Pleurodeles waltl. Taxonomy (NCBI): domain Eukaryota; kingdom Metazoa; phylum Chordata; class Amphibia; order Caudata; family Salamandridae; genus Pleurodeles; species Pleurodeles waltl. The sequence continues at coordinate 565,126,148 of NC_090444.1, forward strand.
ATGAAAGTCGGGACCTGAGTGCATTCTCATTTGGCTCACAAAAACGCTTCTGCCGTTTGCCCCAAGACTACAAGAACAGCCTAGAGCTATTTTCAGCTTGAGTAACATCAATATTACATGATATTGATCCTGAGGCGTTGTCTTACGTGGATGACATTTATCTCACAGATGATGACCTCATCATTCATCTTGCCAGGGTCGAATGGATCGTTTTAGGATTCGCAGCCCTTGGCTACAAATGTGATTTTATAAAACTAGCATAGCCTTTGTCAGCTTATTGTTCCTGGGATACAATCTATCAAACAAGGTAAAGAGCTTGGCCCGCACTTTCTAGAAAAACACTCTCAAGAAGCCAGAGTCTTTACTTGGTTTCTTTAATTTTGGAAGAACTTACATTCCTGATTATGCACAACATATCTAGCCACTTTATGACTTAATACGCCCTGATTTTTCTAGCTGACACTGGGCAGTTGAGAACACACGCATCCTTAGGGAATTGCAACAGGACATGCTAGAAGCAAAACACTTGCACACCCGTCACAACAAAACAAATTTGGTCATCAGAATGTTTGCTTGTGCCATTGGGTTCACTTATGTCACCTTTAACGAGGGTGACACTGTGCCCATAGCATATAAATCAGAATTATACTCCAATGCAGAACAACGTTTTGCACCTACAGAACAAAATCGAACTGCAGTTCAGATAGCTGTCACTAAGGAGAGGCCACTTGCCCAAGGCAAATTCCTTACTGGTGTTACCCCGGTGTCAGCCTTAGAGGCCGTCACCAAAGCAAGCGTTCCAAACGCTAAAGCATTTATCCACATTGGATTCAGTGGGACACCTCCCTGACTGCCACCAATGTTGACTACATCTTTGATCCAAAACTTCAGACACAAGAATTTCTCCAATATGAACAGGTGTACCCCACTCCTCTACATATTTTGCCATTGGACAGATACCATACTGTCATATACATGGATGGTTCAGCACAACCAGCTGTAGATACCAAACATCATTATTCAGCTGATTGCGCAGCCGTGAGCAGAGTGATGAAGGGTGGAGTATTCCACCCTCACAATACCTACACGCAGACCTTAGGGAACTGCACAGCTCAGCTGGCTGAACTTAAAGTCCTTATTTTAGCACTAGAACACACAGAGCCAGGACTACTGACTATAATTGTCTGTGATTCATACTACTGGGTTCAGTCCTACAATGATTATTTAAATCATTGGCAGTTGAACGAATTCAGACATTCAAAAAGGAACACCATAAAACACAGAACTCTGTGGGGGAGGGTGGCTGATCTCAAGGATAAGCTACCTTGTAGTACATACATTGGGCCACCAATGTGTAGGAGTACACATTAACGGCAATGCTTTGGCTGATGAAGCGGCCAAATATGCAGTAGCTATGGCTTCTGTGGCTGCAGTGACTCATTTTCAGAAGAGATTGGATAATGAAATTCTGACTGCCGTGAAAGCTTGGGATGAAGGCAAGTCTCTTCCAAACGGATACCCTACAAAATACTCTTACCATATCAGTGCAGAGAATTATGCTTATGCAACAATTTCTGCGGTCGGAGATCGAGTGATCCCCAATCAAGACCAGAGATTAGATCTAATAAAAGCAGCACATGATGGTGTTGCTTCTGCTCATGCTGGTATTTCAGCCACAGTAACAATCTTACAGAAATACTTCTGGTGGCCAGGTCTATACAAACAGACAAAACAGTACATCCTTTGTTGTGACATTTGCCAGCAAATTAAGGACTCCAACATCAAACGCCCACCACAGACATCCCTCTTAGTGTCCAACAGGCCACTACAATGTGTGTACTTGGACCACTGTGGTCCAACCTAATGGTGTATACAAGTACATCTTAGTCGCTGTAGATTCTTGTTCTAGATTCCTGTGGGTATGGCCTCAGCGGTCTGCTGACGCTTGAGCTGTTATAAAAGACTTGCTGATCTTTATCGGTACATATGCGGTTGCAGCATTCCATTCGGACCAGGGCCCGGCCTTTGTTTCTAAGGCATTCAGGTACACCATGGGGACGATGGGTGTTGAACTCCATTACTCCTCACCATACCATCCTGAGGGAAATTCAGTTGTGGAGAGGAGGAGTCATGATCTAAAGCAGTCCTTAACAGCTAGAGTATTAATTAGGTTCTGGCCGCAGTTGGCTCCATCACCTATGTGGGGTCCCGAGAGCAATGAATAATCTGACAAGACGTTCCTTGGGGGGATGCACTTCTTATGAAATTCTCTTTGGGATACATATGTATGTCCCAGATCTTGATGGCCCTGGTTTGGTGGCGGCAAATACACCTTTTGACATAAATGAGCGTCTCACTGTTTTACAGGAGCTTCACTAATTTCGTGATGATAAATCATCCATCAGTACTGCCACTTTAGGAATAAGGGATTTGCCAACTACTTCCACTGTCTTGATTCCTAAAGTCGGGGATCTGGTTCGTGAGGAGATCACCATGAAGAAGGAATTTGGTCCGTCCTACAGAACACGGGTCGCAGTCCTGGGAGTACAAGGTACCAGAACTGACATCTTACCTCTGTTGCCTGGTTCCAAACAAAGAGATTAATTTCCATTGACAACATCAAACTTCACCATGTGGCAGATCCTGCACAGTAGACCCAGAGGTACCTTGCGTAGTTCCTGGTCCCCTCTCACTACCCAACAGGACATACCTTTTCAAAACAGAAACAACATTACCTCTAACTACACAAGCATGTCCAATGATGCTACAAATACCTCTTAGGCCATGGGGAGGGCAGAAAAAGAGCTCTTGCTGATTCCAGTTACCACTTCAACTGCAGCACCTGTCCAAGATTTGGCGTTTTTTTACACCAACACAACACAGACTGATGACACGGTCTACTATGAGTCTCCACACAAAGTCGATCCATCCACCAGTAACGCACCTGCTCCTGCATTTGCAGAGATTGCTTCTGGTTACTTCATCGACATTGATGAGTTTTCTTCAGACTCATCCACTCCTGTAATTGAAACTGTTTCAAAGACATGTAAGCTGTATTTATGGCTTAAAAATAACGATTTAATTCACCCATGGAACTATTTGTGGTTCTGCTTGACATTTTTTGCATAGTGGATGAGGTCTTAACTCCATATCATTCCTCATATAAGGTCCAAAGAGACTTGTCCTTGTGAACCTTTCAAATGTACCGATTCCTGATGGGATTGTGTGGGACAACGTTCCTTTTGATATATACTGAGGTCATTCAAATTCCCTATGTCTTCAAAATCTCTATGACTGATGTAATTACACCGGGTGTTGTATCTGATGACTGGGATGTCCAGACGGTTGATTCTATGTTAACTGAAATGAAGGACTATTCAGTATTTGGAAGTGATGATGTATACACAAATACAAATAATTATGGGGAAATGTTCTGCCATAACAACTTAGGACATTACTACCTGCACCATGCTACTGGACATTGACCAGTACTTAACTGCACACAGTGGGAACACTGTTCAACACCACCTGTGGGGAGCCCAAAACGTTATTCAGATAAATGTACTTAATTTTCTGGGCATGCCAAAAAACATCTAGAATCATATTATTTCAAATTACTTCCTTCAAAAGTTAAGAAAATTTGGTTAACTGACACAAAAATGATTTACGAATACTGGAGGAACACTATTGATATAAAAAGTGCATGGAGAACACAAGATTGGCAAATACAGGGTAGGGAAGCTTTATTTAGACCATGCCTGTTTCCTGTGCAAATAATATTTTTAAATGATACCATTCAACAGACATCTTGCCTGGGAGTAACAAAAATGAAATAAATAAATACGTCCAGTATCCCCACACCGGCAAAGTTTAATAATTGTCAATCCGTCCTGAGTGTCACTGAGGAAGAACTAGATGCAAAGGTTCAGGCTGGTACCTATAATTCTTCACTTTCCGGGTGGTTACTATGACCAACAGATACAAATGGGTGTCAGGCACATTTTGCGAATTCCTCAGGGGGCTTAAAAATTAGCCGGCCAGACCCTCACTTTGTCTCGGGTCAACACACGGGTATAGTTACAACATACAGTGTGGGTAAACTGTGCCAACAATGGGTACAGACTAACAAGTTAAGCACAGTTAAGGAATATCTTAATACTCTTTCTGAGGATAGAGACCTACAGGAATATTTGATAGGTCCTAGAAAGCCACGCTCTAAAAGATTAATCTATGATATATATAATGAAATCTGGAAGCTCTCTCAAATAGAAGCTGCTGCATGTTTAAGGCAAATAGACAAGGAAAACTTATAAAAGGTTTTAGCTGTTGTCGATAACGGCATGCACACTCTGTCCAACAGGATTCATTCCCTGACAAACACAGTATCACCTGCGATAGTTATCATTCAGACAGACATGTCCCTTTTATATCATGGGCGAAGTCAGCTGCATTCGATCATGCAGTTAGGTTGGACGTAACAGACTTTGAAAAATGGCCGAGTTCCATGGAAGTACATTTACGGTACTGAATTGTTCACTGCTTTTAATTTATCCAAGGAACAACAGACAATGGCTAAAAGGGAAGCGAGTTTCACCATGCTTCACATAGAGAAGTTACAGAAGTTGCCTTTCACAGTTGGAGAGAGTCCTTTAACAGTATGGCTTGTAGATGGCATTTTTTATCTGCCCGTTTCCGCTTTTTGTTTTTTTAAATGCCTGAAGAGCAACTAGGCGATAGCTATATTAAAGAAGAGTGGGAGTTGCCCTTTAAATACAAATGTGTAAATGGCGAAACAGAGGTCTTTCTCAGCAGAAGCGAATGCGCGACTACTGTTAGTCATTCAATGATCTGCAAGCAGGTGTCCCTTCAAGGACTTTGTAATGAGGGGGTCACAAACATAGCCTGTTTTTTGAAGGGTACTCTTGTCCCTTTGATTTGACCAGCATTTCATGTACTTTTGAATGGAAGTTATGTGGTGCTGAGTGAACAAAGCTGTTGTGGAATGAGTCCAGGATTTGCCTACGCAATTTCAGTCTCTAAGGTCGTTACGTGTTTTGGACATGTTTTATTTTCCCCCCACACAAGAGATAAAAGTATCAGAAATGTGGCCTCACATTGATACTGCTTATGTAAATTATGACAAGCTGAGCAGACTGAATGCGCTACTGTTCCAATAACAAGTTGCGTTGACATCAGCTAGAGAAACATTTGCTCCCCAGATTGCGAGATCATCAGCCGAGATACAATCCCTATTAAATACCAACTTCCCCAAACACTTTGAAGAGCTGGTATCCAGAATTTTCAACGCCTCAAGCACTATGGGGATTGTGCTTTTCTTTAAAGCTGTTGGGTCTGGATTTGTGTCCATCTTCCAGACTGTCTTTGGTGTCATTCCATCGCCCATCCATTCACTCTTTTCCATTGTGTTTGGTGGCTTTCCTATAATTTTGGCATTAATAGACGGAATACTGCTGCTATTTCTTCTGATTTGCAGTGGTTGTGTCTTTCCAGCTACACGAAGCAATGGAGCCAATGTCACCAGCTCAACTGTGCTGTGAACGCAAGGTTCAGGTCTTTAATGCTCCATTGCTGGAAGAATTTGAGCGTGACAGGTCATTGTCATCTCAACCACTCCTATGGTGTGTGCAACCAGTCTTTTGCTGCATATGGTGTCTCTTTGAACATTTGCCTACAATGTGTCTTGCTGTTATGCCAGTGCCTCCTGTGAACGAAGCACTGCTGATGTCCCCGATGAGGGTTAATTCCCAGTCGTGCCCCTTGAGAGGAAGGTTGATTCACAAGGCCACCTATGAGCGGCCCTTGGTGAATGATCTGGCTCTTTTTGGCACTGTGAAGAGTGTCACTCCTGCAGGTGGACCTGCAAAAGAGACTGCCATTCACTACTGCTCCATGAATCCGTCTTCCTGTCCTTTGGCATGCAGACTCATGCCCTCATCACCCAGTGACTTTTACCCTACTTAGTTAGCTCTGTTTTAGTGCATTTATTTAATTATATCTTTTAAGATGGATGCCTCGGTTTTAGTTCGGCCAATGTTTTAGTTTCACACTATCAGTGCCACTGCCCTAAGGTGTCATGATCAAGCAACAAAGATAAACAAACTCTATGTGTCCACATTAGGGGGCATATTTATACTCTGTTTGCGCCGAATGTGCATCAAAACTTTTGACACACATTTGGCGCAAACCTTGCCCCATATTTAAAGTATAATGCCCGACCCCGCGGACATCAAAAAACCTCAGTGTGCGTCATTTTTTGGATGCGTGAAACCGCCTTGGTTAATGACATGCAAGGTAGGCGTGCCCGTACAAAAAATAACTTTAATGCCTCTGCACCTTATTTATACTCCTGCATCATTTTGATGCACGGGAGGGGGCGGGCCTTAAAAAACGGCGCACAGCCTGATGTGCACTGTTTTTTAACCCCTTGGTGGGGGCAGGTGTTAAGGGACCTGTGGGCTCACTTACATGGTCTCAAACCATGGAAGCAGTCCAGAGGTGCCCTTCCCTGCCCCCAGGGACACCCCCTGCCACCCTTGCCCACCACAGGAGGAAACCCATGGATGGGGGACCCATCCCAGGTATGTACAGGTAAGTTGTGGTAAGTATTTTTTTTTTTTTTTCAAAGTGGCATAGAGGGGCCTAACTTTGGCCCCTCTACATGCCACTGTGCCCAATGACCATGCCCAGGGGACAGAGGTCCCCTGGGCATGGCCATTGGGCAAGGGGGAATGACTCCTGTCTTTGCTAAGACATGAATCATTTCAATAGGGGGGGGGTGCGTCAAAAAATGGCAAAAGTCCGGTTTGAGCCATGATTTTTGACTCACACCTGACCTGCACTATTTTATGACGCACAACCCCCATTTTCCCCTACGCGGGCGCTACCTGGTTTGAGTCATTTTTTAAAACTTTGACCAGCCCGCAGTGCCGGCTAACGTAAATCCTTAAATAAGGCGCCCGCATGGCGCGTAGGAATGACGTTAGCCGGCGGTAAATTTTTTGACGCAAACCAGTGCCGGTGCTGGTTTGCGTCAAAAAGTATAAATATGGGCCTAGGTACTTTCCCTCTTCATGCCTTCAGGGAATTGTTTCCATAAATTGCTGCCCCAAGCATGTATTGTTATCTATTGCTTGGGAACAGACCTACGTGAGGGGCCCGAGCAGATCTCTAAAAATGCACTTCACTTAAACAGACAGTCAGAGGAATTGCGACCAGATGCCATTGCTGCTAGCAATGCTGCACGTCGCCTTGACACTGACTCCAACTTCGTGTCCCTACGGAGTCTGAGCTAGAGACCTCATTCTAAGGTAACGAGGTTTCGGGGGCTCTTCTCATGGACATGGCATTGGTAGATTAGGTTTGCCACACCTAACTCTCTTTTAGGTTAGAGATTAGGTTCAACATATTAGGGTATTAGGACATTTTATACATCTTATGTCATTACATGTCATTGCAAGATGGTGGGGATCTTTGTGTTAATGACTATCTTCTTTACCATTCTGTTTCTTGCATTGTTCATTATTCTTGTCAATGCAGCCCATGCAACTTATTGTAGATTGCAGTTTTGTTAAATAAAACCTATTAAAAACTTTACTCCATGTCCTTGATTGTCTGTGTTTGATTGAGATATGTTGTTCATGTGAGAAAGGGATAATCTCTGTTTAACCACGACACTCCCTGAGATGTCACACTCTTGATTCTGTGCATAAAGGCTGCTGCAAATCACCTTTTACTGTTTGGGTTCTTGGTGAGGTGCTGCTTGTGAGCCAGGGGGTTTGAGACAACAGTTGCGACTTGTTGTAGGACAGGCATAGTCACCTACAAATATAAGTACTGTCATCCTCAAACCAGCAGTTTTGCCTAGAGCAAGAGTCAAACTACGACAAGGAGCTATACTGACTCTAAGGTATTCAGTCATACCCTATGAAACCATTACCCTTCAGTCCCAGTGAAGGGCAAGCTTGATCAGTTGTTTCTTAAGGGCAACCACTGAGTTCCAGTCTTCACTATGTCTATTGGTAGGAGCACTCCCGTCCGCCCCTAAAAGGGAGGGTGTTTTAAGGTTTCAGCTACGATGTTGTCATTGTAGCTGAGGTCTTGATTGTCATTCATGGTCGAGATATGGGTGACCGTGTGTCTAGTCAAAGAGGAAAGGTAAAGGTGTTGGGCGAATGTAGGGATTATCTAGAGGAACATGTGATAGGTCCTTCACACGCGGGAGAAGAGCTGGTATCACAGATCACGAGCTCAACAGGATCTGTAAGACGGATTCTCTTGGATAGTCCCACAGTTGGGCTGCCATACATAGACAAGTAAATCAAAATAGGGGCAGGGAGCTTGGTAAGATGGTCCAGCAACCATGCTCCCAGGTCAGTATAAACAAACTGTAGGGGTGCCGTTTCTCTGATAGGGGGATGGGTTGTTTCTACAGGAGAATCAGTAGAGGTTACCACTTGGATGCCGTGGGTATCTGAGTGATCAGATTTGAATGCCCTCATATACCCCCAGGGGTGTCATGCTTCATCTTTGGGCTCTCCTCGTCAAGTCGGCACTGCAATACCTGACAGGCCCCTCGATTGGGGCTCTTTCAGAAAGATCTTTTGATCTTTTTGATGTACGATGAACGCAAGAGAGGGGGAAATACAAGGTGTAAGATGGTGTTTAAGTGAAATAAAGGAGCCTAAGGTGGACAAAAGTAGATTTAATAGAGGTCCACTTGACACAACAAAAGCCGGAAACCTATTGTTATTAAAAATGTTATAGAGATAGCTATAGTGAATGTTGAATAGGGTTAACATGTTTCATGCCTACAGATTATTTATGATGTTTCTGTCATTGACTCCTATATTCACTCCCTCCCATTCGGTTCCACATGCATCTTCTCTCCTCAGAAGCTCCACAGAGTAAAGACAGCTCATGTAGTGGTTTTTTCCTAAGGAACTGAATAGACATGAATACTTTCAATCAATTTTCTAGTGGTCCTGATCTGTTGGAACTTACAAGGTCTTTTCGCTCCAGATGGCAAGAGTACGGAAGATACTGGGTGCTTTGTTAAAATGGGATAGTGCTTAATTGTGAAGCTAATGAAGTTCACATTTCTGATTTACTAAAGAGCTGTTACTTATGATCAAACCATGATGAATTTACTGTTTTGCTAATCTATTATGCGAAAATTGTGTACAAGAACCCCTTGATTTTGGCAGTGAACCAGAAGATTGTGATCTTTCCTTGCCAATACCCATACTGTCCAAACCTTTTTGGATTTTGCTACTCATTTGGGACATAGAATGATTTCAAATTTGTAACTAAACTATATAACTCTGCATTTGAGCCTTAATGGCATTTATTGGCATTTGTTCTGTAACACTTGATTTTTTGATTTTTGTAAGAAAATCCTTTCTTTTGCTACTCTGCCCAATTAATGTTAGGGAGGATACGTTTTGTGCAAAGTCTTATAGTGGGAGAACTGTCTAAGGTAACATTTCTGGGTACTCAAATTTTGGGGTGTTTTGAATATTGAGGAATGGTTTTCTTCCCACCATGTCAACATGTTGGAGAGCATCAATAGCCACCCACTCGTTGTTGAGTGTATTCATTAGGTGCATAAATTAAGATATCAATTATTCCTCTTGTCTTTTAATCGAAGCCATCCACATGCTTCTGTTCAGGATATCACTTCTCATTTCCAATAAGTCATGTGCATAGGGGGTTTCACCTACACAATGGCATCTTATTGTCAGTTGTAAACTATCTCTGAGTTGCTTCAGACGGGTTTTGCAAATTGGCGACACTTTATTATTGTTGGGTGAGTGTTAGTCTGCTTCTTTCAAACACATCTCTATTAAAACATAAGCAAGTAAAAATAAAAAAAACGAGGGAAAGCATCAACGAACGTGTACCCTTTTGCACAAATAGTCATTATTTATTTAAAAGTGGATTATAGCATTTTCATTTGGTTCTGAAATGATGCCACATATTTTAACACATCCAAAAAAGAGCTGATAGGTCAACCTAGTTCAATTTTATTTTAGCTGGATTTCTGTGCAGTTGTAAGTTTTAAATTTTAATATGTTCATATAATTTGTTCTTGCTTTAGATGTCTAGTATTACTGAAGATGAATTAGATCAACATACAATCACAGTGCCTCCATTATGGCATTTAAATCGTGCTTCCAGAGATCTCACCGTTCTTTTAGCTTTGCCCAGAGATGTCGGTCTCATTCATACTGCTGAAATGATTCACCACTTCTCTGCAGTCTCTTGATGTTTGCTTTACAGCCATTGATATTTCTTTTAACGAAAGTCACGATTAAATGTATTTAAATCCATATTTCGCTGTACTGTTCCTCCATCCCTCTATGCCCTTTCATGCCACTTTCATTAGCACAAGTACTGATTCTTTCACTTTGACCACTGACAAGAGCACTTTGGGCAATCCTCCAGCCCACCAAAAGTATTCTAGATCAGTACGGATGCAGTATTACAATCCATAACTACGTGTACAAAGATGCAGTACCAAAGGATGTTATTAGGTGGAGTCTTGCGAAGGTACAGTACAACATGCTGTTAGTAGGTGACGTTTTGTAGCCTGAAATTATTGAATTGCAGTGATAGTAGCAAAAATGACCCGTTACTAATTTACTTTTACGGCCTGTTATCTTTCCCGGGTTACTACACAGCACACAAATGCTTTTTCATCATGGCGGCTAAGCATGCAAGTATTGTCAAAGCTTGGCTATTTGCATTGCTTTTTATATTTTATGAGATATTGTTTATATATTAAACAATGAGGAAGAAATAGAACTGGTTCATTTTGGTGCAATGTCAATATATTTTGTAAACGCTCATTTTGGTCTTGTGGTGTCCACCTTGTTGATAAATCTCTTGTCTTTTTGGAACTCTACATTATAACATACTTCTGAGTATTCAGTAGTCTTTTTTGGTGATTGGTTTTCACAATACTTTTGCTATTTTAGACACCTTTTGCTGTCTCTGGCCTTTTGATGTCCCACTCCACAATTCCAGTACTGCTTGTTTTCCTTTGATTGCTTCTTGGAGTGCAGTTCCAATCTTTCACCTTGCAAAAACCATGATCAATAGCCTAGCCAACACATTGGAGGAGGCCAAGAGGAGCGGGTCGAGCATCGGAGGAAGTTTGTATGTTGCTGTAGTACAAAGAGCAGGTCAGGCACTGCGGACAGTCATAGCTGTAGAGTAAAGAGTGAGTCAGGCATTGCGGACTGTTGTTGCTGTAACTATGAGTTGGCAGTAGTTGCAGGCTGTCATTGCTGTAGTGCTAAGTGGAGGTCTAGTGTTGCCGGTCTTCGTTGGCAGTCACTGTGAACACAAAGTACAGGTCTCACCGGAGCTTCTTGATAGCAGAGGCTTGCCACTAATGGGCATGTTCACAGTTGCAAGGACCCCAAACTTCAGGAGTTTAATATTTTCTTTAGAAGGATTACTAGTTTTCTTTCTGAGACAGCAAGTCCTTCTAACCATAAGGCAGTCCTCTTGAAGCAGGACAGACCTTCTTCTGTAACTCCCACAGGTCCCGGAGTGTTCTGATGAGTGGCTCTGGAGGTCAATCAGTATACCGCGTGCCAGCCTTTTTGCTGGGGGACTTCTAACCCTACCCCCACATCTGGTTCCGGAAAGTTCTTCTGCTTCCTTGTCAAAGCTCCAAGCTGTCTCGGGCTGAGAAAAGGAAGGGCTGGGCTGGTATCAGGCTTCTCTGTGAGTTCAAATCCTAATAGCAGAGCCATTCACAGCCATATGTCCCAATGCACTAGCAGAAGGCACACTTGGTTATGACAAGAAAATGCCAACTTTCTAAAAATTGCATTTTCAGAATTGAGGCTTAACATCCTACTTTACCATTAAATAGGTTTTTAAATTACAATTTATTTGAGTCTAAACAGCATATCTCTATCTTCTCTCAATCGGCAGAAACACCCAGATCTTTATTTTTATCTTTATTTTATTTTTGTATTATGTGGTGAGTGACTGCTTAGGCAAGGCTCGCTCCCCTGGGGACAAAATTAATTTTATGCCATTTCTGCCCCCTTTAAGGGCAGATCAGCATATTTTTATTAGGCCAATCTGCCCCTAAGGGCGGCAGAAACCACTAAACATCAGGGATTACTTTTTGTCAGGTTCATGTGAGGGGAGGGACCCCTAAGGCAAGGGTCGTTCCCCTAGGGGGGAAATTTATTTAATTTGGGGGCAGATTAGCCTATTTTTATTAGGCTGATTTTCCCCCAAGGGAGGGCAGAAACCACTAGGCATTGTGGATTTTTTTTATGCCAATTTCACGCAAGGGGAGCAACCCCCTAGGCAAGGGTCACTCCCATGAATTTTCTTTAGGCCATTTCTGCTCCCATTGAGGACAGATTGGTCTATTTCTATTAGGGGGGCACATTACTGTTGGCCATATCTGCCCCTCTTGGGGGCAGATTGGCCTATTTCTTGAAGGCCATTCTGCCCGAAAGAGGGGCAGAAAGCCCACCAGAGACCAGGGAAGATTTGTTTTTTCAAAATAAGAGGGTGGAGGTATGGTCACACCCCCACCCTAAATAAATGGTGCCAAAGTGGGCATATTGGGCAATTACCCCTGATCCACACACCCAGGGGGCGGGAGGATGCCAGGGAATTAAAAATAAACAGAAAATAGTGGTGGTGGCTGCCAACCAGTATGGGCCTGGCTATGCCCCCCCCCAACTGAAGGGGGGATAACAGTCTTTCAGCTCTCCCCCACACACTAAAAGATCTTATCCCACGGTAAGCTAGAGGACATTTGATTATTTTGGGTTTTGGTTTTACATTTGGGACATGAGAACTCGGCTAACTATCAAAATCATCCCATTGGAATGGTGAGGGTTGCACTTTTTGGACTTCGGGACGCTGCCATGTAGAAAAATCCCAAGACCTAGACACATCTGAAAACTAAACATCTGGGTGAGTCCAGAGTGGTGTGCTTCACATGCACCCCACACCATTTTCTTACTCACAATGCCCTGCAAACCTCCAACTTTGCTGGAAATCACACATTTTTCCTACATTTTTGTTATGGAACCTTCAGGAATCTGCAGGAATCCACAAAATTCCTTCCACCCAGCATTGTTGCATCTATACCGATAAACATTCTGCCCCACTTGTCAGCCTATAAATGTTTTTTTTTCAAACTGCCCTTTTGGAGCCGCTTTGGTTCCCCTCTCAATTTTGACATGTTTTTGGCTCTTCCCTGTCACAGGCCCACCTACACAAGTGAGGTATCATTTTTACCGAAAGACTGAGGGGAACGATGGGTGGTAGGAAATTTGTCCCGATGTGGTGATCCCACTCAAAAATGTGTGAAAATTTGATTCTTTAGCTAAATTTAAGGTTTGCTGAGGATTCTGGGTAAGAAAACATTGGGGGATCCAAGCAAGTCACACCTCCCTGGATTCCCTCGGGTTTCTAGTTTTCAGAAATGTTTGGGTTTGGTAGGTTTCCCTGTATGGCTGCTGAGCCCAGGACCAAAAACGCAGGTCCACCCGCAAAAACAGGTAGTTTAGTATTTGATAATTTTGATGTGTCCACATGGTGCTTTGAAACATTTCCTTTTGTGGGCACTAGGCCTACCCACACAACTGAGGTACCATTTTTATCAGAAGACCTGGGGTAACGTTGGGTGGAAGGAAATTTGTGGCTCCTCTCAGATTCCAGAACTTTCTGTCACCGAAATGTGAGGGAAAAGTGTTTTTTGCCAAATCTTGAGGTTTGCAAAGGATTTTGGGTAACAAAACCTAGAGAGAGCCCCACAAGTCACCCCATCCTGGATTCCCCTTGGTGTCTAGGTCTAAAAAATTCACAGGGTTGGTAGGTTTCTCCAGGTGGCACTGAGCTAGACGCCAAAAACCGCAGCCTGGCAAAAAACAGCTCTCTTTTCTTTGGAAAAATGTGATGTGTCCATGTTGTGTTTTGGAGCATGTCCTGTCACCAGCACTAGGCCTACCCACACAAGTGAGGTACCATTTTTATTGGAAGACATGGGGCAACATTGAGTGGAAGGAAATTTGTGGCTCCTCTCCGATTCCAGAACTTTCTGTCACCGAAGTTTGAGGAAAATATGTTTTTTTGGCTAAATTTTGAGGTTTGCAAAGTATTCTGGGTAACAGAACCTGGTGCGAGCCCCACAAGTCACCCCATCTTGGATTCCCCTAGGTGTCTAGTTTTCAAAAATGCACAGGTTTGGTAGGTTTTCTTAGATGCTGTCTGAGCTAAGGGCCAAAATCCACAGCTAGGCACTTTCCAAAAAACACGTCAGTTTTCTTTCTTCCCTGTCACGGGCATTAGGCCTGCCCATGCAAGTGAGGTACAGTTGTTATCAGTAGACTTGGGGGGGGCACAGAATAGCAGAACAAGTGTTATTGCCCCTTGTGTTTCTCTACATGTTTCCCTCCAAATGTAAGACAGTGTGTTAAAAAGATGTCTATTTAAGGAATGCCCTGTAATTCACGTGCTAGTATGGGGACCCCAGAATTCAGAGATGTGCAAATAACCACTGCTTCTCAACACCTTGTCTTGTGCCCGTTTTGGAAAAAGAAAGGTTTTCTTGATACCTATGTTTCACCAAATGAATTGCGGTATACCCAGTATAGAATGAAAACCCTTTGCAAGTTGCAGCTCATTTATTGCTTCTGGGTACCTAGGGTTCTTGATGAACCTACAAGCCCTATATACCCCCACAACCAGAAGGGTCTAGCAGACGTACCGGTATATTGCTTTCAAAAATCTTACATCGCAGTAAAAAGTTACAGAGGAAAATGTGAAGAAAAATTGTTGTTTTTTCACCTCAATTGTATTGCTATTTTTATTTCAACTGTTATTTTCTGAAGAAAAACCTTGTAGGGTCTACACAAATGACCGTTTGCTGAATTCATAATTTTGTCTACCTTTCAGAAATGTTTAGCTTTCCAGGATCCAGCATTGTTTTCACACACATTTTGGGCACTAACTGGAAGGAGCCTGAAAGCACAAAAATAGTGAAAATGGGGTATGTCCCAGTAAAATGCTAAAATTGTGTTGAAAAATTTGGTTTTCTGATTCAAGTCTGCCTGTTCCTGAAAGCTGGGAAGCTGGTGATTTTAGCACTGCAAATCCTTTGTTGATACCATTTTCAGGGAAAAGAAACACAAGCCTTCTTCTGCAGCCCTTTGTTCTAATTTGTTTGGAAAAAAAGAAATCCCTGTATTTTGACTAATTTCTTGGTCTCCTTCAGGGGAACCCTCAAACACTGGGTACCTCTAGAATCCCTAGAACATTGGAAAAAAAGGACACCAATTTGGCATAGGTAGCTCATGTGGACAAAACGTTATGAGGGCCTAAGCGCAAACTGCTCCAAACAGCCAAAAAAAGGCCTTGCACCTGAGGGGGAAAAGGCCTGGCAGTGAAGGGGTTAAAGCTCGTTAGCAGTGATAAAGTGCCCTGGGCCCTAAAGCCAACAAAAACAAATTCAGCAAACAGGAGGGATGAAGACAATGTATTTGGGGGCATATCACACCAAAAATGTAATGACTTATAATACACAATAAAATAATGCACTCTACCTGAATACTTTAACATTTATCCACTAACACAAGTGCATATCTAAATGTTTTTTTGGCTCATTGAAAATCTTACTCCAGATCATTATTTTTACTTGGGGTGCTTTCGACATGTATAGCTTTTGCCCTGCTATCCATGCATTTTGTAGTCACAATACATGCTGTCATGTTCCTGTGTTTTTGTTTTGTAAAGTAAAGACTGACAGAGGAACTTGTAGGCTCATTTACAAGCCCCTTGCGCTGCTCTATCGTAATTTTTGCTACGGCGGCGCAGAACAGTCCCCCATCCTGCGCCATATTTACAAACTGGCGCAATGGGGCTATTGTGCCAGTCTGTAAACCCTTGCTCCACATTATACCTGCACCAGGTATAATGTGATCAAGGGAGGCGTTCCCGAGCTAGGAGGCCTGCAGGAATGGCGCAGTGAAATCTGCAAGATTTCACTGCATCATTCTAGCATCATTTTTTAATACCTGCTCAGGGCAGGCGTTAAAGTCACACTGTGCTGTTTTCAGTGGGGCCCCCTTAGACTTTCTGAACTAATATCAACATTTTTGACACTAGTCGATCATAGTGCCACAACTGCACCAGAAATTCTGATGCAGTTGTGCTAACGAATGCCATGATTTTGTAAAAACAGCGCTACCATAGTGTTGTTAGGGGGGCGCAGGATGGCGCAAGGAAACTGGTGCATTGTGATCGATGCACCAGTTTGTTGTAAATGAGGCCTTTCGTTTTTTTCTGACTGTATTTATGTGCATAAAGAAGAATCATTGGCCCATATTTATACTTTTTGACGCAAAACTGGGCTAACGCAGTTTTGCGTCAAAAAAATTAGCGCCGGCTAACGCCATTCTGAAGCGCCATGCGGGCGCCGTATTTATTCAATGACGTTAGCCGGCGTTAGCCGGCGGCGCTTCCTGGTGTGCGTGAAAAAAAATTACGTACACCAGGCAGCGCCGGCGTAGGGGAATATGGAGCTTGGGCGCCAAAAAATGGGGCAAGTCAGGCTGAGGCAAATTTTTCACCTCAACCCAATTTGCGCCACTTTTTTCGACTCCCAACCCCCATTGAAATGACTCCTGTCTCCTGTTCTGGCAAACCGCTCCCCAAAGCCTCAAAGGCCCAAAGAATTTCCAACTTAATTCAAAAACAAAGTGTGGTAGTAGTAGGCTTGAGAACATTTTTAACAATGCCATAAACAACAAAGGAATCTGGGTTTTGAAACCCAGAAGTCCTTGATAAATATATTGAATGAGCTATGTGGAAATCCAAGTAACGTAACTTCCCTCTGCCCAAGATGGAGATGGAAAAATTATGAGACAAATTAAATCCTGAGTGAAATGAAATTATGAAGGTATTTTAGGAAAGCGTTATGAGCTGTGTCTCACAACTACTTTTTTCAGGGTAGACAGATATGAAGTGATGGCTGATTAGAAGTCCTCCTAATTGCCCCACTCAGAGACCTGAGAAAACACCACTGAAAAGACCTCTCAAACTGTATAATACTGGATGAAGGTAGTCTACAAAGGTCCAAAAGGATCACCGCTGAGAATTAGTGGTAAGTTCCAATAAGGCACAAGCACATGGACCTTGAGTCACTTCAAGAAAAAACTCTTTAGGAGACAAGAGACCAAAGGGCTGTCACTAAAACACACCAGTGAAATTGTGAAATGTAGAAGTCAAGATTTGTGAGGTCCAACAGAAAAGCATCTCTGAGGAATGACAAAACCCTGAATGGAACTCAAGAAGCCACCTGAACCCCGCTATCTGAACACCAGATATCAAAGTTAGCCCAGCGATGAGCACAGGACTTTATGGTCTCTTGAATGTCTGGATTCCTAAATTCAAAGCACAGTTTCCTCACCTCAGAAGATCCCTGAACTTAAAGACCTAAACTCTCAAACCAACAATCCCCAACCAGAGCCGAAAATGAGCTCATTCAAATTGAAGGAGCCCTGAGGGAAGAGGAGGCTAAATTGGAAGGTTCCATGGAAGGAGAAGATCAAAATTCTTGAGCAAGGGAAACCAAAGTTTTCAAGAATCACCCTATCTTCCTGAATCATCTGAAGAACCTCGCTCAGAAGATGAAAGGGGAAGAGAACACATATAATAAATGCCAGGTTCATGTCACGGACAGAACATCCACCCTTTGCCGTGGAAGTTGAACTTACACAGAACTGAGAAAGCTGGGAGTTTGGATCTGAAGCTAATATGCTAGTCTAAGGAAGATTGTATCTCTTTGAGATGGTCTGAAAAAAGAGAGCACAAACACATAGGTAGATAGAGGATGGGAATATCCAACTCAGGTGATCTGCATGTCAATTCTCTAATTCTCTGTAAGCTGCCAAGATGAATGTCTTTCTCTCTCTCTCACTCTTTCTCTTTCTTTCTCTCTCTCTCTCTATATATATATATATATACATATATATATAGAGAGAGATATAGATAGATATATACACACACATATATATGTGAGCATGGGCTCCTGCTTGTTTAGTTCTTACTTTGACTGCCTGATCCTCAAGAAGGAGTAAAAAGAACACCAGAGCCTGGTGAAATGCTACCAGCCTTTTTCAACTGGAGGATTGTAACACCTATTCTTAAGAATAAGGGCCATACTTATACTTTTTGGAGCAAAACTGTGCCAATGCCGTTTTGCGTCCAAAAATTTACAGCCGGCTAACGCCATTTCTTTGCGCCGCTCGGGCGTCAAATCTATACATTGACGCACGGCGGCGGAAACCACAGGCATGAGTCATTTTTTTTACTCAAACCAATGCGTCACTTCATAAAGAAAAACTACATTAATGCAGCAAAACTGACTGTGAGACGCTTTACGACGTCGCAAACCGGATACACGCCTTTTTTATGCAA
Organism: Pleurodeles waltl; assembly: GCF_031143425.1. NCBI lineage: Eukaryota > Metazoa > Chordata > Amphibia > Caudata > Salamandridae > Pleurodeles > Pleurodeles waltl. The sequence goes on from NC_090444.1 coordinate 565,144,631, forward strand.
TAGAGTCAAAAAGCAGCACAAACACTGCAAAATGTGCTAAGGAGAGCCTAAATGGATCCCAGGTGCTTAGACAGACCCCAGGAAGATGACAACAGACCAGGAGAAAAGCCAGGAGGACCCACACAAGACCCAGGAGAGGGAGAAGAAGAAAAGAAACTGTCGTTCAGTGCAGATGAGCAGGAAATTCTGGTGAAAGGTGACAGAACACCAGCACCAACTTTTTTGTCACCTCTAAATTGCCATTTAGTAGGAGAGAGGCAACATGGCAACACATTGCTGACAAGATAAACAGTGTGGCAGAAGTAAGGAGAACAGTCATCGTGTGCAAGAAATGCTGGCATGACTTCAAGCACAGGACCAAGGAAAAAATGGCCAGGAACAGGAAGGCAGCACTGCAGACTGGAGGTCATAGTCCAGCACCGCAGGATGCCCTGGACCACATGGAGGAGATGGGGGCAGCCGTCATTCCTGAGGAGATAGTCACAGGGATTCAAGGACAGGACAGCGCAGACTACCTGGAGACAACACAGATGCAGGGTAGGTTGCATGAGGAACAAAAATGCACAAATGTTAACTGTAAGCAGGGTGAGTGGACATACCTACTACACAATGCATGTAAGTCATGATATTCATGGAATGGCACAGTTAAAGGGGCACGGCACGGAAACCTGGTGCACAGTAAAACACTACACAAACAACCTTTGCATGGGGTTATGCTGCCATGCCAAGGATGTTGGAAAGGTAAAGCCAGTCCAGGAGGGTAGGGTACAACGTAAAACTGACCTGCTGTCACATGACAGCTGGTATTCTCCCTACATGAACTAGGGCTCAATTAACAGTCTCAGGCCATATCCGCAAGTAGAATGTAATATTGACAACAGTTGCCACTACCACCTCTGCTGTTTGTGCAGGTCAAGTAGCTAATGGCAGTTCAGTGCCCATGAATCAAACACACCCAAATTAGAGGGTTCAGGATGACAACGTTATAAATCCCCTGAAATCAATACAAATGTTCTAATCCTGTCAAATGTGAATGTCCATAGTTGCTACAAACATCAGCCATTGTCATAAACATTATGAGGTACACAGCACTAATGTCATGCCCATGCTGCATATGTCTGGGTCCAGCCTGTGCCTGGGTCACAATAGCTCCAATGACACCATGCAACATTCATAATGTTATACTGCTCAGACAACAGCATTGAGGGGGAGGAGATATGTCACCGGCTAGTGAAATACACCCGCACAGTCAGAAGAGGAAATGGAACACTGCTAGGACCATCAGTGCAATCCAATGTAGCAAACATTCCCCAACATCAACATTACACACTACCAATGCTGGCATATGTAGTGTGCCATGCCAATGCTATATATAGTTATGCTAGGTCTCAGCAACATATAGCTGGATGTGAAATATCAGAGACTGGCTCAGCTCCAGATTGTTAAGTGTGGTGCAAGTGCCATCAGAACACCCACAGCCAGTGGATGGCCTCACCACGAGAATAGAAGTAGATGGTGGGTTGAGTAGGACAAGAAGGTGGCAATACAATTTGGACAGAACCAACACCTGGAGGATGTGATGCTGACAAGTCCCCAAACTGACCACACTACATGTGGCATGCAGGTGGGGCATAGGCCTGGGAGAATGCTAATATGACAGACAGGAACAATGAACAGGAACCTATATCACAATGTGCAACAAATAGGAAGGCAGGCACGTCACATTACAAATGCCACAACACAAACACACTAATTGTACAATATCTAATTGCAGAGGACAAAGGCTCTCCTGGGGATATGCCTGTCCTGGACTTCCCTGATGACATGGATGATGAGCTGACAAACATCAGCCAGCAGACCCTCCAAGATGTCCTTCGAACCCTCCAGACCCCACCTTCAGTTGCAAGGAGGAGCACAGATACAGCAGCCATCACAGAGGAACCACCCACCACCCCAATAGTACGACCTGCCAGCTCCAACCCAGCTGAGGACTCTGACTACACTGGCACCAGCTTTGAGAGAACTGTAGTTGGAGTACAGCAGAAGCAGGCCAAGATGGTGTGGGTGGGGATGGAAAATAAGTCAGCCAGCCTAGAGGGGGTGCATTCGTGCATGATGTCAACTGCAGAACAGGCAGCAGCCATGCAAGGGCGAACATCAATCTTGCAAGAACTTGAAAAAAGTGTGAAGGAAATCAGCACAGCTGTAAGAGAGTTGACACAACACCTCCAACAACAAACCTTTCAACGCATGCATGAAAGCAATATTTACCCCTTAGGGCTGACCTGGCTGCCTACTACAGTGATGTGGCTGCTATTCTTAAGAACCAGCAGCTCCTCCTTGCTGCAGTATTGCCCTTAATAGCCCCACAGTTGGCAACTACTGGGATGTCTGACTCCACATCTTCAAACACTGAGGTGTGTGTTGCCCCTTCACACCCACCACCACCAAGGGCAGAGAAGACTACACACACATCAGATAATGAAGACGTGGAAGAGATCACCTGCACCCGTAAGAGTACCCGGTAGCACTAGTCCCTGCCACCTGGCCACTTATAACCAAGGTCCTGTGCTTTGTAACCTGCCAGTCTTGCAACAGCTGCTCTCAAGCACTGTTCTCCAGCACATGGTTTACCTTGTCACAATGCCCTGTGATTGTCTCTCACTAACTCATTGGCAAATCATGTCCCTCTGCACTGTATGACACTTCACCCCAGCATGTCCAATGACATGTCCTTTTGCACTTGAGTAGGATCACAATGGAAGGTGTCACACTAATGGACTCACAGTCATGGACAATGGAAATATAACACAACAGTACTTTAAAATAAATAGCACTTCAAAAACCACTTTGTCTCTGTGTAATGTGACACATCAACCGGGAGGGAGATTAGTGATGTTTGCCTCATGTCAATGCCCATTGAATGTCAATACAACTGCCCTGAAAGAATGTGGGCTGATAACTATGCACTGGGGTCGAGATTGTACCATCATCTACCCTTCATGAAGGTCAACTCTGAGGAAACTCAAAACTATACAGTAAAATGCTGTGTTGGACAGAATAAGGCCCTCATTACAACCCTGGCAGTCGGTGTTAAAGCGGCGGTAATACCGCCAACAGGCCGGCAGAAAAAAAATGGAATTACGACCATGGCGGAAACTGCCAACATAGACAGCCACTTTAACATTAGACCGCCACGGCGGTAGAAACAAACAACGCAGCAGTAACTGCCAACAGACAGGCGGAAGACAAAGTACCACCCACTGTATTACAAGAGGCCTATCCGCCACCTTTTCCGGGGCAGAGCCAATGCTATCAAAAGCACGGCGGAAACAGTACACAGAAGGGAAACCACTCACCTCTCAACACCCAATGAGGAACCAGGATGCCATGGAGCCCAAACTACAGGTCCTGCCTATGCTGCTCTTCCTCCTGCTCTATCAGGGGCAGGACAGACACCGTTGACGACCACGGTGAGTACTGCACCCACAACACAGGCGAGGTGAGGAGGGAAAAAAGAGTGACACACACACACGCAACAAGCAATACCCCCACCCACAACACCATACACACAAATACATGCAGCAACATTACATATATACCCCCTTACCCCCTGGAAGAATGCAAGGACAATAGGAAATGATTGTAACGAGTGTAATCATGAAAAATCTGATAGTCAAAAATCAAACTTCAGGACATAAAAATATGTACACCAACTACACAAGTCCGGATAGTGTACCAATCATTGTTCGTGGACCACTGGGCCCAAAATAAATGGGCGAAGCCCACACTAGATACCTGACTGGAAACGGAGAGAACACTGCTTGGGCATCAGGTCAAAAATATACAGGCACCTCAGGGGGAGGGGAGGGGGGCACCTCAGCCAGATGAACGCACAACATCACTGCTGCATGAGGGGGCTCCATGTCCATTGTTGTATCCTGGGGAGTGCAAAACCACAGTCTCTCAAGTCTCTCCAGTGCGTGGTTTGCCCACTGCTTTATCCTGGGGAGTGCAAAGCCACAGTGCCTCAACAAGTCTCTCCAGTGGGTGGTTTGCCCACTGCTTTATCATGGGGAGTGCAAAGCCACAGTCTCTCATGTCTCTCCAGTGGGTGGTTTGCCCACTGCTTTATCATGGGGAGTGCAAAGCCACAGTCTCTCAAGTCTCCCCAGTGGGGGGTTTGCCCACTGCTTTACCCTGGGGAGTGCAAAGCCACAGCCTTTCAAGTGTATGTCAATCTCCACTGGTTCTGGAGGGGGCATGGTTCCCAGAGTGCTTCATCCTGCCAAGGACTGAGATAGTGGATGTCAATCTCCACTGGTTCTGGAGGGGGCATGGTGCCCAGAGTGCTTCATGCTGCCAAGGACTGAGGTAGTGGATGTAGCTCTCGACTGGTTCTGGAGGGGGCATGGTGCCCAGAGTGCTTCATCCTGCCAAGGACTGAGGTAGTGGATGTCAATCTCCACTGGTTCTGGAGGGGGCGTGGTACTCAGAGTGCTTCATCCTGCCAAGGTGCCCAGAGTGCTTCATCCTGCCAAGGACTGAGGTAGTGGATGTCAATCTCCACTGGTTCTGGAGGGGGCGTGGTGCCCAGAGTGCTTCATCCTGCCAAGGACTGAGGTAGTGGATGTCAATCTCCACTGGTTCTGGAGGGGGCATGGTGCCCAGAGTGCTTCATCTTGCCAAGGACTGAGGTAGTGGATGTCAATCTCCTCTGGTTCTGGAGGGGTCATGGTGCCCAGAGTGCTTCATCCTGCCAAGGACTGAGGTAGTGGATGTCAATCTCCACTGGTTCCGGAGGGGGCATGGTGCCCAAAGTGCTTCATCCTGCCAAGGACTGCGGTGGTGGGTGTCAATCTCCACTGGTTCTGCAGTGGGCGTGGTGCCCAGAGTGCTTCATCCTGCCAAGGACTGAGGTGGTGGAGGTGTCTCTCCACTGGTTCCGAAGGGGCGTGGTGCCCAGAGTGCTTCATCCTTCCAAGGACTGAGGTAGTGGATGTCAATCTCCACTGGTTCTTGAGTGGGCATGGTGCCCAGAGTGCTTCATCCTGCCAAGGACTAAGGCAGTGGATGTATCTCTCCACTGGTTCTGGAGGAGGCCTGGTGCCCAGAGTGCTCCACGTGCAGTGTGGCCGGTACAATTCCCTCACCTGGGTGTGTGTGCCACGAGATTGCCGTGGTACAGGTAGCATGATACGCCATGGAGGCAGCGACATACCCCACACTGCTGCGGCTTCGCATTCCACCTGCTGGTGCAAACAGTGATGGAAATCATGCCTCATGGAAGCTGGCCAGGGTCCAGGAAGTCTCCTCCAGCCTCGGACGACTGACCACTGGGGATGGTAGCCATCAGCGGTGGTGCCACTGTCCGAGCACGTCGCGGAGCTGGTGGCGGTGCTTGCGGCGGTGTCTTTGGCGGCGGTGCTGGTGGTGGTGCATGGGTCAGCACCTGTTGAGGGACACAGCAGGACGTCTCCAGCAGCCTCTGACGGCTGCCCACTGGGGAAGAGGCTGGGGATTGTCGCTGAGGCTGTAGGTGTGCCGGTAGCTGTGCAGGTGGCTGTGCAGGTGGAGGTGCAGGTGGCAGTGCAGGTGGCGGTGCAGGTGGTGGTGCAGGTGGTGGGGCAGCTTGCGGTGTTCGCCGCCGTACAGGTTGGTGTGGTCGTGGACAGAAGGTGTGACACTTGCCCCTCAGTCGGTGCCACCGTGCCTTCTCCTGAATTGCTCTTGTGCTTTTTTCCCTTCCCCACCTTTGATGGTGCCGCAGTTGTCTTGCCACTATCCCCTTTTGTTTTTGCCTAGCCCTTGGTGGATGGTAGGTGCGGCTTCCCCCTCTGGGATGTGGGCACCTTTTTCACCTTGGCAGGTGGCGGAATGTCCTTGGCCTGGCTACGTGGCACACTGGCAGCCCTGATGGGTGGCGCACTCAATGACCCCGCAGTTGCTGGCACCACTGTGCCTGGAGATTTGGTGGCTGAGGTGCTGGGCTGGGACCTGGAAAGCCTGGCCCTAGGGGAAGGACGAGGGGGAGGAGGTGTAGGGAAGAGGTCAATTTTTGCCAGGAAGAGTTTTTTAGACACACTGGGACGGGAAGATGGAGGAGGTCTGGGAGTGGAGGAAGAGGTAGTGGTTGTAGGAGGTGTACGTCTGCTGAATTTGGGTGAAGGTGCATGGGCCGGAGGCTGCTGTGAGGTAGATGGCTGTTCGGTGGGTGTGTGCCTGCGTTTGTGTACTTTGGGAGGAGGGTTCACAGACACACTGGGAGAGGACACAGGGGACGTGTGCATGGTAGTGAGGGTGGTGATTGCACGTGAGCGGTGTGTGGTGATGGACATGCTGGTGATGGAGGTAGTGGCTGAGGATGTAGTGCATGCAGGTGTGAGTGAAGATGAGACAGGGAGGGAGGAGGAAAATGTGGACGAGGGGGACACAGTGGAGGCAGTGGATGTTGCTGTGTCTGCATGGGGATGGTGCATGTGTGAGTGCCTGTGGGATGTGTGGTGCTTATGTTTGCCATGTCCACTCTTGTGTGTTGATGAGTGTGCATGCTGGTCTGATGGTGTGCTTGGGATAGGCTGAGGTACAGGGGATTGGGTCTGGGTGGAGGAAGTTGGAGGGGGAGACTGGACACAGGGACAATGGCTGCCATCAGTGCTGAGGCCAGAGCCTGAAATGCCCTCTGTTGGTCCACCTGCCCAGAATGAATGCCCTCCAGGTATGCATTTGTTTGTTGCAAATGCTTCTCAACACCCTCGGTGGCATTCAAAATGGTAGATTCCCCAACAGTGAGGGATCTCAGGAGGTCAATAGCCTCCTCACTGAGGGCAGCAGAGCTGACTGGGGCAAAGGAGATGCCCACCCTCCTGGGTGAGCGGGCACTGGACACATGCTGTGGGGCTGCTGGGAGGGCGGTGCTGGTGGGGGGGTGGCGGCTATACCTGTTGATGCGGTGGGCACAGAGGTGCCTGCCACCACAAGGGAGCTCCTATCAGAGGAGGAGTTGCTGTCACTGGTGTATGCTCCTGTCCCCGCCATGGAGCTCCCCTCGCCTTCCGTCCCACTAGTGGCTAAAGACTCCGTTGCTTCACCCTCCAGAGTCAAATGGGTTGCAGCTCCCTCCTGCTCCGGTGCTACTGCTCCTCCGCCTGATGATGCTATTGCACACAAGAACAGGGAGACCACAAAAAGGGAGGTGAAAGACAAAAGAAAAACATGTTCAGTGCATGCAACACCACTACCGTTGGCGGACACAACACACAGGGAGCAGCCCTCAGCACTACACCATGCACTAACAGTTCCTACAAAATTCACCTGACCAAGGGGTACGAGGCCTAAGCCCAATTGCTGCACACCTGGAAGTCACAAGAGCCTGACTAGGTGTAGATGGCTCTTACCACTAGTGGGGTTGAGGTGCCACATAGCCTGCCTCACAAGGGACCTTGCCTACCAAGTTCGTCCTGGCCTAGGGGAACCCACTGCTTACCTCCCCCACCCAGACACCTCGTAATGGGCGCAGAATCAGCTGAATGAGAGTGTACTCACCCCCTTGTGGCTGCTGTGATGCCCTGAGGCGCCTATCTAACTCCGGATAGGCCACCGCCAGGATCCGGGACATCAGGAGGGTCATGGTGCGACGTGCACCCCTTCCAAGTTGGGAGGCCATCCCCACCTGGGCCTCCACCGTTTTCTTGCTCCAGCGGCGCAGGTCCTCCCATCTTTTACAGCAGTGGGTGCTCTGTCTGTGTAGGCCCGAGGGTCCAGAAATCCTTGGCGATGGCACGCCAAATACCCTTCTTGGGGTGAGCGCTGACCTAGAGGAATGGTACAGGGGGAAAGGAAATTACTCACCCATCTGGACCGTCATACTCATTGCCTACCAGTTCCCACCCATGCCCTGACGCACATACACTCACCATCCGCACATGCAGACCTCAGCCCACCCCATGTATATTCCATCAACACCACTCAAAGCAGGCATTGCCCATGCAGCATGCTCACAGTGTACTCACCTGTTTATCTGGAGGACCGTACAGTTGCGTGTACTTGGGGAGGACCCCATCCACTAGTTTCTCCAACTCCTCTGAAGTGAAGGCAGGGGCCCTTTCCCCAGACACTGTAGCCATTGTTGCTTCCAGACACAGGTCACAGCAGCACTTGCAGTGTAGGTCCTCTCCTTTTGAAGGTCAGGTATCAAGAGAGAGAACAGACAGAAAATGGCTGTCACGTCCGCGGCGGTGCGTACCGTCACCGCCGGCGTACATCGTCATTGGCTCCTGGGACCCATAGGGCCCAATGTTAACCAATGCTGAATTGTGCCACGGTCTTCGAACGCCCACCGCGACGGTGGACAACGCCAGGGCAGTTACCTCATATCACCTTGTCCCACCTTACAGGTCAGGCAGCCGCCATTTCAGGGGGCCACATGAGATGGATGAAAACTGCGTCACACCTATCTAGGCCGGGAATACAGACAGATACCAGTACATTGCGGATTACTAACGTTTCTGCAATAAAACACATTGTGATACCTCAGTGTTGGATGACTCTCTGCTCACTGTTCTCCTCCGAAGGGCACGTCTGCTGGGGCAGGTGATGAGATGGTGGCATCCTCCGGTGTACAGACCCCTGGTGGACCTGTCGACAATGGAAGAGAGACACATCATAATCACATACAGACTTGATCGTGCAACAATCCAGGAACTGTGTGCCCAGTTGGAGTCAGAACTGATGTCAGCTATCTGCCATCCCACAGGGATACCCCCTCTAGTGCAGGTCCTGTCTGTACTCCATTTCCTGGCCAGTGGGTCTTTTCAAACAACAGTGGCCATTGCATCAGGGATGTCCCAGCCAATGTTCTCTAACGTGTTGTCCAGAGTGTTTTCTGCCCTGCAGAAACACATGTGCAGCTGCATCGTTTTCCCTCAGGTGGTGTATTTGCCCACAGCAAAGGTGACTTCTATGCCCTGGGACATATCCCCAACATCATTGGTGCCATTGATTGTAAACATGTGGCATTTTCCCACCCCGCAGGAATGAACAGGTGTACAGAAACCGGAAAAGCTACCATTCGATGAATGTGCAGATGGTGTGTTTGGCAGACCAGTACATCTCCCATGTGAATGCCAAGTATCCTGGCTCTGTGCATGACGCTTACATTTTGAGGGATAGCAGCATCCCTTATGTGATGGGCCAACTCCTGAGGCACCTGGTGTGGCTAATAGGTGAGGCCAAGGTCCCAATACAGTTGACCTAGTTGTCTAGGTATGGGGTTGTCTCTAATGGTTAGTGTGTGTCTAACAGTTGTCCCTCTAATTTTCAGGTGACTCTGGTTACCCCAACCTCTCATGGCTACTCACCCGAGTGAGGAATGCCAGGACAAGGGCAGAGGAACATTACAATGAGGCATATGGGCGAACAAGGAGGATAATAGAACACACCTTCAGCCTCCTGAAGGCAGATTCCGGTGCCTCCATCTGACAGGTGATTCCCTATACTACTCACGAAGAAGGTGTGCTAGATAATCGTGGCCTGCTGTATGCTGCACAACCTGGCTTTGTGACGCCAGTTGCCTTTTCTGCAGGAGGAGGGGCCAGATGGTGGTCTTGTGGCAGCTGTGGAGCCTGTGGACAGTGAAGAAGAGGAGGCAGAAGAAGAGGATATTGACAACCGAAACAACATCATCTTGCAATACTTCCAGTGAGACACAGGTAAGATGTCACTGCTTCCCACATCTCATACTATTTTTGGAGCTAGCATAAGTCTGTCATTTTCACTCAGTGTATGGACACTCACTTGTCACTTTGACTTTCCATTTCACAGATCTGGGTCCCACTTTGTGCCCTCCGCTATTCCTGGCCAACAGCTGTGTTACATTGGTATGTGAACAAGTAAATTGACATCGCTATATTGCATAGATATTGCTATTACACATTTCTGAAATCACAGACTGACTCCAGATTGTTTTGTGATTCAAGTGTGTTTATTTCTGTGCAAATAAGTTGAGGGGGTTGTAAAATGGGCTGGGGTGATGGTGGAGGAATGTCCATGGCAGAGTCCAGTCTATTTGTTTCACAGGTACATTGTCCAATGGGGCATAGGAAGTAGAGCAATGACAGTTTAAGGTGGACAGGGTGTCAAAGTGGGACAGAAGGGTGACATTCAGGGGAGTCTTATTTCCTGGCGGGGGTCTTGGCAATGTTCTCTGCCTTGTTCCTGGATCTCACGGACCATTTGTGGGGTGGTTCTCCATCTGTATGGGGTGGGGTGCTGGTGGCCTGTTGTTCCTGTGGCGATGCCTCCTGTCCACTAGCGCCGGTGTAGGTGGAGGGCTGTTCATCGTCCAGGCAAGGGTCAGGGGTCCGTTGGTGTGCCACTGTGTCTCTCCTGGTGTTGAGAAGGTCTGCCAGCATCCTTGCAATGGTGACCAGGGTGGTGCTGATGGACTTCAAGTCCTCCCTGATCCCCAGGTAGTGTTCCTCCTGCAGCCCCTGGGTCTCCTGGAACTTAGCCAGTACCGTGCCCATGGTCTTCTGGGAATGGTGGTAAGCTCCCATAATGTTGGAGAGTGCTGTGTGGAGAGTGGGTTCCCTGGGCCTGCCCTCCCCCTGTCGCACAGCAGTCCTCCCAGCTTCCCTGTTCTCTTCTGCCTCTGTCCCCCGAACCGTGTGCCACTGTCACTGCCCCCAGGTCCCTGATCGTCCTGTGTTAGTGAGGTTGCCTGGGTTCCCTTTAGTGGTGGACACACTGCTGGTTGACGTGTCCTGGGGACAGAGGGATGGGCCCGCTGGGTGGGTGCTGTGCTGGTTTGTGACTGTGTCAGGGAACCGACTGTCCCGAGGTCCCTGATCGGCCGGGCTGGTCATCTTGATCCAGGTGTGAAGAGCTGCTGTCATCACTGTGAGTCTCTTCTGTGGGGGGACTGGATATGTCTGGCACTTCCTGTCTGGTGACATTTGGTAGGGGTCCAGTTGGGGTGTAAGTGCATAGTTATTGTATCTGTGTGTGCCATCTTGTGCAATGGGTATGTGAGCCTTTACTCCTCTGCTTGCATTATTGGCTTGGTCCTTGTGTGATTGGTGATTTTGGGGCATGAGTGAGTCTCTGTACTGGACGTGCTTTGGTGATGGGTGTCCATGCATTGGTGTTACATGCAGGGCTTGGTTTTGGGATGTGTGGGTTGTGTTAGTGGGGTATCTGTGGGTTGTTGGGGTGATGGGTGTGAGGGTAAGGGTGGTGGTATGTGATGGCATGCAGGTGGGGTGTGGGGGATAATGTAGTAAAGATATGTCTTACCAGAGTCCAGTCCTCCTGCTACTCCTGAGAGGCCCTCAGGATGCAGTATTGCCAAGACTTGCTCCTCCCATGTTGTTAGTTGTGGGGAGGAGGTGGGGTCCACCTCCAGTTCTCTGTACAGCAATCTGGTGTCTGGATAGCACGGAACGTACCTTCCCCCGTAGGTCATTCCACCTCTTCCTGATGTCATCCCGTGTTCTTGGATGCTGTCCCACTGCGTTAAGCCTGTCGACAATTCTGCGCTATAGCTCCATCTTCCTTGCAATGGATATCTGCTGCACCTGTGATCCGAATAGCTGTGGCTCTACCCAGACGATTTCTTCCACCATGACCCTGAGCTCCTCCTCAGAGAACCTGGGGTGTCGTTGAGGTGCCATGGTGTGGTGTGGGTGATGTGTGATGTGGTGTCTGTTGTGATGTGTGAGGGGATGTATTGGTGTGTGTTGTTTGAGGTCCGTGGATGTTGTATAAGTGACAGTGTTGTGTGTCTGTGGATGCTGGTGTTGTTTTGAGGTAGTCTCTCTCTCTGGCCTTGTTTCAAATTTCTGGTTGTAAGATATGTGGGTGATGTGGGTGTGTGCTTTATATTGGATTGGGTGTGGGGGTGTGGTGTGTGTATGTGTATCAGGTATGTGTTTTTCAAATTGTCCAATGTGGTTGTGTTTTGTAAGTGTGTGTGTATTTTGAGCGCAGCGGTGTGTACCGCCAATAGATTGAAATACCGCTGCGTTGATTCATGGGTCGTGATAGTGTGGGAGTATTCCTGTTGGCGTGATGGTGTCGGTTTTGGTATCACCAGTTTATCACTGACCTTTGATGTGGCGAACTTGTGTGGGTGTCTGTATTGTGGCAGAATCCGAGCTGTGGGTCGTAATACGTGTAGCGGATTTCCGCGGCTGCAGCAGTATGTTGGCGGTCTTCTGCACGGCGGAAAGCAAGATTTACCGACCAGGGTTGTAATGAGGGCCTAAGTCTTCTTCTAGGGATGTCTAAGCCGAAAAAAATTGCCTTCAAAATATTGTACTAGACAATCTTTATGTATGTCACATTTGTCACAATTTTTTCTACACACACCATACAGCAGGAATGGATGTGTATGAGTGTACGTACAAATAAGTAACCCAGCTGTGCAATGTTATAAATGATAGGTGTGAGTCATGTATACTATACTACTTGAGAATATACCATCACTCACCTTATTAGGCTTCACTTGAACATCAGGCTGCAGGCAGACATAACACAGTGTCCTTAATACCAAATCTGGTCCCAAAGTATGTGAGATTGAAAACATACATCAAAAATTAACAGCACATTGGGATCCATAGTAACCTTGAGTGGTGGGTGCAATGGATGGCAGATTCTTAGCAAAGTAGCTCTGGTGTAGCTGCCAATGTGACAGCTCAATTGGGATTTGGTTACAGGATGGGACATAAATGCAAATACTAAAGATACACTGTTCACCCAAGCCAAGGCCCTGATCCCTAAGCATATGACACATTCTGTAATGGAGTACCTAAATCTTTATTTAACAGTAAAAAAAGGTTAATAAAACCTGGGGAAACACCTTAACTAACCTAACCTATCCTAACTACACATTACCCACAACTGGCCCTAACTAACCTAAGCTAAACTTACTTATCACATTTAACTAAACACTCTAAGCATCAACCCCTCACCCCCCTTATAAGATGGGACACATGGAGGACACCACACACAAACCTAAACACATACTATCTTATACTAAACAAATATATATTTTTATATGTTTACATTTTTTTTTAAACACCAAAACCTCAACATCATCCCCAGCCACCCACCCACCCACATAATAACATTTTAAAAGATCATGCCCCACCCCCAACCCACTACTACTAACTAAACTAACAACCTATTCTAACCTAACACTAAGCCCCCTAAACCCAATATTTAAAAGAACCAGGAAAGAGGAGGGAGGTGAGGAAATCATGGCAGAGGGTATAATTGTCACAAGTTCGTCCTCCGCAGGGTCTTCTTGATGGCACGCACCCTCTTATTAATTTGTGACACTTCCTGCTGCAGCCTGTCCAGCCTCCACAACATACGTTGCATGTCACGTTGCATCACTCTGAAATCTGCAGGGTCAATGACTGCAGCAGGGGTGGTCTGAGTGCCAGTTGTAGATGTGTGTCTGGTTGGTGGTGCCATGCTTGTAGGGGGAGGGGCAGGTGCTGCAGTCAGTGGTCCTAGGGCAGTGGAAGTCGATGGTCCTGCAGTGGTGCCTGATATCCTTGGTGCCACCTGGGTGCTGGAGGTGGCGGCTGTTGTGGACACCGAAGGTCCCCCTTGGGCAAATGCCCTCCACACGTCTGAGGCTCTTTCATGGCGGTAACGCCGTGCCATGTGGCGGAAGCCAGACTCCACATCCAGAATGTGGCAGTAACACATCGCCCGGCGCTGAAACTGACGAATCTGGATGGCATCCATATTGGTTGCTGTTAAAAAAGATGAAGCCAAACATTGGGTACTTTATTGTGTGATATAGCTACTGATGAGAATCAGACAATACATCTAATGTAGCTGAAACAGGCCATATCATCATACAGATCACGGATTCTCCCTGATGAAGTACATGCCAATGCAGCCTACACATGTCCTATCTAACAGCACAGCAATGCTCTAAAAGATGTGTAACAACTTAAATGACCTAGGCATCATTCTTCAGCCATTAGTCACGTAAAAAAAGCTGCAAGTACTCCACATGTGACAGGCCAACTTATGACTATCTCCTGGATGACAATCAAGGGCCACAAGATCTGTGATTTGTAAATGGAATTGCCAGGATGGAATGCAGTTGCTAATCATGAGTGGGTACCCTAGGTTTGGACAAGTGATTTACAGATTTACGTGTCTGTGTACTAAACGTGGATCATCACACCTAGGTACTCCTTTGATAACCCTAAGCCTGTACCTCGGGGGGGTGGACAAGCAACACATACTTTCAAACATCAAGGACACCCAGGAAGCTTTGGACAGCTGTATATTGGTTTGGGCATTCCACCACAGGTAAGGAGTATGCCCAACTAGGATAGACACAAACCTTGGACAATCCCATCCACATTTATGTTTGTAAATGCAGACAATTGTCAACATCATTTAATACCACTAATACCTGTCTTATAACAAGCAGATAGATAAAAGCACACATCTGGCCATGAGATGCATGCACACCTATGACATTGTACTCAAGTGCCACATACACGTAGCACAACATATGGAGCTAGATGCTATTAGGATGTCAAACATACAGTCGAACATGTTCATTAGTGAACAGGGAGGCTCAAGTCTGTGGTTAAGACTTTGGCGTCCCTATTCTGTGAGATTCAGGGTCTGACTTATAAACAAATCAAAAACAAATGTCACCCTCTTCACATGGCCATGCCTACAGGGCTGCACTACAATCCCAAAATATGACTATACGCTACTGATTGTCCAATACAAAGATGGAAAAAAAGTGAAACTCCACTCAAGTAACATATCAGATCATTTATCAGCACATCATACCTTGCTATGTGTCCAACACAGAGGATTCAATCACACAACAGCTGCAAACACAACACAGAACTGAAATATCAACACTTACTGGATATGCCTGGGTCCGCAAATCAAGCAACTTCTCCGATTGTGTAGGGGGCAGGTCCACCTGTAAAGCATGGAAGGGAGAAATGTGCTCAATGTCTGTGCACTGTACAACACTTTCAAATAAAATTACTGTGTGTAACATTAAATCTGAATGTCCAGCCTCTCAGGCATGCTGATGATCCAACAGACATACCACTGCAAACATGTACAGACCCGATCACTCCAGTGAGTGATACACACATATCTGCAAACATGCAGTGGCCCTAACTATCATGTGGTGACAAACATGCTCCATCAATTGGTTGCAGACTCATTTATGGAGTGTACTCCTCTCATCATTTGTAGTAATGAGAGACATGCAAAGCCACTTTCCTGGAGCACTGCAATACCAGTCACTCAGGTATTGTGGCTTGTGAATCAAGGGACAATCATTTACTGTGTGACGCACCTGTGGGTTGATTTAAGGTCATGATTTATCATGCTTTCTATGGTCCCTGACAAGTAGGGCCTGTGTTGTGTGTAGGTTACACATGCTACATTAACAGTGTACACTGAGCCACATATGCCCCCTATGACACCATAATGGCAGGGATCCTGTGCGTTAAGTGGTGACAATTTGAGGCAAGCCATGGATTGACCAGTTTTAATATTTTGATACAACAAGGAGATATATGCTGACAGTGTATGTTGTAGTCATGCATGACAGATCGCATGGGCACAGGTGTGGTCTTTGCACTTGAAATGTGTCACTCATTGCCCTGTGTACCCATTTTGGGTTTTGGAGATCATCTTACATTTGCCAAGTTGGTAGATCAGCGGGTATACAGCAAACTGACACTGTCATATTATTAACACATGGTTTAGCAATGTACCACTGTGTCAATCATGATGATGTAGGTTTCAATTTGTATGTACCTCCGGAATGGCAGCAGTCACAGGAATGCTGGTCTTCTGATCTTAGCATACACCCAAGAATGTGATAGCCTCCATACTGGAAAGTTAGTTATTAAACATCTGCTGCACTAGATCAGCAGGGGTGTACCAAAAAAAACTAGCAAAGTATTAGGGAACTTTATATGTATGATGAAATTGGTCAGGGGTCCCTTGCACGACATCATGCAAGTAATACATTGTGACCATGCATTCCCCAACGTCAGGTGTCCCATGATGATCCCATAACTTATGCGAAGTTCATGGCTATAGAGTAATTCAGATAGCAAATGCATTAGCTCTGTTCCAGCTGTTGTGCCCAAGAACAATGTAAAACACACAGGTAGAATGACCAGAGGGCCATGGATAGTTGTTATCCCTCAATTTGTATCATTTGCTTCATTTTATGTGCTACAGCTAAGGAAAATAGCTTCAAACATTTAGATATTAACCCGTGTGAATTACTTTGGCATCCATCCCTAATTTAATTGCAGCACATCCAAGTCAAACTATCAGTCTATGATATTACCTGAGGTTAGAAAGAACTTGGTACGTATGGGCCAGAATACATTACAGACATGTATAAGAAATAATTGGGGAACACATTAATTCTTGAAAATATCTGGTGAAAAACATTTCTTTCCTGGTACACTCACCGACCATGGCTAAAACATATGTTAGAGCCACATTTGCATCTTCTATTGACGTGAAGGCAGCACTAATTTACAGGCTCCAGTTGTGTTTTGTAACTCAGTGCAGCTGTTGTGTCAACAAATGACGGTAATGTGTAGCAATTATTGTATAACTCAGGGCCACAGTATGTTTAACTTGCATTCCACATGTCCAAATACATTGCCTGCAGCATATCAACAAATCTGCTACACTCACTACAGAGAATTTAAATGTGCACATTACTCTGAATTGTACTCACCAACAGGACCACCAATCACAATCCCCAGGTGGTCCAGCAGGTCTTGCTCCCTGGCAACAAGGTCAGCCCAGCGGTGCTTTAGTTGGTACTCGTTGCGTGGTGTGTTGTAGACGCGTTGCAGATGGTACAGTACCTTTGACCACCGGAGCCTCTTTGCCTCTTTGGGATACCTCTGTATCACCCTGCAACCTGCTTCAATCATCAATGGGAGGAAGTGGCACACCAGCCAAATTAATCCCCCCATCTCCTCCTCACCCATTCTACCCAGACGTGGCCTACCCAACATGACTGAAATAATAAAGGAATTAAGGGGTACAGAGGATAATGAAGGGAAAGGAGGAGAGGGAAATGAAAAGTAAATAACCCTAAAACAGCCCAACTATCCCCAAACTAACACTACCCACAACAGACTCCCAACAGTACAAAGACAAAATTAGATACCAGAAATGACAAAAATACACTTACACAAGATACCACAGACACTTACAAAACACCAAAAGACAATATTAAGAGCACACAGGAGACAAATTCACAATATTCACAGAGAGACAATTCCAAACATAGCCACACAGTCAAGAAAAATCACAGACTGCAAAGTGAAAGTGCACCCACTGTACCAATTCTGTTAAATGGCTATCCTATCACATCACTTCCTGCCTCAAAAGCGGTGTGTTTTTATTATGAAGCGTAAAAGTATTATAACGCTTACAGTCTGTGCGTCATTTTTTTTTACGCACATGCTTAGAAATTACTCCACATCCATATTTCCAAATATTTTTCATTGTTAACCAATTTCATGGGTTACAGTGTGGGAATTACCGCTCGGGCCAATGGATGTATCATGACAGTGAGTATCATTTTGCTACGCATATGCAGCATTTTTTGATGCATATGCGTCTTTTTTGATGCGTATGCTTCAACATTTATGCCTTTTACTGGGTTTGGGTCATTTCTCACATTTTTATCGTACATGACAGGTGTAACTATACAGAGATAGTCTGTTTGCACCTACATTGTGCATTCCAGTGTATGGGCACATGTGGCAGATCACACTACTGCGGACCAGAATCCTCTAGTTGTTTGCACTCTTTACTGACGCAATAGATCCCCAAACCTTTGGAATACAAATTGGTATTACCCAGTTTGAGCAGGTTGTGTGTCAATAGAGGATAGCAAGGCTACGCAACTTAATACAGCAACTCATTGCCTGTGTGTCAATGTGTGTGAATTGGCTATTTCAATTTTAGTTGTCCCACTGTGTGAACATCACAAGATGTGTTTTCATAAATGTGCTTGTATGCATGTGTTGTCAATGTGGATAACCATCAGATGCTATTCATTGTGGAAATGAGTAAGGAAATGTGTTTGTCATACATGTAGCAACAAATGCTGTGTGAACTTCCCAGAATTTTGGGACAAAAGCATCTTCCATGACAAACCATGCACAGGATAGATAGAGGACGGTGGATCATGGCAATGTTCCACAACTAAGCCATCATATGTCCTGGAATGTTGGATACCACTTCCTGGCCACTTGTGTTGATACTACCCATGAGTCAGGCATTTGAAAATGCTATGTGGGTACAGTGTTTGTGACACAGAGTCCCAAAACCAATCCACAAATATAATGTCACTCCACTGTTTGAGTCATATAAATGACCTATGTCTCTCCTGTGGCAGTGGAGGACCAGCAGACCAAGCAGCACGTGCTCATATATTTCCAGTGGTTAATTGCACAAAGGTGTCCAGTTCAAGTGTGTGGGGCCATGTGTAGCCTGTGTCATTATTGGCGTCCATGTTGTCACAGTTACGAGCAGGTCTAGTCATGAGTCTGTGGAGCCATTCCTGCATTAACAAAGTATCCTTCACAGCTGAATTGAACGAAAGCCAAAGAGGAAATGAGAACACACATGGGGATAGTCCAGCTATGGCACTGCAGAAGTTTTATGAGACTGACAACAGGGCAACCTTGGTGTGCTCACAATGTTAATGGATCAGTAATTTAAAACCGGCAGGTTTCCTCACAACATTTGTACACAGGGTGGCCTCTAAAATTCCCACTGCAGCTGGGAACACCAGTGCCTCTGTGCTGATTAATCTCACAGCTATTCACCACGTAAGCCCCATCAATAGGTTTGGGCGATGTGAATCAGTGTGTGGACCGTCAGGGTACAAACACGTTTTGACATTTCATGCACATTATCAAACGTTCTTGGTTGTGCTGGAGGCACCATACCCAATCCATGCATACAGCCATGGTACACTGTCACTATTTGTCAATCATGCATACATGAAACCCAGACAAGGGATAGGCCGTGATTAGGCTATTTGAAGACATGTCCCACCCCATGATACGATAAGTAAACTGATTACGATATACAATGTATTTGAGTATTCATTGTAGACCTTCCTGACACAATACCCCAGGAGGAAAGTGAGGGCATGGAAAGCAACTATGAGACAAATGTAGCCACAGGGAACCTTTATGGTAACGCAAAGACAGGAATCAGTCAGGCTAACAGGGTGCAGAGTCAGTCAGGAACAAAAATGAACAAGGCAAATTCACAGTGAGCAGACTGCGAATGGTCAAAGCTGGAACAACACTGTGGAAAATGAAAAATGTATTTGTCCTGTGTGCTGCAACGTTACACAATAACCCAAGGCCTGTGTTACACAAGTGATTTATACTGCAATGCATACCAGGGATATACATATAATGGTAGCTTCTATGCCGTTCCAGGCAGCAGGAAGGGCAGTGCATGTTCAAATGGCTGGTCTGCATGGAAGTGCTCACAGGTGTGTGCAGCTTCAGTCTCTCACAAGTCCTGTAGGTGAGAATCAAGTTCAAAGAGCCAACAGTGCCTTCCACATGGGAAGCAATGAACAGGTGATTACAGGTCCTACAGACTACCAGGCAGTGCATCATCTGACCAGAAGTCCATGCAGACAGATGAACTATGACTATGGCATGCCATACTAAAGAGGGAAGCATACTGGAGTCAGAATGTGAGTCTGGGTGTGTGAAGATGAAGGATTATCTGGGTACAAATAGTCAATTTCCAGGGCCCTCTAGAGAAGGGTGGGGAGAGACAGAAAACATGGCAGTGGCAGGACTTATGACCTGGGATGGCATGTGCAGGGGATGTCTTGTGAGCAACGCTAGTCATACCTGGGGCACTCGTGCTATCCATTTGTAGCTTACATGGACTTTTTGTCACGCATACTCCTTGCAAAGATAGCTGATGTCACACTTACTGATGTCAAGGGTCTGGTCATACATTCCTGTTACCAATGCAGTAGCACATCCACTGCCTCATATATGAGGCATTTTTCTTTCCTTATGAATGATGGTGTCTTAGTTGTGTGCCATATGCTGCAATGAACCATGTTGCCAACATATATGTGTGCCATAGCTGTGGTCCTCTGATATTGCCCTTCAAATGTGAAATGGACAGGATATATGCCATTTACAGTGTGTGTGAAGTTGGGTGTACATTCATACCCATCAAATGTGATGTGGAATCTGTATTTCTGCAATGCTCCATAAGGCTACACTCTGATTATGAATCTTAGGGATAATGTGATGCATAAGTTATTACCCAGACCATGATATAGTGATTGGAATAGGTGTTTAATGACATATGGTAAGACAGTGGTGACGGTGACTATATTTAAAAGAAATTTTGGACAATGTGTTGTCTCCAACGCAATCCTGCTGCAGTGTTTGGATGGTCCCCCTCATGTTGATGGACAGCATCCTCCTCTTCCTCCTCTTCAGCCATTTGTGGGTCTGGTTCATTGAGGGAAATGTTCTTCCTTACACAAATGTTGTGCAGGATGGCACAGGTCAAAATGATCTTGCAGACCATTTCTGGTGAGTATAGGAGGCTGCCTCCGGTGATGTCGAGGCACCTAAATCTTCACTTCAGGTTGCCAAAGATCCTCTCGACTATGGTGCGTTTCCTGCGATGTGCCTTATTAGAGGCACGCTCTGATGCTGTGCTTGGGTTTGCAAATGGGGTCATGATCCATGGCTGGATCCCATACACCTGATCAGCTGAAAGAGAAAATGAGTGAGAAATGTTTGATGTTGCTTGCACCATGATTATCACTTTGCATGGCCGTTGTTCTCTTGTGTTGTCTGTGACTCATCTGTGCTTGTGTTGTTGTGTGGAATCCTAGGCTTCTAGGATGTACCATTGGCATTGGGATGTTTCATTATCTGAACTGATGTTTGGCTGATTGACCGGATGTCACCGGTATTTTTGTAGACTTTCAGTACATTGTGTACTCCCATGCATTATGTCATGTGAAAGAGGTGTCCATGTGTCTTAACTGGGGGTGACATGATACTTCCATACACAGAATCAACTCCACAGAGGTGGTTCCATGGTTCCATCTGTATGGCCTGGACATCCCATCTAATGTAACATATGCAATAGAATTTGTTAAATATCAGTGAGGCACTTTGATTTGGCTAGGTGGCATTGTACAACACATCTCCATAAGTTTGCAGCACTGACGTGTTGACAATTGACAATGCACAAATATCCCATGTGTGACAAGTTCTGTGCAGACCTATTTATCTGCCCTTACCGAGTTGACTCATGTTCAAACGTGTACCTATACTACTGAACCAGGTCCAGTTCAGCTGGTTAACTTGGTTGGGAGGTTGACGGTGTGTGTATCAGAAGGTCCATATGTCTATACATCTCTTGTGTATATGTGTAATTGTCTCAAACCGTATGTGTAGGAATGTGCACTTTCAATATTGTCACATCAATATGTGTTCTTAGCATAGTCCACTTGCTTATTGGTAGTGGGCAATGTCAGAGCAGGAGTGATGTGAGATCATCATCATGCTATGTGTCTCATGGTGTTTGACCTGCAGCAAAACACATTACACACCCCTTACACAGAACCTATTGCTTGGAAGGGTGTGTGATTGAGTGTTATTGATGTGATATTGAAATATTCATCTTCCAAGTTGTACTGCCAGTTAAGGCCATGTCATTGTCATTGTGTTGTTTTAAATTGGTCCCTTATGTCTCTGGAGTGGCATCTGTTGTTATTTGCATCGGTCACTTGTCCATAGGTGTATATCCCATTGGGTGAGGATATCACACATGACTAGCATTGTCACAACCTCATTGTCTTCCTAGCCACGTGCCACTGTAGTGATGTATGTGTTGTGTGTCCTACAGGGTTGCTGTGCTGTGTGTATATAAGTAGGTTTCTGTACTTATCAACAAGTAGGCCATTTCCATATCGTCCATCCTGGAAGTGTTGATTGATGGTGCAGCGGCGGAAGATGAATGAATCATGTACACTCCCAGGATACTTTGCCACGATGTTGGTGATCAATCCCCGGTGATAGACAATGGCCTGCACATTGATGGAGTGAGTGTGCTTCCTGTTGCAGTATAAATGTTCGGTTGCAGCAGGTGGCACAATGTGTACATATGTGCAGTCAATGGCACCAAGCACGTGTGGGAGGCCGTTGATTTAGTAGAAGCCCTGTTTGCTCTCCTGCCGCTTCAGCTGTGTGTTGGGTAAGCTGATGTGGCGGGTGTGAGGGAGATAATGGCATCCAATACCTTGGGTAGGAAGGCAGAGAATGAGGGCTGTCAGATCCCTGCAACCAGGGCACCAGTCGTTTGAAACAAACCACTTACGAACATGTGGAGGACAGCTAGCAGCTGGTCTCTGGTGGAATAGGGGAGTCTGCAAGCTGGGTGCCAACTGTGGCTCAATCTGGTACAGCAGCTGCTGAATGGCTTGCTAGATGAGTCTACCTCTGGATGATGTCTTGTTGCTGGAGTCCCAGAAGGGTTGTCCTGGTCCTGAATAGCCTCTCCTGCCTTCTACGTTGCTTTCGGGGTCCCTGCTGGTGTTGTGGAAGCTGCTGGTGTTGGTCCTGTGCTCTATGTCTTTGTGCATGCTGGATGAATAGCACCTCCATGTCTTCCTTTTGGAGCTCTGCTGTTGCTTCTGTGTGTTTTCCTTAAGTAGTGGTGTGTTTGCCCCATTTTAACACCTGCCCTGACCCAGGCGTTATTTTTTTACGCAAATCGGGCTGTGCCTCATTTTCCGACTCCGTCTCCCGGTCGTGCGGGATTTTTGCGCAGCAGGATAAATATGCTGCACATGTGTTCAAGTCACTTTTTGGATGGGAACGCCTACCTTACATGCCATTAATGCAAGGCGGTTTCCCGCATCCAGAAAATGAGGCACACAGTGGAATTGTGACGTTCGCGGGGTCGGGCGTCATAGTATAAATATGGTGCAAGGTTTGCTTTGAATGTGCGTCAAACTTTTTTACCCACATTCGGCACAGGCAGAGTATAAATATGCCCCCAAAAGTCCTGAGCAGTTGCTTCTCTGAGAATTGCCTCACCACCTGTTGTTGCTAGTATCAGTTGCCAGTATCGTCTTTGACTGTAAAGCCAGTGTATTACCCCTGTCTCAACTGAAAATCTGCAATTATGTAGAGAATAGCCAGAATTAATGCTTTGTAATACCCAGACAATAGATTACAGTATCTCAAATGAAGATGATGTAGAGGATGGAGACAAGTCCAGGGGAAAATGGGAAGACAGGCTGCCATCTACATCCAGACTGCAACTAGTTTCTGCCGGAAGACTGCAGAAAGGACACCAGAACTGAAAAGCCAAAGGATGGCACAATTTTCTCAAAGTTGGAAGAAAAGATTGAGCAATGCCCATCAAAAATACAGCTCCAAAGTACTGCAAGGACTGAGATAGAACTAGATGTTACTTCCCCATTCTGTAGAAATCCAGGAGAAAACAGGATCCTGCACAACATTTGGATATCCTTTACTCCCTTAAGAAAAATAAAACAAGCAGTTAATTAAGTGTCAATAAATGCCCAATTCTCAATACCTCTTGAGTGAATGAACCCTCCACTGTTGTGAGAACCTTTGTACAGGCTCTTGGAGATGAAGCTACTCTGAAAAGTAGGGCTTAGAATTGGTAGCTTTCTCATAGGAAATAGAATCTTTAAAAACGAGGAGACTCTGGCTGGAGGTGGTATGAAGATACACGTTGAAGACATCCACTAGAGCTATTAGAGGAAGTATTACCTGGAGTGTGATCATCTAGAATGGTGTGTGAAGGAGGACCCGATGTACTCCCTTTATGTCCAGGGGTGACAGAACAATTTAACCAAAGAAAATAGTGAACATGCTGCTCCTGGATACTGAACATTTGCAGGCTTGTACCCCGAACAAGGGCCTTTTACCAAAATTGGCATCAAGGGTCTGGGTTAGAATGAATTAATCTAATAACCTCTCTCCACAATCCCCAATACACAGGAACCTGCGATTGATAATTTTTAGACATCTGTAGGGAAGAAGACAACCTCTGACCAAAAAATGCATCTTTCTTTTGAGGTAATAGGAGGGTTGAAGGGTAGAACGTGCAGAGGCTTTTTAAAGATAGGCGTGCCCTGGCCAAAAAACAACTAATTAGAGTTCTTAGAAGAAAAAGGACCAAAATAACTGCAAGATTCAAAAGCTCTGTCTATCTCCTAAGAAGGAGGTATTAACTTTCTAATGTCCACTGATTACTTATTCAGCTTCTCCAACCATGGTCCTAAACCTTTGATCCATAGAAGTAAAGAAACAAAGATTCTAAAACTTATCAGCTCACCAAGACCTCATCCAGATGTGCCCATGGACCATAAATGCTGAACCAGAAGCTGCATTACTGCACATAAAGAGAGAAAAGATAAATCTGACCGGACATAGACCTGCTTCTCTCTAGCTAAAAGGAGAGACACACAGTTTACCATTGGTTGCATAGCTTTTGACAAGGCGTGTCCTCACTTAAGGGAGATTGGACTGTGCAGGAAGAATGAAAATTAGGTTATATCAAAGTTTGGGGGTCTATATACCCTCTCCATAGCTCAGTCTACCTTTTTATCTATTGTGTGTGTTGAAGCAGGACATTCCGAGATAATTGTACCCTGTGAATTCACCTTTACTATAGATCGGAATTCTGAAACAATATCCAGAAGATATTGCTTAGCCAAGGATCTAGGAAACACAGGACAGTCTGCCTCCTCCCACCCCTTCGATATGACCTTGCACATTGCACAATGCAAATCAAAACTACCTGTCTCTTTTCTGTAAAATTGCTGGAAAACATTGTTTTCAGTTGATGGGGAACTGGAATCAGGGATGGCCAAGTTAGCTCTGATATGTTGTGCAAGTGCAGCAAGTGGAGCGCCTACCATAGACTGGACCCCAGCCACATACCTTTCTATCTGCAGTTCCTGCTCAGTCTGTGCCTTAAAGGCCCAATTGTAAACTTTGATCAGTTGGGATGCCCAGTAGTATTTATCTACATCTCAAAGTGCAATGCTCTTGTCAGTTTGGACAGGTTGATGCTGGTTGGTCTGCTATCCTGCAACAATAGTTACATTTCCGCCTCTATTGCTCTGCAGTAGGTCTTTGGGATCCTATAAGGAGTATTTTGTAGCACATCCAGGAAGTGTGGTAAATACATCATTCTGAATAATACAATTCTGTCTTACGGGGAAAGCGGTAGGGCCCGCCAGTGTTGCACAAACCTTGAAATGTGTCAAAATGCTACACCTCCATGAACCAGGTGTAATAAGGAAAAATATATTTCTTTCCCCTCACTACTTCTTTCTATGTGTTCTGCATTTTGCAGTGCGCATAGAAAGAGGGAAATGCCTATAAGATTGTTTTTCTGCAGTGATGCACCCCTTCCTACACAAAAGGAATCCCATGGTGCAAAGTGCCTGCATTAGCGCTAGGCAGTATACAGTATACCTGCATTGCTTGCTGCCCTGCGTTGCTTGAATTGTGAGTACATCTGCCCCCATTTACATTGGATAGTAAACAAACATGCGTTGCTTTGTGTTGCTTTTCTACGACACAAGAATTGATTCAATTTGGGACCCAATCTTTAATCTGTACACTGCCACGCAGTGGATGAAATGGATGCTTAATACGTTAGCAGTATAAAAAAGAGCTTTTGAAGTTTCACCTTAGAAGCTGTAAATGCACTTTAAAATTAAAAATAATCCTAGGTAGTCCTTCAAATAAATTTTGTGTTGTAAAAGACTAACCAAAATGTAAAAGTAGCAGTTTTATTTAAACCTTTGTAGGCGTAAAAGACTCAGGTGCTTGTCCTCAGTAATGGTCTTTGATGACTCTTATTCAGTGATAAAAATGATAAAACTTAACATAGCAGCTCATATTTTGTGTAGTAGCCATAAATTCACTTTAAATAGGTGTTTGTAAGAGCATTTCTATATTTTTGTTAGGAGAAGAAAGAAAAACGTATACTCAATCAGGTTTTTTAGTGAACTTTTGTAGTATTTGAAAATTTAATTTAGATCCCTTTACTGAGTCCATCCGCTGCTGTGCATGTTCTAGGAATTCCCAAAGAAGCCAGAGAGACAAAGAGACTGCTCTTTGCAGACGACATCCTGCTTTTTCACTCTCAACAACATACCTCAATAACAGCTGTTATGTCCATCACCAAGGACTTCTCTGAGCTCTTGGGTTATAACTTTCACTAGGCAAAGAGAGAGGCCCTTTCAATGACAAGAACCACCTGTCCCCCATACCCACGGATATGACCTGACCTGGGTCCTGAGCTGGCTCCTCTATCTGTGCATTAGGGTCAACAGAGACGTTATTAGTGTTGTAGTGGACAACCTCCTCCCCCTTCTGGAACGTACACGGGAAGACTACTTGAAATGGGTTTATCTTAATCTATCTGACTGGGGAAGGGTACAAATGGTAAAAATGCTTGTGTCCCCTCGCTGTTAATACATCTTTGGTATGACACTACTCCAGGTGCCCAAGGCACTGCTTGCTTGGATCAAAGCCGGCATCTAAACCTATGTTTTCAATGGGCGGAATTCATTCATCTGCTTCTCCCAACTTTGGGCTGGCACATCAGCCGGAGGCTGCCTCATCTCAACTCATAGCATTTGGCATTCCACTTCTCTCAAGTAGCAGCCCACCTGCACTTTGATCAGAAAGATCAGTTTTTGGCACATCTGGAATGCCACCTCCTTTCAACCATGATTGTGCTTTTGCTCTGTCCCTCTCACCCAAGAATTCAAGAGTGGCCCTGCACCTAATCCTGGCTCTGACTTCATGGGCTTAGCGCGAAGTGCACCAACTACTGGGAGTGGCCCCATATTTACACCAGAAGGCCCCCTTTGGTGAGCATCTGTACTCCCCATAGGAGAGCACTCATCCATTGGACAACTTGGAGAAGCCTTGGCATGAAATAACTTGATCATGTCCTTGGTGGTGACAGGCCTTCAATCAACTAAAAAAATAATTCAGGCTTAGACTGGAAGAAGCATTGTGTCACTGCCAGCTATCCTACTGCCTTAGATTAACCGGCATTCCACAGTCTGTGGAATTACCACAGTGTCCCATACTACAGTGTCTCCGGGTGTTTGGCTGATATAATGGAATAGTATCCAGTCTTGAAGTGCTTCTTATAAAAGACCAACAGTCTCTTCCATCCCTCAAAGCAACCAAACTCGTATGGTAACTCCTACTGGGAAAGGCATACACCTCAAAGACCGGGCCTCCCTTCTCTTGGATCAAGATAGAGACATTAGAGAACACCGTTTGCAGTCCCTCTAATTTAACTGTAAAATATCACAGGACTGGTACTGAACTTCCCGGAAACTCTATAGGGCCAAACGTCTGCCCCATGCTGGCTTCCCACTGCAATCTCCTTCACATTCTGTGGTCTCCATTTTGGGGGCACCTGTGATGTTATAGTGCCACTCAGATCCTTCCCTTGCCTTGTCTTGCTCTTCTCCATGACTTCTCAGACCTCTCTGACACAACTTCTCATGAGTGGTAATGGCTAGCCACGTTATTCGTGACTGGCAAACTCTGCATAGTACACCACTGGAAGTAGCTCTTCCTCCCTGTGTTAACTTAATGACGTCTTGAACAATATTGTATAGTGAGACACAAGAAAATCACTTATACTATGAATGATCAATTGCATACCTTTGAGGAAGTCTGGAGCCCTCTCATGAATCGAGTGTCAGAATCCCTTGCCTAGACCCCATTCCCAGCCTGATACATCGACACCGAACAATGAATGGAACCCTTGGCATCTTCTTGAACAGAAAGGAACCTGCCGATCCACTCTCACTATCTGTGCTGCTGCAGGCTTCCTGTTCCTTACCCTCTCCCTTTCCCTACACCCCCCCCACCACAACCCATCGTGCCCAACAGTTCCTCCCTCTCATTGACGAGGATGGTATATGCACCACAATCAGTTTACCCTCATAGCGAGGACATGATGATTCTTTGTCTACGATTGCTGGATGATGACATCTATACACTTACACAGTACCACACATGTGTATCGACTTCCCTCAGCTAGTTCTGTCTTGACTATTATTATAACCCCCCTTCTCCCACCTTTTCTTTCTTTCCCCTCACTCTGTATTGCAATGTTTGGTAATGTGCTACATGTGAAATCCTTGGGTCAACTCACAGATCAATATTGTAAAATGTTAAACTTTCCATAAATAAAGGATGCAAAAAAAGCTTCTCCAATAGGGAATCAAGACAAAATGGCCCTCATTCCAACCCTGGCGGTCTCTGACCGCCAGGGCGGAGGGCAGCAGAAGCACCGCCAACAGGCTGGCGGTGCTTCCAGGGCTATTCTGACCGCGGCAGTAAAGCCGCGGTCGGAAAAGGGGAACCGGCGGTTTCCAGCCGGTTTTCCCCTGGCCCAGGGAATCCTCCATGGCTTGCAGCGCCGCCATGGGGATTCCGACCCCCTTCCCGCCAGCCTGTTTCTGGCGGTTTTCACCGCCAGAACAGGATGGCGGGAACGGGTGTCGTGGGGCCCCTGGCATGGGCAGTGCAGGGGCCCCCTAACAGGGCCCCATACAGATTTTCACTGTGCACTTTGCAGACAGTGAAAATCGCGACGGGTGCCACTGCACCCGTCGCACCCCTGCAACTCCGCCGGCTCCATTCGGAGCCGGCTTCCTCGTTGCAGGGGCTTTCCCGCTGGGCCGGCGGGCGGCCTTTTGGCGGTCGCCCACCGGCCCAGCGGGAAAGCCAGAATGACCGCTGCGGTCTCCTGACCGCGGAGCGGTCATTCGGCGGTAACCGCATGGCGGGCTGCGACCGCCGCCCGCCGCGGTCAGAATGACCGCCAATATCTCCTACAAATTGTGTGAGTAAATTCCATACTGTGGTGTTTGTCCATTTGTCCATATGAAACAGAAAGTAAACTCTGGTGCACATTTTTGTCCTAATAAAAGCCCTGAGCCCTGAGAGGCCACCCGATTGAGTCTCACAATATGTCGATAGGTCACAGCTGGAATCACAAGTGATCCCTGGAATGTGGTTGAGCCCATTTCCAGAATGTTTGTGTCGAAATACCTTTCTAGATTTGCGTTTCTGTGGAAAAACCTTTCTAGATTTGTGGGGTCTATTGACCTTTATTCACCTATGGTTTTCATGATAAGGCTTGGAATGTTTATATTAGCTGCTCTAAAGGAATTCATCATGGTCATTCCAAGCATATTTGGTGCAAACAAGAGTCATAAACCATTTTGGTGGACCAAAGTTTCATACCATGCACTTTATATCACAGTGTAATATGTAACAATACTCTTTGGTCCTACGATGACTTACTTGCAAAAATGTTAATCAAACTTCACTCAAGTATTTCCTCCTTTCTCATATTTTTGCAGATATGTTCTTAAAGTTCATACGCGCCTTTAACATCCATCCTTCAAAGTAGCATAGACTAGATCTGTCACGTTAAAAACGAAGATGGAAAACATCCCATGTTCTGTCTGTAAAGTCGTTCTTCGGAATGTATCTGATTTACCAGGTAATCTGATGCAGATATTTTAACCTTATTGTTCTCCTGATCCAGGAGGGGAACATATATAGAAGCTTGAGTACTCCAGGCGTTTCTTGAACTTGGAATTACCCCTCACGCTTGTTGAATCTGGTACTTTTGAAATGCATCTCCTATTGCGCCTGTAGATTGCAAACAATTAATGTATAGTGCATTATAACTAAGGGGGGGAGGTTTGCCCTAGAGTATACTCTCACAAGTTTACCTATGGAGCCAACCAACAAATTCACTATAAGGAGAGTTCAGTGCATTTGTGTGTAGATTCTATCTTAGGTGTTAGTAAGTCACTTTGTGAACCCTTTCAATTTAAGGACTGAGGCCCTCACTAACCCCTCATGAGGCCTCTCTAGTCAAAGTCTACTCTAGAGTAAGATACAACAATTTTTCAGGGGATCTCTTTTTGATCCAATGCGCTTGTCCTCTATTGGTGAGAGGTCAAAAAGACTGCAAAATTATTCTTACAATATACCATTTGAGCTTCAGTTGCTTTCCTTTTTGCTTTGGTGTCTTTTTCTTCTTACAAGTGTTTTAATAATCAAATGGATTTTATTTGAATGACTTCATTCATTGTCTCCTCTTCAATGATACTTCTTGTATTTTGCTTTTTTTCTTTCTTTCTGGTTATGGTTGTTGTTCTGTATTTCCATCATTTTTGGGCTTGCCTTTTTTTTGTTAAATCATCCATTGTTGCATAGCGCAGTGTTGTTCTTGACTGCATTGTACTGGGCCCCAGACTTACGGCAAAGTGGTGCAGCGCAGTGCTGCACAAAAATAGCTGTGCCATGCTGCGCCACTTTTGAAAATGCAGGGATGCGCCGAATTTACGGCACACCCATGTAGTTTCCTTCTGCACCAGTGATGAATTAAGCTGCTTGGGCCAATGCAGGCATCCTTGCAGCGTAATGCAAGGCTGTTTGCATTGAAGGGATAGATTGTTTATGTGAGGAAGGTGCCCCTTCCTGCACATAAACAATCTACAATGGTGATTTGGCACTTCTATGTGTGCTGCAAAATGCGTCATTTGGAATGATTGTTTATGTGCAGGCAGGGACACCTTCCTGCACATAAACAATCGTTCGTGGCCTTTTGCGCCTTCTCTGTCTGCTGCAGAATTCAGCACACGTAGAAAGAATAAAAAACCAAGAGGAATAAAAGTATTCCTCCTTGTTGTGCAATGCTAACACCACCCCTGGAGTGGCGTTAGTTTTTGGTGCTGCCTCAGATTTAGGCCTTTTTGTAAATCTGGGGCAGCTTCAAAAGCAATGGGTGTTGCAGTGGAACACCCACAGCAACACCCATTGCATGTCCCTCTGATGCAGAAAACTGCGTCTGAGGGGCCCGTATTTACAAGGAGGCGTTAAGCCACAAAAAGTGGCTTAGCATCATCCTTGTAAATATGGGGCAGTGAAAAACGCCACCGGAGCGTCACTAAAAGTGACGCTCCAGTGGCGGTAGGGTCTTGTAAATCTGGCCTTTGGTTTTCTGTTTCTGTCTGTATTTCTTTCTGGTTTTGTTGCAGTTCTTTTCAGTTGACTGTCTTGTTACATGCTGCTTCCTTCCGTTTTGATGTTTGGTAAGCAGTTTAGTATCTCATTTATTAGCGATACTGTAAAGTTTATTCATTTATCAAATGTGAATTTGTTTTTGTTTTCGAATTTTCAGTATACATTTACTGTATATCAGTGGTGGTGGTGCACACATATTATCAGAGAGAGATAAATACAAGTACAGTAAGGGAGAAACAATGTGGAAAGATAAACATAAAAAGATAGAAAGCCGCACAGGGAGTAATGGATGAAAATTAAAGAATGAAAAGAGGACTGCACTCCTAGACCGATGGATTTTACAGAGGAAGGACTGCCCTGCTGCTTGAGGCTTGCCTTGCTCCCCAGAGTACGGTAATGGTGCTTGAAGCCTGCATTGTTTTCCAGAGCACTGACCTGCTGCTTGTGGCTTGTCTTGTTTTTCAGAGGACTGCCCTGCTGCTTGAGGCCTGCCCTGCTCTGGACCTGCTCCTCCATCCCTGCTAACCTGAGTAACTCCAAGGGTCAGATTCTTGACCTCTTGTTCTGAGTTACAGGGACACAACAAGCTCCAGAGGCCTCCCTGAAACTTGCCCTACCTGGACCTGCAACTGGCCTGACTGAGCCCTGGTGGCCGCTGCTGGAGTAAGCTCCTGATCTCCAAGAGGTACCCCCCCCCGATGTCCTGGACCCTTGGTTGAGCTCCCCCTGAGAATCCTGACCTTTTGAACACTTCATGGCAGACTTTAAGAAGGTAGCTTTTTCAGTGGGACTAACCTAGTCCTTGTATCGGGCCTGCGCTCCATTGAGGTTGGCCTCAACTTGAGAATTTCCCCTGGTCTAGCATGATCAGGTGGCCACAAGTGGTGCTTTGTGCTTTTAAGTGCTATACTCACCTAAAACTTTGCAATGCAATAGTCTACAGTTTGGATTTCTGTAGCTTTGGTCTCATTTTATTTCTATTCTTCTAAATTAGTTTGGGATTTTTCATTTGTTGTGTTTCACTTTACTACAGCTTGTGTGCTGCATAAATGCTTTCTACATTGCATCTAAATTAAGCCTGAGTGCTTTTGTACCAAGCTACCAGAAAGTTAAGCAGGGGTTATTTTAGGGACTTTAGTGGTTCACCTTGACAATAATTGTGGTTGGTGGTTGTTGCTTGAGTAGGCTTTCACCTACTCAACCAATAACACAATTCATTACACCCCCCTAATATTATGTTACAACTGCTGCAGTCCACCTGACTGGTCCAGTGTCCCCTTGAGAGTAGCCAAGACATATGATCTCCGCTGCGCTCACCTTCCAATCCTTATTTTGCCCTCCTATCTGAAGAGCACAATAGTCTCCATCTCCCCTTGCAAACCTATAAACTTCTGAGCACTAAACATGGTTTTGGCTGCTTGATGTAACTGGTAAGTCACCTTGCTCTGACTTGAATAAAGTGATTCAAACAGAACTTTTACAAAGCATATCCTGCAGCCTTGGTTAAGCGCTTTTCTGAGTCCTTATGCAAAAGTAAATGTGGGTGGTTGTCTCAAAGACATCATGTAACCACCCTGTTTATTATCCCAAACCTTTTAATTTTCAATGCGTGAGTCTACATGATTCTGTAGGACACTATTAAATTACAAAGATGCATGTGCTTAAAAATCTGAGGTGTTTTGAGCACAGGTATCTTTTCACCTTGAGTGGCAAGCTCACCTTCTGTACCTGTGAGGATAGTTTTCCTTAAGACACCAAAACTGTATGTCATCTTTCGGTGGCTAAGGTTAAAAGACACAATTGTGTTTCAATCAATCAATCAAAGCATTTGTAAAGCGCACTACTGACCCGTGAGGGTCTCAGGGTGCTGGGGGGGTGGGGGGGGTGGGCTGCTACTGCTTACACAGCCAAGTCTTGAGGTGTCTCCTGAAGTTAAGTAGGTCCTGTTTCTGTCGCAGGTGGGTGGGAAGAGTGTGCCACGTCTTGGCAGTGAGGTAGGAGAACGATCTGCCACCGGCAGTCGTTCTGTGGATGCGTGAAACAGTGGTGAGTGCAAGTTCAGCGGAGCGAAGTTGTCGGGTCGGGGTGCAGAAGGAGAGCCGTCTGTTGAGGTATGATGGTCTGGTGTTGTGCATTGCCTTGTAAGAGTGGGTGAGAAGTTTGAACGTGATTCTCTTGTTGACGGGGAACCACTGCAGGTCTCTCAGGTGGGCTGTGATGGGGCTGTGGCGGGGGATGTCCAGGATGAGGCATGCAAATGCATTTTGTATGCGTTGCACTCTTTTCTTGAGCTTGGCCATGGTTGCTGGGTAGAGGGCATTGCCGTAGTCCAGTCTGCTGCTTATGAGGGATTAGGTGACCCTCCTTCTGGTTCCACTGGGGATCTATTTATAGATCTTCTGAAACATGCGGAGGGTGTTGAAGCAGGAGGAGGAGACGGTGTTGACTTGCTGGGTCATTGATAGCGATGAGTCCAGGATGAATCCCAGGTTGCGTGCGTGGTCAGTGGGTGTCAGTGCGGTTCCCAGTGTGACAGCCCACCAGGAGTCATCCCATGCGGAGGGGGTGGAGTTGATGATGAGGACCTCAGTTTTGTCAGAACTCAGTTTCAGGCAGCTGTTCTTCATCCATTCGGCGATGGACTTCATTCCTTCTTGGAGGTTGGTTTTGGCGGTGGCGGGGTCCTTGGTGAGGGAGAGGATCAGCTGGGTGTCATGGGCATATGAGACGATGTTGAGGTTGTGAGATTGGACGACATTTGTAAGGAAAACCACGTAGACATTAAAGAGGGGGTGGGCTGAGGGATGATCCTTGGGTTATTCTGCAGATGATTTTGGTGGCTTCAGATCGGAATGGAAGGGAGGCGGACCCTCTGGGTTCTGCTGGTAAGGAAGAAGGTGATCCAGCCTAGTGCTCTGTCATGGATCCCTGCGTAGTTCAGGCAAGTGCATAGGGTGTGGTGGCAGATAGTGTCAAACGTGGACGGGAGGGCCAGAAGGATGAGGGCCGTGGTTTCACCATTGTCAAGTATGGTCCTGATATTGTCAGTGGCGGCGATGAGGGTGGTTTCAGTGCTGTGGTTGCTGCGGAATCCAGATAGGGATGGGTCCAGAGTGTTTTTCTCCTTGAAGAAGTGGGTCAGTTGTTTGTTGACAATTCTCTCTATTATTTTTTGCAGGGAAGAGGAGCAGGGAGATGGGCCAGAAGTTCTTGAGGTCCTTTGGGTCCGCCTTGGGTTTCTTGAGGAGGGCGTTGATCTCTGCGTCTTTCCAGCTCTCCAGGAAGGTGGCGGTCTCAAAGGAACTGTTGATGATCTTCCGGAGCAGGGGTGCGATGACGGAGCTCTCTTTGTTGAAGATGTTTCCATAAACAAATAGTTTATGTTGTAAAGTGTAGTTTTACATTACCCCATATGGATGAAGCTTGGAATATGTTTGTTTGCGGCAGTTGGACCCTTATCAAAAGGTTACCCACTGGATTGGGCACTTACTGCTGAATGCTGTGTATCTGTGTACATATAAGTGTATACATTAATATTTTGTAGCAATAAGTGAACCTATACTCTCTTGGACTTTAGATGAATGTTTTTCTCATGAGTCTGTTGGAAGGTCTTCCTCAGAAATAAGTGTAGGTCATATGGATCCAAGAGAGTCAGCTGTGTCTTTGGAACGGAGAAACCACATTTGAGTCCAGGTGTAGGCTCAACATCATGTGATTCCAGGCAAATTATTTAACCTTTCTCTGTCTAAAAAAACTGAATTCCACCTCCTGTAATTTGATTTAGGGTTTATGTAAAGTGCTCTATTGCCCTTGGGTCACGTGTGCTCTATATGAAAATGATTAAAAAAAAATGATAAGATATGTTTAATAAATACATGCTGCTATCCAGAGACTGTTACCACCACCTTTGTTCTGTTCATTCTGAGGTTGATAAACTGAGTTCTGTTTAGTCAGAAAAAATTGACTCCTGTATTTTGCAGTGATGCTAAATGGTAAAATTAAAGTAAGAAACTATTTAAAAAAGGAAGCTATTTTATTTGCAAAGGTTATAATTAATATGATGGCTGGAACAACATGGCATCTAGTTTACCTGACTGGTAAAATATTTCAGCAAATTGGAAAACACAGTGATGTAACCCAAATGCAGCTTCAGTTTGATCCTGGTGTCAACTTTAAGGACCAGAATGCAGATATGCAGGGTGTGTAAGGCAGATACAGTGACAATGAGGCTTCTGCTATGATGGCAGTGCCATTGCAGGAAGGCCAAACAGTGATAACACCATATCACAAATATTGAGCACTGTGAATCGGCAGTTCATGAGTTCAAATGCTGGTAAAGAACATTTAAGGCCTCATTTACAAGGCCTTTCAAACACCACTGTGTCCTTTTTTTTGATGCAACGGTGGTGCAAGCAGTGCTTCACATTACTCCACATTTTCAAAGTGACACATTGGTGCATTGGACCCAATGCGTCAGTTTGTAAAGCCTTGTGTCACGTTACACCTGTGCCAGGTATAATGCATGCAAGGTAGGCATTCCCTCGGGAAAAGCCAGGCTGAACTGATGCAGTGAAGTTAACAACATTTCACTTTGTTGTTCTGCAACTTCACTGATTCAGAATTTTAAGTCCTACTCAGAGTAGGCGTTAAACTAACGTAGGGCCTTTCTCTATGGGAGCCTTCCTCGCATCACTGGAGGACCACCATTTATTTGACACAAGACAAACAGTGCCTCAGTATACCACCACAGATACATCAGAATTTCTACTACATCTGTGAAAACATGCGCCATAGAGCTCTGTATTGTAAATATAGCGTATCCATGGCACGTTAGGGGGTCGTAGGGCAGTGCAATAAATCTGAGGCATTGGAACCTATTTGTCTGATTCTTTTAATTGAGGCCCTTGGTTTTCATCTTCTCCAAGGCAGCAAATTAAGAACCATAATGTGGAACAGAAGCATCTAAAAAAAGGCACATTATTGGGTCCAGTTGCTCCCAACACCACAATGGTGAAAAAGAAGAACTATACAAGTGCAAGACTCCTCAGAGAGGGGTTGTCACTGACCAAAGACAGATAAGCTAAGAGATGTGTTGCTTTTGGTTGGAAATGTTGCGGCATTTGTTGACGTATCTAAAGTAAAGAACATTACACAGTAATATTAACAAAGTAACATAACAACACAAAACACAAGAGATCAGAACACAACAAAACAGTCAAACAGTATGCAAAAAAAGCACAAACAACAAAACAACTCATTACTGCAATAAAATACCAAACAACAAATATACAGAAACATTCTTGTCACCCATACAACCACCTGAAACCTGCGTTAACAATAGGGTACTAAAAGGGGTTTACGTCAAGGACTGAAATAGTACCAGTCAAAAATATCTTGTGATCCAGCCCATGTTTTATGTTCAGTGAGGCACATGCCAGTATTTCCGTATCTCCTTGATTTTTTTCATGGAAATGACATTTTAAAATGCTTTTATTTATATTAAAATTGCACTTGCAACGTTCCTTTATGTATTGTATAAAATGGACCATTTATACCCATTAGCAAACCTCTACTTTGTTTCAAAATGTGCAATTTCAAATCAGGCCATCTTCTAAAATAACTCTTTATATTTGAAAACGAGTAGTACATTTTAGGCACTTAAAAGGGAATAGATTATAGTATTCTCAGTTTTAATAGTTTCTGCTGCCACACATTGTCCGAATTGCTTTGCTAAGCTGTGAATTATAGCAACAGTTTATGCGTACTCTATATAACATCTCAGTATATTAATTAGTTTTCAAGACCTTTGAGCAATAAAAATGTAGCCAGTCAAGGTCACAATTTGACTTATTTACAATTGTCGAATAACTTGCCAAACTCTGAATTGAACTTCCTTCTCTAATGAAAATATACTGACATTTGCATGAACAAAAGAATCGACCTCCTTCATATCTCGACATGGGCCCAAAAAAGGATCATTGACTGAACACAATCCGCACACAAGTGAGTCTTTTAACCTCCTACTGTTTGCCATTTCACTACATGCAATTTCGGTGTTTTATGGAAGGGAATATATATGGCGTCACAGTTTCAAGGGTGACGTACAAAAACAAAAGGTTTCACATTGTTCTTTAGGGATGTAATGGCTGTGTGGTAAAGCATGTGCTGACCAGAGTAAACTAGGCCCGAGGTTTCAAATCAACGGACCACAGTCTATCATATTTAAGGGCAGGTTTGAAAAGGAGGGACTTGTTATAAATGCGTTCTTATAAATGCGTCTCCTCTTGGAGTAAGAGCACCGTCTTCTCTCAGATGATAGGATCGTATGTACCTGCAATTACTGTTATGCTTAGGTCAACCGAAAGGTTCACTGTGCATGCCAACCTTTTTTGACCTGCCTCCCATTTTGCAACGCGACCTACGCATTCATAGGTCATGAGACAAAACAGCCATTCCGGGTAAGAGGTGGGGGGCGTTGCAGAATGACCTGCCTGATTAATATAAATTGGAGAAGTATGTATTTGTAACTCTGTGAAATGACTTCAAACACATGACTGCATATTATGGCACGTTACAACCTCTGCAACCTCATTCCCTAACATTTTGTTTAAATCAGATAGTGATTACGCATGACAGCATATTATGGCACATCACAATCGCGCAACCGCATTCCCTTACATTTCGTTTCAATCAGATAGTGATCCTTAAACAAACAAGTGTTACATTAGACATATTTGCCGTTTGGAGCACATTGAGAGGAAGCAGTCAGTGGTCCCTGGTCTACTGCCTACTCCCCATCCCCGCAAAGGCTGTTGGACAAAATCCCAAAGAGGAATCTGCCAAACAAGGACATCTTCCCCTTTGCAAATGAGTTTCACCTCCTTTTCGAAACATCTCATTGTGAATGGCAAATTGGAAGGACGCTTCTTTCCAAATCGCTATTTAGAGTGAGCTGAAAACCCCTTTTGCACTTCAGAATGGCTTTTTTGATTCACAAGAGGTCTGTACTATATTTGTCACTTGCACTTGATCACAAATAAAAGCAATAAAAATTGCCTGCTGCAGTGCAAAACAAAACAAAAATACATTGCCCTATTTATACAATGCATCAATGTGCTATAGATTTAACTGATTAATAACAGGGCGATCTTTCAGATTAAAATAGTACCTGGTGCTTTCCAAAGGAGCAGGAAGGATAACCCCAAAGAACCAATAGAAAGAAGGTAGGACTAAAATACTCCTGTTCGGTAATCCAACGTGTGATTGACAATGCTGCAAGCCAATGTCTGATGGATCCTGAACCAAAGAAGCCAACAGCAGAAGGAGGCTGGACCTAGGCCCTTAACGCATGCATAGGATACCTTAGGTTTGGCATGAATGGAGCATGTGTCATTACCTATCAATACTAAAAGGCACGCTTTCCGAAGGAAATTCTACTTTCATGCAAAGTTTGGTGTTAATCTGATTAGTTGCTGGCTGTTGTACACTGCAAAATGTCATATGGAAGCTAAAAATGGGAAGCACAGATATTTAGACACTTTCTTTAATGTTTTTCTCCTTCATGTTTCTACACATGTTTCAACTACTGGCATGGGAAAGCCTAGTAGTTGAACTACTCAGATTTCAAAGGGATTGCATAGTCATAAAACAAAGGCAAAGTTATAAGCAAACCAATAAATGTGATTTTTAATAGAAAGTGTTTCGGAAAACACAACTACAGTCACTATTGCCAAATCTGTTTATATATATTTCTATACATATTTTTACAGAACTCTGATAAGTATATGATCACAAATACACTTCTGAAAATGAAGTACAGGATTAACACAATGCAGTTTTTATATTGTCTATTTGTTGGTTTTGTAAAGCATAGTATATACCAATGTGTGCCCAAGGACTTCTGGGTGCTGCAAATAACCAGCACACAATCTGGACAGCAAGCATTAATAAGTATATTGTCATGTTCTAACAATCTTTCTGAATTTTAATAAACATGATTGCTCATGTATGTAGGAGGCAAGGAGAACAAGACAGCAGAAGAAGAAAAAGGTTATCATCTATTTGCTTTCTCTTTGCACTAGGAGTCAATGGAACGTGAGAGTTCAGACTTTAGAAAATGGGCAGGGCAGTAAAGCTTAAATCAGTAACCTAAAATGAAGGCCCGGCTTCATAGATAGACTTGTGGACCAAACACAGGGATTTCTTTCCAGTCATTAGAGAGAAGCAAGGACGTGGAGACCTAGTTATATCAATGCAGCACTTTAATCTGATTCCTTACAGCTGTGCTTTAAGCAAATTCAAATTTGCAACTATTTATTTCAAGAAGGCTTAATTAAATAGAATTAGAAGATATAACGAGACTTACTTCACTGTTCTTTGACATTGGTTCTAAGTAGAATCAAATTTAGCCTCAGTTTTTCCAACAATGACAGAGCAAATAGAAGATAGCCCATAGCACGAGGCTAAAATTTGTAACATCATAGAGAAGTCTCATTCAAAGAAAGTAGGATCTTAGCCTTTCATTTAACTTCAGACTATTAAAACACATCCTCATGTCTAGTGCATCTAGATGTTCTGAATCAAACTCTTAATTAAAGGCATGGAGTCAAAAATCATATAGATGTCACCGTGGGATTTCAATGCCGTTTATGATTCTTTCTACACCTGTAGCTGTTTAAGCCACATCAATTTAGCGTCAGGGCTCTAACCTATAAGCAAGACACTTTTGATTCTGTTAGGTTTGCACAAATGTTCATTGTAAACCATTATTTGACTCTTTTGTTGATGCCGACAGATGTGAGCATCTTTAAAACAAGAGAAACAAAGGGATCTGATTGCAAAGAGAATGTACATGGTCATTATATGTTGGGAGTGATTAGCAGAGCTATCAAATGGTCCTAAATTAATGTTTTTTTTTTTAAATGTGAAATTGTCTTTGAACAACAAATTACTGTTTTGGCCTGTGAGTGCTAAAATTAACATTAATAATTTTTACATGTATTCTTGTATTTGATTTAATATATAAGATGTATTAACGTTGAAAATAACGTGTGACACATAAGATGCCTACTTGATTGGAAACCATCATGGTATATGATCTTTCACAAATAATGTACTAATATTGTATTGTGGTTTATATTTGTTTGAAATGCATTGCTCTGTTATATTAATGACTGAATAATATGAACTTTACTTGTGCAAACTAAAGGGCCTCAAGTAAGCGAAGGCCACAGCTAAAGTTGAATGTCTGCCAAAGTGTTAGAAAGTTGTTACATTAGTGGACCGATCTCATGTCTGCTGTTTAACAAACTTTTTTGTTTAAATCTCACACTTGTTCAGCGCTTGTATTAATTAAATGTATTTCTTTCGAGGAAATGGTATGCAACTCAAGAATGTTTCTACATCTCTGTAACCACTGTATCAAAGCGTATTTGGAATATGGGGAACAAAGGGCCTACTGATTACAGTCGGAAGGAACTGCAGGATAATACACATTGTATTGACTGGATTTATGCAAATGGAGGTGAACCAATCATTGATGTTCGGATATCTGTCTAGCATATTTTTATGTAGTAAATCTGTAATTGTACAATCTTCGTTGCAAGATGCCACTGACTAATGACAGCATGAGGTAGTTTTAATTTAACCCCTCTTCACTTGAAGTTTGGGTGTGTGTGCGTGCCACTATTCCTATGTCACTCTACGACAACCAGCCACTTTGACTCTGTCACTTTGACTCATGCCAGCCTGTCTACTGACATTCTGGTGCTTTATTATTATTGAGTTATTTCCCATGCTCCATGCAATTTTGCTGGTGCGTACGTTAGCACTCAATGCTTAGAGCCTGTAGCACTTTGCTGCCTGTCTTAGATAATTAACTTGTTGGTTCATAGAACTTAAAGTCCAGATTCTGAACTGTCACCCCTTTCCCATGCTCCCCTGTCCCAATGCTGATGCTAGTGTCCTCCTGAAGAATCTTAAGCTGTTTTACTGATCCTTATGGATAGGTAATATGAATAAACTGTGCATTGTTGTTTGTCTTTTGTTTTCCAGGTACCAACTGCTGTTTTTGATAGCAGCATAGCTAGATGTTCTCTAAATTTATGTTACACATATTTTTGCATGAAGCCCAACATGTTAATGCTAATCGGGAGTTAATGAGGTGTTTTCTCAACACCTATGACCTGATGTCATTCTATTGTTGAACAAATGTACGTTATTACTCTTACTCAAATATTGTTGCTAATAATTTTAGTTTTTGCTATTGAGAGCATGGTTGTAGTTGTTTTGTGTAAATTAAAATTCTTTAGGCATTTTGGATAACATATGTTGTTTCTCTATTTGTACCATTTGATTTTGAGATTAATTTACATGACCCTAAAGTTGTTAATCTAGGGAAATAAATATTTTAACTGAGATGATGTGTTCTTTACTGACTCTCTAATGATTTGTATTGTTTAATTTTTATGTCCTCTATGTACTACTTAGGGTATGATCATCTTAAATAAGTCAGAAGGTTCATCGGCCTTGAGGACGCGTCTGCTTATGAGTTACTATAACTAAACTGATAAGTCTGGGCGTGCTCACAGTTTTGGTAGCAGAGTTTGAATGTTATGTCTCTTTAAGACCATTTCCTACATAGTTGATTTTGATCAAAGAGATGTTTTTTGATTCAGTGATGCAAAATAGAGAGAAGATGTGTCCCTAAACGCCCAAGGTGCCTTTCCCCGGTTCTTGGAGTTTGCCTATGTTTGTTGAGGATGTTCTCAGCATTCTATTGAGAGGGTGAATGGAGTAGATAATGTGCTTACACAGCTTTAGCTAATTTGCAGGTGAATTGAATTGTTTGTGAGGGTTTAGGGAGTTTACGTACTCCGAATGATGTTGTATGAGGAGTGTGCGCACTCCAAAGTATGAGAGTGGGGAAGTCGGCAAACTTCACATGTGTGTGCCGCTTGGTGCTCAAAAATGGTCCACGTGGTTGTTGGTATATGGACCCTGTGAGTCTAAGACTCCAGAGTATATTGAAAGTGTATTGAGACACTTGGTTTTTGTTGTAATTGGTCAGTTTAGTGGGCCAATCGGGCATGGTTGGCAAGTCAAGATTGTGTGTTAAATTGAATGAAGGTTCTTTTCGACTGAGATTTGGTGAGTTCTATGTGCACCAAGACAGACCCATTGATCAGATTAATAGTAAAATGTTGCCTGCAAATCTGAGGAACTGAGAAGAAAGAAAAGCTGCTAGAGCAAAAGCTGTCAGTGAGAAATCTGTAAGGTTACTGAAGCGAATCCGATTCCCCTACCTATAGAGAATGGACAGATTTGTGTTTATTCATTTTGTTGAAGTGCTTGCAATGATTTTGCATTACTTTGGTGTGAATCTGAGTTTAGGAGGACAAGCCGCAAGACTTTGTCAGCCGCTGAGTGTGTG
This sequence comes from Pleurodeles waltl, assembly GCF_031143425.1. Lineage (NCBI taxonomy): Eukaryota > Metazoa > Chordata > Amphibia > Caudata > Salamandridae > Pleurodeles > Pleurodeles waltl. Next base: position 565,187,267 of record NC_090444.1, read on the forward strand.
AGTGTGACGTCGTTGGAGCTTTGCAGGGATAAATTGGTTAATAAGAAGGGTCGCGCACGGATTGGTGGACAATCGTGAGGCGTAATTGGTTGAGAAGGTGGACGAACAGGATGGTGGGATTTAAAGTAATTTCCTGATTATTCATTTTTGACATAAATTAACGAAAATTAAGTTTTTCAAAGCTTTAAAAAGTGCACTTAGGGGAGATTAGTATATTCCAGCTAGGGTAGGAAAGGTTTGCCAGAAGGTACTCTAAAAGGTACTCCGGCATACATCTTAATTGAGGAGAAAGGTACTGGAGCATGCCATTGGTACAAAATCACAGAAAAGGAGGGAGTCTTGCGTTCCCTGGAGCATTTAGTTTGAGAATTCTAGAGAATTTGAGACAAGTAATGTATGGTTTAAAACCTCTGCCAAGACAAGCTCAGTTTGAAGCATTAGCTATCTGGGAGCTTAGTAGCCAGACAACAACAGGTGTTGAAATTTGAAAGCAAAATGAGAAGAGCAGAGAAAACACTAGCGGACGCTAGGTGGGATAATGAGCGGAGAGACTGGAGATTAGATCCCCTACAGGGAATTAGAATGTTTCCTGCAATTTCACAGGACAGTGAGAAGGAAGCAAAGAAAGCTTCTAGAAAATCAAACAACAGCCCATCTGAGGATGGAGAGCAGAAATCAAAGGAGACCAGGAAGTCTTTGACTCCTGACGAAGAGTCAGACGATGATGAGTTTATTTTATAGGTCATGTGTGGCACAAGAGAATGGTCCAATCACTAGTGCGAATCCCACTGCACCGACACTGGTTAACGTGTCACAGAGTTCAATACAATGTAATCTTAACATGACTGAGAGTTCTGTACAGGTTAATCCTAACATGACACAGAGCTCAGTACAGACTAGTCCTCATTAGGGACACATGTACGTACATTTCGTGACCCACAGATGGGTCCCACCTCTATTTGCAACAGTGCAAAACATGAAATGGTATATACAAATGCCATTTCTGAGTCCCAAACAGCGATGCGACTAATTACCGAATCGCAAGCATTCGCGACTGGATTTTGCGAATCGCAAATAGGAAATCACACTTTGTGATGCGCAAACCATATGTACATGATAGTCACAAATTGTGACGAGTCATAAATAGGGGATTTTGCACATGCAGATTAGCACTGATTCAAAACAAGTGGTAAGCAGAACTAAAGTATAAAAGCAGACCCGGAAGGCATCTGGGTTTACCACAATGGCTGCACTCTACATGATTGCATGGTGGAGGCGAATCCAGGCTGCCCAACTATAGACTGAGCAGCACAGTCATCTTAGAGATCATAGAACTGCTAAAACGTCAGCTAAAAAGCCAAACCCTGCGCAGCTGCTCCATCCCCACACATGTGCAAGGGCTTTGCTCACTGCACCTTTTGGCCTTGGGTAGCTACCAGGGGGTGATTGCTGTCGCTGGTGGGGTGTCCCAAAGTGCCTTGTCACGTTTCTTTAGATGGTTCTTAGATGCACTACTCACACACATGTCCAGATACATTTACCTTCCCAGGAATGCGGAGGAACCATCATTGAAAGGACCTTTGGCATGTTAATGTCACGTTTTAGATGCCTGCACAAAAGTGGAGGTGCACTCCAGTATGCCCCGGAGATTACATGCAAGATTGTGGTGACATGTGCCATCCTACACAACACTGCAACCAGGTGTAGGCTACATCTCACCATAGATGAGAAAGAATCTGAGGAAGAGGAGCAGGAGACACCACTACGACAGCCAGGGGATGGTAGCATCCCAGTGCAGGGCATGTAAAGGGATCACATAGCAACTCATTACTTTGGCAGGTAAGTAACAACCAACTCTGCACTCACAAATGTTAAACACACATAGCCAGGTTGTTGAAAAAAAATATCCTTCAATGTCAGGAGTGCATTATGTCAATAGTGGCATGTACCAACCAGTAAACACACATGGTGCAACATTACCTGACACATTCCAGCCATGTGCCTTTAAAAAAATCCAGAGTAATTACATCACACCCTCCTATGGCTGCGACCACCATGGCCTGTGACAGCTTGGTCCACAGATGTCTAGTGGGCACTGCTACTATGCAGGATGCGGGCACCTGAGGCGGAAACGCTGCTAACTCTGGATATGTCCTCACTGTCCTGAGCGTTGTCACCAGTGCCTCTTGCAGCCTGAGAGGTATGAAGTAGGTCCACAGCTGCAGTAATGCAGCCTAGTCCCCTGACCACATCTCCAGCAAAATGTCCCTGTTCAACCTGGAGCATGACTGTGCATCGTGACAGGCATGTAGTTGTTGTGGCTAGATGGCCAATAGACTGACGTAGCTGGTCCATCTGTGCAGCTGTCCTGCACTCATGGCACCTTACGTGGGCATGATCTGCCACCATTTCCCTGCATAGGTCAGTGATGGCAGTGGTGACGTTGACCATGTTGCCATTCGTGGTGGCCAATTGTGTTTCCACGTTCCCAAATCCCTGTATAAGATTCTGTTGCATACGGTGTAAATTCCTGTTCATTCAGTGCATATGTTTGTTTTGCATGCATTGACTGTTGAGTAGGGATGCCTCCAGTCCCAGGAAAAGTTGAGTACTGGCATCTTCGTCACCTGCAGCATGTGCCAGACAGTGCCTTCTATGCCCACACCCTGCAAATATCTGTGGCTGGCTGTCACCCATATGTGGATTGGGAGTCAGGTTTACACCCTCATTGTCCAGATCTGTGACCTCTGTAGTTTCAGGTGCATTGTGAATAATGGATTGTGGGTTGCACTCCTCTGTGGAAATGCTGACTGCCTCCTCTGCTCCCATGGTGGCATCATCACCTCCCTCGACATTGGGGTCATCAGTGGATACCTGAGGGAGACCGGTGGGACACATGGGATACACTGTCAGTGCCTCTTAGATATTTGGGTTATCAAAATAAAAATAAATCACATTGTGGACTACTGGGCAACATTAACCATTATGCACAATACTTGACCTGGACCAGTAGGCATAGAAGTATCTGAATGATGCATGCTTTTGTGAACTGAGGTTGTGTGCATAGTGCCCTGAAAAGTATGAAAATGTGATATGTGCTACTTACATTTGGAGGTTCTTGGTGCTGAACTGTCCAGATTCCCGATTCCCACAACAGCCTCTGGCTCCAGTGGGGTCTCTACCATACTTTCAATTGCTGTGGGTGGTGGTACTGCGGACGGTCTCCCACCTGTTCCATGCACCTCCTTCATCCACTCTACAACCCTCTCCTTGGTTCTTGACCTGAGGTCATACCACCTTATGCGCACTTGCTCAATCGAGTGATGGCTGACTCCAATAGCATTGATTTTGCTCTGTATGTCCATCCAGATTTTTTTTTTGTGAGTCAGGCACAGTCATTTGTGCCTTCCCAAACAGGACCTCATGATGCAGGCAGCACTCCTCAGTGAGGACTTCCAACACTTTTTCAGAAAATTTCATCTTTAGCTTCCTCCCTGATGTATTTGTCTCCTTTGTTTGGCTGGCCATGACTGCAGTTGCTCCTCTCTGCTTGGTGTGCCTCTGCTGTGTGTACTGGCTAGACTCCTCCCACTTCCATGGGAGGCACTTCCTAGTTCTAAGGTCATTACCCAGCACCAGGAAGTGAAGTTTCTCTATTCTTTTGCTCCCGTTCGCTAATTGTGACTCAAGGTCGCAAAATGCGATTCAGTAACACCCCCATTCACAATTTGGGAAATCGCAATTTCACAAATTGCAATGCGACCCAGCACCAAATCGCTAAATGGATCTTCGATTGCTACGTACATTCCGATTTGCGAGTCGTAATTGCGATTCGCATTGAATCACAATTACTGACTCGCAAATTTTCGTTTTCGTACATGTGCCCCTTAGTGCAGGTACCAATACAGAGCAGTTTTAACCTGCCTTCTGCGTCTGCAGTACAAAATCAGATGACACAGCTGAACATTCCTCGGATTTATCCAGATGGGCCTACTGTTGACGCAGCAACAAACATAATAATGCCGACAGGACAGGTTTATCAGAAACCAATGTTGGTTCGGGCAGAGCCAACTCCGCTCTTACTGCCTCAAATGCACCCTCAAATGCAGCCACAAATGATTCCAAAATACACTCCTGTAACAGGGACACAGACAGATATGTCTGTACTTATGAGTCAGAATACGGGAGTGATTCACCCTCAAAAAGCAAATGCTAGACCAAGAAAGCTAATGCTAGACCAAGTCCAGACGCAGTGTCTGTACCTGTCACAATTGGCCCAGTGATACCATTCTTTGCTCAGGGAAATGGTGGCACAGATGTTCAGGGACTCTTGAGTCAGAGTTGAGTGGGAGGAGGATTTAATGATAATGCCAGAATAGTCTTTCCGGTGGGAGTCCTTTCAGAGATCCTAAGAATACTGGAACAGGGTTTCATATTGGTTCCAACTTGAAGTTGATGACACCTCAACTTCCAAACCTTACTGTACAACAGTTAAAGGCACTCAGCCTAATAAAATTTCATTGCAAGGATTGACGGCTCAGCAATTGACTGAATGGTTAGACAAGCTGAACAGCCCACAATGTTCTTCCAAAGGAGAAGAACGCTCAAACTAATCTAGGCTTTCAATGGAAGCAGGTGAACTTGTTGAGGGGACTATGGGTGTAAATAGACTTGAGTCCTATACAGAAGCAGAATTGCGATACTTGTGTTTGAAGATAACAAAAGAAGCAGGTGAAATACATCAAAGATTAGAAGAGTTAGCAGATAGATACGACATCGACATTGAGAAAACAAAATATTTGAAGAGGAATTACAGGCTAGGATTTAGTGAAAAAGATTTTGAACACATGAAAACTACAGGAATGAAAGTGGATCTTAAAGAGTTACTTCTAAGCATCCAGACATGGAGAGCATTAGACAAAGAGGAAGGCAGATGGGTAAAGAAACAAGAGAAAGGGAAGAAGGATTCTGACATTCCGCCATGCAAATATGCATCAAGTTGGAGATCCAGTGAAGATTTTACCAATGAGAGAGATTCCAGGAGGGAATTTTGTACATGTCCCATGGAGCAGAAGTGACATTTTTGTCATTAACAAATGATTACCCCCGGTTGAGAGAGAAACCTCTAGAATGGTATCAGAAGACAGATAGGTTTGTGAAACTTGCTAAATGCCTGTGGGAGGATCTGAATACTCTTTTAGTGATAGTTGTTCCAGCAGATTTATGGATTGAGTGCCAAAGGAGCGTAGATTGGCCAACAAGGGAGCCGCCAAGAGATCTGGCAACTGGTGCACCTCTCCTGAAGTAATAAAATTTTACTATAAAGTGATTGAATTTTTTAAAATGAGAATTTCACCCAAAAACATTGATTGGCAGTGCATTGATAGGACAGCTCAGGAAGCAAAAGAGTCAATTCATGCATACTCTGAGAGATTGTTGAAGGCATTTAAGCATTACAGTGGTACAGAAATAATTGAGCCGAAAGACATGATTCAATTTGTGTTCAAATTTGTTGAGGGATTGAGACCAGAAATTAGTCAGGTGATTAAGAGCCATTTGATTTGCTGGTAAGCTAAGCTGATTGATGAAGTGTTGCAGTATGTGAACTACCGTAGTGATGAAATTAAGTTGAAACAGAAAAAATTAAAGAATAAGGCGATGGTGATGCAGATCAAGGCTGCACAGACAGGGATTCAGGGAAGTTTTCAGCCTCAGCAACAGCAGGGAAACATGCCGTTTCAAAACTTAGGCAGAGGTAGAGGTCGTGATGGAATGGGAAATATAAATCGTGGTCTTGATTTGAATACAGTGCTGGTGCAAGGTGAAGCACAAGGGATGAAAAGAATGTTGCCATGTCACGCTTGCGGAGGCCTCAGGCATTGGAAACAGGAGTGTTTGATGGTAAATCAGTGAGGTGTTGTTCAGCAAGCAAATTATGCCAATTCTTTCCAGAACATGCGAGGGCCAAGAATGAGAGGTCCAAATCCAAATTTTCAGAATAATGTGAATCCGATGCAAGGGTTTCAACCTATGCAGTCCATGCAACCTGTACAGCCGTTGCAGGTACAAGTGCCCCAGATACAGCAGATGCAGCCAAAGGTGCAAATGGTGCCTTTACAACAAATTCAAGTGCTTAGACAACAAATTCAAATACCTATGGATCAGCAGCAGGAAATGCTTCCTCAGACAATCACAAGTCAAATATTAAACCAGAGTAATAATACTGTACACCAATACCCTCCACACAGTGAGAATAGAACAAATGACGAATGGGTGAATGAGAGTTTGGATGAAGGAGAATGTGTGAATATTTGACAAAACCCATTACAGAACCAGTTAAGCTTAAAATTGAAACATTTAAAGGATTACACAAATTCGTAGTCTGTGATTCAAGTCCTGTGTCCTTACTGGGAAAGGATTTATTGTGTGAAATAAAATGGTTGATTTCTTGTTCAAATGATGGTATCGAGATACAAACAGTCATGATGATGATTACCTGATACTTAATGTTGACAATGACAGAGTAAATGGGGAATTTCCTATGATCAGTTTCTTTCCAGTTTTTGCAGTAAAAGATCTTCCTTTCAATTTACAGAAATTAGTTGTGTCGGAGGTTTGGGATCTTTCAGGAAAAGACATTGGTTTAATAAAAGGGTTTGAGCCAGTCAGAGTTGCAGGTAAGCCTAGTATGGTTTTCCCTCAGACTCCACAATACTACATGCCAAAAGATGCAATTGAGAGTGTGCAACCGATAATTGCAGAGTTTGTGGAGAAAGGAATTTTAAAAGAGGTGTTGAGCAGCCTGTGTAATTCACCAATAATGAGACTGCCTAGTTGCCCGAAGCCCTGTGGGAAAATTCTAATTGTTCAGTATTTGAGAAAAATAAATGACATTGTGGTCAAATGTTGCCCAGTAGTGCCAAATCCATCTGTGATTATGTTTCAAATCCCATGCAATGCTGAATGGTTCATTGAAGTGGACTTGTGACAAGCGTCCTTTTCTGTGCCTCTTCATGAGGACAGCAGATATCTCTTCTGTTTCAAATTCTTAAACAAGGTCTACTGTTTGTGTAGAATTCCACAAGGGTTCTCAGCGACACCATCTATTTTCAACCAGATCTTGAAAAAGAACTTAGAATCATTAGTGATGGCATACCAGTCGACATTGGTGCAGTATATTGATGATCTACTGATCGCGTCCAAAACGAGAGAAGGGTCTAAATACAATACAATTGCATTGCTGAACTTCCTGGGAGACAATGGTCATAAAGGGGGTCATTCCGACCGTGGCGGGCGCCGCCCACCGGGCGGAAACCGCCAAAAGACCGCACCGCGGTCAAATGACCGCAGCGGTCATTCTAACTTTCCCGCTGGGACGGCGGGCGATCTCCAAAAGATCGCCCGCCGGCCCAGCGGGAAAGCCCCTGCAAAGAGGAAGCCGGCTCCGAATGGAGCCGGCGGATTTGCAGGGGTGCGACGGGTGCAGTGGCACCCGTCGCGATTTTCAGTGTCTGCAAAGCAGACACTGAAAATCTTTGTGGGGCCCTGTTAGGGGGCCCCTGCACTGCCCATGCCAGTGGCATGGGCAGTGCAAGGGCCCCCAGGGGCCCCACGACACCCGTTCCCGCCATCCTGTTCCTGGCGGTAAAAACCACCAGGAACAGGATGGCGGGAAGGGGGTCGGAATCCCCATGGTGGCGCTGCAAGCAGCGCCGCCATGGAGGATTCCCTGGGCCAGGGGTAAACCGGCGGGAAACCGCCGGTTCCCCTTTTCTGACCACGGCTTTACCGCCGCGGTCAGAATGGCCCAGGAAGCACCGCCAGCCTGTTGGCGGTGCTTCCGTGGTCGTTGGCCCTGGTGGTCGGTGACCGCCAGGGTCAGAATGACCCCCAAAGTGTCCCTGGCTAAATTGCAGTACTGTCAGAAAGAAGTAAAATATTTGGGTCATTTGATTAAGAAAGGCATCAGGAAATCCCAAGGGAGAGGGTTGCAACCATATTGCAGATGCCAGCCCCCAACTACCCAGAAAGATGTGAGGATGTTTTTGAGAATGGTGAGCTACTGACGCCAATAGATCCCGAATGTTTCAGTCATTTCAAAGCCTTTGCAGAAACTGACTCACAAAGATTGTTCGGATCCTTAGAGCTAGATCAAGACTGTATGAGAGCATTTAACGATTTGAAAGAAAGTTTGTGCCAAGCTCCAGCTTTGGGTATGCCTGATTACACAAAACCCTTTCTGTTGTTTTGTCATGAATGTGATGCATGTTCTTTGTCTGTCCTGACTCAAACTCATGGCGGTGTGAATCGCCCAGTGGTATATTTTTCAGCCACTTTAGACCCGGTTGAAGCAGCTTTACCAGGTATTTGGCGATCTGTTGCAGCAGTTGAGCAGAGCCTTGCTCAGAGTGAGAGCATTGTGATGATGTCATTCATTCACTATCATGGTTCCCCATTCTATTGAAGTCTTGCTCACTAGGTCCAAAACTCAATATTTGACCAGTGCCAGATTGACGAGGTATGAGACCTCCAACCTAGGATATCCTAATGTGACAATTAAGAGATGTATGGTGCTTAACCCAGCAACTGTGCTTGCAAATGAGAATATGAACATTGAAAAAATGAATTACATTGAGCATGATTGTCTAGAAATAACTGAATTGTGCACAAAACCAAGAGCAGAAATTAGAGATACTTGTTTCGAAGAAAATTACTAAATTGTCTTTGTTGATAATTCCTGCCTGAGGGATAATATGGGCACATTGAGAGCAGGATACGCAGTATGTACCATCTCTGGCATACTGGAAGCTTCATGGCTTCAAGGAGGGTTTTCTGCACAAGTGGCAGAATTGGTGGCTCTTAATGCTTGTTTGTTTGCTGTTGTCGCCATAAGTGCACCGGGTATGCCAGACGTGGGTCCCGGGCTCACTGTGCCACTGGTTTCAAGCTAGCCTGGCTGATGAAGGGTGATACCCTGAAACTGGTCCCAGGGTGCTTGTTTCCGGTCCAGGGAGGACTTGGCCTGGCAGTTCGGGCTGGACTGTTCCTATGAGGAACCGGGTCAAGACTGATTTGCATATGGCTAGGTCCAAACTGGGGTGGCATGGTGAGCAAAAGAATTGATGTATTAAACCCAGATCTGTGACTGGGGGTGAATGTTTGATTGATTTCGCATTACGTCCATCATTTGTGTTTGTTTGCCTGATGAAGGATGATACCCTGAAACCAATCCCAGGATGCTTGTTTCCGGTCCAGGGAGGACTTGGCCTGGCAGTTCGGGCTGGACTGTTCCCATGGGGAAGTGGGTCAAGACTAATTTGCATATGGCTGGGTCCAAACTGGGGTGGCATGGTGAGCAGAAGAATTTATGGATTCAACCCAGATCTGTGACTGGGGGTGAGTGTTTGATTGGTTCCACATTCCGTCCATCATTTGTGTTTGTTTGCTTTTGTCGCCATAAGTGCGCTGGGTATTCCCAGACGTGGGTCCCGGGCTCACTGTACCACTGGATTCAAGCTAACCTGGCTGATGAAGAGCGAAACCCTGAAACCGGTCCCAGGATGCTTGTGTCCGGTCCAGAGAGGACTTGGCCTGGCAGTTCGGGCTGGACTGTTCCCAGGGGGAACAGCTTCAAGACTGATTTACATATGGCTGGGTCCAAACTGGAGTGGCATGGTGAGCAAAAGAATTGATGGATTAAACCCTGATCTGTGACTGGGGGTGAATGTTTCATTGGTTCCTCATTCTGCCTATCATTTGTGTTTGTTTGCTCCTAATAGAGCATGCCATATTCAACCCATCTGAGAGTTGCCGTTTATACAGATAGCCAATATGGATTTGGTATTGTGCATGATTTGGCCCATTGTGGGCACAGAGAGGGTTTCTGTCCTCATCTGCCTCACCAGTAAGAAATGATGAAAGGATACATGAGCTGTTACAATCAATCCAGTTGTCCCAAAAAGATTGCTGTGGTGAAATGCAGTGCACATCAAGGATAACAGGATTACGTGTCACTGGGAAATGAATATGCGTATCAAGTCTCAAGGTTTTGTGCCTTGAACGGTATATCATTCAAGGATAAGTGGGAATTGTTACCTGAGAATAATGATATCTATGCAAATTATGCAATGCACATTATTGACACATTAGAACACTTAAAAACTTTAGATAATGTGTCAAACGAAGAGCGTAGAGATTGGCAAAAATTGAAATGCATGCAAAGAGATGATGCTGTTTGGGTGTCTAGTGAAGAGAAAGTGGTGCTGCCTAACCGCCTGTTGACGCAAATGGCTACATACTATCATGGTCAGGCTCATGTAGGAAGGGATGCGATGGTCAGAACTTTTAAACAGTTCTGGTTTAATCCTAAATTTAGCCAAATTGGCAAAGCAATTTGTCACAGGTGCATTATATGCCATCAGATCAATGTGGGAAGAGGAAAAGTGGTCATTATAGGACATATTGGCATGGCTGGGGGACCATTTAGTAGGATGCAAATGGATTTCACTGAGATGCCTGCATGTGGAAGTTTGAGGTATGTGTTGGTGATTGTGTGCATTTTTAGTCACTAGATTGAGGCTTATCCCACATGAAGAAATGTCAGTCTTAGAGTAGTAAAGTTAGAGAGTTAATTCCACGTTTTGGTTTTCTGGTCTCTTTAGAATCAGATAGGGGAAGCGACTTCAACAATGAACTGATCACTCGGAAAGTACCAAACCCTTCAGAGCAGGAAGAAGAATTGTTAAGAGTACCAACAACGTCCAGACAGTCTCCAGACTTGGAGAAAAGAGGAAACAAACTAGTAACGGTGCCTGAGCATTCTTCAATTGATTTGTCCACCTGGGATTAGGTGTTGTAAAAACATAGGTATTGATTTGGCGATTGTATGCGTAATAATATGCCTGATATTGGTTGTGTGTTTGTGACTGTTTTCGCCAACCATACCACAGCTATACAGACAACTACTACGCATTCAGAACTAGATAGGTTTAGGATAGACTTAAAATATTTGCACGTAGACGACACACAGGGAGCACTTTCTTCTAATGTTTTCTATCGTTGATTGCATGAGTATGTTGACACAATGGATGTGAGATAGTGTTATGTTTGTTCACACATTCCAGCTTTTGTTGAGGAGGGAGTAACCTATCATAGTCTGCCTTTAACCTATGGCATAAGTTGTAGTCTTTTACTAACAAGGTTTTATAACCAGGAAGATATCCAATATTTCTATTCAAACTGTGATATAGCATTTTATTTTGTTCCTATAATTAAGTATCAGAGTAGGGTAGCTAAGGAAAATAACATAGAAACAGTGAGAGATTTCTTTGAGCCTACATTGACGTTTGGAAAAGCATACGCACACTGGAATAATCTGACATGTTTGCTTACACCAGGAGAAAATAGTTTTTTAGATCACACAGAAAATAGGAGAAGAGCATTGAAAGCAAAAATGAATAAGGGAATAGTTCTGGAAAAAAATGGGAATGATTATGCATTTACTGACATCATTAAGCAAGGGAGATTAGCTTTAGATGCACTACATGTAGGTAAGCTTTGTATATATAGACTACAATCTTATATGGATAGAGTGTTTGTGGGAACGAGTGAATGCCGACATGTGTTTTTGTTTCAGAATGAATAGGTCTTTTTGTTGAATGGTCAAGATTCAGCAGTGCCTGAAATTTATTATATCTCAGGGACAAAGCCATATTACCATTTTCCTAGAGGATGGTATGAAAAATGTTATTTGGGAATAGTCTTCCAGAAAATGTACCAACTTGAAGACTTCAGTAAATTTCCTAAAATGACTGAATTACACCAAAAGAGACAAAAGAGAGAATCAGTTTCTGACATTGATGGACACATATCTGGAGCAATAATTCCTAGAGTGGGAGTTGTTCTGAATTCTATTAAAATTCAACAGTTGTCTATTGTTGTGGATTACATGCTGACAGGTTTTTCAGCAGCCATTGTCCTCATGGACACTAAATTGGCTGCGGTAAGAGCTATGACTCTTCAGAACCGCCTTGTGTTAGACATCCTTTAAGCAAAGGAGGGCGGAGTTTGTGAATTGCTTAGTCCGCAACATTGTTGTTTATATATATTGGACAATAGCAAAGCAATCAGAGGCTTTATTTACAATATAACCAGAGATAAAACTGATTTGAAAGAACTAACAGATCCCACTGTTTGGGAGAAAGCTGGCAAAGGATTTGCTTCTTTGGGGAATTTGCTTGGCAACCTGGGAAAAGGAATCTTAATAAAAATAATAAAAGGGATTTTGAATATTGTGATTTGTCTTATTGGAATATGGGGAATGTGTAAATTGTATAATGTGATTAAAAGAAAAGATTGAAAAAGAATCAGAGGACGGTGGAAATTAGAATGGAAAAATTATTTAGGGAAATGCGACAACATTTAAAAAAAGTGTGTAGTGAAATAAACAAATGTATTTGAAATAAAGGTGTGATGATATATATAGTCATCAGAGGAGGGATTGTCAGCGCTGAAATTAACATTAATAATTTTTACACGTTTTCCTGTATTTGATTTAATATATAAGGGGGCATATTTATACTCCGTTTGCGCCGAATTTGCGTCGTTTTTTTCGACGCAAATTCGGTGCAAAACTAACGCCATATTTATACTTTGGCGTTAGACGCGTCTAGCGCCAAAGTATGAGGAATGAGCGTCATTTTTTTGCGTGAACGCCTTCCTTGCGTTAATGAGATGCAAGGTAGGCGTTCCCGTCTAGAAAAATGACTGCGACGCAAATGCGTCGTATTTATACTCCCGGGCAAAAATCACGCCCGGGAGTGGGCGGGGCAAAAAACCCCGCATTTGCGCCTCTTTTTAACGCCTGGGTCAGGGCAGGCGTTAAGGGACCTGTGGGATCAAAATGAGCCCACAGCTGCCCTCCCATGCCCCCAGGGACCCCCCCTGCCACCCTTGCCCACCCCAGGAGGACACCCAAGGCTGGAGGGACCCACCCCAGGGACATTCAGGTAAGTTCAGGTAAGTATAATTTTTTTTTTTAAATATTTTTTTTGGCATAGGGGGGCCTGATTTGTGCCCCCCTACATGCCACAATGCCCAATGACCATGCCCAGGGGACATAAGTCCCCTGGGCATGGCCATTGGGCAAGGGGGCATGACTCCTGTCTTTACTAAGACAGGAGTCATGTAAATGGCGTCTGGCGTCGTTAAAAATGGCGCAAATCGGGTGGAGGCGATTTTTTGCGTCAACGTGACTTGCACCATTTTTAAGTCGCCCTAGCGCCATTTTTCCCAATGCCGGCGCTGCCTGGTGTACGTGTTTTTTTTCCACGCACACCAGGCAGCGCCGGTCTGCTTGCGCCGGCTAACGCCATTCAATAAATACGGCGCCCGCATGGCGCTTCAGAATGGCGTTAGCCGGCGCAAAAATTTTTGACGCTAAACTGCGTTAGCGCAGTTTAGCGTCAAAAAGTATAAATACGGGCCAAGATGTATTAACGTTGAAATTAATGTGTGACACATAAGGTGCCTACTTGATTGGCCACCGTCATCGTATGTGGTCTTTCACAAATAATGTACTGATATTGTACTGGGATCTCTATTAGTTTAAAATGCATTACTCTGTTAAATTAATGTCGGAATGATAGGAACTTTACTTGGGCATACTAAAGGGCCTCAAGTAAGCAAGGCCACAGCTAAAGTTAAATGTCTGCCAAAGTGTTAGAAAGTTGTTACATTAGTAGAACTATCTCATGTCTGCTGTATAACAAACTCTTTTGTTGAAATCTCAGACTTGTTCAGTGCTTGTATTGATAAAACGTATTTTTTTCAAGGAAATGGTATGCAACTCAATAATATTTCTGCATCTCTGTAACCGCTGTCTCAAAGCTTATTTGGAAAGTGCTGAACAAAGGGCCTACTGATTTCAGTCGGAAGGAACTGCAGGATGATACACATTGCATTGACTGGATTTACACAACTGGAGAAGAACCAATCATGATGTGCGGATATCTGTCTAGCATATTTTTCTGAGATCTAGTACATCTGTAATTGGACAATCTGCATCGCAAGATGCCATTGACCAATGACAATGTGAGATAGTTTTAATTTAACCCCTCTGCACTGGGAGTCCGGTTTGTGTGTGCCATTATTCCTATGTCACTCTACAACAACCAGCCACTTTGACTGTCTGTCACTTTGACACTTGCCAGCCTGTCTACTGACGTTCTGATACTTCATTATTCTGAGTTATTTCCTATGCTCCATGCAATGATGCTGGTGCTTACATTAACGCTTAATCCTTAGAGCCTGTAGCGCTTTGCTAATTGCCTTAGATAATGAACTTGAGGGTTAGGAGAACTTACACCCATATTTATACTTTTTTAGCACCGCATGTGCGCCTCTTTTTGACACAAAAGCAGTGCAAACTTACAAACTACAATTGTATTTTGTAAATTTGCGCCGCTTTTGCGCAAAAAAAATGACACAAATGCAGTGCTAAAAAAGTATAAATATGGGCCTTAGCGACCAGATTCTGACCCGTCACCCCTTTCCCATGCTCACCTGTCTCGATGTTGATGTTGACGTCCTCATGAAGAAGCTGTTTTGCTGATCCTTATGGATGGGTAATATGAATAAACTTGCATCGTTGTTTGTCTTTTGTTTTCCAGGTACCAACTGTTGTTTTTGATAGAGCCATACTAGATGTTTTCTAAATTTGTGTTACTAAAATGTTTGCATGAAGCCCAACATGCTTATGCTAATCTTGAGTTAGTGAGGTGATTTCTCATCACCTATGATCTGATGTCATTCTATTGTTGAACAAATGTACGTTATTACTCTCGCTCAAATATTGTTGCTAATCATTTGTGTTTTCGCTATTGAGAGTCTTGTTTTAGTTGCTTTGTTCAAATTAAGATTCTTTAGGCGTTTTGGACAACCTGTATTGTTTCTCTATTTGTACCATTTTGTTTTTAGATTAATTTACGTGACCTTAGCGTTGTTAATTTAGGGAAATAAACATCTTAACTGAGATGAAAAGGTGTGTTTATTCGTGGCCAAATAGTTAATCGGCCTTGAGGACGTATCTGCTTATAAGTCACTATAACTAAACAGATAAGCCTGGGTGCGCTCCCTGGCCCAAAAGGAAGTAATTCATCTAGAAGGATAGTTTAGTACTCTCACCCTTAAGCAAATCCATGCCACTAAGCATGCCTTCTAGCATGTGTCCTTTGATGTGCTATGACTAATCAAGCTAGAATTTTTATAAATACATCGTTTATGGGTTGAGTGGAGTGCTGCGAGTTGAATTCAAGGTGAATGGTTAAGCTACTAATCTTAATTACTTTACTGTTCTCAATTAATATCAGTGATGTTAGATCAGCCAGCATCTCAAACAAGCTTATAAGCTCTTGAAGAAAGCCAGATACTACAAGTAATTCCCAGAAGAAAGGAAATTGTACCTAATAACATTTCCAGTTTGAGGAGGAAGGGAAATCAATACATCTAGTTTTCATAGATAGAGAATAATGACCCTTCCCAGTCAGGCAGGTTTCATCTTGCCATTTCACTCAAGCACTGAGTAACTTTAAGGTAACATCCCATCTAAGCTAGGAAAGTAAGCAGCTATCACTTTCACTCTACTCTTATAGCTGCACTTTCAGCAACAATTTACATAACAGTGAACTGTGGGATGTAAGGAGGAAACAGTAGCCTGCTTACTATCCTCCCATTTGATGAAGTAAAGATGCTCCTGGGAGAAGAGGATCTCCATCTATGAACTTAAGGAAACAAAGGAGAAGCTGAGGCCTTCCTTGAAAGAGAAATCAAAATAGGTTCAAATGTACACATGAGGATCCAGAAGGAGAACAAAGGCAAAATGTGAAGCTTAACTTACACATTAAGAAGATGACTACAATCACAACTGGTAATGACAAGTGGAGCATTAGCCATCTCTTCAACAATCCTTATGAACTAAGGGAAGAACATGTTTCTATAAAATACCAGACAGGTCAATTCAAATGGGAAGGTCATACCAGAATGTTGATAAACCAAGTGACTTATGAGTTTATGGGGCATATTTACAAGAAAGTGGCACATCAGCTGGGATGCACAGCTTTTCTTGCGCCCCTGTGCACACATAATATCACCTTGGTGGCACTGTAGTTACAATAGTGCACACCATGGTGCATGTTAGCACAATATTGTCAATACTTTTTATGCTATTGTGGTGCATTGGTCGAATAGCACCAAAAATGATGGCGCTAGTCCAGCAATGCTTGGGGAGGCCCATTGGAAACAATGGGAGCGTACCTTTAATGCCTGCCTTGGACAGGCATTAAAAATGGCAGGAAAAATGGAGCAGTGAATTCTCGTAAATTTCACCGTGCTGTTTTTCTGGGCCTCTGAACAGGGGAATGCTCCACTTGCATACATTTTGCCTGGCGCAGGCATAATGTGGTGCAAGGGGTTTCAAAGTGGCACAATACTTGCATTGCGCCACTTTGTAAATCTGTTGCGAGGAAAAGGCCTCCTTGACACCACCATAGAATTTAAAAAAACATGATACTAGAGCACTGTAGGGAGGCACTAGGGGCTTGTAAATATGTCCCAAAGTTTCTAAAGAGTCAACTTGAAAAGGAATACCACTGTGAAGCAGTTTGAATGCATCTCCCAATGAAGTGGAAAATGATGAGGGTTATTTAATAACAGTATCCTTACCTTAAATAAAATCTAGATTATCTTTGCACCTGCTTTAACAATCCTTTTTTATCAAAAGGCACTGGCAAGGAGACATCATGAGTGAGATCAAAAGGAACTTGCCAGGACTAAGAGAGTTTGGTAAAGGCATACATTAGAAAATGGACAGAAAGGTTGAAATCCATAACTGAAGTGAGAAGTCCAGTTTGGGAGAAAAGCACCCACTGCTAGTACCTCAGATATTGATGAAATTCATGAAGTTGTTCAGTTATTTGCAGAGACATGAAGTTAATCCATACACCTCCTGATGGCCCCAAATACTTGATATTCTATTGTCAGATACTTAAGGCTCATAGGTAGTGGGAATACCAGTTCATTACTAAGTTTCAATTGGTACTTTGACTGACTCAGCTTGAAGTGGACATTTTTGCCAGGTTCTTAGGCCAGCTTCCCTCCAATATGTTCCTGTAGTTGTGCTGGACCTAAGTAGCAAAATAAACCCATTTTATTTTGTCTTTAGTAAACCTCATTGGATAGGGCCAGGCAAGATGTTTCTGGCAGGTGATATCAAAACAGCTCCTTCTGGGAACAAGTGCCACTTGTGTGTTGTTCATGGAGATTGGCGCTCCTATCAAGGTTGTGCGTATCTGATTCAAACTTAAAATGGCTGCTAATAACATGCTCATTTTCCACCTAGAAATTTCCCCTTCCTCATCTATCCTGAAGACAGATTATAGCTGCATCTGAGCAAAGTAAAAAGCTCACTTTTGGATTATGTGACAGTATCCTGGCCACATTCAAAGAGACAGCCCTTAGGCTTTGGTTAAAAAGAAAGAGGAATCTTCAACAAGGATGTGCTATCATTGAGCACAACTGGCAATTGTGACCATGTTGATATCATTTTTATTCAAGTCCCAGGAGAGTGCAGGGTACAATATGCTGACCATGCTGCCAACCAAAGTAGAGTGGTCCACTATAGAACGAGACTCCAGAGTTGATGATGTTGCTAGAATTAGAGAACATCAATTACACAATTGCAGAAAAAGTTACAATACTTCAAAATTAAGATGGGACCTAATCATGTCTTAAATTTCAATCTAGAGCTGTTGTAGGGGTGTACTTTCAGGACTGAGACTTATTGGTATAGCTATAGAACTCAACATTTTCAGCTGTGAGCAGTTGTTAAGAAAAAGACTCAGAATTATTTATCTCTTTAGAGGTATCCCACCATAATGAAACAGGTCTCTAACATCTATAATTGATGGTATGCACACCTCTCCTATGAGGGGTTATTTGAGATTTGAGTTGGGTTTCCAAGACATCTACCTTTCTCCACAGCACTAAGTTGGGCCAAAATATACGATTATCTATGTTGCTGTGGAACCTAATCTGCAGAATCCTGTAATGGATGGGTTGTGTTTTCAACTATGTAAAAGGTTTAAAGATGACAAAACTTATGGCAATGCAATTGAATACTTGTTTTCAAATGTAGCTTGTTGTGGGTTCTATCATTTGAGCCTTTTGCCTCTGTTGGATTGGAATGGAATTGGAGGTGCAGAGGCTGTTTTCTTGAGATTCTATGCTTTTTTGCTTTCCCCTCATTTTATTTCCCCCCTTCCTTGGTTCTGTCTTTGGTGGTTCTGGTAGCTCTTTCTTTTCTTGTTTCTTAATTATAGAGCAGAAGAGTAGTAGTAAATTCTATATGTAGGTTGGAGGTGGTGTAACATTTTTGTGGAAAAACATCCCTAAGAAGAAACCTGCATTGAGGGACTCTTTATTTAGGGTTAGAGATTTTCTGGAGGTCATCACCTTTAATTGTGGCATTGTGGCTGCCTAAGAGGCCACATCTACCTACAGTCTTTGGTTGCTGGAACCATTGCATGAGAGGGGGCAAGAACCGAAGCCAGAGAGTGACCCCCTAGCTAGTGAATACAACACGTGTGGACCCACCATGGCATTCAGCAATGCCAGATTAATTGTTACACTGTGAACAGTGCCACATGTCAAAGCACCTATGATGGAAGATACTACCTCAGGATGTAGTCTGTATTGAAAGTAGAGTTTTCCAACAGATTATGAATAGAGTGAAAGGGTCTGAAGGGCATGGATAGCTTCTTCTGAAAACTGGATGTTGTCATCAAAGAGTTTAAAAGAACACTCTAGTGGTATGTGGAGGGTGGCTGAGAGGTAATTGACAGGTAACAATTTGTCATCTGGGATGGTGTTGACTAGATCCAGGGTTCCTTAGGCACAAGATTTGAAACCAGCGTAAAGTGGCATGGACATTCATTTGTGTCTGGAAGGGAGAATTTATGCAATCAAGTTTGCTGATTTAGAACATGAACCTCCAGCATTCGCTAGAGAGGAGGCTGGGTCATCCCACCCACTTCCATCAGTATTTACCTCTGATTAAACCTCCTTTACATCTTTCTTAGGGTTGAATTTAAAATTACTTGAGTTGGTATCTCCCCATAAATTGGGCATTCCCTAAAGCCAGCAACCTCTGAAAATAAATAAAGAATTGGTGAAAGCTAATCAAGTGACCCTACGCAATAATCTCTTCCTGAGAGCTTTAGATTTTATAGGAGCCATAGGCCCTCATTCTGACCATGGTCGGTCCTAAACCGCCAGGGCCGCGGGCAACGGAAGCACCGCCAACAGGCTGGCGGTGCTTCATTGCCCATTCTGACCGCGGCGGTAAAGCTGCGGTCAGAAAAGGGGATCCGGCGGTTTCCTGCCGGAATACCCCTGGCAGGGCAGAACCTCAATGGCGGCGCTGCAAGCAGCGCCGCCATGGGGATTCCGACCCCCTTCTCGCCAGCCTGTTTCTGGCGGTTTTGACCGCCAGGAACAGGATGGCGGGAATTGGTGTCGTGGGGCCCCTGGGGGCCCCTGCACTGCCCATGCCACTGGCATGGGCAGTGCAGGGGCCCCCTAACAAGGCCCCAGCATGATTTTCACTGTCTGCATAGCAGACAGTGAAAATCGCGACGGGTGCAACTGCACCCGTCTCACCCCTGCAACACCGCCGGCTCCATTTGGAGCCGGCCTCTGTGTTGCAGGGTCTTTCCCGCTGGGCCGGCGGGCGCTCCTTTGGCGGGCGCCCGCCGGCCCAGCGGGAAAGCCAGAATGGCCTCCGCGGTCTTTTGACCGCGGAGCGGCCAAATGGCGGTGACCGCATGGCGGGCGGGGGTCAGAATGACCGCCATAGTCTTTTGACCAAAACTCTGCTTGAGCACAGTTTTCTGATCGTCATTGCCAGCTCTTGGTGATAAATCTATGATTTCCAGGCATGCTAGCTGCAGTTGCAGCCAGATGTAACGTACTAAGCTCACCAGAAGAACTAGGCACTCTGGGGGTCATTACAACCCTGGCGGACGGTGTTTTATAGCGGTGGTAAGACCGACAACAGGCCGGCGGTAAAAAAATGGGAATTATGACCGTGGCGGAAACAGCCAACAAAGACAGCCACTTTAACACTCTGACCGCCATGGCGGTACGAACAAACAGTGCGGCGGTCACCGCCAACAGACAGGCAGGAGACAAAGTACCGCCCACAGTATCACAACCTACCAATCCGCCACCTTTTCCGGGGCGGATTCACCGCAGATAAAAACACGGCGGAAAGAGCCATTTCAAAGGGAAAATGCTCACCTCTACACACTCCACGAAGAAGGAGGGCACCATGGAGCCAGAACTCCATATTCTACCTGCAATAGTCTTCCTGCTCCTATACGACGATCATCAACGCCGGCGGCGAAGACAACAGTGAGTACTGCACCTATGACATAGGGGAGAGGGAGGCAAACGACAGGGACACACACACGCAACACCCCCACCCCGACCCTCATCCACTACAACACACACACCAATTCATATCCAAACATTACAGTAACAATCCCCCCAGAAGAATGCAAAGACCAAAGGACATGAGTGGAACCATTGTAATATATTAAAATTCTGTAACCAAATATCTACATATATATATATACACAGTCAACAAAATATACACCACGATTAGTAGTGCAGGTAATGCACAAGTCATAGTCCGTGGACCACTGGGCCCAAAATGCATGGGCGAGGCCCACAACAGATACCTGATCTAAACGGAGAGAACACTGCTGGGGCATCAGATAGAAATACAACAGGCACCTCAGGGGGAATGGAAGAGGGGGGCACCTCAACCGGATGAGTGCACCACGCCAGATCCACTACGGGCTCCATGCCCATTGATGTATCCTGGGGAGTGCAAAGCCACAGTCTCTCAAGTCTCTACAGTGGGTGGATTGCCCACTGTTCAATCCTGGGGAGTGCAAAGCCACAGTCTCTCAAGTCTCTACAGTGGGTGGTTTGCCCACTGTTCAGTCCTGGGGAGTGCAAAGCCACAGTCTCTCAAGTCTCTACAGTGGGTGGTTTGCCCACTGTTCAATCCTGGGGAGTGCAAAGCCACAGTCTCTCAAGTCTCTACAGTGGGTGGTTTGCCCACTGTACCATCCTGGGGAGTGCAAAGCCACAGTCTCTCAAGTCTCTACAGTGGGTGGGTTGCCCACTGTTCAATCTTGGGGAGTGCAAAGCCACAGTCTCTCAAGTCTCTACAGTGGGTGGTTTGCCCACTGTTCAATCCTGGGGAGTGCAAAGCCACAGTCTCTCAGGTCTCTGCAGTGGGTGGTTTGCCCACTGTTCAATCCTGGGGAGTGCAAAGCCACAGTCTCTCAAGTGGATAACAGTCTCTACTGGTTCTTGAGGGGGCTTTGTGCCCAGAGTGCTTCATCCTGCCAAGGACTGAGGTAGTGGATGCTGTTCTCCACTGGTTCTGTAGGGGGACTGGTGCCCAGAGTGCTTCATCCTGTGCAGGACAGACGGAGTGGATGCTGTTCTCCACTGGTTCTGGAGGGGGACTGGTGCCCAGAGTGCTTCGACCTGTGCAGGAC
Organism: Pleurodeles waltl; assembly: GCF_031143425.1. NCBI lineage: Eukaryota > Metazoa > Chordata > Amphibia > Caudata > Salamandridae > Pleurodeles > Pleurodeles waltl. The sequence continues at coordinate 565,208,896 of NC_090444.1, forward strand.
AGAGAGAGTGAATGCTGTTCTCCACTGGTTCTGGAGGGGGACTGGTGCCCAGAGTGCTTCATCCTGTGCAGGACAGACGGAATGGATGCTGTTCTCCACTGGTTCAGGAGGGGGACTGGTGCCCAGAGTGCTTCATCCTGTGCACGTCAGACGGAGTGGATGACAGTCTCCACTGGTTCTCGAGGGGGACTGGTGCCCAGAGTGCATCACTCACCCCGTGACGGTCCCAGTAGTGTCACTGCCCCTGCCGCTCATGGGCTAGTGGTGCTTGAGTTGGCGGTGCAGTTTCTGACCTGTTCAGCGGTGCTTGCCCTGTTCAGCGGTGCTTGCCATGGCGGTCTTTGCCCTGTTCAGCGGTGCTTGAGTGTGCAGTTTCTGACCTGTTCAGCGGTGCTAGACCTGTTCAGCGGTGCTTGCCATGGCGGTCTTTGCCCTGTTCAGCGGTGCTTGAGTTTGCAGTTTCTGACCTGTTCAGCGGTGCTTGCCCTGTTCAGCGGTGCTTGCCATGGCGGTCTTTGCCCTGTTTAGCGGTGCTTGAGTGTGCAGTTTCTGACCTGTTCAGCGGTGCTTGCCCTGTTCAGCGGTGCTTCCCATGGCGGTCTTTGCCCTGTTCAGCGGTGCTTGAGTTTGCAGTTTCTGACCTGTTCAGCGGTGCTTTCCATGGCGGTCCTTCATTGCCCAGCTGGGCTGGGGCTGGCGGTCCTTCATTGCCCAGCTGGGCTGTGGCTGGCGGTGGCCTCCTGGCCAGTGACGATTGCGCTGCTCTCCTGGGCACTGACTCTGGCGGTGGCCTCCTGGCCAGTGACGATTACACTGCCCTCCTGGGCACTGACTCTGGCGGTGGCCTCCTGGCCAGTGACGATTGGGCTGGCGGTGGCCTCCTGGGCAGCGGGGATGATGGTGGTCTTCTCCGCCGTGCTGCTATTCCCAGACTTTGGTGATTTCTTCTGCCCCTTCCCCACCTTGGGAGGAGTCACAGCTGAGTGGACACTCCCCCCGGGACCCTTGTGAGTGGCTTTGCTGGCTGGAGACTTCCCCCTCTCACGCCGGGCACTGTCCAACTTCTGGTGCTCATGGGGGGGACTGGCTGTGCTGTGGCTCCGTGTCACACTGGCTGCCCTGGTGCCCGGTGCACTCCACATACCTCTAACAGCAGGCACCACTGGTCCCGGAGATTTTTGGGCTGAGGTGCTAGTACGGGACCTATGAATTGGAGGGGGGGGTGGGAAAGAGGTCAAGCTTGGTCAGGAACAGTTTCTTAGGTACACTGGGACGGGTAGCTGGAGGGGGTCTGGGAGTGGAGGAAGTGAAGGTGGTTGTAGGAGATGTAACTTTTGTGGCTTTGGGTGCAGGTGCATGCACTGGAGGCTGTTGTGAGGTGGATGTATGTTGGGTGGGTGTGTGCCTGCGTTTGTGTACTTTGGGAGGGGGCGTCACTGACACACTGGGAGAGGACACAGGGGACGTGTAAATGGTAGTGGGGGTGGTGACTGCACATGAGCAGGGTGTGCTGGTGGGTGTGCTGGTGCGGGACCTAGTGGCTGTAGAGGTAGTGCATGCAGGTGTGAGTGTAGACGAGACTGGGAGGGAGGAGGGAGACGACGAGGAGGGGGACACAGTGGAGGCAGTGGATGTTGGTGTGTCTGTATGTGTGTGATGCTTGCGTGAGTGCCTGTGGAATGTGTGGTGCTTATGTTTGCCTGAGCTTCCCTTGTGTGGTGAGGTGTGTGCATGCTGGTCTGATGGTGTGCTTGGGATAGGCTGGGGTACAGGGGATTGGGTCTGGATGGAGGAAGTTGGAGGGGGAGGCTAGACACAAGGACAATGGCTGCCATCAGTGCTGAGGCCAGAATTTGCAGGGTTCGATGAAGGGCAGCCTGACCAGAATGAATGCCCTCCAGGAATGCATTTGTGTGTTGCAATTCCCTTTCTACACCCTGGATGGCATTCAAAATGGTAGACTGCCCAACAGTGAGGGACCTGAGGAGGTCAATGGCCTCCTCACTGAGGGCAGCAGAGGTGACAGGGGCAGGGGCTGAGGTGCCTGGGGCGAAGGTGATGCCCACCCTCCTGGGTGAGCGGGCACCGGGGCAAAGGCTGAGGGGCTGCTGGGAGGGCAGTGCTGGTAGGAGGGGTGGCGTCTGTACCAGTAGAAGTGGGGGGGAAAGATTTTACTGCCACCACAAAGGAGCTCCCATCGGAGGACGAGTCCGTGTCACTCGTAGCAGATCCTGTGACCGCCGTGAAGCTCCCCTCGCCCTCCGTCCCACTAGTGTATTCCGAGTCCGTGGTGTGGGCCTCCATGGCCATGTGGGATGAAGCTCCCTCGTGCTCCGGTGCCACTGTACCTCCGCCTGATGATGCTGATGCACACAAGAATATGGAGACCACAAAAAGGGGGGTGACGACAGAAGAAAGACAGGTTGAGTGAATGGCTTACTGCTACAGTTGGTGGACAATACAGACACAGCAGCCCCCTGCAATACGCCGCTCTGTTGGGCTCTACAGATGCAGTTCCTGGGATCTGGCCTACATGGCTATGGTTGACATCTGTACACATAGATGACACAGGGGCATGTATACCTGTACTTGGCACTCTACAGAGGTGGGTGGAGTGCCACATGGCCTGCATTACGGAGGGGCCTAGCCTACGGAACTCGCCCTGGCCTAGGGGAACCCACAGCCCTCCTCCCCCACCCAGACACCTTCACTGCGTGCAAAGTCCGCTGAATGATGTTGTACTCACCCCCTTGTGTCTGCTGTAATGCCCTCAAGCGCCCATCCAACTCAGGGTAGGCCACCGCCAGGATCCGGAACATCAGGGAGTTCATGGTGCGACGGGCACCCCTCCCACGTTGGGGGGCCATCCCCAGCTGAGCCTCCGCCGTCTTCTTGCTCCAGCGGCGAATGTCCTCCCATCTTTTACGGCAGTGGGTGCTCCGTCTGTGGTGGACCCTCAGGGTCCGGACGTCCTTGGCGATGGCATGCCAAATATCCTTCTTCTGGTGGGCGCTGACCTAAATTAAAAGTACAGGGGAAGAAGAGAAGTCATTAGCAACTGCACCGTCGAAGTTAGTGGCCCACATCCCTACCCTTGCCATGTGGCACATGCATTCACAGTCCTTCATGCATGCAGAACTGTGGCCCCTTCCTTCTTACAACCAGCCCTCTCCACTCAGGCATAGAACATGCTCCCTGTGTACTTACCTGTTGGTCTGGAGGACCGTAGAGTAGCGTGTACTGGGGGAGGACCCCGTCCACGAGCTTCTCCAACCTCTCTGCAGTGAAGGCAGGGGCCCTTTCCCCAGACGCAGGAGCCATTGTCTCTTCCAGACTGAGGTCACAGCAGCACTTGCAGTGTAGGTCCTCTCCTGTCGAAGATCAGGTATCGAGTGATTGAACAGATAGAAAATGGCGGTGACGTCCGCGGCGGTGCGTAACATCACCGCCGGCGCACTTTGTCATTGGCTCCTGGGACCCATAGGGTCCAATGTTGATCAATGCAGCAGTGAGCCGCGCTCTTCGACTGCCTACCGCGACGTGTACAACGCCAGCGCAGTTACCTCACATCCCATTGTCCCAGTTTAGAGGTCAGGCAGCCGCCATTTCAGGGGCCCACATGGGTTCATTTTTAAGTGTGTCACACATACCTAAGCCTAGACTCAACACACATACAGGCAACTTGGAGGAGTGACATTTAATCATCACCTACAGGTTTGAACGTGCCACAATCCAGGAACTGTGTGCCCAGTTGGAGCCTGACCTGATGTCAGCAATCAGCCATCCCACAGGAATCCCCCCTCAAGTGCAGGTGCTATCAGTGCTCCATTTCCTAGCAAGTGGGTCATTGCAAACAACAGTGGCCATGGCATCAGGGATGTCCCAGCCTATGTTTTCCAACGTGTTGTCTGCCCTGCTGAAACACATGCGGAGCTACATCGTTTTCCCTCAGGGGGAGGATTTGCCTACAGTTAAAGGTGACTTCTATGCCTTTGGACATATCCCCAACATCATAGGTGCTGTTGATGGGACCCATGTAGCTCTGGTCCCCCCCACAGGAGTGAACAGGTGTACAGGAACCGGAAGAGTTATAATTCCATGAATGTACAGATGGTATGTTTGGCAGACCAGTACATCTCCCAGGTAAATGCTATGTTCCCTGGCTCAGTGCATGACACCTACATCCTGCGGAATAGCAGCATCCCTTATGTGATGGGTCAACTCCAGAGGCACCGGGTATGGCTATTAGGGGACTCTGGTTATGCCAACCTGTCATGGCTACTGACCCCAGTGAGGAATCCCAGGACCAGGGCAGAGGAACGCTATAATGAGGCGGACTAGGAGGGTGATCGAACGCACCTTCGGCCTCCTGAAGGCCAGGTTCAGGTGCCACCATATGACAGGTTGTTCCCTATTCTACTCACCAAGGAAGGTGTGCCAGATCATCGTGGCCTGCTGTATGCTTCACAATTTGGCTTTGCGACGACAGGTGCATTTCTGCAGGAGGATGGTCCAGATGACGGTGTTGTGGCAGCTGTGGAGCCTGTGGAAAGTGATGAGGAGGAAGTAGAGGAAGAAGACATTGACAACAGGGACTCAGTTATCCAGCAATATTTCCAGTGACACACAGGTGAGAATACATTCCTGCCTACTACAAGTACTTTCACACTTCTACCTTTATTCTGTCTGTTGATTTCAACCAGTATATGGTAACTGAGTTGTACATTTCCCTTACGGTTTCACAGGTGTGGTTTCCAACGTGTGTCATCTGCTTAGATTCCTCATGGACTTAAGATGTGTGACACAGGTATGTTGACATTACATTTGAGAACGCATTTTGTCACTGTCATTGCTAATACACATTTTCAAAATCACAGACTCCAGGTTGTTTTGTGCTTTAAGGGTGTTTATTGCAGTGCTAAATATTGGAGGGGGGTTGTAAAATGGTGAGGGGTGATGGTGGTGGAATGTCCATGGCAGAGTCCAGTGTATTAGTCTCACAGGTGCATTGCCCATATGGGCATAGGAAGTGGAGCTGGGGCAGTTCCAATATGGACAGGGTTACAAAGTGGGACAGTAAGATGACAATCAGAGTGGTCTCATTTCTTAGCCGGGGTCTTGGCATCATGCTCTGTCTTGTTCCTTGTTCTCAGGGACCGCTTGCGGGGTGGTTCTCCATCTGCAGGGGGGGGGTGCTGGTGTGGTGGTCCTGTGGCGGTGCCTCCTGTCCACTAGCGCCAGCGGAGGTGGTGGGCAGTTCATCATCCAGGCTAGTGTCAGGGGCCCCTTGGAGTGCCACAGTGTCCCTCCTGGTGTTCAGTATTTCCTTCAGCACCCCTACGATGGTGCCCAGGGCGGAGCTGATGTTTCTGAGTTCCTCCTTGAACCCCAAATACTGTTCCTCCTGCATGCGCTGGGTCTCCTGAAACTTGGCCAGGACCGTTGCCATCGTCTCCTGGGAGTGGTGGTATTCTCCCATGATGGAGGAGAGGGCCTCGTGGAGAGTGGGTTCCCTAGGCATGTCCAACCCCTGTCGCACGGCAGCCCTCCCAGTTCCCCTGTGTTCCTGTGCCTCCATCCTGTGGACCGTGTGCCCACTGCCACTGCCCCCAGGTCCCTGTTGTTGCAGGGGTGGTGGGTTATCCTGGGTTCCCTGTAGTGGTGGACACTCAGCTGATTGACGTGTCCTGGGGATGGAGGTATGGGCCCGCTGGGTGGGTGCTGTGCTGGTGTTACCAGAGGGTGGAAGGTCTGTGGTGGCCTGTACCTGTGTAAGGGGAACCGACTGTCCCGAGGCCCACGATGGTCCGGGCTGGTCATCTAGATCCAGGTGGACAGAGCTGCTGTCATCACTGTGGGCCTCTTCTGTGGGTGGGGTGGAGATGTCTGGACCCTCCTGTCTGGTGACGTTGGGTAGTGGTCCTGCAGGGATGGAAAGGCATGATTATTGCATCTGTGTGTTTCATGGTGTGCAATGGGTGGGTGACCGTGTACCCCAGTGCTAGCATTCCTGTGTGTGGGCTTGTGTGATGATGGTTGAGGGGGGTGTTATGGATATGTGCAGTGGGCATGCTTTAGTGATGGGTGTCCATGCTTTGGGTTTGAATGCAGGGCTTGGTGTTGGGATGTGTGGTTTGTGATATTGGTACATTTGTGAGGAGTTGGAGTGATAGGGGTGGGGGCGAGGGTGGGGGTCTGTGATAGCATGCATGTTGGGTGGGGGATATGATAGTTAAGATTTGACTTACCAGAGTCCATTCCTCCACCGACTCCTGCAAGGACCTCAGGATGCAGAATCTCCAAGACCTGCTCCTCCCATGTTGTTAGTTGTGGGGGAGGGGTCCGCCGCCAGTCCGCTGTACCGCGATGTTGTGTCTTGAGACCACGGAACGCACCTTCCCTCGTAGGTCGTTCCACCTCTTCCTGATGTCGTCCCGATTTCTTGGGTGCTGTCCCACTGCGTTGACCCTGTCGACTATTCTTCGCCATAGCTCCATCTTCCTAGCTATGGAGGTGTGCTTCACCTGTGAGCCAAATAGCTGTGGCTCTACCCGTACGATTTCCTCCACCATGACCCTGAGCTCCACCTCAGAGAACCTGGGGTGTCTTTGCCGTGCCATGGGGTGGTGTAGGTGATGTGTGGGGTGGTGTATGTATTGATAAGTGTGGTGATATGTTGTGGTGTGTGGTGTTTTGTGCGTGGAAGTTGTGTGGGTGATGGTGTTGAGTGTCTGTGGCTGCTAGTTTGTGGATGGTGGTGTCTCTCTCTGTGCTTCATTCTCAATTGTGGTCGTAGGGGTTTGTGGGTGATAAGGGTGTGTGTTTTATCTAGTGTTGAGTGTGTGGGAGTGGTGTGCGTATGTGTCTCAGGTGTGTGTATTTCGAATTGTCCAATGTGGTGGTGTTTTGGAGATGAGTGTGTATTTTGAGTGCGGCGGTGTGCACCGCCAATGGAATACCGTGGTTGAAAGACCGCGTGGATTCGTGGGTCTTGATAGCATGGGCGTATTTCTGTTGGCGTGACGGTGGAGGTTTTGTTTTCGCCAGTTTATCACTGACCTTTGGTGTGGCGGACTTGTGTAGGTGTCTGAATTTTGTCAGATTTTGGAATGTGGGTCATAATAGCTGTGGCGGATTTCCGCGGCCACGGCGGTGTGTTGGCGGTCTTCTGCACGGCGGTAAGCGGATTTTACCGCCAATGTTGTAATGACCCCCTCTATCTGTTCTAAGCATACTCCTAGAGGTGGTGGGCTTCCAGGAGTGGAGCTACAGGTAACTTTGTTAATTTTGGATTGATGGAGCAAGTAAGACTGGATTAGTTACGAATGTGTGAGACCAATGCAAAAGTCAAACTGAGCTGCTTGATAAACCTTTGCACACTTAGGGCCTGATTACAACTTTGGAGGAGGTATTAATCCGTCCCAAAAGTGACGGTAAAGTGACGGATATACCACCAGCCGTATTACGAGTTCCATAGGATATAATGGATTCGTAATACGGCTGGTGGTATATCCGTCACTTTACCCTCACTTTTGGGACGGATTAACACCTCCTCCAAAGTTGTAATCAGGCCCTAAGGGGGTTATTACAACTTTGGAGGAGGTGTTAATCCGTCCCAAATGTGACGGATATACCACCAGCCGTATTACGAGTTCCATAGGATATAATGGACTCGCAATACAGCTGGTGGTATATCCGTCACTTTACAGTCACTTTTGGGACGGATTAACACCTCCTCCAAAGTTGTAATAACCCCCTAAGACTTCATTCACTATACTCTGGTGAAGTATTGCAGTAAGCACTGGCAGGTTAGAGAAACAAACGTGTGAAAAAAGTATGTACAGATGTGTACATGTGAGGAATCTCACTTGGCATTGCTGCACTGCAGTGTCCATATGCAGCTGTATACTTCTAGGGATCTGGCGTAATGTACCTCTGCCAAGCAAACATGGAGTGACAAACAACAAGACAATGGAAAGGTAAGCTCCCAAATGAGGCCCCCAAATCAAAGTTAATGTAGCAATCATGAACACCTTGGGGGTCATTCTGACTCCCGCCGGCCGCGGTAACCGCAGGGCCGGTGGGAGCCACCAGAATACCGCTGCGCGGTCAGAAGACCGCTGCGGTTATTCTGAGTTTCCTGCTGGGCGGGCGGGCGACCGCCAGAAGGCCGCCCGCCCGCCCAGCGGGAAACCCCCTTCCACGAGGATGCCGGCTCCGAATGGAGCCGGCGGAGTGGAAAGGGTGCGACGGGTGCAGTTGCACCCATTGCGATTTTCAGTGTCTGCATGGCAGACACTGAAAATCTTGGTGGGGCCCTGTTATGGGGGCCCCTGCAGTGCCCATGCCATTGGCATGGGCACTGCAGGGGCCCCCAGGGGCCCCATGACACCCCTTACCGCCATCCTGTTCCTGGCGGCCAAAACCACCAGGAACAGGATGGCGGTAAGGGGGTCGGAATCCCCATGGCGGCGCAGCAAGCTGCGACGCCGTGGAGGATTCCCCAGGGCAGCGGGAAACCGGCGGTACACCGCCGGTTTCCCGTTTCTGACCGTGGCGGTAGAATGCCCAGGGATGCACCGCCAGCCTGTTCGCGGTGCATCCGTGGTCCCCGGCCCTGGCGGATTTTACCGCCAGGGTCGGAATGACCCCCCAAGTCTCTTGTAAGCAGATTACATCAGCATTAAGATAGTTCAAAAACTCAATTTTTCCCCTTTATTTCTTATCAGCAGCGTTCCAAGATATGATAATAAGCTCATTGCTAAAATGGTGGCACTATTGGATGAGAAATTGTGGAGTAACTACTTAAAGCAGCCAGTAACCAGTTCCAATTTGCGCTTAATTTTTGTGATGCACTTTGGGAAGGGTGCCTAAGCAACACTTCCCTGCCATATTTCCCTAAAGAGATTTGCAGGCTCTGTTGTCTGAAGGAACGGTTATCTGAGTGACATAGGTGGGGGGGGGCGTGGGCGTATGATGTGAGGGCAAAGACATATAGGTGGTCATTACAATCCTGGCGTAGAGTGTTAAAGCTGCGGAAATACCGCAAACAGTCAGACGGACAAAAAAAGGGAATTATGACCCTGGCGGAAACCGCCAACAAAGACAGCCACTTTAACACACCGCCCGCCACGGCGGGTACAGACAAGCAGCGCGGCGGTCACCACCAACAGACAGGCGGAAGACAATGTACCGCCCACAGTATCACAACAGGCCAATCCGCCACCTTTTCCGGGGCGGATTTAACGTGGATAAAAACATGCCGGAAACAGCTTTTGTTATGGGAAAACACTCACCTTCTACACATCCCACGAGGAACGACGACTCCATGGACCCGGAACTGCAAATACTACCTGCCCTTGTCTTTCTGCTCCTTCACGACCAACAGCGAAGTAGGCGCAGAAGATACCGGTGAGTACTGCACCTACGACACCCCCACCCCCACCCTCGCATTATACAACATACACACCAATGCAGTCACAAACATAACAGTAACAACCCACAATCCCCCTGGAAGAATGCAAAGACAATGCAAATTTCGGGCAAACTTTGTAATGTGCCACTATACATGTCATACAAAAATATACAAATATATGTAGTCCAAAATCACTCATATTTACATATACAATCCGAGAAGTATTGCAGATATGTACACAACAATGTCCGTGCACAAACAGTCCAAAAATGCATGGGCGAGGCCCACAATAGATACCTGACCAAAATCGGAGCGAACACTGCCGGGGCATCAGATAGAAACACTACAGGCACCTCAGGGGGAAGGGAAGGGGGGGCACCTCAGCCAGATGAATGCAAAGCAAGATCCACGACGGGGCTCCATGCCCATTGATGTATCCTGGGGAGTGCAAAGCCACAGTCTCTCAAGTCTCTACAGTGGGTGGGTTGGCTACTGTGCCATCCTGGGGAGTGCAAAGCCATAGTCTCTCAAGTCTCTACAGTGGGTGGGTTGCCCACTGTTCAATCCTGGGGAGTGCAAAGCCACAGTCTCTCAAGTCTGTCTCTACAGTGGGTGGGTTGCCCACTGTTCAATCCTGGGGAGTGCAAAGCCACAGTCTCTCAAGTCTCTTCAGTGGGTGGGTTGGCCACTGTGCCATCCTGGGGAGTGCAACAAACGTGTGAAAAAAGTATGTACAGATGTGTACATGTGAGGAATCTCACTTGGCATTGCTGCACTGCAGTGTCCATGTGCAGGTGACTACTTCTAGGGATCGGGCGTAATGTACCTCTGCCAAGCAAACATGGAGTGACAAACAACAAGACAATGGAAAGGTAAGCTCCCAAATGAGGCCCCCAAATCAAAGTTAATGTAGCAATCATGAACACCTTGGGGGTCATTCTGACTCCCGCCGGCCTCAGTAACCGCAGGGCCGGCGGGAGCCGCCAGAATACCGCTGCGCGGTCAGAAGACCGCCGCGGTTATTCTGATTTTCCCGCTGGGCGGCCGGGCGACCGCCAGAAGGCCGCACGCCCGCCCAGCGGGAAACCCCCTTCCACGAGGATGCCGGCTCCGAATGGAGCCGGCGGAGTGGAAAGGGTGCGACGGGTGCAGCTGACACTGAAAATCTTGGTGGGGCCCTGTTACGGGGGCCCCTGCAGTGCTCATGCCATTGGCATGGGCACAGCAGGGGCCCCCAGGGGCCCCACGTCACCCCTTACCGCCATCCTGTTCCTGGCGGCCAAAACCGCCAGGAACAGGATGGCGGTAAGGGGGTCGGAATCCCCATGGCGGCGCAGTGCCGTGGAGGATTCCCCAGGGCAGCGGAAAACCGGCGGTACACCGCCGGTTTCCCGTTTCTGACCGCGGGGTCAGAATGCCCAGGGATGCACCGCCAGCCTGTTGGCGGTGCATCCGCGGTCCACGGCCCTGGCGGATTTTACCGCCAGGGTCGGAATGACCCCCTTAGTGTCTTACCTCGCCAATTCAGCTGAGTAACATTGGGTCTGGCTATGTCTTGCTCCATATAGCATTCTCCTCAGCCTTCTCTCACCTTGGCTGCCCTAGCAATCTCTGCCAAATGAGACAGCTATGGTTTGGGTTGGTTGCACTAAAAGGTGGTTCACCTGGGCTCCATCTCTAACTGTTGATGTAGGTGCAGGGCTACACCACTGAAATTCTGCTTCACTGGACCTTCACTGATGTATGTCATTGGCTCATGTTGGCCCAACTCCTCCTTTCCGAGACTCAATCTGCACTAGGCACCACCATCCCAACTGGCCAAGTTGGCCACAACACTGAACGCACTACCGGATGATCTTCCCCCTCCCAGCACCAGCTCCTCAGCACGGGAAGGACACATCTACTATAGCAAACTGGAGCATCATGGATTGGGGATCAGAGCAGGCCAAAAGTGTGTCCAGGTGCTTTTGTAAACTTGTGACACACTCACGTGAATTAACCGGAGTACTTCACCTTCCTTAGCAGTTGTTATTTAAAAAATACATTATCTTCTGTATTACTAAGACCGAGGCTGGCAGGAGGACATTTTTCAGATTTACATCTCACTGTTTATTTCAAAAACACCCTTTATGCAGTAATGAATTTTCTTTTACCACTCCACCAACCCATTGCTTTTGGGTGTTCTGAGTTAGAGAAATGGTAATTTCACCCACAGTTATCCATATAGTCATCACATAGATGGCTATAGACATTGTGTAAATAGAGCCATCATGGAGGTGAAAATGAAGGCCCATATTTATACTGTTTGACGCAAAACTGCGCCAACGCAGTTTTGCGTCAAAAAAATTAGCGCCGGCTAACGCCATTCTGAAGCACCATACGGGCGCCGTATTTATTGAATGACGTTAGCCGGCGTTAGCCGCCGGCGCTGTCTGGTGTGCGTTAAAAAAAACGACGTACACCAGGCAGCGCCGGCATAGGGGGAAAATGGCGTATGGGGGTCCACAAATGGTGCAAGTCAGGCTGAGGCAAAAAAATCGCCACAACCCGATTTGCGCCATTTTTTTACGACGCCCATCCCCCATTGAAATGACTCCTGTCTTAGCAAAGACAGGAGTCATGCCCACTTGCCCAATGGCCATGCCCAGGGGACTTCTGTCCCCTGGGTATGGTCATTGGGCATAGTGGCATGTAGGGGGGCACAAATCAGGCCCCCCTATGCCACATTTAAAAAAAAAAAATAATACTTACCTGGACTTACCTTAATGTCCCTGGGGTGGGTCCCTCCATCCTTGGGTGTCCTACTGGGGTGGGCAAGGGTGGCAGGGGGTGTCCCTGGGGGCAGGGGAGGGCACCTCTGGGCTCATTCTGAGCCCACAGGTCCCTTAACGCCTGCCCTGACCCAGGCGCTAAAATCCGGCGCTAATGCAGGTTTTTTAGACCCGCCCACTCCCGGGCGTCATTTTTGCCCGGGAGTATAAATCCGACACATATGCATCGGAGTCATTTTTTAAGACGGGAACGCCTACCTTGCATATCATTAACGCAAGGAAGGTGTTCACGCAAAAAAATGACGCTAACTCCATGAACTTTGGTGCTAGACGCGTCTAACGCCAAAGTATAAATATGGAGTTAGTTTTGCGTCGAATTTGCGTCGAAAAAAACGACGCAAATTCGGCGCAAACGGAGTATAAATATGCCCCTATGTTGGATCCTCAGTCAGATAACTGCATCCCTGGGAACCCAAATCTTGAAAATATTCTAGTGAAATCCCCAGCTACTACAAGAGAGCTGCTTTTCTCCTTGGCATGGCTTTAGTGTACATTGTTGCATGCCTCCCAGCAAACATTGCCTCTTTAACCCTGAAGATCACTGGATGGGCTAGGAGATCATAAGAGACAATCACCAACATCTCAACTTCAGGCATGTGTACAAAAAAGTAGTGTATGCCCTGCTATCTTAATTTTTGGTAAAGCCTCAAAACTATATAAATAAAACTTCTTAAAATAGCACTTCCAATTATTAATTCTAAATGTAAACACTTAAAAAACTGAACACTGTCCAAAATATTTTCTCCCAAAATATATTAGAACAGTGTGAAAACCACTGAAAGGTTAAAGGTTATGAGTTAAGGATCTAGGATATATGGTATAGGGCATACTGATTAATGTTATGAACTTAAGGTTATGGGGTTAGGGATATAGGCCCTCATAACAACCCTGGCGGTCAAAGACCGCCAGGGTTGTTTTGGCGAATGTACCGCCAACAGGTTGGCGGAACAATTTGCCATATTGTGACCGCGGCAGTAGCGCCGCGGTCGCACCGCCGGGACCGGCGGTTTCCCACCATCGTTGTCCCGGCGGTTATAATCCTTGCAGACAGTGAAAAGAACGACTAGTGCAGCTCCACCTGCCGCAACACCGCCAGCTCCATTAGGAGCCGGCTCCAAAGTTATGGCTGACATCCCCGCTGGGCCGGCGGGCGGAAACTCTGTTTCCGCCCGCCAGCCCAGCGGGGATGTTGTAATGCTGCTGGGGGGATTGAGGTAGCATAGGCGGCCGCTCGGCGGTCCAACCTTGGTGGGGGCCTCCGCCGCCTGCCAAGGTTGTAATGAGGGCCATAATGTTAAAGGAATAAAATTAAAGCTTTAGGGTATAGAGTTAATGGTATGGGTATAGTCTAAAGGGTTAGAGGTTAAAAGTGTAAGGAGGTAAGGTATAAGGTTAGGGTTTAAAGTTATAGGGTTAGATGTTTGGGGGTATAGGGTTATAGAATATAGGAATATAGGTTTAGGGTTAGATGTTTTGGGCCTAGCGTTAGAAGGCCGCCCGCCAGCCCAACGGGAAACACCCTTCCATGAGGATGCCGGCTCCGAATGGAGCCGGCGGAGTGGAAGGGGTGCGACGGGTGCAGTTGCACCCGTCGCGATTTTCAGTGTCTGCATGGCAGACACTGAAAATCTTTGTGGGGCCCTGTTATGGGGGCCCCTGCAGTGCCCATGCCATTGGCATGGGCACTGCAGGGGCCCCCAGGGGCCCCACGACACCCCATACCGCCATTCTGTTCCCGGCGGCCAAAACCGCCAGGAACAGGATGGCGGTATGGGGGTCGGAATCCCATGGAGGATTCCCCAGGGCAGCGGGAAACCGGCGGTACACCGCCAGTTTTCCGTTTCTGACCGCAGCTGTACCGCCGCGGTCAGAATGCCCATGGGAGCACCGCCAGCCTGTTGGCGGTGCTCCCGCGGTCGTTGGCCCTGGCGGATTTTACCGCCAGGGTCAGAATGACCCCCTTAGAGTCAACTGTTAGGGTTAGGGAAATAGGATATAGGATAAATAGGATATAGGGCTTAAGGATGAAGGGTCATGGTTTAAGTCAGATTTATAAGGTGTTGATATTATGGTTACAGGATTAATGGTTAGTAGTATGTGGTAAAGTAGGGTCATAGATTATATAGGCGAAGGGTGTAGGGTTAGAGATTGGGGTTAAGGGTTAAGAGGATTGGATAATGAGTTAATGGTATTAGTTTAAGGGTTGAGATATACAGGTAAGCATTTAGAGGGCTGAGGGTATTAGGTATGGGGTTAATGGTATAAGGTTACAGGTGTGTGGCTAAGGCTGTAGGGACTGGATTTAAAGGTTCTGGTTAAGGACAAAGACTTAGGGCCTTACTTAGAGTTTGGCAGAGGGGTTACTCCGGCACAAATGTGACGGATATCACGTACATCAAAATCTAAATCCCATAGGATAAAATGGTATTTAGATTTCGGAGGACATGATATCTATCACCGTTGTGACAGAGTAGCTATCTAAATGTGGCCCAATTTATTTATTGATACAGGTTTAAGGATTTAGGGTATGAGGTTTGAGGATAAAGGTTTAGCTTCCATAAATACACTCACTTGTTTAGTTTGCAAATGTGCTACATTTATTGTGTTGATGATTGTGAGAGATATTTTTAGTCTATCAGTTTATAATAAAAAAAGTTTTGTTTTTCACAACAACTCTGTAGAAAAGGTGCAGCAGTTTAGAACTGATGCAAATAGAAGAATAAAAAAAACATGATGCTATTTCTTTGTGAAACACTTTGAATTACTGAGGTACAGCCTACCATTCAGTGGCAAGTTGGTTAGTTTCTAGATAGTCCTTGTACTTTCTACTATCATGCCATTCAGAACTATAGCTATTTGTTTTTTTTCGGATTGTAAAGTTCCCTACCAAGTGTGCCTCATGAGTCAGCTGTTACCGTGGGCTCATGGCAGAGACGGCCATCTAGCACAAGATTCAGAATAGAAGGGTTCTTCTCATGCATATTTTGTTTTCAGTTTCAAGTTTATTGTGATGTGGAACTCAATAGAGGTCCACATAAAAGAATAAATACATAAAATGGATAAATAACACAGTATTACATATACGACTATCACCCACCTCCCCAAAGAGATCTGATCGCATAAAGCAAACATAATTCCTAAACAAATTGAATTTAATATAAGGAGAAAAAACTTAAAAAAAATGTAAAAACTCTATAACAAAACATCTCATTGAGAGGGTCAAAAAAGGCCAACATTAGCTCAGTAGCTGTGCGTAATGAAAGTTTGAGACAGATAGGGCGTATCCACTTACGACGGAAAGACAGCAAGGCCGGACATATAAAAACTACATGGTTCAGGTCTTGGTCGCCCTTATGACAAAGGTTACAAGTGGCTGAGGAACCATACCATCTGGCCCGCAATGAGTTGAGGGGAAGCAGCCCCTGACACGATAAGAGCCAAAAACGCCTGATGCCATGGGGCAGGTTCCAGCTAAGGTAGGGCTGCATTTTCCTCAACAGAATAACATTGGTTACAAATTGAAAACCCTGCCTGTATGCACAGGCCTTTTTATCCCAGCGAAGGCTAGCAAGCCAGGTTAATTGCCTGAGGATGGCTTTTAACTGTAACTGAGAGAGTGTGGGAATGGAGGCGGGGTCTAACTGTAGGAAATCTATGGCATATTAGAAATTCCAGCTGATGGTATATTTTGACCTACTGCCTGCCAAGACTTATTTTTTTAACAATGATCTCAAAGAGTCTTCACCACAGTTCATCATACTAACCACCCAACGTACAACCCCAGCAAGACCTTGAACAAAAGCACTTTGCAGGCCCATCTCAAGCCTTGGGGCTGCTGCAGTGAGGGCTGAGTTTGTGGAAGAGAGCTTCCTCAAAACGTGACACTCTAATTTATCTAAAAAAGCCCATTTCGAAACTTCGATGTGCTCTAGGCCATGAAGTAAAGACAGCGGGATTTTTTCCCTGTACACCTCTACGAGGTGTTTAAAATGTCTCTTGCCGGTAGCCTTATAAAGGGTATTCAAGCCATTAGTTTGTGATAGAGTTTTCTGTTGGTTTAGTTCTATGTGTGCCCTGTTGCTGAGGTTCCCCCAGACAATTTTACCCAAAAATGTATAAGAATTTACCCTCTTAAGCTTCTGAGCACCCAGTGACCAGCAAAAGTTACCATATTTGAGCCTTTTTTTACCGTAAAAGCACAGGATTTTACTTTTGGAGCAGTTTATTTTTAGAAAATGGGCTTCCGAGAACCACCCCAAGGCCTGAAGTCGAATATTTAACCCCATTTGGAGTACGATCCAGTATAATTATATCATCTGCATAGAGCAAGCAGGGTATAAACCTTCCTCCTAATATCGGGGTGAAGCCCTCGCACTGGGATAAGTGAGTGGGTAAGTCAGAGATGTACAAGGAGAACAGCTTTGGGGCTAACATACAACCTTGTATAAACCGTTCTGAGTTGGTATTTGATGGGATATATGCCTATCGGCCCCTAAAAACACCCTGCCACCAGGTGGAAGAATGCAGGGCAATCACCAAATCTAGGAGCGTACCTGGCATGCCTAGTCGAGAAAGCTTTGCCCATAACATAATCCGATCAACCTTATTGAATGCTGTGGAAAAGTCAATAAAGGCTGTGTAGATCACCTCTCCACTCAGAGTTACGTATTTTTCATTTATTACCTGAAGGGCTGAGATGTTATCAATTGTACCGTGCTTAGTTCGAAAGCCTGATTGCTCCAGAGGGATGATTTAGTTTCTTTTTGCCCAGTCACTAATCTGGGAGAGCAGATATTTAGCAAATATTTTCCCCACCACATCCAACAGAGCATTCGGACGATAATTCCCAGGATAATTACGGTTCCCTTTCTTAAAAAGGGGAACAATAATACTACCCTTCCAGGATGGTGGAATATTCCTTGTTTCATAGCAACACTTAAAGACCTGATATAATATTTTGCTCCAGGTGAGAGTGTCGTGTTTTATAGCTAGAATGGGGATTTCGTCAGGACCCATTGCTGCAGATCTACGCAAGCCTCTAATGATAACCTTGATTTCTTTAATAGTTGGGTAAGAGTATAAGGGATCATCACCAGTTGGAGGAAGCACCACGGTATAACCATTGGATGCATAAAGATCAGAGATAAAAGTGCTCCAACTTGATACGTTAATGGTATTTGGGAGAGGACTGGTTCTCGAGCCAGACCCTTCTCCTACCAATGATATAAGCATCTTAAATGCCCGTTAAAAGCTGCTTCTCTTACATCGGTCCAGAATCTATGGATAGCTTCTTGTTTTAGACATACTCTAATACGCCTCCTTCTTCTTTTAAATAAGTTCAATTGAGTATACCTTTCTTGACTGTATTCCCTGTGTTGTCTCCAGATGAGGGCATTGATTTCTCTGTTTAATGGAAGAAGGGTACATGGTTTTACTGTGCTTACCCTGGGGCTTATGGCGGTTGATCATAATTAGGTGCTGCATGAACTCTTTTCCAAAGTACTTCCTGCCCAGTTTTATAGATTTCCTGAAACGGTCTCTAGAATGTCGCCAAGCTCCTTAATCCTGTCACGGAACCAATAAGTTCTACCAGTTTTGATATCAAAATTTGATTTTGACCCATCCAGGCACCAGGAATCTGCGGGATGAACTGTCAGGTTAATAGGTGCGACCGGGATGTTATGATCGCTGAGTGCTGTCTCGATTACTTTTATATCCTGTACCATGGAAAATGTCTGATAGTTGTTTATCACATAATCTAGAGTGGAAGTGTCCCATGGGGATTTGTGCTTGTGATGAGCTGGCGAATCGAAGGAAAATCTACCTTTCGCTATAATACAATCGCACACTTTCAAACTTTCAAGGAGACGCTTCCTGCGCTTATCTGATCTTATTTTCTGGGGAAAAACACTAGTGGGAATTCCAAATGCTTCCTCTTTTTCCTCATCCCAAAAACGTGAGAAGGCCGAATTAGAAACTTTACAGTTTAGGTCCCCAACCACGATAATTTGGGTAGCTGGCTCCCTATCACAAATGTCATTAATAAAAAGGAATAGCTTATCTAAGATGATGTCATGGGAAGCACCAGGGGGAATATAAGAGTTTACCAACACTAGAGGAACTCTATCAGACCCTTCGCCCGCACTCTATAAAGTAACAGCCAAGAATAAATTGCTGAGCTCTTTATAACGTTCATATTGCCAGCTAAGCCTATCAGTCAACAGACAGGCTACCCCACCCTTGGTGTGGCCCCTCTTTGAAGGGGTAGTGTTACAACAAAACAAGTAGTATTTATGATATAAGAGCTCCTTAGTGGACCAAGGGGGTCATTCTGACTCCCGCCGGCCGCGGTAACCGCAGGGCCGGCGGGAGCCGCCAGAATACCGCTGCGCGGTCAGAAGACCGCCACGGTTATTCTGAGTTTCCCGCTGGGCGGGCGGGCGACCGCCAGAAGGCCGCCCGCCCGCCCAGCAGGAAACCCCCTTCCACGAGGATGCCGGCTCCGAATGGAGCCGGCGGAGTGGAAAGGGTGCGACGGGTGCAGTTGCACCCGTCGCGATTTTCAGTGTCTGCATGGCAGACACTGAAAATCTTGGTGGGGCCCTGTTACGGGGGCCCCTGCAGTGCCCATGCCATTGACATGGGCACTGCAGGGGCCCCCAGGGGCCCCACGACACCCCTTACCGCCATCATGTTCCTGGCAGCCAAAACCACCAGGAACAGGATGGCGGTAAGGGGGTCGGAATCCCCATGGCGGCGCAGCAAGCTGCGCCGCCGTGGAGGATTCCCCAGGGCAGCGGGAAACCGGTGGTACACCGCCGGTTTCCCGTTTCTGACCGCAGCTGTACCACCGCGTCAGAATGCCCAGGGGTGCACCGCCAGCCTGTTGGCGGTGCATCCGCGGTCCCCGGCCCTGGCGGATTTTACCGCCAGGGTCGGAATGACCCCCCAAGTCTCTTGTAAGCAGATTACATCAGCATTAAGATAGTTCAAAAACTCAATTTTTCCCCTTTATTTCTTATCAGCAGCGTTCCAAGATATGATAATAAGCTCATTGCTAAAATGGTGGCACTATTGGATGAGAAATTGTGGAGTAACTACTTAAAGCAGCCAGTAACCAGTTCCAATTTGCGCTTAATTTTTGTGATGCACTTTGGGAAGGGTGCCTAAGTAACACTTCCCTGCCATATTTCCCTAAAGAGATTTGCAGGCTCTGTTGTCTGAAGGAACGGTTATCTGAGTGACATAGGTGGGGGGGGCGTGGGCGTATGGTGTGAGGGCAAAGACATATAGGTGGTCATTACAATCCTGGCGTACAGTGTTAAAGCTGCGGAAATACCGCAAACAGTCAGACGGACAAAAAAAGGGAATTATGACCCTGGCGGAAACCGCCAACAAAGACAGCCACTTTAACACACCGCCCGCCACGGCGGGTACAGACAAGCAGCGCGGCGGTCACCACCAACAGACTGGCGGAAGACAATGTACCCCCCACAGTATCACAACAGGCCAATCCGCCACCTTTTCCGGGGCAGATTCAACGTGGATAAAAACACGCCGGAAACAGCTTTCGCTATGGGAAAACACTCACCTTCTATACATCCCACGAGGAACGACGACTCCATGGACCCGGAACTGCAAATACTACCTGCCCTTGTCTTTCTGCTCCTTCATGACCAACAGCGACGTAGGCGCAGAAGATACCGGTGAGTACTGCACCTACGACACCCCCACCCCCACCCTCGCATTATACAACATACACACCAATGCAGTCACAAACATAACAGTAACAACCCACAATCCCCCTGGAAGAATGTAAAGACAATGCAAATTTCGGGCAAACTTTGTAATGTGCCACTATACATGTCATACAAAAATATACAAATATATGTAGTCCAAAATCACTCATATTTACATATACAATCCGAGAAGTATTGCAGATATGTACACAACAATGTCCGTGCACAAACAGTCCAAAAATGCATGGGCGAGGCCCACAATAGATACCTGACCAAAATCGGAGCGAACACTGCCGGGGCATCAGATAGAAACACTACAGGCACCTCAGGGGGAAGGGAAGGGGGGGCACCTCAGCCAGATGAATGCAAAGCAAGATCCACGACGGGGCTCCATGCCCATTTATGTATCCTGGGGAGTGCAAAGCCACAGTCTCTCAAGTCTCTACAGTAGGGGGTTGGCTACTGTGCCATCCTGGGGAGTGCAAAGCCATAGTCTCTCAAGTCTCTACAGTGGGTGGGTTGCCCACTGTTCAATCCTGGGGAGTGCAAAGCCACAGTCTCTCAAGTCTGTCTCTACAGTGGGTGGGTTGCCCACTGTTCAATCCTGGGGAGTGCAAAGCCACAGTCTCTCAAGTCTCTACAGTGGGTGGGTTGGCCACTGTGCCATCCTGGGGAGTGCAAACCCACAGTCTCTCAAGTCTCTGACCACTGTGCCATCCTGGGGAGTGCAAAGCCACAGTCTCTCAAGTCTCTACAGTGGGTGGGTTGCCCACTGTTCAATCCTGGGGAGTGCAAAGCCACAGTCTCTCAAGTTGATGCAGGTCCATACTGGTACTTCGGGGTGACTGGTGCCCAGACTGGATGAGTCTCCCCGTGAAAGGTAGTGTCCTGTCACTGTCCCAGCTGCACATGGGAGAAGGATGCCTGATGTGGTGGGCCATTCATTCCTACCCTGTGCATTGCCCTGTTCAGCGGTGCTTTGACATGGCGGTCTTTGCCCTGTTCAGCGGTGCTTTGACATGGCGGTCTTTGCCCTGTTCAGCGGTGCTTTGACATGGCGGTTCTGGACTGTTCAATGGTGCTTTGCCATGGCGGTCTTTGCCCTGTTCAGCGGTGCTTTGCCATGGCGGTCTTTGCGCTGTTCAGCGGTGCTTTGACATGGCGGTCTTTGCCCTGTTCAGCGGTGCTTTGACATGGCGGTTCTGGACTGTTCAGCGGTGCTTTGCCATGGCGGTCTTTGCCCTCTTCAGCGGTGCTTTGACATGGCGGTTCTGATACGAACATTGGTGTGTGGCATGACGATTTCCACATTGGACATTGGTGTGTGGCATGACGATTTCCACACTGGACATTGGTGTGTGGCATGACGATCTCCATACTGGACATTGGTGAGTGGCATGATGTTCCATCATTGCCCAGCGGGGCTGTGGCATCCTGGCCCCTCCTGGGCTATGACTGCGGCTGTGGTCTCTGGACCAGTGACGATACTTGGGCCCTCCTGGGCTGTGTCTTGTGCGGTGTCTCAGGACCAGTGACGATACTTGGGCCCTCCTGGGCACTGACTCTGGCGGTGGTCTCTGGACCAGTTACGATACTTGGTCCCTCCTGGGCACTGACTCTGGCGGTGGTCTCTGGACCAGTGACGACAGTGCTGGCAGTTGTGTCTGGACTGCAGGAAATGATGGCGCACTTCTCCGACGTGACACTCACAACAGGCTGGGCAGACTTCCTCTGGACCTTCCCCACCTTTTTTGGAGTTACAGCTGACTCACCATTCGCCTTCGATCCCATTTCACTTGTTGTCCCACCAGGAGTCTTGACACGGTCCCGTCGTCCACTCTCCAATTTAGGAGCCTTTACAGGGGGTGGGCTGCCAGTGCCTTGGCTCCGGGTCCTACTGGCTGCCCTGGTGGACGGTGCACTCCAAAATCCTGGAACACGCACCACAGGTACTGGAGGCTTTTTGGCTGAGGCGCTACGACGGGACTGATGAATTGGAGGGGGGGTGGGGGCAAAAAGGTCAATTTGACAGAGGGACAGTTTCTGACGAACACTGGGATGGGTAGCTGGAGAGGGTCTGGGAGTGGAGGAAGAGGAGGTGGTTGTAGGAGGTGTCACTTTAGCTGTTTTGGGTGCAGGTGCAGGTACTGGAGGCTGTCGTGAGGTGGATGGATGTTGGGTGAGTGATTGCCGGCGTTTGGGTACTTTGGGAGGGGCATCACAGACACACTGGGAGAGGACACAGGGGACGTGTAAATGGCAGTGGAGGTGGTGAGTGCTGGTGAGCGGTGTGTGGTGCTGGGTGTCCTGGTGCGAGTCCTAGTGCCTGTAGATGTGGTGCATGGAGGTGTGTGTGCAGACGACACTGGGAGGGAGGAGGGAGAAGAGGAGGAGGGAGACACAGTGGAGACAGTGGATGTTGCTGTTTCTGTATGGGTGTGATGCTTGTGTGAGTGCCTGTGCGATGTGTGGTGCCTATGTTTGCCTGAGCTACTTTTGGGTGTTGACTTGGGTGCATGCTGGTCTGTAGGTGTGCTTGGGTTGGGCTGGGGCACAGGGGATTGGGTCTGGGTGGAGGAAGTTGGAGGGGGGAGGCTGGACACAGGGACAATTGATGCCATCAGTGCTGAGGCCAGAGATTGCAGGGTTCGCTGAAGGACAGCCTGACCAGAATGAATGCCCTCCAGGAATGCATTACCGTGTTGCAACACCCTTTTTACACCCTGGATGGCATTCAAAATGGTAGACTGCCCAACAGTGAGTGACCTGAGGAGGTCAATGGCCTCCTCACTGAGGGCAGCAGGGGTGACTGGGGCAGGGCCTGAGGTGCCCTGTGGCGAAGGTGATGCCCACCTTCCTGGGTGATCGGGCACGGGGCGAACACTGAGGTGCTGCTGGGAGGGTGGTGCTGGTAGGGGGGGTGGCAGCTGTACCTGTAGAAGTGGGGCGCACAGATGGTGCGGCCACCACAGGTAAGCTCACATCGGCGGACGAGTTTGTGTTGCTGGTTGGTGCTCCCCTCGCCCTCCGTCCCACTGGTGTATTCAGAGTCTGTGGTGTGGCCCTCCATGGCCATGTGGGATGCAGCTCCCTCGTGCTCCGGTGCCACTGTACCTCCGCCTGTTGATGCTGATGTACAAAAGGACAGGGAGAGCAGAAAAAGGGGGGGAGACAGAAGAAAGAGGGTTTTAGTGCATGGCATACCGCTACCGTTGGCGGACAAGACAAACGCAGCTGCCCCCTGCATTACGCCGCGCTCCTGCCCTCTGCACATGCAATTTCTGGGATATGGCCTATAAGGCAATGGTGGACATCTGCGCACATGGATGCCACAGGGGCAACTATACATCGACTTGGCACTCTGCTGAGGTGGGGTAGAGTGCCTCATGGCCTACATTACGGAGGGGCCTTGCCTACCTAACTTGCCCTGGCCTAGGGACACCCACAGCACACCTCCCCCACCCAGACACCTCCACTGCACGCAAAGTCAGCAGAATGAGGTTGTACTCACCCCCTTGTGTCTGCTGTGATGTCCTTAAGCGCCCATCCAACTCCGGGTAGGCCACCGCCAGGATCCGGAACATCAGGGGGGTCATGGTACGACGGGCACCCCTCCCACGTTGGGAGGCCATCCCCAGCTGAGCCTCTGCCGTCTTCTTGCTGCAGCAGCGAATGTCCTCCCATCTCTTCTGGCAGTGGGTGCCCCGTCTCTGGTGGGCCCCCAGGGTCCGGACCTCCTTGGCGATGGCACACCAAATGTCCCTCTTCTGGTGGGCGCTGACCTACATGACATGCACAAGGGAAGAGGAACAGTCATTACCAATTGCACCATCAATGTGTGTGTCCCCCTCCATACTCTGACCATGTGGCCCATTTATTCCCATGCTTTACTGTAGTATGACTTCTGCCCCCTTCCCTCTTCCACCCAGCCCTGTTCACCCAGTCCTAGCCCCTACAACGTGCTCCCTGTGTACTAACCTGTTGGTCTGGAGGACCGTAGAGTAGCATGTACTGGGGGAGGACCCCATCCACAAGTTTCGTTTCTCCAACTCCTGTGCAGTGAAGGCAGGGGCCCTTTCCCCAGACGCAGCAGCCATCGTCGCTTCCAGACCGAGGTCACAGCAGCACTAGCAGTGTAGGTCCTCTCCTGTCGAAGGTCAGGTATCTAGTGATTGAACAGATAGAAAATGGTGGTGACGTCCGCGGCGGTGACGTCCGCGGCGGGGCGCATCATGACCGCCGGCGCACCTGTTCATTGGCTCTTGGGACCCATAGGGTCCAATGTTAACCAATGCAGCATTGCGCCGCGCTCTACGACCGCCTACCGCGACGGTGTGCAACGCCAGCGCTGTTACCCCACAATCCCATTGTCCCAGTTTAGAGGTCAGGCAGCCCCCATTTCAGGGGTCCACATGGATTCATTTTCAACTGCGTCACACATACTGAGGCCCACACTCAACACACATACAGGAAGGGTTTTGTGTCTGGTGTAGTCTTGTGTGTAACTGTGGGTACATACCTGGAGGAATAGTGACTGTCTCTTCACTGTTGTCCTTCGCAGGCACCGTCAGCTGGGACATCTGAGAAGATGGCGGAATCCTCTGGTGTACCGACCGCAGGTGGACCTGTTGACAATGGAAGAGAGACATTTAATCGTGACCTACCGGTTTGACCGTGCTACAATCCAGGAACTATGTACCCAGTTGGAGCCAGAGCTGATGTCACCAATCAGCCATCCGACTGGAATCCCCCCTGACGTGCAGGTGCTGTCAGTGCTCCATTTCCTTGCAAGTGGGTCTTTTCAAACAACAGTGGCCATGGCATCAGGGATGTCCCAGCCTATGTTTTCCAACGTGTTGTCCAGAGTGTTGTCTGCCCTGCTGAAACACGTAAGGAGATACATCATTTTCCCTGAGGTGGAGGATTTGCCTACCTTGAAAGGTGACTTCTATGCCCTTGGACATATCCCCAACGTCATATGTGCCATTGATAGGACCCATGTAGCTCTGGTCCCCCCCGCAGGAGTGAACAGGTGTACAGGAACAGGAAGAGTTATCATTCAATGAATGTCCAGATGGTCTGTTTGGCAGACCAGTACATCTCGCAGGTAAATGCTATGTTCCCTGGCTCTGTGCATGACGCCTACATCCTGCGGAATATCAGCATCCCTGATATGATGGGTCAACTCCAGAGGCACCGTGTATGGCTATTGGGGGACTCTGGTTACCCTAACCTTTCCTGGCTATTGACCCCAGTGAGGAATCCCAGGACCAGGGCAGAGGAATGCTACAATGAGGCCCATGGGCGGACTAGGAGGGTTATCAAGCGCACCTTCGGCCTCCTGAAGGCCAGGTTCAGGTGCCTCCATATGACAGGTGGATCCCTATTCTACTCACCGAAGAAGGTGTGCGACATCATCATCGCCTGCTCCATGCTCCATAACTTGGCATTGCGACACCAGGTGCCTTTTCTGCAGGAGGATGATCCAGATGACGGTGTTGTGGCAGCTGTGGAGCCTGTGGAGCCTGTGGACAGTGATGAGGATGAAGCTGAGGAAGACGAAAACGACAACAGGGAGTCAGTCATACAGCAATATTTCCAGTGAGACACAGGTGAGAAAATTTTCATTTTTACCATTACATTAACTTTCACACATCTACCTCTATCCTGTACCGACATTTCACTCACTATTATGTTAACTGAGTTGTCCCCTTCCATTTCAGTTTCACAAATGTGGTAACCTACGTGTCAGCTGTTTGCATCCTTGAAGGGCTTGTGATGTGTGACATAGGTATGTTAGCCTTCCAATGGGTAACCCATTATGAAACTGTAATTGATAATACAGATTTACAAATCATAGACTGACTCCATTTGTTTTTAGTGTTTCAAGGGTGTTTATTTAAGTGCTCAAAAAATGAAGCGTGGTTGTAAAATGGTGATGGGTGATGGTGGAGGAATGTCCATGGCAGAGTCCAGTCTATTAGTCTCACAGGTACATTGCACATCTGGGCATTGGAAGTGGAGCTAGGTCAGTTCCGATTTGGGCAGGGTAACAAAGTGGGACAGTGGGGGGACAAACAGGGTAGTCTTATTTCCTGGCAGGGGTCATGCCATCTTGCTCTGTCCTGTTCCTGGATCTCAGGGCCCGCTTGCGTGGTGGTTGTCCGTCTGCAGGGGATGGGGTGCTGGTGTGGTGGTCCTGTGGCGGGGCGTCCTGTCCACTAGCGCCGGCGGAGGTGGTGGGCATTTCATTGTCGTGGCTAGTGTCAGGGGCCCCTTGGAGTGTCACGGTGTCCCTCAAGGTCTTTTGAATGTCCGTCAGCACCCCTACGATGGTGCCCAGGGTGGAGCCGATGGTCCTGATCTGCTCACTGAACCCCAAATATTGTTCCTCCTGCAGACGCAGGGTCTCCTGCAACTTGTCCAGGACCGTGGCCATCGTATCCTGGGAGTGGTGGTATGCTCACATGATGGAGGAGAGGGCCTCGTTGAGAGTTGGTTCCCTTGGCCTGTCCTCCCTCTGTCGCACAGGAGCCCTCCCAGTTCCCCTGTGTTCCTGTGCCTCCGTCCCCTGGACCGTGTGCCCACTACCACTGCCCCCAGGTCCCTGTTGTTGTTGGGGTGGTGGGTTAGCCTGGGTGCCCTGTAGTGGTGGACACACCGCTGATTGACCTGTCCTGGGTAGGGAGGTTTGGGACCGGTGGGTGGGTGCTGTGCTGTTGTTACCAGAGGGTGTAAGCTCGGTGTTGGGCTGTGACTGGGCAAGGGGAACCGACTGTCCTGAGGCCCACGATGGTCCGGGCTGGTCATCAAGATCCAGTGGGGCAGAGCTGCTGTCATCACTGTGGGCCTCTTCTGGGGGTGGAGTGGTGTTGTCTGGACCCTCTGGTGTGGTGACGTTCCTTCGGGTTCCTGCGGGGGTATAAGTACATGATTATTGCATGTGTGTGTTTCATGGTGTGCAATGGTTGGGTGTTCGTGAACCCCAGTGCAGGCATTCCTGTGTGGGGGCTTGTGTGCTGATGGTTAGGGGGTGTTGTGGGTCTGTGCAGTGGGCATGCTTTGGTGATGGGTGTCCATGCTTAGTTATGTCATGCAGGTCTTGGGGTTGGGATGGGTGGTTGGTGTCATAGGTAGATAGGTGAGGATTTGGGGTGATAGGGGAGGGTGTGATGGTGGGGGTGTGTGAGATCATGCAGGTAGGGTGGGGGTTATGATGGTTCAGATTAGACTTACCAGTGTCCATTCCTCCAACGACTCCTCCGAGGCCCTCAGGATGCAAGATGGACAAGACTTGCTCCTCCCATGTTGTTCGTTCAGGGGGAGGAGGTGGGGGTCTGCCGCCAGTCCCCTGTACCGCGATGTGGTGCCTGGATACCGTGGAACGCACCTTCCCCCGTAGGTCGTTCCACCTCTTCCTGATGTCCTCCCTATTTCTTGGGTGCTGTCCCACAGCGTTGACCCTGTCCACTATTCTTTGCCATAGCTCCATCTTCCTGGCTATGGATGTGTGCTGTACCTGTGAGCCAAATAGCTGTGGCTCTACCCGGATGATTTCCTCCACCATGACCCTGAGCTCATCCTCGGAGAAGCGGGGGTGTCTTTGGCGTGACATGGGGTGGTGTGTGTGATGTGTGGGGTGGTGTATGTGTTGATGAGTGTGGTGAGTGTAGTGGTATGTGGTGTTTTGTGCTTGGATGTTGCGTGGGTGATGGTGTTGTGTGCCTCTGTGTGATGGGGTTGTCTGTTCTGTGCTATCTCTCTGGCCTTCGTTCGTGAATTGTGGTCGTAGGGGTTTGTGGGTGATGTGGGTGTGTGTTTTATATAGTATTGGGTGTGTGGGAGTGGTGTGTGTATCTGTATCAGGTGTGTGTATTTGGAATTGTCCAATGTGGCGGTGTTTTGGAGATGTGTGTGTATTTTGAGCGTGGCGGTGTGTACCGCCAATGGAATACCGCGGTTGAAAGACCGCCGCGTGGATTCGTGGGTCGTAATGGCATGGGCATGTTTCTGTTGGCGTGGAGGTGGAGGATGTGTTTCCGCCTGTTTATCGCTGACCTTTGGTGTGGCGGTGTTGTGTGGGTGTCTGAATTTTGGCGGATTCCGTGATGTGTGTCATAATAGCTGTGGCGGTCTACCGCGGCCGCGGCGGTGTATTGGCGGTCTTCTGCACGGCGGTAAGCGCCTTATACTGCCAATGTTGTAATGACCCCCATAGTTCCTGACGTCAGTGGGGAAATACTGTGGAATCTTACCAGTTGACCCTTGAAATGGGGACAACATCAATACCTTTGCATTGCAAACTATCTGAATAATTTGCATTTTGTGAACTAACAATTCGGAATAAAAAAACACTCTACTTATAGAACCAAAACCCAGTTCCTTCAAGGATACTAAGTGTAAGTCATTGCTAGCTATTGAGTTAAGAGACTCTATCTCGGAAAAACACTTTAGAAGTAGAGATCTATTTAGAAATGGATCAGTGTCAAACAAGAGCTAAAAGTCTAAAGCCAAAGTGTCCACATAATTTCGATTCTCCGTCCTTTGCAGAGGTGACAACCGAACCGGCTGAGGCTTGGACCACGTTGGGGCTCTGAACAGTTGAGCAAATGGATTTAATGGAAGCATAGTTGACTCGAGGATGGACTGGCCACACTGGGCCCACAGGCAGTACAAAGAGAAGCAACATGTTCTTGAGAATCAAAGGTTTTAAGGTTTTTCTTTTTATGCGTGAGCATTTGTGGACAAGTTGCTTCAGTCACTGTATTTGCCTTCGGACGTGCTTCAAAAATCGTGAAGAACTCTTGTGCTGTACTTTGGGATTCAGAGTTCCAGGTTTTTTCTGGGGAAAAATCATTAAAAATAAATCTGGCAGCATCGACCGGACTTTCGATTGGAACTGAGTTTACAGGGAGTGCCTTATCCAGAGGCTTGCCTGCCTGGGAGCTGAAGTCAATCCCAGGTTAAGCCACCTTGTTCTCTATGGCACTAGACGGTGCCAAAGCTTCTTCTCGTTGCGATGTAGGAGATTCGTGGTTATCTCCTTTGCTGGCGATTAGTTCTTTTAGAATGATTATAACGGTGTCGATAATACAGTCAGATCCCCCAATGAATTTTTCCAAAAGGTTTAAAATAGATGAGAGTAATCTCTCTAGACTAAGGAGGGAAGAGGAGACCTGTATGTTTTGATCCGGAGGATTACTTGGAAGATTAACATTTATATTTATGTCAGGGGTTGCTGAAAGATGCAAACATAATGAGGGGTGGTTAGAGGGGGTACTACTGAAGAGTTTCAAGCCTGTGGACAATGACAGGGGGGAGGACTGAAGGGAATTCACCCCCTGTCGGGGGCCATATCTTTTGTATAGATCTAAGTCCAGATCGGGAAGCGTGAAGTCATTCGTCCGGTGACCCGGAACAATACTTTGAGATAGAATTCTTTCCACAGCTCTGATGTACGAGCCCACCTTTTAGGGGCGGAGCCATCAGAGTTGCAAATTGTAGGGAAGATAGCATTGTGGGAAGGTGCGGCAACTATGCTTGAAGGAAGGGTCTCGGTATGGGAGGGGGATACTAAAGGAACGGGGAAATCCTGAAGTACATCTTCTGAGATGTTGAGGCATGCTGACCCCTTGTAGCTAGAATACTATTGGACCCGTGGCAAATAAGTGATCCTATTGCCTCTGGGTAAAGACTCTGAGGGTGCAGAGGGAGCTTTATCCAACAGGGAAAATATTTGGTTTCTACATTTCAGCCACGGGACGACTATACCCTTGTTGCAAAGAGGATTAGATTTGGTTTTGGAGCACACTTCCCAGGGAGTAGTCAGCCAGATCTCAGTTTTTTGGCAGTCATAGTATCTTTACTAGCTCCTTGGAGACCAATCGAAGCAATTTCAAAAGTTGAGGCAGCAATGCATTATATTTAGGTTGAAACGGATGATAAAGAGCAACGTGAGACGAGCCAGAGGTACTAGGAGGAAGGAGAAAGGCAGCAAACCGCACCACAGGCATCCGCGCCCGCTTCCGCTGACCAGACTCTGTTGAACACCTCTGTATATTCTCTCCTGTATAAAACCACCCCTCTGAAGCTCTGGGGAACCCTTAGGGCCACCCGGGATCCCAATAGACTTGACGCTTTTCCAGATTAGCTGCTCTCTGAACAGACAGCCTGAGATACTGCACACGTCTTCTCCGGGGGCAGGTTGTGCTGGAAATCGCAGGGTCACTGCTGCTAGAATTTGTGTGACTTCGGCCTTTTAGGCGAGGGCCACCTGAATCAGGATAAAATTTCTGTATTTAAACAATTGCAGGCTCACGTTAAATTGGCCGCCTGCTGGTTAAATGACTAGGTTACCAGCAGGTTAGATAGCTAGGACTCACAGCCTATGATTCAGCGTCTTTATGCCCTTCAAGGGGGCTGCCTTCCGGAGGGCTACACAAACTTGGCACAGTCTTAACAGTCTTGGCAAACTGAGGCGCAGACGATCTATTGAATACTCAGGCCCCTTCAGGGTAGCTTGGGCGTCTAAAAGAGAGCGCCGGGAGGGTGGCGATCTACGGCTTGCAGGTAGGGGCTAGCCAATAGGCGAGGTGCGGGGACCACTGGAAAGGCTTTTGTTTTCTATTTAAAATTATTTCGTAAAACATGAGGTCATTGCTACTGTTTTACAGAGAACTGTTCATCTTACAAGGATAAAGTGTGGAATCAATGCAAAGAAGGACTTGTTTTAGAGGAGAGGAGTAGGCAGTTACATGTAAGGTGTTTACAAACGAGCACTGAAATTAACAATACTAAGGGGGTCATACTGACCCTGGCGGTAAAAGGCTCTTACCGCCGGTCAGAAGACCGCCATCATCCCGCCGCGGCCGCGGTAAACCGCCACGGTCATTCTGACCCACAACTGCCAAACCGCCAAAAACCCGACATCCACTGAAGCCCGCCTCATCAGCTGTCAGCGATAAACTGGAGATGACCAAACCTCCACCGTCACGCCAACACAAACACGCCCATGCCATTACGACCCACGAATCCACGCGGGGGTCTTTCAACTGCGGTATTCCATTGGCGGTACACACCGCCGCGCTCAAAATACACACACCTTTACAAAACACAGCC
This sequence comes from Pleurodeles waltl, assembly GCF_031143425.1. Classification (NCBI taxonomy): domain Eukaryota; kingdom Metazoa; phylum Chordata; class Amphibia; order Caudata; family Salamandridae; genus Pleurodeles; species Pleurodeles waltl. The sequence goes on from NC_090444.1 coordinate 565,239,999, forward strand.
ACATTGGACAATTCAAAATACACACACCTGAGACACATACACACACCACACCCACACACCCATCACCATATAAAACACACACCCACATCACCCACAAACCCCCACAAATCGAAATTCAGAGACAAGGCGCAATACACAGAGAGAGAGCACAGGGAACGCAAACCACAACACACACAGGAACCCAACATCATCACCCACACCACATCTACGCACAAAACACCACACACCACCACACTCATCACCACAAACAACACCCCACACCTCATCCACACCACCCCATGGCACCCCAAAGACACCCCAGGTTCACTGACCAAGAACTCAGGGTCATGGTGGAGGAAATAATCAGGGTAGAGCCCCAGCTCTTCGGCACACAGGTGCAGCACACCACAATAGCCAGGAAGGCGGTGCTTTGGCAAAGGATCGTCGACAGGGTCAACGTTGTGGGACAGCATCCCAGAAATCGGGAAGACATCCGAAAGCGCTGGAACGACCTACGGGGAAAGGTGCGGTCGATGGTGTCAAGATACAACATCGCTGTGCAGAAGACTGGCGGCGGACCCCCACCCACTCCACCCGAATTCACAGCATGGGAGCAAGAGGTCTTGAACATCCTGCATCCTGAGGGCCTCGCTGGAGTAGGCGGAGGAATGGACTCTGGTAAGTCTGATCTCAACTACTTCACCCCCCCCAACCACCAGCATGCCAACCCACACCCCCACCCTCACCCCTAACCCCCCAGCACACATACTCCCTGTTAATGTCTCACCAGCACAACCCACCCAACCCAACCCAAACCCCTGAATGCCAACACAAACCATGGACACCCATCACCTAAGCATGACCACTGCACATACCCATCCCCCCCACAAACCACCCTCACAACTCCTACCACATGGGACCGCCAGCACTGGGGGACAAGGGCACCCACAAATCGCACGCCACGGCACACACAAAATCAATAACCATATTCTTTTACCCCTGCAGGGCCCGAACGCCAACACACCGGCCAGGAGGGTCCAGATTTGTCCATCCCACCCCCAGAACAGGCCCCCAGTGATGACAGCAGCTCTGTCGACCTAGAACCTGATGACCAGCCCGGACCATCGGGGACCTCTGGACAGTCGGTTAACCTCAGTCAGCCCCAGGCCACAGCAGACCTACCCCCCTCAGGAAACATCAGCACAGCACCCACCCAGCGGGCCCATGCTTCTGTCTCCAGGACAGGTCAAGCAGCGGTGTGTCTACCAGTACAGGGCACCCAGGGTAACCCACAACCCCAACAACAACAGGGACCTGGGGGCACTGGTAGTGGGCACACCGTCCAGGGGACAGAGGCCCAGGAACAAAGAGGCACTGGGAGGGCTGCTGTGCGACAGAGGGAGGACAGGCCTAGGGAACCCACTGTCCAAGAGGCCCTCACCACCATCATGGGAGCGTACCACCACTCCAAAGAGACGATGGCGACGGTCCTGGCCAGGTTCCAGGAGATCCAGGCCATGCAGGAGGGCCAGCACATGGGGTTCCGGGAAGAACTGCGCAGCATCAGTTCCGCAATGGGTACAATCGTGGTGGCACTCAACCAGATTGTCTCCACATTGCGGGACCATGTGGCCCCCCAAAGGGCCCCTGCCACTAGCATGGAGGAAGAACAGCCCACCACCTCCGCTGGCGCTAGTGGTCAGGAGGCCGCGACACAACAAGAACCACCCCGCAAGAAAGGCCTGAGATCGAGGAAGAAGACAGAGTAGGATGTCAAGACCCCCGCCATGCACGGAAACCCCCGGATGTCATCCCACTGTCCCACTTGTTTACCCTGTCCAACCTTGAACTGCCCCTGCTCCACCTTCCACAGGCATATGGACAATGGACCTGTAGGAACGACAGTCTGGACACTGCCATGGACATGCCTCCACCATCACCCCGTTTGAACTATACACCTATTTCAAAACTTCAATAAACACAATTATTGCACATTAACCAACTGGATTCTGCTATCTATTTATTTAAACCAAATATATTCGATATAACCAACAAAACATCTCTAGTTACATTGTGATGACAACATACCAGTGTCACACAGCGGTAGTCCATGGGGAAAAAAAACAGAGGGCACTCCGTGGGGATCAGATCACTGAAATAGGAAGTGATATACACAACTAAGTTACCATACATTGGGGTGAAAGGTCAGACAGTAGAGAGCCACTACAGTTACAGATATAATACAATGCAGGAGTAGATTATTACCTGTGTGTCACTGGAAATACTGCAGTATCACTCTGTCCCTGTTGTCTGTGTCGTCCTCTTCGTCTTCCTCCTCTTCACTCTCCGCAGGCTCCACAGCGGCCACAACACCACCATCTGGACCATCCTCCTGCAGGAAAGGCACCTGGCGTCGCAAAGCCAGGTTGTGAAGCATGCAGCAGGCCACGATGATATGACACACCTTCCTTGGTGAGTACATTAGGGATCCACCAGTCATATGCAGGCACCTAAACCTGGCCTTCAGGAGGCCGAAGGTCCGCTCAATCACCCTCCTAGTCCACCCATGGGCCTCATTGTACCGTTCCTCTGCCCTGGTCCTGGGATTCCTCACTGGGGTCAATAGCCAAGGCAGGTTTGGGTAACCAGAGTCACCAATTAGCCACACACGGTGTCTCTGTAGCAGTTCCATCACATAAGGGATGCTGCTATTTCGCATGATGTACGCGTCATGCACTGACCCTGGGAACTTGGCATTTAAATGGGAGATGTACTGGTCAGCCAAACAGACCACCTGGACATTCATCGAATGATAATTTTTACGGTTCCTGTACACCTGCTCATCGTCTTTTGGGGGAACCAAAGCCACATGGGTACCATCAATGGAACCAATGATATTGGGAATGTGTCCAAGGGCATAGAAATCACCCTTCACTGTAGGCAAGTCACCCACCTCAGGGAAAATGATGTAGCTCCGCATGTATTTCATCAGGGCAGACAACACTCTGGACAACACCTTTGAAAACATAGGTTGAGACATCCCAGATGAAATGGCCACGGTAGTTTGAAATGATCCACTTGCCAAAAAATGCAGTACTGCCAGCACCTGCACTAGAGGCGGAATCCCTGTGGGTTGGCGGATGGGTGACATCAGGTCTGGCTCCAGCTGGGCACACAGTTCCTGTATAGTGGCACGGTTGAGTCTGTAGGTGAGTATGACGTGTCTTTCTTCCATTGTCGACAGGTCCACCAGCGGTCTGTACACGGGAAGATTCCTCCGTCTCCTCGCAAGTCCCAGCGGACGATGCCTAGGAAGGACAACATGGAGCACAGAGTCAAGCAACCCACATGTAAGTGCCCACAGCATGCCCAGTACACAAATCTCTCGGGATTGAATGGCTAGTATGATTGTCGGTGCAAGGCCTAGCCATGTGTGACGCAGTAGGAATGAAGCCATGTGGGCCCTTGAAATGGCGGCTGCCTGACCTGTGAAGTGTGACAATGTGAAGTGAGGTCATTGCGCAAGCGTGGCACACCGTGGCGGTAGGCGGTCGCAGTCCGCGGCGCAAAGCCGCATTGGACAACATTGAACTTATGGGTTTCAGGAGCCAATGGCGGTGAGCGCCGGCAGTCGCGGTATGCACCGCCGCGGTAGGCACCGCCGCGGCACGCAGCGCCGCGGCCGTAACCGCCATTTTCTCTCTGCTTGATCACACGAGACCTGAGCATCCACAGGAGAGGACCTATACTGCAAGTGCTGCTGTGACCTCGGTCTGGAAGTGACAATGGCTGCTGCGACTGGGGAAAGGGCCCCCGCCTTCAGTTCCGAGGAGTTGGAGAAGCTCGTGGACGGGGTCCTCCCCCAGTATGCGCTACTCTACGGGCCTCCAGACCAACAGGTGAGTACACGGGGGCAATGCATAGTGCCCAATGCCTGGGCTGAGTGGGGAGGATGTACGATGGAGGGGAGGGCAGCGAATGACGAATGCATGGCACAACAGATGAGAGTATGTGCCACATGGCAAGGTTGGGGAGGGGGGGCCACTCACATCGAGCATGCAGAAAAGTGATGATGTTTCTCTTCCCCCCCTGTACATGTCACATAGGTCAGCGCCCATCAGAAGATTGACATTTGGCATGCCATCGCCAAGGACGTCCGGGCCCTGGGGGTCCACACCAGAAGGGGCACCCACTGCCGCAAGAGGTGGGAGGACATCCGCTGCGGGAGCAGGAAGACCGCGGAGGCTCTGCTGGGGATGGCCTCCCAACCTAGGAGGGGTGCCAGTCGTACCTTGACCCCCCTGATGTCCCGGATCCTGGCGGTTGCCTACCCCGATTTAGATGGGCGCTTGAGGACATCACAGCAGACACAAGGGGGTGAGTACCAGCACATTCAGCTATTTTGCACGCAGTGGAGGTGCCTGGGTGGGGGAGGAGGGCTGTGGGTATCCCTAGGCCAAGGTGAATTCTGTAGGATAGGCCCGTCCGTGAAGTATGGTCCTGTGCCCCTGCCCCCCACCTCTGTAGGGTGCCTAGTAACGCGATTCATGGACCAGTGTATACTGTGTGGGCAGTTGTCGCCCATAGGCTTGTAGGGCATGTCCCAGTGAATGAGTAGTGTACCCCAAGTGCGCAGCGTAGTGCAGGGGGCTTCTGTGTCTGTCCTCTCCGCCAACGGTGTCCCCAATGCATGCACTCAACTTGTCTTTATGTTTTCCACCCCCCCCCATTTTCTTTGTTTTTCTGTGAATGTGTGCATTAGCATCATCAGGCGGAGGAGAAGTGGCATCGGCGCAAGAGGGAGCTGCATCTCACATGGCCCCAGAGGGCCATGCAACGGACTCCGACATGACCAGTGAGACGGAGGGTGAGGGGGGCTCCACCACGGGGACCCGTGGAGACGGCAGCGACACAGACACGTCCTCGGAAGGGAGCTCCCTTGCGGTGGCGGCAACATCCGTGCCCACCGATCCTACAGGTACAGCCGCCACCCAGCGCACCAGCTCCGCCCTCCCAGCAGCCCCTCGGCCTTCGGCCCGTGCCCGCAAGGCCAGGAAGCCGGCCATCTCCTTCGCCCCAGGCATCTCAGGCCCTGCCCCAGTCACCCCTGCTGCCCCCGGTGAGGAGGTCATTGACCTCCTGAGGACCATCATTGTTGGGCAGTCTACCCTTTTGAATGCCATCCAGGGTGTGGAGAGGGAGGTGCATCAAAGCAATGCATACCTGGAGGGCCTTCATTCGGGTCAGGCTGCCCATCAACGATCGTTCAACGCTCTGGCCTCAGCACTGACGGCAGCGATTGTCCCTGTCTCCAGCCTCCCTCTTCTGACTACCTCCACCCAGTCCCACTCCCCTGTTCCTCTGCCTATCCCATCCACACCTACAGACCAGCCTGCACACACCTCTACACCCAAGGGCAGCTCATCCAGACATAAGCACCACAGGACACACAAGCATTCACCCAAGCAACATCCAGATGCAGACATGCCAACAGCCACTACCTCCTCTGTGTCCCCCACCTCCTCGTCTCCCTCCTCCCTCCCTGTGACGTCTCCACACACACCTGCAAGCACACCACCATCAGCCATTGCACCCATCACCAGCACACCCTCCACACCAGTCCGCACACGTGCAGTCACCACCCCCACAGCCATGTACACGTCCCCTGTGTCCTCTCCCAGTGTGTCTGTCACCCCCGCTTCCCAACCACAAAAACGCAGGCAGGCACCCAAACAACAGCCATCCACCTCACGTCAGCCTCCTGCCCAAGCACCTGCACCCAAAGACAGCACACTTGACTCTCCTACAACCACATCCTCTTCCTCCACTCCCATACCCACTCCAGCCACCCTTCCCATGGCTCCAAAGAAAATTTTCCTCTCTAAAGTGGACCTCTTTTCCTCACCTGACCCACCCCCTCCATCCCGTAAGAGTTCCACAAACACCTCAGCCACCACCAGCCCAGCAACTCCAAAGAACGTCGTGCCTGGTTTTTGGAGTCCGCCCTTTCCTTGGGCTGGGACATCGTCCAGCAGCAAAGCCACAGCCAGCCCCCCCGCCCCTGGGAAGAGGACCAAAAAACTGAAGGGCAGGCGCGACAGGCCTGATACGCCTGCCCCCAAGGAGGGTAGCCTTGCACCGTCACCTGCCACATCGGGTAAGGGAGCCAAGGGCCACGGTCAGTCTGCCAAGGAGGGCAAGGGCAGAAAGGAGCAAAAGGCAGGGAGCAGCCGACCTGGCCATGAGGGCCCCACCAGCCCCATTCCGGGGGTATCGAAGGAGAGCCAGGGCCCCAGGACTCCATCACAGGAGGGCCCCGCAACGGAAAGGTCTGATGCAGACTGAGCGGCAAGTATTGGCCAGGTGTGGTTCACTGGAAACACAAGACAGGCACCGCTGAACAGGGCCCCACAGTGAGGAGCACCGCTGAACAGGGCCCGCCGTGAGGAGCACCGCTGAACAGGGCCCCGCCGTGAGGAGCACTGCTGAACAGGGCCCGCCGTGAGAAGCACTGCTGAACAGGGCCCCGCCGTGACCAGAACCGCTGAACAGGGCCCCGCCGTGAGGAGCACCGCTGAACAGGGCCCCGCCGTGAGAAGCACCGCTGAACAGGGCCCCGCCATGACCAGAACCGCTGAACAGGGCTCCGCCGTGACCAGAACCGCTGAACAGGGCCCCGCCGTGAGAAGCACTGCTGAACAGGGCCCCGCCGTGAGGAGCACCGCTGAACAGGGCCCTTCCTGTCAAGCACCGCTCCGCTGGGCCCTTCCTGTTAAGCACCGCTCCGCTGGGCCCTTCCTGTCAAGCACCGCTCCGCTGGGCCCTTCATCTCAAGCACCGCTCCGCTGGGCCCTTCCTGTCAAGCACCGCTCCGCTGGGCCCTTCCTGTCAAGCACCGCTCCGCTGGGCCCTTCATCTCAAGCACCGCTCCGCTGGGCCCTTCCTGTCAAGCACCCCTCCGCTGGGCCCTTCCTGTCAAGCACCGCTCCGCTGGGCCCTTCATCTCAAGCCCCGCTCCGCTGGGGCCTTCCTGTCAAGCACCGCTCCGCTGGGCCCTTCATCTCAAGCACCGCTCTGCTGGGCCCTTCCTGTCAAGCACCGCTCCGCTGGGCCCTTCATCTCAGGCACCGCTCCGCTGGGCCCTTCCTGTCAAGCACCGCTCCGCTGGGCCCTTCCTGTCAAACACCGCTCCGCTGGGCCCTTCCTCTCAAGCACCGCTCCGCTGGGCCCTTCGTGTAAAGCACCGCTCCGCTGGGCCCTTCATCTCAAGCACCGCTCCGCTGGGCCCTTCCTCTCAAGCACCGCTCCGCTGGGCCCTTCGTGTAAAGCACCGCTCCGCTGGGCCCTTCATCTCAAGCACCGCTCCGCTGGGCCCTTCCTGTCAAGCACCGCTCCGCTGGGCCCTTCATCTCAAGCACCGCTCCGCTGGGCCCTTCCTGTCAAGCACCGCTCCGCTGGGCCCTTCATCTCAAGCACCGCTCCGCTGGGCCCTTCATCTCAAGCACCGCTCCGCTGGGCCCTTCCTGTCAAGCACCCCTCCGCTGGGCCCTTCCTGTCAAGCACCGCTCCGCTGGGCCCTTCCTGTCAAGCACCGCTCCGCTGGGCCCTTCCTGTCAAGCACCGCTCCGCTGGGCCCTTCCTGTCAAGCACCGCTCCGCTGGGCCCTTCATCTCAAGCACCGCTCCGCTGGGCCCTTCATCTCAACCACCGCTCCGCTGGGCCCTTCCTGTCAAGCACCGCTCCGCTGGGCCCTTCATCTCAAGCCCCGATCCGCTGGGGCCTTCCTGTCAAGCACCGCTCCGCTGGGCCCTTCATCTCAAGCACCGCTCCGCTGGGCCCTTCATCTCAAGCACCGCTCCGCTGGGCCCTTCCTGTCAAGCACCCCTCCGCTGGGCCCTTCCTGTCAAGCACCGCTCCGCTGGGCCCTTCATCTCAAGCACCGCTCCGCTGGGCCCTTCCTGTCAAGCACCGCTCCGCTGGGCCCTTCCTGTCAAGCACCGCTCCGCTGGGCCCTTCATCTCAAGCACCGCTCCGCTGGGCCCTTCATCTCAACCACCGCTCCGCTGGGCCCTTCCTGTCAAGCACCGCTCCGCTGGGCCCTTCATCTCAAGCCCCGATCCGCTGGGGCCTTCCTGTCAAGCACCGCTCCGCTGGGCCCTTCATCTCAAGCACCGCTCCGCTGGGCCCTTCATCTCAAGCACCGCTCCGCTGGGCCCTTCCTGTCAAGCACCGCTCCGCTGGGCCCTTCCTGTCAAGCACCGCTCCGCTGGGCCCTTCATCTCAAGCCCCGCTCCGCTGGGGCCTTCCTGTCAAGCACCACTCCGCTGGGCCCTTCATCTCAAGCACCGCTCCGCTGGGCCCTTCCTGTCAAGCACCGCTGGCCCATTGGCAGTCCCGGTTCTGTGTCGGGCAGGCCTTCACGACGCACTCTGCCCACCATGCCTCCTCCATGACCAGTGGTCTCTGTAATCCACCTGATGGACTGTGGCTTTGCACTCCCCAGCATGGCACAGTGGGCAACCCACCCACTGTAGAGACTTGTGAGACTGTGGCTTTGCACTCCCCAGGATGCCACAGTGGGCAATCCACCCACTGTAGAGACTTGTGAGACTGTGGCTTTGCACTCCCCTGGATGGCACAGTGGGCAACCCACCCACTGAAGAGACTTGTGAGACTGTGGCTTTGCACTCCCCAGGATGGCACAGTGGGCAACCCTCCCACTGTAGAGACTTGTGAGACTGTGGCTTTGCACTCCCCAGGATGGCACAGTGGGCAATCCACCCACTGTAGAGACTTGTGAGACTGTGGCTTTGCACTCCCCAGGATGGCACAGTGGGCATGGAGGCCCTTCGTGGATCTGGCGTCGTGGACTCATGTGGCTGAGGTGCCCCCCCTTCCCTTCCCCCTGAGGTGCCTGTCTTTTTATTTTAGTGATGCCCCAGCAGTGTTCTCTCCAATGGACTCGATCTCGTGTGTGGGCTTTGCCCATGTGTTGCTGCACATTGGCCCACGGACATTTGGACTTTGAATGACTGGGCCGGACTTTTGCTACTTGTATGGATAGAGTTCTAGATGTGTATTCATTCTTCATATATTGCTAAGGTCGCTATACTTTATTGTTGCAATAATATGGTTCTACTTTTACATTCATTGCCTTTTGTCTTTGTTTTTGGGGGGGGGGTTGGGGTTGTCACTCTGACTTTTTTATCTGCATAGGTGTGTAGGTATTTCGGTGGGGATGAGGGTGGGGGTGGGTGTGTGGCGTATGTGTGTGCCCGTAACCTTTCCTCCTCCCCCCTCCCCTGTGTCGTAGGTGCAGTACTCACCGTTGTCGTCTGCGGCGAGGTTCGTGATCCTGGAAGAAGAGCAGAAAGGCAATGGATGGGAGGATGTGGAGTTCGGGTTCCATGCTGTTCCGATTCCACGTGGAGTGTGTCGAGGTAAGCGTTTTCCATTGGAGATGTCTGTTTCCGCCGTGTTTTTATCAGCGGGGCTCCCGCCCCGGAAAAGGTGGCAGATTGGTGGGTCGTGATAGGGTGGGCGGTACATTGTCTGCCGCCTGCCTGTTGGCGGTGACCGCCACGCTGTTTGTTTGTACCGCCGTGGCGGTCGGAGTGTTAAAGCGGCGGCCTGTGTTGGCGGTTCCCGCCAGGGTCAGAATTCATATTTTTATGCCGCCAGCCTGTTGGCCGGTTGGCCGCCGCTTTAACACTGACCGCCAAGGTCAGAATGAGGTCCTAAGTATTGTTAAAGTATGGAGTAGTTTGATAGCAATACACTAATAATAGGAGTAGAGCTGTGTGTACTACATAGTGAAATCGCACAAACCGCAATGTGTATGACCTCACAAAGCTTATATTGATAATAGATAAATAGATGGATATTTATTGCATGCAAAATTAAAATATTTAAAACTTACATGAAGTGTCTGGTGCTCTTAAAATTCATTCTAAAGTGCACAATAAACATTAATACCTTCAAAAGTGGTTTTAAAATGATCATTGAGGCTAAGCATCAAGTCATCAAATGAGTGGTGGTAAGGCGAAATGGAAGCAGTTTGACTGGAAGGCAACTTGCATAAAGTCTCAGCTGACCTTAAAATTAATTTTAATTAATTAAAATTAAAATAAGTTATGAAGTGCATAAAAGACATAAATACCTCAAAAAGGATGGACTTTTCAAATTCATAAAAATATCAAAAAGTGGTCTAAAACATCTTGCATTAAATACATTTTTATGTATCTTATGCACTGACATATATCCAAACTAATAAATTTTACTATATTCATAGATAGATTGTATTGCTAATGGTAATATGGTACCTAAACAACGTTTGCTTAATTTATAATTGTACTTACCACTTTGAGGTGTGAGGTCATGAGCCCTGCATTTCATTTGGTATGTGTGTTATGGAATAATGAGCTAACCATAACTGAACCAATTTTGTTGTTTTTTGTTTCAAATAATAACCCTAACTGTGGTTTTTGATGATTCTTTAGGTGGATTTCTATGCATGGGTTATAGAGTTACATATATAGGGGGTGATTCTGACCCCGGGGCCAGGGTCGGCGGGAGCACCACCGACACTCCGGCGGTGCCCCGCAGGGCATTCTGACCGCGGCGGTAAAGCCGCGGTCAGACCGGCAACACTGGCGGTCTCCCGCCAGTGTACCACTGCCCTGTTGAATCCTCCAAGGCGGCGCAGCTAGCTGCGCCGCCGAGGGGATTCCGACCCCCCCTACCGCCATCCAGTTCCCGGCGGTCCGCCCGCCGGGAACCGGATGGCGGTAGGGGGGGTCGCGGGGCCCCCATAAGAGGGCCCCTACAAGTATTTCACTGTCTGCTTGGCAGACAGTGAAATACGCGACGGGTGCAAATGCACCCGTCGCACCTTCCCACTCCGCCGGCTCGATTACGAGCCGGCATCCTCGTGGGAAGGTCGTTTTCCCCTGGGCTGGCGGGCGGCCTTTTGGCGGCCGCCCGCCAGCCCAGGGGAAAACTTGAAATACCCGCTGCGGTCTTTTGACCGCGGCGCGGTATTTTGGAGGGCGGAATTCTGGCGGGCGGCCTCCGCCGCCCGCCAGAATCAGAATCACCCCCATAGTCACTTAAAAAAACAAAGTTTACAGGGGTGTTATAGTTAGGTTCTAAATTTACTTGCACAAAACCAGAAAATTCAGCAGTTAGAGTTATTTCAAGTAACTATAACTCGCTGCGTAGGTAAACTATAACCACTGCCCCCGCCATGCACAGTTTTTTTTCCAATAATTTGACTTCTAATGTTTCATTGCTATTTTTATTGATGTTCTAAAAGTTGTTATGAGTGGTGTAATATCTGGGGGAATTAGCAGTGCATGGCGATGGAGCAAGTTATAGTAACTTAAGGCCTGCACATAATTAAAAATAAGCCCCAGGGAGGTGGCGGTCCCCTGGGCATAAAAATGCCCCTCAGAGGGTGGCCCCCCTCCTTTATTTTATAATTGGCCCCGGGACCTGGCCCACCCGGGGATTTATTAAAACAAGCTTGGGAGACCGTGCTTGGTTTTCTTTCAATTTTTGCTGTGGATGTGTGACCCTGTCGCAAAATTGCAGCAATTTTTTTTTTGTAACAAGCGTTTGTGTGCCCTGGGCAGCGGTGGGGGTGACCTCTAGGTGTCCCTACCCTGGCCCCTTATCTTTTTTTTGTTTTTTTCAGGGAGTCGGCTGAAGCTGACTCCCAAGATGACTGCCAAAACTTCCTTATTGAAGTATTGGCAGCCAATCAGATCTCAGCATGAGATCGGGAGGGTTTGCGCAGCCTTCACATCCCTATACATACAAAGTTGAATTGTCTTCAATATCTCAAAAACTACTAAACAGATTTAAACCAAATACCACAAAGGGCTCTTTCTGGACAAAAAGCTACCTTTCTGCCTAATTTGGTGTAGTGCTTTCCAGCCATTCAGACTGTAATTGTGTTCAAAATCCCTTTAGAGAAATGCATGAGGAATATGCATTTTGGGACCCCCCCTTTTTCTTGCCCCCGCTTGACGGATCACCCTGAAACGTTCCAGACAGCATCTGACGTGAGCACGGTATTTTTTGGAAAACTTCCTGAAGATTCCTCAACCAGCGCCAAAAAGTTAGGCAAGTAGAAAAATGCTTTTTCTCTAAAATCTAGGTCCTAACTATAACTACCTAGTGGTGACCGCTGCTAGATTTTATGTATATATATATATGTACGGTATATATATATATATATATATATATGTATACATATATATACATATATATTCACACATGCATGCACACACACACAAATATATATGACATATCCCCCTAATGCTCCCACTCCACTCACTGCCACTCCACAGTTTTCTTAAGAAGAAAGACCTGGTATGAAACACCCAGCACTGACATTTTTGTGAGCGAATCAATGGAGACAAGAACTAATGGACTATGGAACAAAATGCCATTTTCAAGTGTGGATCCGCGCGCGATCTCGAGTAGGATTATTGATTAGTGACCTGTGCTCCTCTCGGTGCTGAGGATATTGAAGTTGTACTATTAACAACCTTGTGCACAGATATCTCTTACTCGAATTATTCTCCTTCTTTTACCCTGTAAATTATAGGACAGATTGAGTCTTCTGAAGCATTTAATTGATAGGAGTGCAACCTTTGTCAAAGCTATGTCACCGAGAGAGGAAATCCTATACTGCATTTTTCGGATTTTCTGAAAAGAAGCCTCCCTTGCTGTTTATTGGATAATGCAAAGGATTTTGGTAGGGCTTTATAATGATCCTTCGCTATTCTGCTCAAACATCAGGAAACAGACTAAGAAACCACGTACATATTGTTGTGGCACCCGAGTTGTCATAAGTGCCCAACTTTCCCTATGTTTTACTGAAACCCATAAAATATGCGAAATAATTGGCTTACTAACCTTACAACGTCTAGCACGGTGGAGTTTGGTTTTATGAAACTCTGAAGAAAAATGCATTTTGAAAAGATAAATCTTACTCATGTACCCATACCTTGCCGTTTGACCTTGGTTTTTATGAGAAAAATATCACTCAGGTTTTTTAACTCATTTTATACTTTGAGGCAGCTTGCAGAGAATATGTTGAATACCAATCCATGTGCTTGCTTTATGTACATGCTTTCTGTTTCTCTTTTTATTCCAGAATTACTTTAACTGAAATATGGAGGCAGAGAAATGCATTCCGAAAAATAAATTTTACGCCACCTTTTGCCTTGAACCGGTCAAGAATTTTTTTAAGTATTAACTTGTAGCCCCCCAGACCACCAGTGGTAATGGGGTTAGATTTGATTTTGATTTTTTCTATCCCCTGTTCGATGTTCCTTTGCACGTGGTGTCCCAGACGACTGCCTATTATTGCCTAGGCCCAGACTTGCATTTACCAATATATTTGTGCTGAGATTAATGCAAAGAGTTTTAGGCAGAAACAAATGGGAAATTCAATACTTCTAGTAAAGGTTTGGTTCTGAACTCAATTCGAAGTATGGGTGATATATGCGTTTCCCTGGTGACTTTTAACACATAACATGCGTATTTGTAAAGCATGTGCTCACCCCTTAGGACATTTAAAGCTGAATAACAGGTATTTTGTGTTATCCGACGATCTCGTTTTATCAGTCTTGGAAGGCTGAAAGGCCGAGTGTACCCTTCAGGAGTTGAATCTGTGATTCTAAAGTCATGCCCACATCTGGAAGTTATAACACTGACACATTTATGTTGTGAGGACCATACAATGAAAAGTGTGGCAGAGGTTTTAATCTGAATCTCAAATCACGTGTATACAGTGTGGGTATCCCATTGCCTGTCCAATTAGCCCAGATCAATTGGTCTTTTTTGGCGCCCCATGTTACCCTCTATATTTTCTACTGATGCCAGTTTCAAATCTACTCAAAGACTGTAAGCCTCTCCTTGGATGTGATACATACCGGTGTGCAAAGCAGCCAAATGTAAACACAGCATTGAGCCAGTCAGTTTATAGAACCGCGAAAACATAATGAAATTAAAACCTAACAATATACATATCTGATGCTTAACATCTTAGTGAAACTCTGATCTTTTAATGACTGGACAGATACTGTTGGCAAGTGTCTATCACAGGTCCTAATCGTTAAAAATTATGAGATCCTTGTAGGTGCTCATTTAACCTAGACCTCACCTTTCCTTTCATTCCTTGAGATATTTGACTTTACTTGGCCCTCCTGCTCCAATTTAACAAGAATAATGCCCTGTCAATTGTTTTACTATCTAGCAACGATACTTAGTGCCAGATTTACTAAAACGTTGTACCAGTGCTAAGTGATTCAAAGTCTTCGAAATGTATTTATCATCCAGTGCAAAAGGTGTTTTGCTTTGCAAAGGTGCCTTTTTCTCGGAGGAAAAACAACTCTGTGCTGCTTTGTGTTACTTTGTGTCAAGAGTGCAATACAGGGGTAAATACCCACTTATTTTTACACTACGCTCAATCTACTCAGATAGCTAGACCGGTCTTTGCTTCAAAATATAATGCCTGCATGAACAGATGCTAAACATGGGAAATGGGTTTATTTCTAAACAAAACGTGGATTTCACAATTGCTGCATTCTACAGCACACATCTAATGTGTCTGATCTTTCTACGTTTATCTAGGCATAGGAATTTGTGCTGGGGGCTCTGCTTCCAATCAAATTATATGCTAGACGGTGCACAATCACCTCTGTGCCATGGTGCAAGGCTGTGAATTGCTCAAGGCAGTCTGTTTATGTGCCAGTAAGAGAGTATGGCAGCTGCAGCAGGGCAATGTTAGTAGAAGTGGCTGCGTGCTGTGAGTTCACCTTTGGAAAGCACAGCACAGAAAATGTGGTTGCTGTAATGCTTTGCATTGAAGATTAGTAAAGCTGCCCCTTAATGTTTGATAGGTTTCTAGATAGAACATCTAGCCTGGGCATCTAGATCTGAGTCTGTACCTTAAGAGTGCAGACTGCCCAATGTCTATAGGCCATATTTACTACTAGTTCATGCTTGGCAAAAAAAGTGAAACCTACTGGCTTTTCCATGTTTTGGTTGCCCAGCAGCCGTGGGAATTGATTTAAGGTCAAGGCATTTGATAAATGGATACTGCTAAACACAAGCCTTGCAAAGCCAATGCTTTTTTTCATCCTAGTTATGTGCCTCTGAGGTGGCCTTATTTGAATGTTTTAACATTAATTTTACAATGCATACCAAGGACGCATGTGCATCTATGGTGGCCATATTTTAATGGGATTTTTTTTTTAAAGTAAAATAAAAGTGATTTGAAGATGCGTGCTGTGCATGCATGAATATGCTCATATGCTGCTGGACATACTGGAATGTATTAAAATCAAATATTCTAGCGAAAATGAGTCTATCCCTTACATGTTATTTAGTGTGACTAGGACAAGAGCGAGTGTGCACATCTGAAAATGATTATACTAATCTTTGAAGTTCTTGATAAGGGATGCTGAGCCCTCATCTACTAAAGTGTGTTCCGCTCCTCATTTGTGCCTGGTAGCGATAAGTGGGTTTAACCTTACAAATGAGAAGTACTTGTGATAGGGATGATGCGATTGAAGAGATGATCATACTAGCAATGTCTGTGTTCCTAGAATTGGAGAGTGTGAGGGACGTAGAACATGTGAGTTAAAACTATATACTGAATGACAGACGATGTTATTAAAGTTTTGTGTTGTTAACATTGAAAATGGAATACGGATATTAACTTAACCTGTGATAAATGACATGTTTCAGCCCATGCTGGGTCTACAGCTTCATTGTGACATAAGGTACTTTTTATGGGCGAGTGCAAAGCGCTCCGTCCCATGCTGTAATTTCTCTTTGGGCTTCTAACCACGCCCATGTCACGTCAGTCACTTTCATTAGTTCGTGGGCTTGCCTTTTAAAATCCGCTTACTTCCATTTGTGAAAGGCGTGCATACGTCATGCCTTTTCTGGTGTTTAGCCTACCTACACAGCACCGGTTAAACTACCGAAAACATTTGAGGCTCGATGTTTTCAGCATGGTTTCCGGACTACTTTATCTTTTTTTTTTCCACGAAGCACCATCACGCTCGGGTTTACATAGCGCAATCTCGCTCGGTTTTTCCGTTTTCAATTTCAGCACGATCGCGCTGCATTTTACATAGCACGATCGCACTGTGTTTTTTTTCTTGCAATTTGTGTGGCAAGAAAAGTCCGGTTAGCAGTTTACAATGCTAATAGTTCTAACTCGAGCAAATGTGAGACCCATTGCATTACAAGTGCTTCTTTACCCACTTAAAAAAAACTCGGATGTCACTGTGTGCAGATTAGTATTCCGATTGCCCTGCTTCGGGCCACGATTTCTGGGTTGTAAAGTACACTTAAGGGGCTACATGATAAGGTCAATTCTACAACTCCCTGTGGAGGGGGGCTCCTCCTCTCATCCGGATACCGCCCCACAGGGCAATCTATAGAAAACCATGAGAGGAAGATTTAATGGACATTCCATAGGCGTTTATGATTAGTGAAGGAAGTTTCCAAAGTAAGGAAGCTAAAACAGCATTATTTTTGCCTAAACATTTGGGTCTTTCCAGTCTGAAAGAGATGTATCGATATAGTTGTCCTGTCAGATATTTGAGCTCCTGTGGGCATGAGCTGGTATCCCTCTAACAGTTTCCTGTGATCTTGGGTACTCTCCGATTCTTCTCACTGTCAGACTTCTCACCTCTTTCCCACTGCTATTTTTGCCCCCTCTTTCTTCCTTCTCTCCAGCTCCTCTCCCACTTCCCTTTCCCTCAGTCTCCTAAGACTGATAACTCGCGGCAGAGAGAGACAGCCGTTTGGAGAGATGAAAGTTCCATACAGGACTTTTCTCTCAGTCCTTTGTTTATATCTCCTATAGCAGTATAGCTCTTCTCTTCTATACTCCAGTCGGTGCTTTGAGACAACCTGTGCGGGTTACAGCAAGGGTACGGGATAGATGCAGTGAGAGAGCAGCCATGAGCCATGCTTGGCTCTCAGAGCGAGAAGTAAAGGCGGGATCTCTCAGTTTTATTTAAAAGTTGAGTATAAAGTTTAGTGGTTGTGTTGAACATATTCTGAAGAGCAGCAACTTGTAATAAATAGGGGAACTGGGGCACAGGGTACCGGCTTGCCGGGGTGGGGAGGGGTTAAAGTGACTAGCCCGCGGTCATACAGTTTGGTCATGAGGGAATTAGACTTTAGAACTCAGATCTGTGGTCTAGACCACATTTCCTTCAGTTATTTGAGTTATGTCTCAGAAGGTGTGAGTGGGGCGTGCTTGCAATATACACATTGTGGGAAGCGACCCTGTCCTCTTTCGAAAGGCAGTGCTGGGCCTTCTCACCTAATGTTTTCTCTAATTTAATGGAGAGCAGTCTTTTCAAATGTATAGACCATAATTGCAACATTCAACCTAAGTAAGTGATCAGTTAGTTTTGTATTACCCTGCTCAGTGGTACTCTTTTTAGGTCGAGCGTGCAAGCGCTCTGGCCTTTTGTAATTCTGTGGGCTGTAACCATGCCCATAGCACGCCCATCACTAGTTCATGGGCTTGCCTTTTAAAAATCCTTTGTTATTATTGGTAAATGCTTTACGTTTGTCCCTCCTTGGGGCAGTTTTGTTACTGCCTTGGCCAACGTCCCTGTCAAATGGATACATTTGACTGCGAGCAAACTTCTTTTCCTTTTGTGTCTCTCCTTCGCACTCATGCTCATGTTGGCGGTGGCGCTTTGGATCATCTCTTTTATGTCAACTGTTTTATTTTTAATTTTCAATTTATGTGGCAAGAAAAGTCCATTTAGGAATTTACAACGCTAACAGCTCTAACTCGAGCAAATGCGTGACCCATAGCACTGGAAATGCTTGTTCTAACATTGGCCTAATGGGGCAACGGGTGGGATCTTTGTGGTCAATGTGCAAATGGGTGATATGAAAAATGACACCAGTAACAAGCACAACACTTGGGGGGTCATTCTAAGTCTGGCGGGCGGCAGAGGCCGCCCGCCAGACTTCCCACACCAAAATACCGCTCCGCGGTCGAAAGACCGCTGAGGGTATTTTGGGATTTGCCCTGGGCTGGCGGGCGACCGCCAAAAGGCGGCCCGCCAGCCCAGGGCAAATCATCCTTCCCACGAGGACGCCAGCTCAGAATTGAGCCAGCGGAGTGGGAAGGTGCGATGGGTGCAGTGGCACCCGTCGCGTATTTCAGTGTCTGCATAGCAGATACTGAAATACGAAGTGGGGCCCTC
Source organism: Pleurodeles waltl (assembly GCF_031143425.1). Classification (NCBI taxonomy): domain Eukaryota; kingdom Metazoa; phylum Chordata; class Amphibia; order Caudata; family Salamandridae; genus Pleurodeles; species Pleurodeles waltl. The sequence goes on from NC_090444.1 coordinate 565,258,244, forward strand.
TTACGGGGGCCCCTGCAGTGCCCATGCCATTGGTCCCCAGGGGCCCCGCGGCACCCCCTACCGCCATCCTGTTCCTGGCGGGAGACCCGCCAGGAACAGGATGGCGGTAGGGGGTGTCAGAATCCCCATGGCGGCGGAGCGCGCTCCGCCGCCATGGAGGATTCACATGGGCAGCGGAAAACCGCCGGTTTTCCGCATCTGACCGCGGCCGAACCGCCGCGGTCAGAATGCCCTGCGGGGCACTGCCGGCCTGTCGGCGGTGCTCCCGCCCACCCTGGCCCCGGCGGTCTCTGACCGCCGGGGTCAGAATCACCCCCCTGATGTGTTAAGAGATAGAATTTAAATCATTTGTTGATCAGAGTAAACTGCATTACGAGAGAGGCAATCTAAGACCAATCATGGTCAGTAGAAAATGCACGGGAAGGTACTTATTGCAATAAGATACATACCAGAAAAACAATGTAGTGGTTCAATGCAAATGTAATGGTTCAATGCAATATTGTGTATATAACACCTAGGCCCTAAATATGACCTTGGAGGAGGCTCCGTCCCAAATGTGACGGATATCCCGCCCGCGGTATTACAGGTTCCATTGTATCCTATGGAACTTGTAACATGGCAGACGGGATATCCGTCACATTTGGGACGGAGTAATCCCATCCGCCAAGGTCGTAATCAGGCCCTTAATGTTATAATCACACTAGTATTAAAAACACCCTACCTGCAGTTCAGTGACCATATCACTGTCACGGTTTCGGGCGGGTCTGATCAGGACTCTGGCTGGGACACCCCTTGAGGTCACCGAATATCCTAGAGAGGTAGTGTGCTGGGGCAGAAGAGCAGCTAAAGGCATACACGGAAAGGACAGCTATGGACAGGCACAGGAAACAGGAAAGTAAAAGCAGAGCAACCCTTGTGTGAACAAACAGGAAACGGATTACCAGTGGACAAACACGCTGGGGTTGTACACAGAGTAAGGCGCAGAACCTCCCACAGTGACAGGGAATCTCAATGCCTCTGTGCAGTTTGCTCTTACAGATAGTCACCCTGCCAGCCCCATAGAAAGGAGGCAGCAGAAGTGATTCTGTCTCTGGACCCTAGAGCACAAACAAGGATAGTACTTACATACACAGGACACGCTCTTGTGGGTCCAGCTGGAAACTCAGTGGCGATTCCTGAGAAAACAGCAATAGCACACTGTCACTGTTAGGCACGAAATACAACGTATAACACTAGACAAGGATGGGGGCTGGAATTGCCTCCTGGAAACCAGGAGCCAACCCCAGTACACAGGAGGACACGTATACACTGGTGAAGACTGATAGAACACTTACCAGACACAAAGAACCAAGAAGAAACAGAAACAGAAGGGAACAAACAAAGAGGCAGAGGCAAGAACTAGGAACAGGCTCAGGCTGAAGCAAAGGCGGGTCTAGGACTTGAAAACAGGGCGCAAACTTCTGTCTGGGACAGACAGAGACAGGACTGGGAAACTGAGAACAGGCTCTGGCTGGAACAGGCAAGGACAGGACTGGAATACAGGGAGTAGGAAATGAGCAGTAAACAGGACTGGGAAACAGAGAGAAGGTTCAGGCTGAAACAAGGCAGGAGCAGGGCAGAGAAACAGGGAGCAGGCTTTGGAAGAAACAAACAGGTACAAGGCTAAGAAGTAGGGAGCAGACTCTGGCTGGAACAATCAGGAGCAGGGCAGAGAAACAGGAAACAGGATCAGGCTGGAACAGGACAAGAACAAAACTGGAACACCATCCGACAAGGGGTCTGTAACACAAAGGAATTGAAGTCTGATGCACGACAAGGATCTTGAGGAAATGGCTGCTTATAAGCAGTTCCAAGCTGGGCTGCACAGGAGTGGTCTCAGGTGTGTGTGGTTTCGGACACTTGCAAGTCCTGGAGGAGAGGATCCAGTGAAAAGGAGCAACTGGACTTCTCCCATTGAAAACAATGGGAAACAGAATCCGGGTTTTCCTGACTACCAAGCTGTGCATTATGGGATTTGCAGTCCCAAGAAACAAATGTAGTCCTACACAAGTGTACCATGGAGAAAAGAGAAACAAACAGGAGTCAGCAAGGGACTCTAGATAGGTGTTCAAGGTGATTCCCAGGCTTCTGACAGTCCCCTTACAGCGCCCCCTGGAAATGGGACGACCGAGTCGTAACAGTATACCCCCTCCCACCAGTCTGCTCAAGAAGAGAAGGCGATCCTTTGGCTGAAAAAAGTTGAAGAGGAAAAGCCAAAGCAAGAAAATCCAACACCAACCTTGGTTGATAAGTTTACAGTCCTGCCACAGATGAATCATCCAATGAGCAAAGCATGTATTAATACCCATATGGGCTCCGATGTCTTTCCTCTTTATTGTTCGAGTGATACGGGAGGAGTGCATGGAGTTGGTTTCTGGTGAAGTGGATTCAGGAGCAAGGAGATCTGGAATTGCATCATGGGCGGTATACTTTAGGACTTTAGTTTCCTGTTCAGTACTGTCTTCTTTGGAGGACATAATTGGCGTATTAGTAAGGTCTGTAACTCCTTCCGACAAGCAGGATGTGTCTGTTTCTGCAGCAGTATTTGCATTGATTTTGGTCTGAGGCTTGCAAAGCATAGAGACTGGGGAGACATGGGTAACTGGTGTTCTCAAGGTAAACATGTAAAAGTCAGACTTTTCTTTAGTTTTGGATGACTTTGGAGTATCAATCACAGGATCAACAAGAGTTTTTAAGTCTTTAGAAACCGGATTAACATCTGAAAATGTAGAATTTCCACAAGCTAATTCTTTAGGGTGATCTTCAGACAAGACTGAGATTTCTTCATTGCAAGTGCTCTGTGGTGTGTTCGTGGTATCAGAAATGGTTTCTTTGCAAGGCGTTTCTACTACAGGTAGTTGATCTTCAGCTCTGTTAACACTGAAAGGTTGTTCTTTGAATTGAAATAGAACTGGAGTCTCTTCAGAAATCGCCTCTACATTGTTATCTAAATCTTCAGCTTTAGCCTTTGAATTGATGATGGTTTCTTGCAATAAAACACTAAGAACAGTACTTATCATCAGATCTTCGAATACAAGATTCAAATTCAAGTCTTTAGTTTTAGTGGGAAGTATTACATCTTTCAGTACTTGAGCTTCAGTTTCAGATTGCTGGTTTTCAGGAGTCTTTAGTTTCAGGGACACAGCAGGTGACATTGGTGTGGCTGATTTTACATCAAGATCAGATACCGGTAGATCAGAGATCTGTTCTTCACTAATCATGGAGCTGGAAACAGGATACACATTGGCAGGGATCAGCAGGTCAGGATCAGTGGTTGAGGCTGCAACTGTGTTCAGTTCTAGGAGAAGGCTCTCATTTCTTATGACAGGCTGTTTAGTTTCAGATTGCTGGCTTTCTTCCTTTTCGGAAATCTCCACGGTTTGCTTTGACACAGAAGAGATTTTTAAACTTTCTGAGAAGTCAATTACAATCTTAGTAACTGCGGGTATTTCTTCACGGTCAGAAAAATCCATTAGTTCACTTGAAACAGGAACTGTCTCTTCATTATCTGAAAATTCTATGATATTGTTTGAAAGGGCAGGAGTATTCCCACAATCTGAAAATTGTGGTATGTGCGCCATTTGAACAGCACTATCTGCAGGCTTGTTCACGGCAAGGCAGGAACCACTGTCATCACTAGATTCAGATTCTTCAACACTGTTGCACAACTTGCCATAAATCTCCAGTAAAGTCATATCTTGGTTTCTTAAGATGCAGCTATTGGAGTCTGCATCAGAACTCTCTTCTTCCTTTGGCTTTATTTGTTCTGATAGAGGGGCTGAGACACTTCCTTCTGAAGACTCTGATCTATCCTTTGAATCAAGAGGTGTCAAATCTCTCAGAGATGTCAGAGATTCAGTCAACTGCACAGGGATATTCTCTGGAAAACTACAAGCTGAGAGAGAGTCTGAAGAAGAGGCTGATATATTTATAACTGGAGCAGTCTCTTGACATTCATTCATAGCAGGGAAAATCTGCTCTATAGAAGTCTTTGGAGAGGCGCACAAAGTAGCATACTGTTCTTTAAGCCAAAGCTGGTGATCATTTTCTTTTTTCAGGTTTTCAAATTGCCTTGCAGTAGTTTCCATCAGCTGCTCTGTTACTTCTTCTACCTTACAGATAAACAGAATGTCTGGTTCTGGCAACAGTGAAATATGCATTGATGAAAAGAGCCCACGGGCAAGATTTCTAGTGTATGTTATAACATACTCATCATAGAAGTCCAATATCTGCCTTTTAATCTGCCAAAACTGCTCTTTTAGTGTGTGTATGTCCATATTGTTATCAAACCCACTCAGAATAGAAAAGGGTTTAGCAGAGCTTTTAGGGATTGAGACTGGTGTATTATCATCTAGTTTGGGAAGAGCACAAGCCTTATGAGTGGAACTAAGGAATCCCACAGTCTTTACTGATCCATTTGATACAGGGTCTAGCCTGCTGACTTGAAAGCTCTGAGGGACTGAAAGGTCTTTATAAGAGTCAGCACTGCACTTTGAATTCTGAGAAACTGGCCTAGATGGGCTGAAGCACTCAACAGAAAACAAGGGAATCCCTAGTGTGGCTTCTTGAACAGTGTCAGGGTTCTTTGTTATGGCAGAGTCCTGGAGGTGAACTTGGGATGCACTAGCATGAGGCAAGGAATTAACCATCTTTTCTTGAGAGTAAACGTCTTGTGCAGAGGTAGCAAAAGCACTTCCACGGTTATGAACATTCTGACTGGCTTCAGCTAATAGATACTGCAAAAACTCATTACGTCCTTGTAATTCTTCTACAGACAGGGACTGGGGGTCATAGCCACAAATAACATAATAGTCTATCATTGAAAGATTAGCAAGCCACTCAGTATAGTACTGAACTTGCAAGTTATGGTTTTCTTTAACAAGTCTATCCTTTAAACTAAGGTCTTTTTTAGAGGATTTCAGAGAATGTATAGGCTTAGAAAGGGGTGTCTTAACATGATAGGAAAGCATCTTAGGTCTGTGTGTGCCTTTGCTGCCTGGGGAGCTTGAACTTTTTGGGTCGTGCATTCTGTCACGGTTTCGGGCGGGTCTGATCAGGACTCTGGCTGGGACACCCCTTGAGGTCACCGAATATCCTAGAGAGGTAGTGTGCTGGGGCAGAAGAGCAGCTAAAGGCATACACGGAAAGGACAGCTATGGACAGGCACAGGAAACAGGAAAGTAAAAGCAGAGCAACCCTTGTGTGAACAAACAGGAAACGGATTACCAGTGGACAAACACGCTGGGGTTGTACACAGAGTAAGGCGCAGAACCTCCCACAGTGACAGGGAATCTCAATGCCTCTGTGCAGTTTGCTCTTACAGATAGTCACCCTGCCAGCCCCATAGAAAGGAGGCAGCAGAAGTGATTCTGTCTCTGGACCCTAGAGCACAAACAAGGATAGTACTTACATACACAGGACACGCTCTTGTGGGTCCAGCTGGAAACTCAGTGGCGATTCCTGAGAAAACAGCAATAGCACACTGTCACTGTTAGGCACGAAATACAACGTATAACACTAGACAAGGATGGGGGCTGGAATTGCCTCCTGGAAACCAGGAGCCAACCCCAGTACACAGGAGGACACGTATACACTGGTGAAGACTGATAGAACACTTACCAGACACAAAGAACCAAGAAGAAACAGAAACAGAAGGGAACAAACAAAGAGGCAGAGGCAAGAACTAGGAACAGGCTCAGGCTGAAGCAAAGGCGGGTCTAGGACTTGAAAACAGGGCGCAAACTTCTGGCTGGGACAGACAGAGACAGGACTGGGAAACTGAGAACAGGCTCTGGCTGGAACAGGCAAGGACAGGACTGGAATACAGGGAGTAGGAAATGAGCAGTAAACAGGACTGGGAAACAGAGAGAAGGTTCAGGCTGAAACAAGGCAGGAGCAGGGCAGAGAAACAGGGAGCAGGCTTTGGAAGAAACAAACAGGTACAAGGCTAAGAAGTAGGGAGCAGACTCTGGCTGGAACAATCAGGAGCAGGGCAGAGAAACAGGAAACAGGATCAGGCTGGAACAGGACAAGAACAAAACTGGAACACCATCCGACAAGGGGTCTGTAACACAAAGGAATTGAAGTCCGATGCACGACAAGGATCTTGAGGAAATGGCTGCTTATAAGCAGTTCCAAGCTGGGCTGCACAGGAGTGGTCTCAGGTGTGTGTGGTTTCGGACACTTGCAAGTCCTGGAGGAGAGGATCCAGTGAAAAGGAGCAACTGGACTTCTCCCATTGAAAACAATGGGAAACAGAATCCGGGTTTTCCTGACTACCAAGCTGTGCATTATGGGATTTGCAGTCCCAAGAAACAAATGTAGTCCTACACAAGTGTACCATGGAGAAAAGAGAAACAAACAGGAGTCAGCAAGGGACTCTAGATAGGTGTTCAAGGTGATTCCCAGGCTTCTGACAGTCCCCTTACAGCGCCCCCTGGAAATGGGACGACCGAGTCGTAACAATCACTATCTGTATTAAACACACAAAACAACCTCGACGGCCTTACCTATGACAACATGTCACAGTGCATGGAAATGCTCACCAATGGTACTCTCAAAGGAGATTATTGGGGTTGAGGATCCTTAAACTCTTATTAGGGCTACACTGTCATAAACAGAAAGGCAAACAGATAAATATTTGTTGACGCTCGATTAAGACAATGAGCTCCAAAGGGGGTTAGCATCTTCCTCACTTCACAAACTCTTCCCTATGTGGAGCCACCTACACATAGCCCCTGTTGTCTTGAATGTAACAGGACTGTCAATACTGGGTAAAACCAGTCAGCTTGGGGCACATCCACATGTGCGGCGCATGAGCGTATTATGTATGTCATGTCAGGTGAGTCTATAAACCTGGGAAGATGTAGGTCAGACGCTTTTTTCCCCTGAACGCATCAAATGTAGTGATATTGCAGGGTAATGAGTTAAAAAATAAAGGGCAAGGATGAGCACGTTCTCCAGTTAAAGTGCAAAGTGAAACTCAAACAGCCTATACAAAACAAAGTGAGAATAAAATTCTAGTCTGGGCTAATCAAATATTTTCTTGGCGATTACTCCAGGCAACGGCTGAACGTTTCAGAGTGAAATAAGCCAACAGCTGAAGGAGGCTGACCCAAAGCACTTTAAGGTAAGTAGAGACTACAATGTCGCCTATGAATGGCACATGCACCACACATGTCAATCCTACAATACCAGTTACTTTTCTTGTACACTAATATTCGTTAGAGATTTGCTCTGGAAAGCCCTATCTTCACTTAACTTCACCGTGCAAAATTAAAAAAAAACTTTAAACAACTTTACCTATTCAAGAATGTATTTTAATGAAAGTAAAATGAGGATTGGTCGCTTTCACACTGACACATCCATTCAAGTGATCCTTTATTGTCCACCTATCTTTTCTTTCCAGGGCTACATGTGACTAGAGAGATACTTTGTTTTGAATACTCTGTTCGACGTTATGGACATCCCCTTCCAATGAAGAGGAGGAGGGGGCCCTTGGTTGTTCATCTTTCACTTCTCCCTGATCACTCTACAAAAAAACAGCTCTGCTACAAAGGCCTCGCCAAAGTCACACGTCGATCTATCCATTCTTTCTTACCTTTCAGAAAAAGTGTTGAATTGCTTTGTGTGCAATGTCACAAACTCAGGAGTCTATCACATCAAGGTCGCTCTTTGTACTGTGTGAAACCTTTATTTGGCTTATGAGCTTCGCACGTTTACAGAAATAGCTGTGTTTGCAGATGGAAGTGCATTTCAGACTGTTTGTATCGCTTTAAAATCACGGTTTCATGCAACAAAATCTTCTGGAATTCTTTACTTTCAGTACCCTCAACCCTTTTTAATATGTAGCACAAAAAACACTACATCAGAAGCGAAAGGTGTGAGTTTGATAAATGGCTTGTCCAGTGCACTGTCATTAGACATCTTTTGGTCTCAAAGTTCACTGTCCGCCTGGATCCGTAACTGCCATGCATTGCTCCAGTTTGTTATTGCTTGCTGACTGCAGTGTTTTAAGTCTGCTGTAGCTTGTGCCACATTGTGTGAATTCCGCACCTTCCCAAAATAAGCCATACCAAGAAGCCGCGCACTGTGGTCTTAAAGAGAAATCCATCAAGCGCTCAAGTACATTGGTAACTATACATTATCCTATCATTGCTCCGGGAGCTGCCATTGCTCCAGGGTAGGGATAATAGCAATTAACTTCAACCGAGCCTTTGCAAAATGCAAAATGCAAAATGTGTGACTTTGTTGTCACAGTGCAGCACTTGTGGAACAGCAATGGCGTTTTGTCGTGCTTACTGAAAGTGATGAAACAGGATGTTTTATTCTTTCATATTCTTTGTTTCAGCACAATGGACATAAAAGAGCATGTAAAAACACAGTACATAAAAGAATAAAACAATAGAATCCTGTGTACAGATATTTTAATTCACAAAGACTTTCATACAAATCTAGCACATTCAATATTGTAAAAAAACCAAATTTGGCACTATTTAAAACAGTGGCAAACTCAAAACAAATAAAATCCAACCAAATCAGGGTTTATAAAGCACAACTACTAACTCATAAGGGGCCCGGGGCGCTAAGGGGTTCTGTCCTCTGAGCTGCAGCTGAAGAGACTGGTTTTAAGGTCCTTCCTGATTTGACATAGCAATGGTGACTGCCTGAGGTGCAGGGGCAGGGTGTTCCAGCTCTTTGCCATGAGGTAGACAAAGGATCTTCCACCAGCCGAGGTCTTCCGTTTGCAGGGTACGGTGGCTAGTGCTTGTTGAGCGGAGCAGAGAGGTCTGGTGGGTGAGTGGAAGGTGATGCGGTAGTTGAGGTAGGTGGGACCCAGGTCATGGAGTGCCTTGTAGGCACGGACAAGGAACTTGAAGTTAATTCTTTTCTTGAAAGGAAGTCAGTGGAGGTCTCTTAGGTGATTGGAGATATGTTTGCACTGGGGAATGTCCAAGATGAGTCTGGTAGAGGCGTTTTGGACGTGCTGTAGTTTCTTCAGGTTCTTCTGGGTGGCACCGGCATAGAAGTCATTACTATCGTCAAGTCAGCTGGTAAGGAGGGCATGGGTTACGGTTTTGCGGTAGTCCTTTGGGATCCATTTGTAGATCTTCCAGAGAAATCCCATGCTGTTGTGGATGGTCCCGGGGTGAGATTCTCGCTCTTGTCAGAGTTGAGCTTGTGGCAGCTGTCCTCCATCAAGGCGGCGACGGCTTCCATCTCATTGTGGAAATATTTCTTCTGGGTAGTGGAGTTTTTGGTCAGTGAGGTGATCAGCTGGGTACCGTCGGCATAGGAGCCGATGTTCAGCCCATGGTCCCTAACGATGGATGTGAGTGGGCCATGAAGATGTTGAAGAGTATGGGGCTCATGGAGGAACCCTGTTGAACTCCCCAACTGATCTCTGCAGGTAAAGCGGGAGTCTAACTCTCTGTGTTCTGCCCGACAGGAAGGAACGCATCCATTGTAGGGCCTTTCCATGGATGCTGGTGCGTAGAGCCTAGAGCAGATGGTGAGGGATGAGACCGTGTCGAAGGAGGCTGATAGTTCCATTAGGATGATGGCTGCTGTATGGCTGCAGTCAAGGAGCGAGCGGATGTCATGTGTGGCGGGGAGGAGGGTGGTCTCTGTGCTATGATTGCTTCTGAAGCCTGATTGGGAGGTGTCCAGGATGTTGTTGTCCTCGATTTGCTTATGGAGCAGAGCGTTGATGGCCTTTTCAATGACCTTGGCTGGGAATGGCAGCAGAGAAATGTGGTAGTAATTTTTAAGGTCCAGGGGGTCGGCTGTTGGTTTCTTCAAGAGCGGACGGATCTTGACATGCTTCCAGACCTCTGGGAAGGTGACTGTCTATATGGAACAGTTGAGGGTGTGATGTATGTGTTGGCCTTGTTGAAAATGTGGTGAGGGCAGGGGGTTCATAGGTGCTCCATAGTGGATCTTGCTCATGATGGTTCGGTCTCATCTGTGGTGAGGGTGGTCCAGCGGTGCAGTGTCTGTGGTGGTTTTGATGGGTTGGATCTTGGGGTTTGTTGGAGGGTTCAGAGGGTCTAGCGATCCAAAGCTGTCATATATGTCTTTGGTGGAAGTTGGGTAGCCTGTTGTAGAGGTCTTGAGATGGAGGGCTGCTTGCGGTTTCTGATTGGGGTTTGGAAAACTCTTTAATCACGGCGAAGAGCTCTTTGGTGTTGTGAGTGGTGCGCTGATACTGTCCTGCAGGGACTCTGAGGACGTGGTGGTGGGATTTGGTGGCATCTTAAAAGGCCTTGGAGTCTTCCAGGGACTTGCTGTTCTTAAATCTTTTCTCTAGCCGGCTTCAGGTGCACCTGGAGTCCTGGAGGGCGGGGGAGAACTAGCCCACCTTCTTGAGGTGGTGTTTAGCTGAGGTCTGACAGAGAGGTGCTAGAGTGTTGGCGCATTTGGAGATCCACTGGTGGAAATTCCGTGTTAAGATGTTAGTGTCTGTGGTGAGGGGTGGGGGAGACTTGCTGAGGGTGTTGGAGAGCTGTTTCTTGATGATGAGGTTTCATTTTCTGCTTGGAGCTCGGAGTGTTTGGAGGTAAGTGAGGCGATGGTCAGTTCAATGAAGTATGGAGGTGTTGTCGACAGTGATGTTGTTTCTGGTGGAGAAAATGTCGAAGAGCATGTGTCCAGCGACGTGTGTTGGCGAGGTGACCAGTTGCTTTATTCCTATTGTGCAAGGTTGATGAGTGGGGAAGCGGTGTTGGTGTTGTTGCCCTTGTCAATGTGGTAGTTGAGGTCATTGAAGAGGAAGTAGTTTGAGGAGGCGAGAGTGTGAGGAGAAATGATGTCAACAATAGAGTCGCTGTAGGTGGACAGGGGCCAGGTGGCCTGTAGATGAGGGTGCTGTGGAAGGTTGACTTGGGTGTGTTGTGGTGTGGCGTGTATCTGGAAATGCAGGTGCTCCATGAGGGGAGAATGTTCTTCTGGTTGTCAAGTGGAGGGAGGATTTGTGTACGATGGCCAGGCTGCTGCCTGGGTGAGAAGGCTGGTCTTTGCAGAGTGGTTTGTAGTCGCTGGGGATGACGATGGCAATGTCCAGTGCAGATGCTGGGTTTGTCCAAGTTTCCCTGAGAAAGGTGATTTCCGGGCAGGTGGAGTCCAGTAGGACCCAGAGTTCTACGACTAGTTTGTGGAGGGAGCAAATGTTGAGGAAGATGCAGCTGAGCTGCTCCTGGTTGGTGTTCGATGGCTCAGCGGCGGGAGGGTCCAGTGCTTGGTGTAGGGTGACGGTGCAGTGGCAGTGGAGGCAGAACGGTCCATCGGTGTCTCTGGGTGATTCGAGATGGCAGGCAGTGGTTCAGCCTGTATTCAGCACGTGGAGGGTCTCTGCGTTGTAGCGGTGGAAGGTTGTTAGACCAGGGTTTGTGGCGCTAGACTTGGTTGAGTCACAGATGGGCGCAGATGTGCTTGCATTTGGCGCACCAGCGGTGCAGCCGCCATTAACAAGGGGAAGGAGGTGGGTACTCCAGTCAGCTGGGAAGCGGGAGGGTGGGAACGTGATTTGCAGGGAGAGAGGGGGGCGGGGCTGCAGGGCTGCAGCAGCAGCACAGGAAATGCGGGGAGAGTGCAAGACTGAAGGCGAGAGAAAGAGACAAGAAAGAAAGAAAAAAAGAAAAGAGACCAAAACAAAAGAAAAAATGACAGAAAAATAGGCAGAAGAAAATAGAGATAGCAAGATTCTTCCATACAGATGGCCACTAAGCCACCAGGGATGAGGTGTAGGTGGGAGCCTGTGGGAGGAGGTGGGCCTCGAGTTGAGGATCAGGCAGGCTCTTAGTTCAAAACACTGCAGTGGCAGCAGCAGCACAGAGGAGAACAAGCAGACGCTGAACAGGAGGTCAAAAGAGTTGCCCTCTCAGTGCACAATGGCTGCCACTGTGGAAGGGAGGGTGGCGCTACAGTCAAATCAGGAAAGACCTTGAAGCCAGGATTTTCAACTGCAGCTCAAAGGAGAGAGGGTGGTGGGGTGTGGGTGGGGGTGTGTTCAGACTTATATTTCTTATGATAATTTATTTCTAAGGTGCCATATATAGGGTAACCATCAATTACCCTTAGAGGTCGACACAAATCTTTGGACTCAAATAGGAGTGAGATACCATCCTAACAGGGAACATCAATAAGATTAAATCAATAAATATCACTTTCAATATTGGAGTCAGTAAATTATACACACCATGACCTATGTGGCATGAATCACCACACCAATTTAGTAAAGTTCAAACATTTATTGCCCTTTAGATTAACAATGCTAAGATTAAGTAAATCAAATGCAAGACCAAATGATATAAGTACAAGAATACCGCAGACGGACCAAATCTTCGAAAAATCTTAACCTAGACAGAATATTTATTATTACGCATTCAAGAACCACTATGCAGCATAACAACAATAGCAAATGAATTATAGAGACAGAATACATTTAATTATCGCAGATGAATTGTTTACAATCAATTTATATGAAACATTTGAATTTAGATTGTGGTATCCATAACTGTTACTCTAATTTGATTGGGTTCCTTGCAAAAAGAAAAGAAGACAAAAATTAATTTGGAAAACATCTGACTATGGCGCTAACTAGAATATCGGTTGTGTTTTCTAGAAAGATAAAAAATAAAAATCTGCAAGAAAAAACAAATGCACACTTGGTTATACCTCTCCTAAATGGATCAGCATGTGGCGATGGCTTCATCATTGGAGCATCTTCTGGTCTTCTTCATTGGGCAATGACATAATAGGGAACAGTTCAGTATAGTTTGGCCTTAATGTATCTGAACTGTCAATGGCAGAAAGCTAAAGACAGAACACATTATTACATTTGCTTAGAAAGGAAAACTCTACAGACAGCTGAGAACCGCAAGGCACTGAAAGGAACTACCCTCACATCATCTAGGTTTGTTGTATTAAAGTCCTAGAAAGCAACTAGTTAAGTTTCTATTGGTCAGTCGATGGGCTGGTTTAGGTCATAGCCAATTAACTTTTCTACACGTTCCAGAAGTATCTTTTCTTCATTTTCTGTATTCACAATTGGCTCATCATCTCTCATTGCAGTCACTAGTTTCCGCAGTAAAATACAATTGTTGCAGGTTGTACACGAGCACTGAAGTCTATTGTTCTTGGGTACACATTATCTCGCACCAGGAAGACAGACAAATGTTACAACATAAGAAAATAACTTTTCCACAGTGTGCAAGTAAGCTTAGAGAAACATCTTTTGCAGCATTACCATTTTTTAACATTGCCTTTGGAAAATTACTAAAATGTGAGGACTTTTTAAAACCAGTGTTAAAACAGGAAGAATAAAACATTTCATAATATTTAAACTATTAATCCTTAAAGAACATATTAATATTCATTTTTCAGTACATTTGATTATGAATAAACAAAATATATTTTCATTAGACTGTTATTTACTATTATTTAGAACCATATTGTGGCTGTCACCAAGGTGATAATATTTTCCAACGCACACGTTTTTTAATACCCAGTATTTCACTATGTTTTAGCGGTACAATTTTTAGCAATAATGTTTGCACTCCAACAGCGGGTCCGGTCATCCGGGAGGCAGGAGGGCAGAAAATCGCTTTGCAGGGAGGGAAGGTGGCAGGGAATCAGAGGGAGCAGCAGCACAGGAAATGCGGGGAAAGTGAAAGGCTGAAAGAGAGAGGAAGAGACAAGAAAAAAAAAAAAGAAAAAAGAAAATAAAAGTTTCAGAAAAAGACAGAAAAATAAGCAGAAGAAAAAGAGACAGCAAGATACATACAGATGGCAACTAGGCCACCAAGGATAAGTTGCAAGCGGAAGCCTGCGGGTCGAGGTGGCCCTCAAACTGAGAGTCAGGCACAGGCAGCAGAAGCAGCAACAGGCTGAGCTGTGCAGAGGAGAGTAAGCAGACGCTGACCAGGAGGTCAGAGGAGTCACCCTCTCAGTGCGCAGAGGCCATCATTAAGAAGAGAGGGAGGCGGGAATCTCATCTGCTGGGAGGCGGGAGGGCCAGAAAGTGCTTCACAGGGACAGAGGGGGGTGGGGCCGGAGGGGCAGCAGCGGCACAGGAAATGCATTGGAGAGTGAAAGGATGAAGGAGAGAAACAAGAAAGAAAGAAAAGAAAAAATCAAATAAAAATGACAGAAAAGTAAGCAGAAAAAAGAGACAGCATGATACTTACATACAGATGACCACTAGGCCATCAGGGATGAGGTGCAGTTGGGAGCCTGTGGGTGGAGGTGGGCCTTGAACTGAGAGTCGGACAGGCTCTCAGTTCGAAATGCAGCAGAGGCAGCCGCAACAGGTGGAGCTGCGAAGAGGAGAGCTAGCAGAGGCTGACCAGGAGGCAAGAGGAGTCCTGGACTATAGTTGCGGTTGAAAAGTTTTAAAATGACAACATTAAATACAACCCATCCATCAGCTAGGCAACATTTTCAGTCTGAGCCTCCACATATACATAAAAAATTGAGAGATAGCAAAGATGATACATTGCATAGTATCACTTCACAGTATTCTATACGCTGTCCGAAAATTCCTGAAACCGAAGTTGTGGCAAACTGGTAAGATCCACTTCCTTCTGATACCTTGATATATCGGACAGAAAAATACAGCATGCTCGGTAATTTCCGCCACCTAGTGGCCGAATGCAGGACCCATCGCAATCACTGGGGTAACGTTTCTATTTGGTTGTGGAGGAACAGGTTGCCTGGTCTCCATGTGAAATTTACTATGTAAAGACTTCGCATAAGGGTTCAATCTCATCCAAGAATGCATCCATGTGGTGATCTAATTTGAACTCCATAAAGGATTCAGTAAAAGATCTAGCCCTAGGAGAGTTTAGAATTAAGGCCCATATTTATACTTTTTTAGCGCTGCATTTGCGCTGCTTTTTGATGCAAAAACAGCGCAAACTTACAAAATACAATTGTATTTTGCAAGTTTGCGCCGCTTTTGCCTAAAAAAATGACGCAAATGCGGCGCTAAAAAAGTATAAATATGGGCCTAAGTTGTCAATATGGTGCCAATAGGCACCTTTTAACTTTGTATTAGAGAATGAAATAGTGTCTGCAGGAGAAGGCCAGAGGTCCTCGTACCCAGTCTGACCCAGTGGATCTTTCATAGTCCAAAGTCAAGAAATCTTAAAAACCCCAGGCTGCCCCATAACATATTCTAGTGCCCAATGAAATGGCATAGGCTCTGGGACTGCCCAAAGTCTGACCATAGTCTAACCGTAGAGGGACAAGTGGGATACTGGCTGGTAGATTGCTTAATCTCCTCAGAAAGCATTTTTCTATTATCTCTAAGGGTCTAGTATCTTGAAACCCCCATAGGTCTCCACCATACACAGTAGCCCCTATTCCTTGACATTTGTAGATTTCAAGGGCAGACGTTACCGGACAAAAAAAGTAGCCAAGTTGGGCCCTCAAAATGCCCCAGCACTGTTGCTCTAGTTGAGCCTATGCATCTGAACACAGTGTGACCAATTGAGGTGTTCTGAGAGGAACCCCTAAATAATCAAACACCCGGACTCTCTCCAATGCTACACAGCTGAGAGTTGGGTTAGAATCAGGTGTTGGCAGGGGTTAAAGACCATGTATTTGGTCTTGCTGAGGTTAATCTCCAATCTCTGCTGCTTGCAGATGGACCCAAAGCAATCCAGAAGATTCTGGATCCCCATATGGGATTTAGATAACAAAATGGTGTTAAATGCAAGCAGTAGGACTGGGATTTTAACCCCAGCAAGACACAGGACATCACCTTCACATTTATCGAGCTGTAAAAACTGAATCATTTAGATGTAGAAGAAAGAGGGTAGGGTCCAGCACACACCCCTGCCTCAGTCCGTGTTTTACCGGGATAGGATCTGGTAATTCACCCCTGGGCACGTATCTGACCTGGGCATAATTGTTGAATTTAGTCAAATATAACTTTAAAAAGATAGTTGGGGACCCCCATCCCCGCCAGCACCTTCCACAAAGATTCTATGGGAAGGGGGCTAAAAGCAGAATGAATATCCACAAAGATCACATAGAGTCGACTGCCCCAAATTAATATGTTTCCAGTACAGCAGCTGCAGGCAAAACACCTGGGTTATAGTCCCAATGTCGTCCCTGAAGCCACCCTGCAATGTAGTCAACATCCACTCACTCAGCCTATTCAAGGTCATCCAACTATATAGCTTTTGCAAGCTGTTAGTGAGGCTGATTGGTCTGTTGTTGAACAGTAGGGACCTACAGCCCTTTTTAAATATTGGGATTGTCTCAGTCCCATCCCAAGTGGGGTCGTAGGGGCACCTCTCATTATAGAGCTAACAAACAAGGAACAGTAGGACACCATGGGGGTCATTCTGACCCTGGCGGCCGGTGACCGCCAGGGTCCCCGACCACGGGAGCACCGCCAACAGGCTGGCGGTGCTCCCAAGGGCATTCTGACCGCGGCGGTTAAGCCGCGGCCAGAAAGGGTAAACCGGCGGTCTCCCGCCGGTTTACCACTGCCCTACAGAATCCTCCATGGCGGCGGAGCGCGCTCCGCCGCCATGGGGATTCTGACACCCCCTACCGCCATCCTGTTCCTGGCGGGTCTCCCGCCAGGAACAGGATGGCGGTAGGGGGTGCCGCGGGGCCCCTGGGGGCCCCTGCAGTGCACATGCCCATGGCATGGGCACTGCAGGGGCCCCCGTAAGAGGGCCCCACAAAGTATTTCAGTGTCTGCCATGCAGACACTGAAATACGCGACGGGTGCCACTGCACCCGTCGCACCCCTGCAACTCCGCCGGCTCCATTCGGAGCCGGCATCCTCGTTGCAGGGGCATTTCCGCTGGGCCGGCGGGTGCTCTTTTGGAGAGCGCCCGCCGGCCCAGCGGAAATGTAAGAATGGCCGCCGCGGTCTTTTGACCGCGGTGCGGTCATTTGTCGGCGGGACTATGGCGGGCGGCCTCCGCCGCCCGCCATAGTCAGAATCAGGGCCCATATGTCTCTTTATGACTCAAATAGATCACTAGGCACCTTGTCCAACCCTGGGACTTAATTTGGTATAATCCAGTATAATGCTTTGGACATCACTGCACAGGATATATGGCAGGCCTGTTGTGATGCTGGCTCAATGTAATACTCAACCACAATGTCACCGTAGGATTCATTGCTTGTCACTCGGCTACCTGGCTGATAGGCAACGCCTGGAACAGGTCTTGATCACCATCACCCGAATATCACGGGAAGAAATGCTCAACCCATGGAGCAGCAGAGATATTACTGCCCAATGGGGCATGGATGCTGGAATCACCACTGGTGATGATGTACCAGAAAGAAAAGTAATCCTTACCTGTGATGGCACTCAACATTGAGTCCCATTTTCTGAGTTCTCAGATTCTTTTAGCACTAAGAATTGTGTCTTTGTAAAGTGACCTGGCTGCCTGGATGGGAACTCTTGACCCAGCCTTAATGGATCTAGAAAGGGCATGTCTGGCTGCGCAACAAGATTTGGTACAGCAGGGGCCCTCTTTTTTCCTCTCCGGGATATACTTAGATTCTACCAAGAATAAATTCCTTAGAGAGGCAAACATGGAGTTGTGAATTGCACTCAGACTCTTCATATAACCTGTATGGTCGATTTCAACAACTACAGCGTACAGACCAATACACACAACCTCAAACACTTTCCCAAGGGCTACTTCTGATCCTGACAGAAAACTCCACTTGAGCCTGCGTCAATTATTGGATTGGGACCAGCCTTCTGTCTAGAGGCTCATATAAGGTGTTCAGGTAGGTCTTATCCAGGGCTCCCAACATTAGTCCCAGATCATTATGATAGCTATCCTGCCTGGGTACTACAACCATGTCTATTAAGATAGGCCATAGTCTAATGTCCTGCAGGATATAATCAATAGAGTTAGAACACTGTGGGTGGTAGTTCACTCCCTGTCAGATTTGGTTCACCCATTGCACGCCCAAAGGCCATTACCAAGTGTGGACGCATTTAGCTGTAACTCAGCAGCAGACCACCTCTTGACAGAAGCGGGTGTAAGAGCAGGAGCACCCTAGGTTCAGTCCTCATCATTTATGGGATCCTAATAAAGGACAGATAGTGGCTCAAATTTATAGTTAAAATCGCCTTCCAGTATTTTAAAAAATTCCACGGGCAGGTCTGCCATATGAGTGCCAATCAAATAAATTACCTGTAGCTCGACAACTTTATCCCTATGTCTACAATACACATTATATAGGTATTATGCTCCACCAGATGGAAAAAAAAGAGAGACACACTGTATATCTGTGCTGCCCATATAAATCTGCTTGGACGTACAAGAAAGAGTGGTCTTGAACGAGATTGATAGCCCCCCAAGGGCCTACCCTTCCCTGAGTTGATAGCAGCAAAGGAGAAGTTGACAAACCCTGTGCGGTGTTGTGGGACAAGCGAAAAGGTCTCTTGGAACAAACACATATCAAATGAATCTATAAACGAGCCCCTGCTGCAGCATAAAAGTTTAGACACTAAGCCAGCTACATTCCAAGAAGTAATCTTTGTACAGAAGGGCAGGTATGAGGTAACATCACCCAAGTCATGCAAATGCAAAACAGGGGTGATAAAGGGGGCAGCGTATCACAGCTAGAGGAAGAGGTACAGACTCCCAAAGGGGTTGAATGGACATAGGGGGTTAATAGGGGATGGTCCCGCCCTAACGAGGGGATGTTTGGGTCTAACATCATCCCACACCTCCACTGGACTCGTGGCAGGAGTATCGCTGTAGTTGGTAGACAGCATCAGGTGCGTGTCTATACCATCCAGGTTTGAGATGGGGAGAAGTCTATTGGAGGTCGACACTGAGAACCCATCAAAAACAACAACCCTAATGTATGTAAAAGAATCCCAGGGGAACAAGGTTGACATCATCTCTCATCAAACAAGCCCTCGCCCCGCTCTTGACCAACCGCAGGGCCAGGCCAGGGCTCCTGCAATCAATAACCACACAGTGTCCTTTGATGTTTTTGGCTGAAGGGCAAACCCGTCCCACCCTCCTTACTAGTAGAATGCCATCATATTCAAAGATGTTCCCATCCGTATGATGGGTCAACCAGTGACACACCTATTTTCAAGGTGCACATAAGATTCTTCACTGCTACTCTGGGATAGAGGAACTCCTGTCAAAATAGTTACATAAGGGCAGCAGCCAGAGGGTTCAGTCGAGAATCTGGTTGGGAGAGGGGAAGTTGAACCTGCATGTTGGACCCCTATCAATGCACCCTATTCACACCCGCATGGCCTGGGCTCTGTCACCTTGGGCCTCCTGCAACTTCTACTCACAGTTGTAGAGGACACATATCGCCTGAAGTTTGAAATGGAAGGAGGGGTCCGGTGGCCTTGATGGGGCTGCTAGAGGAATACTACTACAAAGAGTATTAGTTGACTGCAGTTGATCAGGGGCCTGCTGGCCTGGAAAACATTTATAGATTAAATCATCTGACTAATGGTGAGATCCAGGTAACAGATCTTGAGCCATACGTATGAAAACATGAGCTTACGAATCACAAATAGCAATTTTTAAGAAATTGCTATTTCCGAGTCGCAATTGGCCATGTAACAACATTGCGAATCGTAATTAGCGATTTCTTAAAAATCGCTATTTGTGGTTTGAGAGGCTCATTTACCGAAAAAATCGAAAAATGCGAGAAAGTTCGAGAATGCACACCGGGAGGAGCCTGAAGACATCACCAGCAGGAAATGAGTCATCCCAGGCAGTTTCAGGTGCCACACCCAAACCAGCATCCTGTGAGAGAGCAGCCCAGCCACACAGAGCAGCACTCAGAAGGAGCAAGAACACCTGAGCCAGGAGGGACACCCCAGGCCAAGCACAGGAGAAGGTTGAAAGGAAGCGCAAGCTGAAATTCAGTGAACAGGAGCTTGAGGTTCTAACTGAGGAGGTGGTGAGGAGCCATGACCGCCTGTTCGGAAAAAGCTCACTCCAGGTGCCTGAGAGTGAAAAGAGGAGATTATGGCTGGACATACAGTCCAAAATCTGCGCCATTGGAGTGGCACATCGCTCCATCGAAGAAATCAAAAAAAGGTGGTACGACCTGCGCTCCCGTGCAAAGGAGAGGGTGGCAAGGAGACTTGCGGAGGGCAGGGGTACAGGTGGCGGACCACCAACAGAAGCACCATCAACACCATTGGAGGACCTGGTGGAGTCCACACTCCTCCCTGAAGCTGTGACTGGGGTCACAGACATCGACACCTCCGGCACACCGAGTACCAGCCAAGGTAAGTGTAATAATGTTTTGTAACCCTATATGTGTATGCACAAAAGCCCCTTAGGAATTAGCATGTAATGTGAAGCAGTGTGTGAAGTAGTCCAGTCCACATCTTAGAAGCAGCACAACAATGCATTATGGGAGTGGCAGTCCACAAACTAGTACTGAAAGTAGCACAACAATGTAATTAAGTATGGTGACACCCAAGGTAACACAACACACACAACACCCTGTAGAGCAGTACCTGTACCTTTATTGCCATTTTCTGACAGATAATGTAACATACAGAACTGACATGCTGTATATTGTTGTTGCAGGTGGGCCAGGTCCAGCAGCCACACCATCTACATGTGTAGGAGAGACGGACACCCATCAGCCCTCGGATACAAACACCAGTGGGTCCCTCCACATGTCCACTGTCCGACGCAGGCCCAGCGCACTGCCACTGCCAGAGTTCAGCGGCGACTCTGATGAGCAGCAGGAAGGGCCAAGCACACCGTGAGCACCAGACAGGCGCAGCCAGATTCTGGAGGGCAGAGGTCATCCAACAACAGCACCACGCAGGATTGCGACAGAGTCCCGGGCACAACATCATAAGGCAGGTGAGGGTCCCTCCTTATTCGGGGGCCTTGAAGCTGCTATGTTGCAGCAGTAGCGTCTGCAAAATAAGCGGATCCTCAGTTTAGACAGAAACCTGCACTTACACAACCGCAACATGATGGGCCTGCATCGCCAACTGGACGCACTCAATGGCAATATTGTACAGCTGCGTGAGGGATAGGTGCAGGCTTCAGAGGACACCAGGGACCTAACAAGTGCTGTCCGTGACCTCTGCCAGGAGCTGCGCCATGAGAGGGTTAGCCGGCACAGACAGGAGCACAGATTCCGGACAATGTTTGGCAGCTACTGCAGGTCCTCTAACAGGATGGCAAATTCCACTGCATTGATTGCACATCGCGCAGTGGCGGCGGAGTGGAGGCTGCACATAGCAGCAGGGACGTTGTCCAGGGACTTGTTCAGATCACGAATGTGATAGAACACGTAATGGGACAAAGATCTGCCACTCCAAGTGAGGTAGCACTGGGGGACACTGAGGACAGTTCAAGCCTCAGCAGTGTTGCCGTACCAGCAGCAGACACCAGACGGCGCAGAGCCAGGCACAGCACTGCCACTGAAGGTGATAATAGAGGTGCCAGTGACTTAACTGGGCACCCGAGTGGTGTGCGTGGGAGAAAAAAGTGACTCTTGCCGCCATTAGACTGCTGTTGCCACTATGAGGAAATAGTGCATGACTCTGGTAATTAGTTTATTTGCGTTTGTAACATCACCTGTTTCATTTATTTCTCAATCATACATTACCTGACGTAAGGTAATAAATTTATATCACTACAGGTACAGTTGTCAGTAGATTTGTGTCATTCATACTCACGTCTGAAATGGTTGTGTGTGATGTCGGCACGTCTTTGCTTCCCTCTGCTGCACTGGTCCTGTCTGCTGGCTGTAGAGGTGGTATGGGATCGTCATCATCATCTGATTCAGTGTCACTGATTTCTATAGGTATGCCCCTGGTTGTAGCTATATTGTGCAAGATTGCACAAGTAGCCACTTTTCTACACGTCGTCTCTGGACTGTACTGTAGTGCCCCTCCACTTTTGTGGAGGCACCGGAAGCGACTCTTCAGGAGTCCAAAGGTGCGCTCCACCACGTTGCAGGTTGCCCTGTGTGCTGCATTGTATCTCCGTTCTGCTGGTGTTGTAGGATTGAGGTAGGGCGTCATCATGTAGGTGCGCACTCTGTAGGCACTGTCTCCTGGAAGGAACAGAGGGTACAATGAGTAAGTGAGCCATCAGATGTCACAGCTGCATAAATGCGCCAGTGTACAGAGGGAAAATACCTAGTAGATATCCTTCACCAAACTCCCCAGCTAGCAGTCTTGTGGGAATGCCGCTGTGGCGAAAGATGTACGAATCATGTGTGCTCCCTGGGTACCTGGCCACGAGATCAGTTATGATATAGGAGGCATTGCATATCACCTGAATATTCATGGAATGTTGGTATTTACAACATACTCTGTGGCTGATGGTGGACATATTGCCACATTTGTGCCATCTATGGCACCTAGGACGTGG
Organism: Pleurodeles waltl; assembly: GCF_031143425.1. Lineage (NCBI taxonomy): Eukaryota > Metazoa > Chordata > Amphibia > Caudata > Salamandridae > Pleurodeles > Pleurodeles waltl. The sequence continues at coordinate 565,280,662 of NC_090444.1, forward strand.
GGGAACTGTGCTTTCTGGTAAAACTCAATTTTTGTCTGCTGTATTTCCTGTGGGGTGTGGGGGAATCTGATGTACTGTTGGAGTTTGCTCAGCATGGCGTTGATGAAAGAATTAAAAAATCTGGAGAGGGTACTCTGTGATACCCTTCCAGCTGCTGCTATGACCCCTTAATAGCTCCCTGAGGCGAGTAGGTGTAGGGAGCATAATACCTGCACATGGGTGGGTATGCTGTGAGTCCTTAGTGTTCTGCGCTGCAGTATGGGTTGTAGCTCAGCTATCAGGTCAAGTATCATGGCTGAGTTCAACCTATACCTCTCATATATTTCCTCCACTGTCAGGTCAAAAAGTGTAATGGGCACTCTGAAAATGCGCTCCTGTCTCCTCCTCCCTCTCCTCAAACCTGCCAAGATCCTCATCCTCCTCGCCATGACGTACAGTGCAGCCATTGTGGAAAAGTGTCTGAGGCATTCTGGGCCTCTTTATATAGGTTGCACCTGGTTACCACCTGGTTTCACTTAGTGGTATTTTGTATGTGCAAAATGCCATTCTGCGAAAAATCACAATTTGCGATTTTTTGATGCATCTATTTGCGACTTGGATTTTGCGAATTGCATTTTGCGCCTCGCAATTTCCCACTGGAAATACCGAATCGCAAAATGCGACTCGCAAAACCAGCTCGCAATGCAAAAAAACGCAAAAATTTTGATTTCTTATTTTTGGTCTGCGAATGCCTTTCGTGCATCGCAGACCACGTTTTTGCACTCGCAAAAGGCCGATTTTTGCAAATCGCACCGTTTGCGAGTGAAATAACTTTTCATACATCTGGCCCCTTGTCCATAAAAGGGGATGTACATGCATGCACTGAAGAGGTGAATCTGTCTAAAATATCATCCTAATCATTAGGTGGGGGTGCACCATCCTCAGTAATGGGCCTAGTTGAGTAGTTTAGCCAGACTTCAGCGGGAGAGGAACTGCAGGCCTTTTATGTCCAATACTTCACCTGTATCTGTTTAGTAGTTTGACACAACCTCTTTACTTTGTTTGGCACTTCCTTTTTAGGACAAAGTTCACTGTCTCTGATATGCATGGCATCAGAATTATAAAGGGATGCACTACTGGACAAGGCAACAACCTGACCTGCAGCTGCATCTGGCAAAAGACCCAGGGGCATATTTATACTCTGTTTGCGTCAAATTTGCGTTGTTTTTTTTTACGCAAATCCGACGCAAAGCTAACTCCATATTTATACTTTGACTCTAGACCCGTCTAGCGTCAAAATTCTTGGAGTTTGCGTCATTTTTTAGCGTGGAAACGCCTACCCTGCATCTCATTAACGCAAGGTAGGTGTCCACGCTAAAAATGACTCTAAGGCATTTGCGCCTTATTTAAACTCCCGTGCAAAAATGACGCACAGGAGGGGGCTGGCCTTAAAAGATGACGCTCAGCCGCATTTGCGTCATTTTTTAACGTCTGGTCAGGGCAGGCGTTAAGGGATCTGTGGGCTCGGAAGGAGCCCAGAGGGGCCCTCCCATGCCCCCAGGGACACCCCCTGCCACCCTCGCCCACCCCTGGAGGACACCCATGGATGGGGGGACCCATCTCAGGTAAGTACAGGTAAGTAGAGGTAAGTAATTTTTTATATATTTTTAAGTGGCATATGGGGGCCTAACTTGGGCCCCCCTACATGCCACTGTGCCCAAAGGCCATGCCCAGGGGACAGAAATGGCCATTGGGCAGTGGGGCATGACTCCTGTCTTTGTCATTTTATTTTGCGCCCACCAGGCAGCAGCGCCGGCAAGCGTCATCCCATAAATATGACGCCCGGCTGGCGCGTTGGAATTTAGTTAGCTCGCGTTTAATTTTTTGACGCAAAACTGCGTTAGCGCAGTTTTGCGTCAAAAAGTATAAATATGGCCCCCAGAGTGCAAGGTGCAATTGTGATGGTGAGGCCTACAGATAGACATGCTCGAGATACAAAAGGTACAACTACAAAGTCCCGAGAAAGTTGTCTCTTGGTCAGTTCTATCTACTTGAAGGCAACATTAACTGCAGATGCCAAAAAGGTGTCCAGTGTTGTACCACTGGATGGATTAGTTGTAGTCCCATGAAACTTTCCTTTTGCCCATTATTCTTCATGGATGTTGAAATGTTTTTTTAAAAATAAAATAAATTGGGAAACAGCAAAGCCTGGTGATATGATGAGGATGCCTCACTGCCAGATTACAGAAGGTGGCGGGCGGCCAGTACGTATGATAACAGGGACAAAAGCGGACTGGCTGAGGCTGTCTCTTCAAAGTCTTGTGTCCCACAAGGTCATGTTAGCACAATAACTCAAGCAACTCTACATAACTTCTGGCAACTCCAGACAACTCCAGATAATTCCAGGCAGCTCCAAACAGCCGGGTGAGAGAAGGTCTCAGATGCTTGAAGTAAGTATGCCAGCCACTTACCTCCCCTAGATGTGTCTGATTTGCTGGTGCCACCACTCACAAACTTGTTAGTAGTAGGCCGTCCATAAGTCAGGGAGACTAACACCATAGTGTGCTTAGATAAAATCCCTGGGAGACTGGAGAGATCCTCTGCTTATCCCAGACAAATGAAGCACTGAAGAAGCAACAGATAATTATCATATGTGTCTGATTTGCTGCTCATAAATAATGGTTGTGAGTACTGCAACATGTCATGGGTTTCCTCAATACTGCCAGGACAACCTATTGCATTTGAAATAACATATCAGTGAGATATGGGGCCTGGCATTATAACCTTTTCAGGCCTCCATTTACCTTCCTGTCCAGTTATAATGCATATAATGGGGCTGTTGCCTCTAGGATAGTTTTGAATATTGTCATGCTTGTGGGGCCTGTAGAAGTAGTGGCACTCTCAACTTTTGTGATTCTGAATTCAGATGAACCAGTTCAACATCTGGCATGAAAGGGACACCAAATGTTGCCAGGAGATGCCCCCCACAGACTTTCATTCTTTTATTCATACTTTTCATTTAGTATTTTGGGAAATATTTATGTGTTCTTCAAGTACCTGTACAGTATGATGTCACAAAAAACATTGATGAATGTCACCAAGTGTAGAGTACAGCGGTGGCCACCACAAATGTCAAGAGGGGGGCAGAGGGACGATGAGGACGGGGGAAAATGAAAAAAAACAAAAAGTAAATAAATAAACAATCTTACCTTTTTCGCCATTCCCATCGCCTCCTGCCGCCTCCTGTCGCCTCACTCCTCTTCTGGTGTTCCACAATTCACTGGGACACCAGCACAGGCTCCCGGCAATCCTGACACTGCTCTCATGCAAAATCTAGCATGAAAGCAGTGTCAGGATTGGGTCTGTGCAGGTGCCTAAGTGTGCATGTGTGTTTGGCTGGCCTGGGGGGCCAGCCAAAGACACATGCGCACTTAGGTGCACTCTCTCCTCATCCCCCCTCCTACCTCCCGTGGCCCAAGCCTCACTCTTCCCTGTACTGCTGGCTGAGCAAGCAGATGAAAAATAAAATGATAGTGTAACTATTGTTTTATTTTTCATCTCCTGGCTCTTGGACAAGGGGGGCAATGCTCCTCTGCCATTGTGTCTTTATTTTTGACGTATTCACTTGTCATGGTATGTCACTTTGCTTACCTCTTCTTTCCAACTTGTGTGGATGCAAAACACTCAAAACTGCTTGGTGGCGTTCGGATTCAAAAAATGAAAGTCTATCACTATAGGCAGTATTGACATCACTTAGAGGCTTCACTCCTTTGCTGGATGCACTAATATGTTCAATCTAAAATGTTACAGGCCCGTGAAACAACAGGATTATAATGAGATTATTTTCAACATGGCAACAATGACAACCCTAGATGCACATTCCTACAGTTTCAAAAAGTTCAATAGTATTAATACATATGGTGCTACTAACACTAAATATACACCTGTTGCCAATGTATGTAAACTGGAACCTATAAGAGGACCAGTATATTGAGAATAGAAATAAGGATATTTAAAATTGGTATTGATGATTTACTGTATCAAGGAGGTTTTTGAATTGGGCTTTTATATGACTGAACAAATGCTTTTGTAATTAATAATTGTTTACATATGTGTGCCCTACTTTTTTCTATTCAGGATTCTAATGAGACCTCCAAGCAGGGGTGACCATTTTGAAGTTTCAGAATAAACATTCTTTGGGGTCCAGAGCATTATCAATCGTGATGCATAGATGCCTCAGCCAGAACCTGGTTGCCAAAGTTTTGAACATTTACAGGTTATTGTTTCCCTCGAAAGTTGAGTAAAATTTAGAGTATTATTCTATACAACAGCTTGTGTTTAATGATTGGAAATTGTATTTTCAAACACTGGTTCAGGAGACATCCTATGTTGTGTATACTGTTATTTCTATGTGTGGAACAAAAAAATCCTATTTCTGTAATACTTTGATAATCTTTATTTTTATATCAATATTTTATTTAGGCATTGACAAAGGATAGGAAAACAATTGCTTGTTGTCAACGGCACTCCACAATATTAAGATACACTTAATGAACCAGATTTGCTTTGAACATAATTTGATCACAGAGTGTGTTGATATAACACCAAAAGTAGGTATTTGTAGTGAGAGACATATAGAAGCCCCATACACTTTTTTAGCAGTTTCATGGTTCGTAATTGTTCTTCACGTCATGGAAGACAAAGAATTTCATCAATCATTTAAAAGTTGGCAATACAGAGGTTGATTAAAAGTGCTAGAGATGCCTCCTTTTGGAATAATTCCCCCTATTTCGTGGACTTATTCTGCTGGTTTTTGCCAACCAGACCCAAGTGCATGTGCTCTGACCCCTAAAATATGTCAAAATTGTCTATACCCCTGATTAGCACATTTAACTGAACTGTAAGTCCACGCTGTAAAGTACCACGTGTACCCAGGAACTTTAAATGTTACTAGTATTTTGCAGAAAATGTTGTGCCACCACCAAAGTGATAATGCAAAACATGACTGCAGGCCTGCCACCAGTAACTTCTTTGTGCAGGTTTTTAAACTGCAAATTTGACCTGCAAAAATAACTTCTTCTGAAAGATCTAAACTCTTCAGTTAAATAACTTAAACTATGTCTAGAACTCAACACCACAAATACAGAGATTATGACTTGTGAACAATGATAAAAATACCTGTCTATCACCATATACCCTAGCAAATTGAGTCCCTTTCAATGACATCAACAGAAGTCAGAATCCAAAGGGTGACCATGAACTCAGAACTATCTTTAAATCCACATTTCAACAAGTTCACAAAGAACACCCTCTACAACCACAAAAACATTGTGACATATATTCATATTCCTTGAATACCAGCAAAAGCTAAACACTTTCCTCAAACTCATAATCTCCATGCTTGACTATCCCAATATCCTAAATGTTAGTGCGCCCAGGTTCATCATATGCAAAATATGACTAATCCAAACTCTGCAGCAACACTCCTTCTCTGCCTCATCCAAGAAAACACATGACTTCAGTCCTACAAGAACTTCATTGCTTAACTGTAGCTAGAGGAGCAATGTTCCAGGCACCCTTATTCATCAACAGAGCCTCCCAAGGAAAAGTACAACTACACCTACAATTTAAGTTCAGGCAATACAAGCAAAATAGGACACTTCTCTCCAGGCTTGCACCCAGATCATCATGCTACCATATTCTGAGAAATCCATAGGAATTCCTGCTTTTTCCGTACAATACACCAAGCTCTGGAACTAACTACACGGGATTCAAAGCATCCTGAAGCATTTACACTTCAGAAAACAGATTAAAACATGGCTGTTCTTAAGATTGCTACATCACAGAAAGCCCTGGGATGGAATCTGAATAATAATTGCTCCTTCAAGTATAATCTGTAGTCTGCAATCAAATACAAAATATAGGAAAGTCCAATCAATCTGCAACTTTCTATGGCTAGGTAAGTTATGAAACATTGACCTATGTCTTGTATGGGTGATATGTAGTAATGTCAATTCATATATAACCCTCTTGGTCTGTGCTAATACTAATTCAATGACACTCAGTGGTCAGCAGCCTATTGTAGTTGAAGCAGGCTGCATCATAATTCCCTTATATTTCTTGGCCTTCTTGCACAATTTGTTTAACATGTTTATTGTATTTTTGAGCAAAATCATACAACACATCACAGGTACATGCATGCAAAGATACATCATTCACCAGCTTCGGAAACAATTATCAAGCACGGTTGACTAAAACGGGCTTCAAGCGTGTGAATCTGGGATCCTTAACTGTGGGAGGGTGAAAATAACAGGGAGACGCAGCAGTTTGGCTCGGGTGAAGGTAAATGAAATAAAGTGTGTGGCATTGCAAGGTAGAGTTGGACACAGTATGGACAAGAAGTGGGGTTAGCAATTAGGGGGGAGTGGGCACACATGGTGCATAATAGGAGTCAAGAACTTGTGTTAGGGGAGTCTGGGGATGATTCTAAATTTGGCCCTTTTACATTCATACAAGTCAGAACCCCTACAGGCCATGTCTATTACCAGTGCTGTTATACCAGTTGATAGTATTGAGCCAACCATCACCAACTGAACAAACGGAGATATTAATTTTTAAAGTTGTTTTTGTTTTAAGTAAAAATATCACTAAAAAGCAATAGGAGACAATGATAGGCCATAGAAATGATAAACCACGAGCTAGATGGGATATCAGGCCAACCTAAATGAAGAGTGAGTCTGATAAACTAAGTGGGTTTGTCCCATTCAAAGATTTTACATTCTGACCTAGGGCTTGATTATGATCTTGGCAGATGAAATACTTTGTCACAAATGTGATGGATATCCAGCCGTTGTAATACAATTTCCATAGGACATATTGTAATCATAATAGGGCAGATCGGATCCGTCACATTTGTGACAAAGTAACCACATCTGCCAAGATCATAATCAGGCACTTAGGCCCTCATTATGACATGGGTGGTAAATCCCACTTAGCGCCACCCTAACTGCCGCCAGCATACAGGGGAAGGTACGTTCCATTGCAGCAAGACACCAACTTGCTGTACAGAGGACTGGGGGTGAAAATACATGTATGGAGTATGTGAAATGATTTGAGTATGTTTTCGTTTAACAAGGTTCAAACATTGCAAATCAACTGTACAGTAATGTTCACATAGGATAGACCTGTAGTTGGCTGCAGTGAACACACCAGGAGCAATAGTGGGGCACCAATATCTGCAAAAAGAGTTGCCAGTACAGTGAGTGGGCATAGAAGTGGGAAATCACAGCCTGCCAGTGACAATGTGAAACAAAAAAATGACAATGAAATGTGAACTTACACTGTTTCACCTGTGTGTCATTGGAAGTATTGATGAATCACTGCAGTTCTGCTGTCCTCATCCTCATCCTCTGCATCCTCATCTTCACTGTCCACAGGGTCCACTGCTGACACATGGCCATCTCCAGTCTCCTCCTCCTGCAGAAAATGGACATCGCGTCTCAAGTCAAGGTTATGCAACCTGCAGCATGCCACGATTGTCTGGCAGATATTCTTGGGTGAGTGGCACAGGAATCCACCTGTTAGATGGAGACACCAAAACCTGGCCTTCAGGAGGCCAAATATATTCATTATCCTTCTTGTTCGCCCATGTGCCTCATTGTAACATTCCTCTGCCCTTGTCCTGGGATTTCTCACAGGGGTCAGTAGCCATGATAGGTTGGGGTAACCTGAGTCACCTGCAAATATTGAGGGACAACATTTAGCCACACACACTATGCCATATGGCCCACACCATACCCATACACCAACATCCACTGGGTGGGAACCAGGGCTCACCTATTAGCCAGACCCGGTGCCTCTGTAGTTGGGCCATCACATTTGGGATGCTGCTATTCCTCTGGATAAAGGAATCATGCACTGACCCAGGATACTTAGCACTGACGTGGGAGATGTACTGGTCCGCCAGGCACACCATCTGGACATTCAAGAGTGAAAACTCTTTCAATTTCTGAACACCAGTTCATTTTGCCAGGGAGGGGGGCACACATGCAATATGTGTGCCATCAATTGCCCCAATGATGTTGGGGGTATGTCCCATTGCATAGAGGTAAGACTTCACTGTTGCCAAATCCTCCACCTGGGAGAAAACAATGTAGCTGCACATGTGTTTAATCAGGGCAGACAACACTCTTGTCAGCACTATTGAGAGCATTGGCTGTGACATTCCTGCTGCCGAGCCCACTAACTTGGAAAGAACCGGTTACCAAGAAATGGAGCACAGATAGGACTTGCACAAGAGGGGGGGTCCCAGTGGGGTGACAGATAGCAGATATTAGGTCAGGCTCCAGTTGGGCACACAGCTCTGTGATTCTGGCCCTATCAAGTCTGTAAGTGAGGATAATGTGGCCTGTCCTCCATTGTTGCCAAGTCTACCAGGGGCCTGTACACTAGGGTACGTCTCCATCCCCTATTCATCTGCAGCAGTAGCAATCTATGGGGCAAAAGAGTGAGGAGCCGGTCACAAACTGTACATTGTAGCCACAACAGTAAAATCCATGATGTCAATTTGAAATGTATAAGTGGCATTTGTCCTGTATGTCCAATTGTGAATAGTGACACAGTTATAATCCAGGGCCTGCCCCCCCCTGAAAAGGGGTCTGTCTGTCCTGTGTGGAGGGACAGGTGGAAGTCATTCCGCTGACGTTGTGCGCCGTTGGGGGAGGCTGTTGGGAACCGCTGTGCAACGCCTTATTGGATTATATTGGGCCCTATAGGGTACAGTGGCCAATGGTAATGTACGCCGGCGGTGACTGAATGCACCCCCATGGATGTCACCGTCATTTTCTATTTGTTCACTCACTTGCTACCTGACCTTCAACAGGAGAGGACCTACACTGCATGTGCTGCTGTGACCTGTGTCTGGAACCTACCATGGCCCGTGTGACTGGGGAAAGGGCCCCTGCCTTCACCTCGGCAGAGTTGGAGAGTCTGGTGGATGGGGTCCTACCCCAGTAGGAACTGCAGTATGGGCCTCCAGACCAACAGGTGAGTACACTGTGAGCACAATGCATGGGGCATGAATGCAGGGAATGGTGTATGTGAAGGCCTTGTGTGGGGGGGGGTTGGTGGATGTCCCCTGGGCAGCGTGCAGCTTGTGTGCTGGGCCATGTCTGTGCAAATGGGGTTAGGAAGGGGTATGGTGGGCCATGACTGTAACAGGCAGGACGGTCTGAATAATACCTTTCCCTATGTGTATTTCCTCTGCAGGTCAGTGCCCATCAAAAGAAGGGTATATGGTGTGCTATTGCCAAGGACGTGCGGACTCTGGGGGTCTACAGCAGGCGGAGCACCCACTGTCAGAACCTGTGGGAGGACCTGAGACGCTGGGCAAGGAAGGCGGGGGGGCCCAGCGGGGGATGGCTTCCCAACGAAGAAGGGGTGGCCATCGAACCCTGATCCCCCTGATGGCTCGCATAGTGGCGGTGGCCTATCCGGAGCTGGATGGACGCTTAAGGGCATCACAGCAGGCACAAGGTGGTGAGTACAGTGACCATCATTACAACTTACACCTGGTGGGGTGGTATCCAGGTGGGGGATGTGGGTCTGTGGGTGCCCCTAGTCCAGGCCTGACATTGCAGAGTAGGTCCCATGTTGGGCAGGGTTCTGATGTGATATTCCTCCTACATAGCTTGTAGGCATCCATTGCTGGGCAGGGCTGTGTTGGTCACAAATGCTGCAGTTGGCAGTATGGGGGTGATTCTAACTTTGGCGGGCGGCGGAGTGGGAAGGGTGTGACGGGTGCAGTAGCACCCGTCGAGATTTTCAGTGTCTGCATGGCAGACACTGAAAATCTTTTAGGGGCCCTCTTACGGGGATGTTGGAGCCCCCACCACCAACCATGGTTGTGCAACCGCCCAAGGCTGCAGGGGATGGGCAGGAGCTTTCCCCCACGACCACCAGTGCCACCACCACCACCAGCAGTGGGCACCCATCCAAGGCTGCAGGGGATGGGCAGGAGCTTCCACCCACAAACACCACCAGCAGCAGCACCATTGCCACTACTGAGAAGCCATCCCTGCCGGCAGACATTCTGTAGACCTGCCTCCATGGGCTGTTGTGTGGCCTGCCCCCTTAAATCCTGTGGGTATGAGACCCAGCTGAGAGACTGTGACCTTGCACTCCCCAAGATCTGCATCACGGGGCATGATGCCCCCTCCAGAACTAGTGGGAAAGACACTCACTCACCCTATCCTCCCCAGGATGAAGAGCACAGGGCACGATTCCCCCTCCAGAACCAGAGGGCAAGTCACCCATTTGAGAGACTGTGGTCTTGCACTCCCCAGGACAGAGCAATGGGCATGTTGCCCCCTCCAGGACCAGTGGTGTTGTTCCATCTGCCAGCTGCGGTGCCCTTTTTCCCCATCCCCCATCCCCATGAGGTGCCTGCCTATTTTTCAACTGATGCCCCTGCAGTGTTCTCTCCGTGTTGTTGCAGGAGACAAGTGGGGCCTCGGACTTTGTCATGTGGCCCTGTGGCCCACGTACATTGAGGACTGGGCAGTGTCCCTTGAATTGTACATATGTATATACTTTTACATTGGATGTTTGTAATTTTACTGTATTTATATTATAACACTCACTTTCATCTATTCGTGTTGTCCTTGTATTATTACTGAGGGGTACAGGATAAATATGTTTTCCTACTGCATCTGATTGTGTGTATGGTGTTGGGGGTGGGGTTGTGTGTTGAGCGTGTGTGTGTCACTCTCTTTTTCCCCTCCCCCTCCCTTGTGTGTAGCTAGGTGGCTGTACTCACCATGGTCATCTCCGCCGTCGTTGGTGTTCGTGGTGGAGAAGGATGTAAAACATCATCGGAAATATTTGCAGCTCGGGCTCCATGGCGGCGTGGTTCTTCCCTATGTCTCCAATGGTGAGTCATTTCCATTCTGTGCAGTGTTTACCCAGGCTTTTAATGTCGTTGGTACTGCCCCGGAAAAGGTGGCGGATTGGGTTGTCATAATATGATTGGCGGAACATTGTCTTTCGCCTGTCTGTAGGCCGCTACAGCCATGGAATCTGTTGTTTCCACCCTGGCGGTCGGTGTGGTAAAGTGGTTATCTATCTGAGCTCTTTCGGCCATGGTCATAATTTGGTGGTATTTACCGCCAGACTGTTGGTGGTATTACCGCCACTTTATCACCGACCGACAGGGTTGTAATGAGGGCCTTAGTCTGTTTTATGAAGCTCAAAATCCTCCAGTGGGACGAACTTAAAGCTGCATATGAGGAAGGTGCATTGAAATCATACACCTTTGCTGTGAAGTCCACCTGATGGCTCCTGAAGTCTTGTAAATTCAAACATTTTCTTGGTCCCTACTTTTCAAAGCTTCTGGAGCAGTTTTCCTCGGTCACTTTTAAGGCTCCCAGGATCTCTGACAGAGCACTTCGGGCCAGGACTCACTCCAGCAGAGGCCACCAGCAAGTCCCAGTCCATGTCCATTTAGTCATGGGCAACAGGTCACTTCAGGAGAAAAACCTCTTGCAGCTTGTTAAATCCCTGTAGTCTCACAGGAGGTCAGCCAACGGTGCCTAGGTGTCCACTTCTTTGTCGTGAGTGCAAGAGGGAATGGGTTCAGTACTTCAGGGCTCCTCTCAGGTAACAAACTCCAGGTCCAGCCATCTTCTGATTTTTTTACAGGTCCAGAAGGTGTTCTGAGGAGGTTGCCTTGGGATGCCACATTTATGGTTGTCACTAGCTAGAGGGTGGCGGTGACTTCAGTATCCAAGTAATGGGGTAAAAGTACCCAGGGGCAACCTTACCCGCATTCTTAGAAGTTTATGTTTGCTGTATAGGAGTCCCACCTATGAGGTGCACAGATGAGAAGGGTTCCCATGGGTTCAGCTTGTGGCTAATGAGAGTGTTGACAGATGGATCCCAGTAGGTTCCGGGAGGCATGAAAATTACAACTTCCTCTGCAGAAGAAGGCCATTGTTAGCCCTGGGCAGATAACACTTGGACCCATATTTATACTTTTTTAGCTCTGCATTTGTGTCATTTTTTGGCGCAAAAGCGGCGCAAACTTACAAAATACAATTGTATTTTGTAAGTTTGTGCCGCTTCTGCATCAAAACGCGGCGCAAATGCGGCCCTAAAAAAGTATAAATATGGGCCTTGGTGAGGTTTAATGGAAAAATAAGTATTGCACTGTTCGTGCTGAGTTTTAGAGCCAGTAGTGCATTTGGCTCTAATGGCACCGCGCGGTATCCAAGCACGTGTCAATTTTGTTTTTTCAGTGCTTCTGCCTAATTTTCTCCTGCCTGGTTTCTTTCCAAACTCAATCCTACCTAATCCAGCCCCATCTCATCACCCACTTTCCAATACCACCTTATTTACTTATTTGTATTACTGTCTGACATTCCCTGTATGTATTTATGTTTCAGTTTGTGTTTTTGTGACTTTTTGTACTTTGTTTTTTTGTTTTACTTTCCTGACCTGTTGTCCTTCTGTTACCTTTTTCTTCCCAAGATGCCCATTAAAATCTGACTCCTTTCCATCTCCACCACTTCAGTCCACTCCACTTATTCCACTAGGGTAGAAGCAGGTGGTGCCAATGCCATCCACATGTCCTGTAGGTGACTCAGGCAAGTAGGGTTGCTGCCCTACCCACCACCATGTACGCAGAAGCAGTCACTCAAATCTTTAGGTGCAGCGCTACCTCTGCTGCATATTGGCAGCAGGCTTGGTAAGGGTTATGCCCTGCAGGAGCATTACCTGCTCTAGGGTGAGTGCAGCAGGGTGTGTACTGCAGCACAGGGATCCAGCAGATCCAGGCATCAGCTGCTGCACCACTCAGCTGACATCCTAGAATGAGAACAGGAGCTGCTCAACCTGCTAGGTGTCGTGATTGCGGGCTCGTGAGTGCTATTTTTGTTTCTAAATATTTTAATATTTTCTTCAAGCAGTATGATCACAGGTAAGTTAAGTTTACATGATTATTGATATATATGTGAATATATTTAAAATTTTTACTAAAAAACCAAAGGTTACAGGGACATTATAGTTAGGAAACAGATTTTTTTTAAATGAAATTTGCTGAAAAAAACAAAGGTTACAGGGACGACAGGGACGTTATCGTTAGGCTCACATTTTAAACGTACAAAACCATAGAAATTCACCTGTTAGAGTAACATCAAGTAACTATAACTCATGCCCTAAGGTAACTGTAACTTGCGCCCCGCCATGCACAGTTATTTCATGAAAGATTTTACTTCAAATATTACATTCTTATTATCAAAGATGTCATGAGTGTTGTAATTTGTGGGGTGATTAGCAGTGCATGGTGAAGACATGAGATATAGGGCCATATGTATGAAAACTGGGGTCTGCGAATCGCAAATAGCGATTTTTAAGAAATCGCTATTTCTGAGTCGCAATTGGCCATGTAACAAAATTGCGATTCGGAATTCTTAAAAATCGCTATTTGTGGTTTGCGAGGCCCATTTACCAAATCGCAATTTGCATTCTCGCAATTAGCGTTTTTTTTGCGATTCAGTAAAAAATCGCAAATTGCGAGAAAGTTCGATAATGCACACCTGGAGGAGCCTGATGACATCACCAGCAGGAATGAGTCATCCCAGGCAGTTTCAGGTGCCACACCCAAACCAGCATCCTGAGAGAGAGCAGCCCAGCCACATAGAGCAGCACTCAGCAGGAGCAGAAACACCTGAGCCAGGATGGAGACCCCAGGAACATCACAGGAGAAGCAGGAGAGGAAGCGCAAGCTCAGGTTTAGTGAACAGGAGCTGGAGGTACTAACTGAAGAGGTTGTGAGGAGCCATGACCGCCTGTTTGGGAAATCTTCACTCCAGGTTCCTGAGAGCGAGAAAAGAAGGTTGTGGCTGGACATCCATGGAACAATCTGCACCATTGGAGTGGCACAGCGCTCTATAGAGGAGATTAAGAAAAGGTGGTTCGACCTGCGCTCCCGGGGAAAGGAGAGGGTGGCAAGGAGACTTGCGGAGACCAGGGGCACAGGTGGCGGACCACCAACCGGACCACCATCCACACCACTGGAAGACCTGGTGGAATCCACACTCCTCCCTGAAGCTGTGACAGGGGTCACAGATATCGACACCTCCGGTCAACCGAGTACCAGCCAAGGTAAGTGCAATGGTGTTTGTGAACCCAATATGTGTATGCACAAAAGCCCCTTAGGAATTAGCATGCAATGTGAAGTAATGTGTGAAGTAGTCCAGTCCACATCTTAGAAGCAGCACAACAATGCATTATGGGAGTTGCGGTCCACAAACTAGTACTGACAGTAGCATAACAATGTAATGAAGCATAGTGACACCCAAGGTAACACAACACACACAACACCATGTAGAGCAGTACCTGTACCTTTATTGCCATTTTCAGACAGATAATGTAACATACAGAACTGACATGCTGCATATTGTTGTTGCAAGTGGGCCAGGCCCAGCAGCCACACACAGTCCATGTGTAGGGGAGACGGACACCCAGCAGCCCTCTGACACCAACACCAGTGGGTCCCTCCACATCTCCACTGTGCGCCGCAGGCCCAGGGCACTACCACTGCCAGACTTCAGCGGCGACTCGGATGTGCAGCAGGAAGGGCCAAGCATCCGTCTGCACCAGGCAGGAGCAGCCAGATACCGGAGGGCAGGGGTCAGCCAGCACAACGCAGGAGTGCCACAGTGTCCCAGCAGCAACCTCATGAGGCAGGTGAGGGTCCGTCCTTGTTCGGGGGCCTTGAGGCTGCTATGTTGCAGCAACAGCGCCTGCAAAACAAGCGCATACTTAGTTTGGACAAGAACCTGAGAGTCCACAATAGACACATGATGGGCCTGCATCAGCAACTGGACGCACTGAACAGCAACATCACACAGCTGCATGAGGGACAGGTGCAGGCTTCTGAGGACACTAGGGACCTTACTAGTGCAGTGCGTGACCTCTGCCAGGAGCTGCGCCATGAAAGGGTTAGCCGGCGCAGACAGGAACACCGATTCAGGACAATGTTTGCAAGCTACTGCAGGTCCTCCAACAGGATGGCGAACTCCACAGCACTCATCGCCCGTCACGCTGTGGCGGCACAAGTGTAGGCTGCACACACCAGCAGGGACGTGGTCCAGGGCCTTGTGCACATCACTAATGTGATTGAACTTGTCATGGGACAGAGATCTGCCACTCCCAGTGAGGTAGCCTTGGGGGACACTGAGGACAGTTCTAGCCTCAGTAGTGTGGCCGTACCTGCAGCAGACACCAGATGGCGCAGTGCCAGGCACAGCACTGCCACTGAAGGTGACATTCAGGGTGCCAGTGAGTTAACTGGGCACCCGAGTGGTGTGCGGGCCGCATTAACACTGGTGTTGCCACTATGACGTAATAGTGCGTGACTCAGTTCTTTTGTTAATTTTAGTTTTTTCCATCACCTGTTTACTTCATGTATCACTCATTCATTACCTGACGTAAGGTAATACATTTCTATCACTACAGGTACAGTTGTCAGTGGATTTTTGTCATTCATACTCACGTCTGAAATGGTTGTGTGTGATGTCGGAACGCCTTTGCCTTCCCTCTGCTGCACTGGTTCTGTCTGCTGGCTGTAGAGGTGGTATGGGATCGTCATCCTCATCTGATTCAGTGTCACTGATTTCTATAGGTATGCCCATGTTCTTAGCTATATTGTGCAAGATTGCACAAGTAGCCACTATTCTACATGTGGTTTCTGGACTGTACGGTAGTGCCCCTCCACTTTTGTGGAGGCAACAGAAGCGACTCTTCAGCAGGCCAAATGTGCGCTCCACAACGTTGCGGGTTGCCCTGTGTGCTGCATTGTATCTCCGTTCTGCTGGTGTTGCGGGATTGAGGTAGGTCGTCATCATGTAGGTGCGCACTGCGTAGGCACTGTCTCCTGGAAGGGACAGAAGGTGTGATGAGTAACTCTGTCATCTGACATGGGTTTGTCATCTATGCGCCAGTGTACAGAGTGACATTACCTAGTAGATATCCTTCACCAAACTCCCCAGCTAGCAGTCTTGTGTGAATGCCGCTGTGACAAAAGATGTAAGAATCATGTGTGCTCCCTGGGTACCTGGCCACAAGATCAGTTATGATATAGGAGGCATTGCATATCACCTGTATATTCATGGAATGTTGGTATTTACGGTTTCGGTACACATACTCTGTGACTGATGGTGGACATATTGCCACATGTGTGCCATCTATGGCACCTAGGAGGTGGGGGAACTGTGCTATCTGGTAAAACTCTATTTTTGTCTTCTGTATTTCCTGTGGGGTGTGGGGGAATCTGATGTACTGTTGGAGTTTGCTTAGCATGGCGTTGATAAATGCATTGAAAAATCTGGAGAGGGTACTCTGTGACACCCCCCCAGCCGCTACTATGACCCCTTGATAGCTCCCTGAGGCGAGTAGGTGTAGGGAGCATAATACCTGTACATGGGTGGGTATGCTGTGAGTACTTAGTGTTCTGCGCTGCAGTATGGGTTGTAGCTTAGCTATCAGGTCAAGTATCATGGCTGAGTTCAACCTATACCTCTCAAATATTTCCTCCTCTGTCAGGTCAAATAGTGTAATGCACACTCTGAAAATGCGCTCCTGTCTCCTCCTCCCTCTCCTCAAACCTGCCAAGATCCTCATCCTCCTCGCCATGACGTACAGTGCAGCCATTGTGGAAAAGAGTCTGAGGCATTCTGGGCCTCTTTATATAGGTTGCACCTGGTTACCACCTGGTTTCACTTGGTGGTATTTTGCATGTGCAAAATGCCATTCTGCGAAAAATCGCTAATTGCGATTTTTTGATGCATCTATTTACGATTTGGATTTTGCGAATCGCATTTTGCACCTCGCAATTTCCTACTGGAAATACCGAATTGCAAAATGCGACTCGCAAAACCAGGTAGCACCACAAAAAATCGCAAATTTTGCGATTTCTTAGTTTTGGTCTGCGAATGCCTTTCATGCATCGCAGACCACGTTTTTGCACTCGCAAACGGACGATTTTGCGATTTGCACCGTTTGCGAGTGCAAAAACTTTTTATACATCTGGCCCATAGTTTGTTGAGATAACTCTGACTATAACAGTTGAACTTCTTTGGTTTGGAACGTTTCAAATGTGAGTCTATGTATAATGTCCCGATTACCTTTGTTTTTTTAAGTGAATTTCAATGTTTTGTTAATGCTATTACTTAACTAACTATAATGTCCCTCTATACTTTCACTGAATTTCTTTTTTTTTTTTTTTTACATAAAGTCATTTTAATTACTATACCTTAATTCAATCACCACAGTGCACGACCTTCAGAACTGAATGGTGGGGTTTGGAAGCAGGACTCAGCTGTGAGTGGGGGGTTGGTCTGGTCTCAGAAGCAGTTGACAAGAAAAAGCCAACTTGTCACAGGCAAGGATGCAAGCAGTTCCATCAAGGATTACAGATAACATTTTAAGGTGGAAATGTAGAGAAAACACACTTTCTTTCCTTGGCCATGCACCAAAAGTTAGACTGATTAGTGCTTTATAGAAGTGGAACTTCAACGTGGGCACCTGTTTTATTTGTGTATGTAAGTGCTTGCAGCTGAGCTTCAATTTCTGTGAAATGAGCTTTGTGCCACATGTGTATTTATCTGAGGAGAGGCCACCATTTTTTGCAAAATGTCTACCCAAATTCAATACTTTCTACTGGCTAATTAGTGAGTGCTACCTCCTTGGGTAAATGTATAGTGCATCTCAAACACTACAGCTACACAAAGGGCACTGAGGAAGTGTCTTCAGTGACTTTTTGTGTCTGTAACTTTATCAACGTGAGTGTTCCTTGTGTGTCTTCATCAGATAACTTCTCAAAGTGGAACTCTAGAGAAAACACATTTGCATCAAGTGCCTTTGTGACTTCAGGGCTAACCTCAAGGCCCCCACAGTTCCAGCCATCTTCCGTCTCCTGCAGGAGCCGGCATTGCTTGCGAGAGCAGTTATGCAAACTCCGCCTTCAGCAAGCAGGAGATGTTTGACAGATCCTGGTTGCTGAAAGTGGAGTTATATTTGCTTTTGCTTGGCAGGACTTGTCATCTCCTGCCAAGCAAAAGCAAACAGCTACCTCCCGAGGGTGGACACCTGGAAAGATAGCAGGAACTGGCTCTAGGGGAATGGTGGTCCCCAGGGCCATGTATGTCTCCAAGAGGGGGGCCCTGTGGGCCCCCTTCTTGTGTTTCATTTTTCCCTATGGATGTGGTGGACCCTTGGGGCGGAGGTCCGCAACGGACCCCCTGTCTAAATGATTCCATAGCCCTTGGGAAATGGCAGTGCCTGTGGCATGGGGAGGACTGCAGAACCCCCTCTTCTATTTGTTTCGGATCTTGCCACAGGGAGGTGGTGGTCCCTAGGGTGCAGGAGTTCTGCTGGAACCCATCCCCCTTATATTTATTTACTACTTTGCCCTGGGCAGGTGGTTCACCCCCAGAGTTTGGGGGGCCCACGGCCTGCATACTTCATCTACTTAGGTCCAGGGAGGTGGTGGATCCTGGGGCTTTAGTAAACCCTAGGGGGGACCCTTTGTGCTCCCTTTCTTAATATAATTAAAACAGTCCTAAGGGCAAAAATAAAAGCAAGCACGATTCGTGCTTGCTTTTTAAAAAAAAAATCAGAGCAAAATTCGCAACGATTCACAATTTTCAACATGAATTTAAACATTTTTTTTTTTAGCCCTGGCAGGGTTCCTGGGGTACCCCTGCATCAAGGTTAGGAGCTTAGAGTATACCTACCCTGGCTGCTTTTCTTTTTTTCCACTTTTTGTTTTTTGGGACTCGGCTGATGCCGGGTACAAATTAGCAGCCAACACTTCATGATTGAAGTGTTGGCAGCCAATCGGATCTCTGCATGAGATCCGGAGGATGTGCATAGCCTTCACACCTGTAGATATACATGTTGGTTTTCCTTTAACATCTACCACATTACTGAATTGGTTTATACCAAATAACAAAAAGTGTAATCTATGTACCAAAAGCTATCTTTCTGCCAAATTTGGTGTAATTCCGTTCAGCGGCTCGGACTGTAGTCATGTTCAAAACTCCCATGTGACTTAACATGGTAAATGCACTTGTTTTTACCCCACCCTTTTTTTCGGCACCCGCTTGACTGGTCACTGTAAAACTTCCCATGCAAAACAAGATCCTTAGGCACACGTTTTTGGGAAACTTCATTAAGGTTAGTCAAAATGCTTTTTCTATGGAAACCAGGTTCTAAATATAACCACCTAGTGGTGACTGCCAGTAGGTAATACTTATATATACACCGACAGCCGCACCACATTAGCCATTTACAACACCATTGTATTTGTTGAAAAGATAACAATGCAGCACTCAGTCTGTCCATTTCATTTAATCTGCAAAAGTGCTTCCCTATACAAAACATCAATGTGTTTCGTCTGAAGGCCTTCCACTGGACAATCCCCCCGAAACACACAACTGCCTAATATACGCTTTTTGTCCATCATTTCTTTTCACACACCCTCATGCTCTACTTGCCATACTGTTGCTCTCAAAGGCATCATGAGCGCAATTTTGGAAAGGAATTTACTGCACCCATATTCAAACTTTTGAAACATAATGTATAAGAACCAGCTTGAATATTTAAGATAACATTTTGACTTTCTTAAAATGTAATCCTCCATCTATTAGACCTGATTGTGCAATACAAAATGATATACATGACCTTCCTCATCGTAATTATAGGATATCACTATGTATATATGTATATATATATATATATATATATATATATATATATATGTATATCAGGAAACCAGCGTCGCCGACTTCGGCAAACATATACCACGTACCGTGGCTCCAGTAAACACAGCGTTTATTGAAATGCAGATGACAGCTTGTACCCAACACGCTCCTTGCTCACGGATGTAAGTACATCCTAGCGAAAGCTCCAAAACGCGTTGGGCACATTCTGTCATCTGCATTTCAATAATTACAAAAAATACATTTCGGAAGTAGGTAACGCTGGTTTGCTGATTTGATAGAGTTCGCCAGCCTACCGCGGGGTCGCCGCAAGGAAGTGGCTGAAAGTTGGCGATAAACAGAGATTATGTATATATATATATATATATATATATATATATATATAAATATAGATATATATGCAAAAAGGAAGAGAGAACTCTGGATAGTTTCCAAATTTAGGTGGAGAGCAGCTCCAATAAGGAGCTCCCTGCAACATCGCCGACACTCTAGATTTGCTCACCTCAAATGCCTGCTTATCTAGCGAAGTTTGTTAGCATAGGATCAGTGAAGTGCTATCCACGCCGAGCTAGATAGGGACAAAGGCCCTGATTTATGCTGCAGTGCTGCACCAAAAATAGCAGCGCCACACTGTGCCACTTTTGAAATGCAGCACACATAGAAGTGCCAAATCGTAATTTTGGAATGATTGTTCATGTGTAGGAAGGGACACTTTCCTGCACATAAACAGTCATCCATGGCATTTTGCTTCTTCTATGTGTGCTCCCGAATGCAGAAAGGAAGCTTGGGGCAGATATGTGGTTTGTGTGGCTTACTTTTGTTTCTCCCGCTGGGCTGTCACCAAAGACATCACTCCACATGGGTGGCTTGTGTATGTGTCTGTAGGTGCACTCTCCTGCAATGGTGTGAGTCCTCGATCTTATCACCAGTGATCATTTTTTCTGGTGCACCTGTAGTCATCAGGCTGTTCAGTGTGACAGGTCTGCCACACACCTTTCTCTCCTCTTCCTTTTTAGTTCTCCTTTGCAATGTGGTGTCATTGCAAACTCTCTTCTTCTTCTGGTGCTAGGTGACATCAGACTCTTCAGTGTGACAGGTCTCTTCTCTCTTTTTTCAGTTTTCTCATTGTGACATGGCATCCAGCCACACGTCACATGCATTCCATTCTTCTTCAGAAGTGATGTGTTACCAGACCATGTGTCACCGATTATCCTCCCATGAACCTCTCACTGGTCCCATTCTGTTCATAGGCCTGCACATCTTCTTCCTTCATCGACCTCTTGCATGTCATTTCCTGTTTATAGGACTGCATCTTTTCCCACCATAGAACTCTTGCAGGTATTGTCCTGTTCGTAGGTCTGTGCATCTTCTCCAATCATGGACCTCTTTCAGGTCCTGTCCTGTTCATAGGACAGTTCATCTGCTCTTCAGGCTGGTGTGGTATTCACCCATACCTAACATATCCCCTCCTCAGGGATCTTCTTGGTGCTTCACTCCTGGGATGGCGGGTGGCCTTCCTTCCACCTCCCCTTTGATCAACGGTGCACTGCTTGCACCTCAAGTCTGCATTTTTGCTGCACTTGGTCCGGACTAGGGTTGTGCATGCTTGGCAGGGTTGGTCACTTCATGTGACATTTTCAGTGATGTGCCAACGGTGGTCATTCGGTGCTGGGGCAGCCAGTTGGTATGGCCTCTGACACGCCCCCCTCCTTTGGCAGTGTCTCTACTTTACTTCACGGTGTGTTTTCCTCAATGAGAGTTGTCCGCTTGCTGTGCCTTGTTGTGTAATATAGGTCTGTGTCTATTTCTTCTTTGCTTGCTGGTGCTAGCATCTAGAGCCTTTCTCTTTAGTTACAGTTGTTGGTGCCACCCCAGCAAGTTGGCACTCACAGTCTCTCTTTATTTGACGTGCCAGTAGTCCCATGTGCTTGTGCAATCACAGTGTACATTTTGGTTTGTTGTTCTGGTGTAGTGCTGTGATGTGTGTGCGCTAGTGCCCTCTAATTGTGTTTGCTGGTATTGCAGTCTTGGAATTAGGCTACTTACTGCAAGGCATCCTGTAGCTTCTGGTTTCTCGCATACTTTTCTAGGCGAGTATTGGGCTATCTACTGGGGCATCTCTGTTGGACACTCCCTCTCAGCACTTCTCCTTTAGTGGTCATCCACTTGCACCCTCCTCTCCTTGTGTGGTGGCATAGGGCCCTACTTTCTTCTCATGCTGGGGGCAATGATGGAGCAGCAGGGTTGCTTGGAGGAGGCAAACGTTCTTCTCCCCTCCCTCCCACTGTGGTGGCAGACAGCCACCAGGGAGTGGGTACGATACTCCCCTGCCTGCCTAGGCTTTCTACAGTCCTCACATGGTGCTCAACTCTTTTCTGGCTGTGTTTGTACTGTTCTCATTACACTGCTGATGCTTTGCACTTGGCGGCCTACACTCATGGCTGCTGACTCAGGACTGTGTGTAGGGTGCAGCACTCCCAGTGCTTGGCCCACATCACTTCACTTACTGGCCAGCGATAGCCAGCACTGCAACATTGCAGCAGGAGGCAAACAGTCTCCTTCCCACCCAATTGTGGTTGCATTTATTCAACAGGGGGTGCTCAGAACTCTCAGGACTGGTCCTGGCTCTGCGGGTCACTTCTCTCACACAGGTGCTGCCAATTCCATTGCAGGGTGTCCCTCAGTGCTGGTGCAGCTTTGGGCTATGTTCTTCCCCTCTGATGGCAGGTTGCTGCAATCAACTGTTTTCAGATTGCATGGACTGCAGAGCACCTCTCGCCAGACCCCCATATATCTTCCATGCACAGTGCGGTGCACCGCAAACAGATGAGGTGGAAGGAACGGACCTGTGAGATCTGCTGATGATGGGTATTTGGAGGGAGCTCCGCAGGTTCATCAGGTTCTGCCGCTGTGTGACAAGCGTTCTTAACCCAGCCAAGGAACAATCTCTACAGAGCTCCATGCCTCACCTTGGAACAGTGTGTGGGCCTCATCAGTGCCTGTGATACCTGGGTGTGGGGTAGGTGTGAGACCAGCCCATGGGACAGCTACATGTCCAGCAGGACACTACAGGGATAACTTGGCTTGTTGTACTGTCCTTCTTGCACACTGCCTGTTTGAAAACCTCAAAAGGAAGTAGCATTTGTATCAGGCATTCGACTAGACCCATTGGTCCATCTCCAAGGTCATGCTTTTTCCAGTGGCATCCCCTCCCCTTTGAAGAAAATAGTTTTAAAAAAAAATACATTTTATTAATTTTGAAACAACAATACATACCTTTAGGTGCACCACCCTTTCATCACTATTATTTCATAACAATTGTTTGTGCACTAACACACATCAGTATCCATAGCAGTTGTATGACCATAGAAATTGCCCATGCAGCATAGTACCATACTCAACAGTGTCCTCAGTTTCTATAGGTCACATCTCCTGTTTACAGTCGAGCATTGCATTGTTTTTGATTCATCTTCGGTCAAGGGGGGCTCTCCAGTGTAGGTAGCTAACCTCCCCACTATTGTGTGCCTAGCTGTTTCTGGATATCTCAAAATTCTGGATTCCTGGCGCTGTAGTGAGTGTCCCTCGGTCAGACTCCTTCCTCTTCCCTTTCTCCGCTTTCCACTGTACCTATGTTAGGTGCGGGGATTAGTCTTCTGGCTCTTGTAGTAGGTGACAATTCACCTTTTTTAAGGGGATGATGTCTCATCTCGAGGTGCATCTCTCAGTCAGTCCCAATCATATACCAGAGTGCCCCATGCTCGTGTCTTCTCCATCAACCCCTGGCCTCTCCCGGCTTCCCGGTACCTCAATGTCTCTTCCGCTCGTGCCCATTTCAACACCTCCCTTCTCCATGTCCCCTCCCGGGGCCCCCGAGCCACCTTCCAATTCATTGCTATTTTTCTTTCAGCCAGCAAAAGAGCAAAATCTCCAAACGTATCGGTCACTCTAATACGGGCTGTGTGTCAATATCCTCCAAGTAAAAAGTGTCTGAGGTCATTGGGAACCTCTTATTCTATCACATCCGTTAATGAGTTAATAACAGCCTCCCAAAACTCTCTCACATTCGGGCAAGTCCAAAACATGTGAAGGAATTCTGCCTCTACTTCTCCACCTCCTGGGCTTTTGGCCTCTGTCACCCCAAAATGTCTCACTGGTGTCAGATAAGCCCTATGTAGGACATATATGTTTCTGAGCTTGAACCGAGCATTCCTTGAGGCTTTTGGAGTCCGGGCTAAGATTTCCTCCCAATCTTTGTTTGTGATTGAGGTGCCTAGGTCTACTTCCCACTTCTGTTTAAGAGCTGTAAGCAGTGTACATAACGTTTTCTGTATTTTCTTATAAAGGCAGGTCACTGCTTTGGAGGTGTCCATGGCAGTTGTCAGATATTAACACATCTCTGAAAGGGAGGGTTCTGCACGACCAATTTACCAGTGCACTACAATCGTCTCAGTGACCGCTCTGTAAAGTAAAAGGTGGCCTGGGGGGCGATTGGAATGACTACAGAAGTCTTCAAATGGTAAGAGGGTGTTAGCTTTGACCAGGGAACCCATGAATGTCGCCGCGGACGCCTCCCAGTTTGACAGTCTCATCCAATCCCCTCCATGTGGTAACGCCAGTAAACACTGGAATGGGAATTCTGGTGCACAAAGTTTGCCACTCTTTGAGCGACCAAGATAGCGCGACCAGCATTTGTGTATAACCTTCAGTTCATTGGAGCTAGTAGCAGTTGGGGGGCCTAGCTTTGGGACCAACCTAGCCAACGATGGAAGGTCTTGGGTAAAAGGGGTGAGCTCCCTGTCAGGCATTGTGCAGCAAGCCATCCAGCGGGTCAACCACTGTAACTTCCCCGCCAAGTAGTAGGTCTCGAAATCGCGGATGGCCAGCCTGCGCTTTGCAAACAGTCTTTGAAGGACAGTGAGGGCTTGCCGCCGTCTGCCAGTCCCGACCATCGACCACCATTGAGTTTAGTTCCTTAAAGTAAGTTCTCGGGATCCACAACGGAAAGGTGGAGAAGAAGTATAGCAAGCAGGGCAAGGCTATCATTTTCAGGAGCGTGACCCACCCTGCCACCGCCAGTTGCAGAGATGCCCAGAAGGTCATAGTGCTGCGAAGACCTCGTATCACCTGTTCTATGTTCCCTTCTAGTAAGTCTATCCGGTTATGATAACACGGACTCCTAAGTAGGCCAGGCATTGCGGTTCCCAGGTCAAATCGCCAAGGTCTGCCTTCCATTACAGGGAACAGGCTGGACTTTTGCCAGTTAACTCAATGCCCGGTTTAGAACCAAACATCTCCGAAAGGTGTTGTGCCCCAATCAGTGCTTCTCCTCCATTTCCTAAAAAGAGAAGAAGGTCATCAGCATAGAGTGCAATGTAATGGATATGGCCCGCCACTGTGAATCCTCTATAAGCATTTCCCCTCCTGGCTATACAGGCTAATGGGTTGATAGCAAGAGCGAAAAGCAAGGGGGAGAGTGGGCAACCTCGCCTGGTCCCCTCTTTACCATATAGCTCTCTGATATGGTGGCACCTGTGCGAATCCTGACTGTCGGTCAGCATAGAGCAGTTGGGTCCGCGCAACAAACTGATCTTCGAGGCCAATTTACGGAGCACCTTATGTAGATATTGCCATTCCAGGCTATGAAAAGTTTTCTCAAAATCAATAGCGAATATCATTGCCTCCTGCTTATCATAAGCATCACTATCTATGATAGAAAAGAGTTGCTATATGTTAGTAGCTGTATGGTGCCCAGGGTTGAACCCGGCTTGGACTGTATGAACTAAATGTGGCATATGTCTTAAGAGGCACGTAGCTCATATTTTACTTAATATCTTATAGTCTACTGACAACATCGACAGAGGTCGATAAGACATAACGTCTGTGGATGGTTTTCTTGGCTTCAACAGTGGGATAATCAGGGCTTCTGAGGCTGATGCAGGAAGTGTACCACATTTCCTGGCCTCTTCATACAACTCGACCACCCTCGGGCCGAGCTTGGTTATATATGTTGAATAAAACTCAACCACAAGCCCATTCGGTCCGGGGGTTTTATTTCGTGCTATGCTAGTGATAGCATCTTTCACTTCTGCAAGCATAATTGCTGCAGCCAAATCTGTCACCTCCTGTTCTGAGAGAGATGGGAGGACAAGAGGCAATAAGAAATCTTTAATGTCCCTCTCGGCTGGCAGTACTTTGCTTGTGTAGAGGTCGGCATAATGTTTATAGAATTCCCTGTTAATAGCAGCCTGGGTATTTATGCTCTTACCTGTGGGGTTTGTCAGTTCCACTATAGTCGAGCAGCTGTGGGCCGGGTTTGCCAGCCATGCTAGTAGGGAACTGCCACGGTCCCCTTCTGAGTGTGTACATGTTCTATAGGCTTTATAATCATAACAACATAGTCTCTCGGTTGCTACTATTGTGTTTTCCCAGACGGTGAGAAGTGCTGTTTGCAGGTCTGGGTCCTCTGGTTTCCTTTGTTCAAGTAAGCGTGTCTCTTGTTTTGCTTGTGTATGTCATGGAGCACTGCCTGGCATTCCCCTTTGGCTGCTGAGATGCATCGTCCTCTGATCACTGCCTTAAAAGCGTCCCATTATATCAGTTTCATGTGTGTTGTGACCTTATTTGTCCCAAAGTAATCATTTATAGCAGTGCCTATGGTGTCTGCGAAAGTCTGATCCTCCAACTGTGCAGGTTGGAGCTGCCACGTGAGTATCAGTGTCGGGATACAGGACCATCCCATCATCAGTAGTAGGGGGTTATGATCTGAAACCATTCGGGCTCAAATATTCGGTCAGATGTATTTTCTCATGTAAGTCTGGTGAGCATAGGTATGTGTTCAGTCGTATGTGAAGGTCATATAAGAAGAAATAAAAAGAGTAGTCTCTGAGCTCTGGGTGGTGAGCTCGCCAGGAGTCAATCAGTCCCCACTCCCTTTGCTAGTTTCAGTACAGATTAGCCATCCGATAGGTCGGGGCATATGGAAACTGGGGATGCGATCTATCTAATGTTGTATCTGTGATACAGTAAAGGTCCTCTCCCAGAAGTATGGAACCCATGAAATGCATGGCTAGTCGCTCAGAGAGGGATGCCAGGACACTTGATTGGTCTTTGTTAGGACCATATATGATCCCCAGAACTATTTCATGCCCATCCAATTTACCT
Organism: Pleurodeles waltl; assembly: GCF_031143425.1. NCBI lineage: Eukaryota > Metazoa > Chordata > Amphibia > Caudata > Salamandridae > Pleurodeles > Pleurodeles waltl. The sequence continues at coordinate 565,307,583 of NC_090444.1, forward strand.
ATTGGTATGGTATAGCACCCCAGAGGGTCAATGATGGATGTGATGTGTTGATATGGGACCCTGTGTTTAACCCACACTAACATCCCACTGGCATATGCCAAATAGGTGTTAGAGTAGACCTGGCCCATCCATTGCCGCTGAAGCGTCTGCCCCTCAATGGCATTTAAATGCATCTCCTGCAGCAGAGCTATATGGATTCCCCACCTAGTAAGGTGCGAAAAAACTTTTTCTTGCTTAGTCATGGACCTCATCACCCTAACATTCCAGCTTCGGACCTTAATCTTCAGTGATGTGGCCATTGGAGGAATAGTGTATTACATGGTAGCAATTGTAAGGGCTCACCACTAGTCCTGGAGGTAACAACGCTCACAGCTACGTGCGTGTATGAGGCAACACTTTATAGGTTTTTCATTAATCAAATAACATTGTCCCCAACTCCCAGTCCCCAGGGCTAGAGGTGTGATGCTCTCGCCCAAACTGTCAAACAACCAAAAACCAAACTTGTTCATGCCGTCTATCATTCAGCCTATGGTTTATGAGGGGGTGTTAGTTCCATTTGTATGAAGTAATGGGCTCCAGGGATCCCCCAGCTCTTGTCTCACCCTCCTCTTCTTGTGTCTGAAGTGTAGGACCCACATGCAACAAAGTTAGACGTAGACCGATGCAGGCTGCGTGGGGGTAAGACATGCCCACCCTCACGTCGACCGATGGCAAGTACCTGCTGAAGGCGTATTATTGTTCAGTAGGTGAGTAAATCTGCAGTAGTCGGGCATCCATTTAGATAAGTTCATCTGCAGTGCCTGGGGTGACCACAGGGAGGAGCACACTCGTAAAGCAGTAGACTCGCTGTCCAATTCCGTCTGTTCCCTGCTCATCTCCCCGGTCAGAGACATGTTGTTCAGTGAAAAACCTCCCATCCATGCGACCGCCGCTACCACTCTCTATCGTTCCTCCTGTGCTTCCTCAGCTGTGGGTAGACCAGCATTGGCTGATGGTTGTCGCTGGCGGGAGCGAGGCCGTCTCTTTCTCTTTTGCCTCCGGGAGGGGACGCCTGGGTCCAGGTTAGGCAACAGCGCCAGCCAAGACTATGCTTCTTGCGGCGTGGTAAAGAATTCCACTCCTGTCGGGGTAACCACCCAGAGCCAGGCGGGAAACTGCATCGAATATGAGATCTCCAACTCCCTAAGTTTCCGCTTGACTGTCACGAAAGCTGCTCCATGTCGCAGGACTTCTTTAGAGAAGTCAGGGAATATTGATACCCTGCTGTTTTTCACCATTAAGTTCTCATGTAGCCTCGCTTGTTGCAGTAGGTAGTCTCGATCCTTAACCCCTTCGCTGCCAGGGCTTTTCCCCTCCTGTGCCGAGCATTTTTTTGGCTATTTGGGGTATTCGCGCTTAGGCCCCCATAACTTTTTTCCACATAAGCTACCCATGCCAAATTTACATCCTTTTTTCCAACATCCTAGGGATTCTAGAGGTACCCAGACTTTGTAGGTTCCCCTAAATGAGACCAAGAAATTAGCTAAAATACAGCAAATGATTTTTTTTTTTCAAAACAATGGGAAACAAGGGCTGCAGAAGAAGGCTCGTACTTTTTCAATGAAAAGGGCATCAACAAAGGGTTTGTGGTTGTACAATCACCATCTTCCCAGCTGTCAGGAACAGGCAGACTTGAATTACAAAACCCAATTTTTCAACACAATTTTGACATTTTACTGGGACACACCCCATTTTTACTATTTGTTGTGCTTTCAGCCTCCTTCCAGTTAGTGACAGAAATTGGTAAGAAAACAATGCTGGATCCCAGAAGGCCAAACATTTCTGAAAAGTAGACAAAATTCTGAATTCAACAAGGGGTCATTTGTGTAGATCCTACAAGTGTTTCCTACAGAAAATAACAGGTGATATAAAAGAATATTGAAAGTGAGGTGAAAAAAGCAGCCATTTTTCTCAACCTTTTACTCTGTAACTTTTTCCTGCGATGTCAGATTTTGAAAGCAAAAAACGTTATGTGTGATGGACTCTTCTGTTTGTGGGGCTATATAGGGCTTGTAGTTCAAGAACCCTAAGTACCCAGAGCCAATAAATGAGTTGCACCTTGCAATGGGTTTTCATACTATACCGGGTATACAGCAATTCATTTGCTGAAATATAAAAAGGAAAAATAGGTATCAAGAAAACCTTTGTATTTCCAAAATGGCCACAAGATAAGGTGTTGAGAAGCAGTGGTTATTTGTACATCTCTGAATTCAGTGGTGCCCATACTAGCATGTGAATTACAGGGCATTTCTAAAACAGACGTCTTTTTTACATACTGTCTTACATTTGGAAGGAGAAAATGTAGAGAAAGACAAGGGGCAATAACACTTGTTTTGCTATTCTGTGTTACCCCAAGTCTCCCAATGAAAATGGTACCTCACTTGTGGGGGTAGGCCTAGCGCCCGCAACAGGAAATGCACCAAAACCCAACGTGGACACATCATATTTTCACAAAGAAAACAGTGCTGTTTTTTGCAAAGTGCCTAGCTGTGGATTTTGGCCTCTATCTCAGCCGGCACCTAGGAAAACCCTGCAAACCTGCGCAGTTTTGAAAACTAGACACCTAGGGGAATATAAGAAGGGGTGACTTGTGGGGCTCTGACCAGGTTCTGTTACCCAGAATCCTTTGCAAACCTCAAACTTTGGCCAAGAAAACACTTTTTCCTCTCATTTCAGTGACAGAAAGTTCTGGAATCAGAGAGGAGCCACAAATTTCCTTCCACCCAACATTCCCCCAAGTCTCCCGATAAAAATGGTCTAAAAGGTTGTCAGGGCACTCATGATCGTACAATTGAAGGTACGTAATTGTTCAAATCTTCAGTGTGGAATAACACCATAGAGAGTTCAAATGTTCTTTAATTATAGACATACAGAGTCCACCTTGATACAAGAAAATCGTCCTTAAATTTCGATAATATATACAGCAAACACAGCCAACACGTGTTTCGTCTTATGAGAATGTATTCCCACAGACTTCATCAGGGCTTATAATCAAGTATGTATTATTTGAAATCTACTCATTTCCAAGCATTATCTAGTCGAATCTTCATTACGTGTATAGAGTCCTACATTAAGTCATCTCATACAGGAATCTGCTTGTATTCCCTATCTATCAACAAAATCGTCTAGGAATCAAAAGGAGAACTCCGTGGTGCGAATATAACCACGGCGTTCCCAGTATCTGAAAATCTCATCGTTCTCCCGATAAAAATGGTACTTCACTTTTGTGGTTAGGCCTACTGCCCGCGAAAGCAGATGCCCCAAAACACTATCTGGAAACATCAAAATTATCAAATACAAAACTACCTGTTTTTGCGGGAGGGGCACCTGCATTTTTGGTCCTGGGCTCAGTAGCCATCTAGGGAAACCTACCAAACTCAGACATTTCTGAAAACTAGACACCCGAGGGAGTCCAGGGAGGTGTGACTTGTGTGGATCCCCCAATGTTTTCAAACCCAGAATCATCAGCAAACCTCAAATTTAGTTAAAAAATCAAATTTCTCCCAAATTTCATACCACCCAACGTTCCCCTCAGTCTCCCTGTAAAAATGTACCTCATTTGTGTAGGTGGGCCAAGTGCTTGTGAAAGGGAAGAGCAAAAACCATGGCTATATTGAGGGGGAACCAAACGGGGTCCAAAAGGGCGGTTTGCAAGAAAAAAATATTAGGCTGACAAGTGCAGAAGAATTTTTATCGGTATAGATGAGATAATGCTGGGTGGAAGGAATTTTGTGGATTCCTGCAGATTCCTGAAGGTTCCATCACAAAAACATGGGAAAAATGTGTGATTTCCAGCAAAGTTGGAGGTTTGCAGGGCATTGTGGGTACGAAAATGGTGCGGGGTGCATAATAAACACACCACCATGGAATCACCCAGATGTTTCATTTTTAGATGTCTCTAGGTCTTGTGGATTTTTCTTCATAGCAGCGTCCCAAAGCCCATAAAGTGCAGCCCTCACCATTCCAAGTGGGACGATTTTGAGAGTTATACAAGCTCTCATGGCACAAATGTAAAACCAAAACCCCAAATAATCAAATGTCGTCTTGCTTGCTGTGGGATGAGATGTTTTAGAGTGCGGGGGAGAGCTGAAAGACTGTTACCACCTTCAGTTGGGGTGGGGGCATGACCAGGAGCCACCACCCCAATATTTTTTTTTTTTAATTCCCTGGCGTCTCGCAGACTTTCTGCCCCCGGAGTGTGGATCAGGGGTAATTGCCCCATCTGCTCACTGGTGGGCAGAACAACTTTGGCCCCATTTATTTGGGGTGGGGGTACGCCCATACCCCCACCCTTTTATTTTGGGGAAAAAAACGTCCCTGGTCTCTGGTGGGCTTTTTGCCCCCCCCCCCTGTGGGCAGATGGGCCTTCCAAAAATAGGCCAAACTGCCCCCAAGGGGGCAGATATGGCCAACAGTAATGTGCCCCCATGGGGAGTGACCCCTACCCAAGGGGCTGCCCCCCTAAAGAAAACACACACATACACACACACACCAATCCCTGGTGCCTAAGTGGTTTCTAACCCCCCTGGGGGCAGATCGGCTTAATAGAAATACTCCAATCTGCCTCCCAGGGGGAGCAGAAATGGCAAAAATTAATTTGTCCCCCCAGGGGAGCGACCCTTGCCTAAGGGGTCGCTCCCCACCTCTTAAAAAACAAAACAAAAAAAATGAAAAAAATGAAAAAAATGAAAAAAGATCCCTGGCGCCTAGAGGTTTCTGACCCCCTGGGGGCAGATCGGCCTAATAACAATAGGCCAATCTGCCTCCAGGGAGGGCAGAAATGGCCTAAAATAAATTTGCCCCCCCAGGGATCTACTCTTGCCTAAGGGGTCGCTCGCCTTGCGTGAAATTGGCGCAAAAAAAAAGATCCCCGGTGCCTAGTGGTTTCTGTCTGCCTTGGGGGCAGATTGGCCTAACAAAAATCAGTCTAAATACAATTTGCCCCCCAGGGGTGCACCCCTTGCCTAAGGGGTCACTCCCCACCTGTAAAAAAAAAAACAAAAAAATTATCCCTGGCACCTAGAGGTTTCTTCCCCCCGGGGGCATATCGGCCTATTGTTGTTAGGCCAATCTGCCCCCGGGAGGGGCAGAAAAGGCCTTGAAAATTATTGCCCCCTTGGGGAGCGACCCTTGCCCAAGGGGTCTCTCCCATTATGCCAGTTTCACTTTCATAATGAATCCCTGGTGTCTAGTTGGCATTTCAGAAGCCGGATCTCTTTACAATTCGGCTTCTGAAATGCTCTGAGAGACTTAAAAGGGAAGGTAAGGAATTTCCTTCTCTTTGAAGCTTCTAAGGGCCCCATCACATGCAAGCATTTCTCTTCCAATCGCGCTGGAAGCTCAGCTTCCAGCGCAATGGGGAAGTGGTCTCTGATATCACGGGGGTCAGAGGGGGTTGGGGGTGGAAGGGGAAGGGCTTCCCCTTTCATCCCTGCCTTGGGGAGGTGGGAGGGAAGACCACAGAGGGAGCGCTAGTGCTCCCTCTGAGCCCAGTGCCAAGGACGTAAAGGTTATGTCCTCGGCACATGAGCACTGTGCCGTTGGGCATAACCATTACGTCCACAGCACAGAAGGAGTTAAAGTGGAGCAGTTGTGCTACCACTGTCCTTGGCGTAGCCCCTGGAGGCATTAAGTTAGCAGGCACCATATGGGCCCTCTCCAGTGCAAAGAAGAGGAGAGCCCCTCCGGGGCCACCACAGACCTGAGCCAGGCTTCCAGATACCTCACCATGTCCGAGCTCTCAACTTTTTGGGGAAGACCCACCATTCTGCTATTGTTACGTCATGCCCTGTTCTCTGTGTCTTATGCCCAATTTTCTAGAGTTTTTAAACAAGCTGCAATGGTCGTCAAGTAACCATCCGCCAGTGCCAAGGCAGGAGTTGCCGCTGAGATTTCCTGTCCCATCTTAGTGACCGGCTCCGCCAAGCAACAATGGTTATCATGGAGGAGGCTCAAGTCTATGCTTAGAGTGTTGATTTTGACCTTCAGTGCTGTGCGAGATGCCACTTTGGCCTGTAGTACATCTTGTAATGTAGGGGTGGTGGTTGTCTTTGCCGTTGTTGCTAGCAGTATGTGCTCCATCTCAACACTGGTTGCCAGTAAACACCGGGGGCCTCCTAGCTCCTCATCTCTCTTCTTGAGGGCCTTTCCCATGTTGTGCGGTGGGAATGGTGAGCGCCTCTGTTCGGGTGCTCCCGCTGGGAAAAATTAGTGCTCTTCTCGAGCCTGTGTATGGCCTCACATTTCAGATGATAGCTGCACTTCAGGTTACTTTTGCTGGTGGGGTCTGTCCCAGTCCAAGCTGCTCCTGAGCCTCCTCTGCATTTCTTCTGGGTCCTCCAGAGGTTGAGAACATTTGCTAGTCGGTGAAAAGTTGAGTTAGCCTCAGCTGGGAGGACCGGGGACTGTGCCGTCGCACCCCTCCGTCAGTTTAGGCCCCGTCCACCCCTGAGTGCAGCCAACCGTACGGGTGAGCATTCCTTAGTGGGATTTCTCAGAACCCCACTCTACCATTTGCTGCTTGGACACTTCCTTATGAGTTGCAATGTTTAGCTTGTCTTCTCTTGTGTTTGCTCCTATATGAGTGCCCCGCTTGTTTGGAAAAGCAGATCTGAGGTCTCATCCTTTGTATAGCCTAATCACGCTGGTAATGTCTCTGTCACTTTTCAAAGTGCTGCCCCTCATGGGCCACTTTATGACCAGGGATGAGTAGGGTTCCGGTGAGACACCACTCAATTGCAGCTGCCGAGCCACTGCTCCTCCTAGCATCGCAACCTTGGATTCCCACAGGGGGGTGGCTCCCAGCGGGCTCTCCGCGCCCAGCGCTGAGTTCAAATCCATGGTCCCTGTGGCACCAGGCCCCCAGATCCCACTGACCGGTCTCTTATAGCAGCACTGTGGTTCTGCACTGGACAGTGCCTGCAACGGGTCGTCAGCGCCAGTTCAGCTCTGCCCCCACAGTGTCTAGAGTACCCAGTCCAACATGCAGTGCCCCAGGCCGGCTCAACTCCGCTCACAGTACTCCCAGCTCACTCGATCTACCAAGCGGCCTCCCAGGCTGGCACGCAACAGGCCCTCCTCTGTTTTCCTTCCCCTGTCGCCTAGAGGGAGGACTGCTAGCCAGGTGCAAGCCCGGGGATGCCACCTTCACTGTGTGTCCTTCGGGACGGGCATAGTGCCGCCCGCACTCCACTCACTAAGGCCTCCCACTGTCCGCGGTCCACTACCTGGATGGAGGAGGGTGCACCGCTTTCAACATGAGACCCCGGGGGTCTCCACTTCACCAGGCCCTGGGTCCCAGCTGGCCCGCCTCACCTGCAACTTCATGGTCCTGCGCTGATACCGGGTCCCCTCAGGTCTCCACAGGCAGTCTTCTTCAGTTCCTGTGTCCGCCGAGCGCTCCAACTAAGAGGCTGCCATTTTAGGACAGACGACCTTGCTTAGCGGCTCCCGCTGCAGCTGCGCAGCCCTTCTTCGTGACCAGCAGATCATCCGGAGGAGGCACTGTAGTCACGGGGTGCAGGAAGTAGCCCCTGGCTGTCACCCCCGTGCAAGAGGGATGAATGAGGGTCCGATAAGGCCTCAAGTCCTTGGGGCTCCGGTGCCCTGCATCCTACGCTATTCATTGCATAGCCACACCCTCTCCTTTGAAGGAAATAGTTAATGATCAGTACGTACTGCTCAGATAGACATTGCAATGTGTAGTAGGTGGAGTTTCAACACATTGGTACCTCCTGTATGAGGGATTTAAACAGTACTCTGTTAGTATGCTGAATAACCCTCAACAGCTTCCATGTTTATTTGCAGGCTCTTGGACAGGGGGCTAATATGTTGCTGACCATGTGTTCTTTTTGAGAAATGTCTGCACAATCAGGTTGATGCAATGTGCCAAACACAGGAACCTGAAATATCCACCATCTGCCATGGCCTTGACTATGTTACTGACATTGTCCATGGAAACAAATCAGATTCTGAGACCTCTGGACCAAAGCCATTCAAACACCTTGCTGTTAATCTCTTCCAAGATGTTTGCAGCTGTATGGGATTTCACCCTGGTGAACATTGCTACCGTTTCATGCCACCAAATGCCTTTAAAACGTTCTTCACTGCTGAGGCCTGCAGATAGCTGCTGCCTATACCTCACAAAAGAGATACATTTTTCTGTGATGCACATGTAATCAGTTGCTTGACAACTGGTCTATGACTGTCATCAGGTGGATAGTGTGAACATCACTCTGCTGCATGGATTAACCAACCAATTGTAGCAAAAGGAGAAGGTCCAGTGCTAACATTTTAACCAGCTTCCCATTGTACAATCATGCAGTTGGGTTTTTGTATACATAGGACCCCTCCTACCTAAACATGCCTGTGATAGTAGCTTGGATTTTTTCTTCTGTGGTGCCACTGGCACAGTTGACTTCTGGAGCGAACCAGGAGGTGGTAAACTCAATATGTTTCTTGAACAAATCACTGTATTTGGCAGAAGTGTCTGCATCCGAATCTTGTGCTATTTGGAGGTTGCTAATGCAGGTGGTGCTGACACACTACGAGGAACAGAGCTGCTTTGTGTAATGCTGTTATCCTGTTCTTCCTCATTTACACCTTCCTCTTCTCTCACTGCACTCAGCTGCTTCACTGCTCTCATCTCTACAATCATCCACAGCTATCTTTTTTAAAGTGCCTTTCCCACCAGATAGTTTGATGATTTCTCACATAGAATGCTTGGCCTCCAATACCGTAGTTTGAACATGGCTTACCTCAAAGATCACTCTGATGGCAAATGGAGCATATTGCAAAGTTATCCTCCTACTTGCTAAGTGTAAAGAAGTCCCAAACTGGAGAGAAAAACATTTTACAGTGTCACTTCCAATGTCTGAAGACTTTGAATGTGGTAGTGCTAGATTCAGATCTCAATGGAGGTCTTACAAATATGGAAGGGTGTGAAACTACATTCCTCTGAGCAGGTTGAATAGGAGGGTTCATCTTGGTGTCCTCTGAGCCGCCTTCCATACTAACAATCACTGGTCTGTTCTCAACACTGTCACTTTCCATAATTCTAAGGCTTTCAGGACCTTTACTTTTCACTTGTCTCTTGGGGCAGGACTTTGACTCGGCCAGGGTCCTATCCATGTATAGATCATCCGAACGGAGGCTTGGAGAAGATGATGGAGTATCCTTCCTTTTTCTTGATGAAGATTGTGAAGCCAATGATTGAAGAGCAACATCTTGCTCAACAAGAAGCTCAACTTCCTGTTCTGCTCATACTGCAAGAAGAACTGCTGCTGGGTACTGCTCCTGTTACCCACTTTCCTGTGATGATTGAGTACCAGTTTATGACTTAGACAAATCCAGTTTCAGACAAACTGCTCATCATCAGGACTGCAGTGGCTGCATTGTTGAGAAGCATGGTCTAGAGCTCAGCCTTTGATTAGGAATGAGCTGTTAGTGTGGAAATGCTGCTCCTAGTCTTTTCCTGGTCAGGGGAGAGTGAAGCATGTACACCCTGTTTCCTGAAAAAGATGGAGGCCAGCACACCAGTAGTGGTAATATCCTTTTTCTTCTTATTCTCACTGACCACTTTCTTGGCAGGAAGGTCCTTAATTGTGGTAATCTTCAAGTTCTTTATTACCTCCTGCAGTTGCCACTTAACTGCATAAGCAGAGGAGGACTCAGCTGGTGTTCATCACTACCAGCCTTCTGTTTGTCTGTGTTATATATGATGGTGCTTCTTGTTCACCTCAAAGCAAACAGACAAGAGAACATTGCAGTGACATGTGGCATTTGCAGTTTGAATCTACCGACAATATTATTTATTGAGATCACATCACAAATAATTTACAATAGTGTATCCATTCCAAATGAAAATAACATTGTATTTCAATAAGATACAGATTAAACAGTTTACTTTCTATGCCTCTAAGCCTATGAGATATCCGTGGCAGGCAGGGGTTGCGGTGGAAAAATTGAATATTGCTTAAACGTTATTGCTGATGTGGGCCAATGGCCTATGGCGGGTGTTCGGTGCAGCCCAGTGAGGTGAAAATTGAATAATACATAAAGAAAATATTGTCGGTGTGAGCCGTTGGCCTTTGGCAGGTGGAAGGTGCAGGGCTGCCCAGGGAAAATGGAATAATCCTTTAACAAATATTGCTGTTGTGCACCTGTGGCCAATGGCAGGCAGGAGGTGTGGGGGGGAAATAAGAAAATAGAAGAAAACATGTTGGTGTCTCCTAGAGACTATGAGCAATTCTGTGGGTGGCAAGGAAGTGGAGGGGAAAATGCAAACAATGTATTAAAAACACTGGACTTAATGCACTCATATTCAAGCAGCTTAAACTCACATCAGAAAAAAAGAAAATAATGAATAAAAAACAAAAAAATAAAAAGGCATAGGCCTCTATGATCACTGTTCCTAAAAAAGTGGAATAAAAGGATTTAGACACTGTATACACAAAATGGCCACCAGCCACATGTTCAGAACAATGAACAAGAAGGCATGACAACAAAGAACACAGGCAGGCCTATGTCAAAAGCAAAGCACACTGATTACAAAATGGCTGCTCGCCACATGGCCACCAACGGCAAAGGCATGGACAAAAAGAAACTCTTGCAGGTCTACTGCAAAAGCAAAGCACACTAACTACAAAGTGGCCGGCAACCAAATGGTCACTACAACAAAGGAATGGACAACAAAGAACACATGCAGGCCAATGGCAAAAGCAAAGCACACTGAGTACAAAATAGCCGTCGGCCACATGGCCACCAAGGGCAAAGGCATGGGCAACAAAGAACATCACAGGCCTATAGCCTATAGCCAAAGCATGCTAAGTACACAAAATGTCTGCCAGCCACATGACTACCAAGGGTGAAGGCATGGACAAGAAACAACACATGCAGGACTATGTCAAAAGCAAAGCACACTGACTACACAAAATAAAATGGCCACCCTGTCACATGCCATGGAGAACAAAGACAAACCCAAACCAGCACAAACATTTCCCGTTGGAAAAAACTAAAAAGGTTACTCTAAAATAGGCCCCTACTGCATCTTCTGGTCACCCACAAACAAATTTAAAAATAGAAGAAAAAACATTCATGAAATATATTGATACATGCCCTCTATCAAGCAACACACCGATCCAAACGTTCTTTAACTTACTCCTCAAAAAATATCCTTGAAAATGCAATGGTATATGCAGCAGGTATTGCAGACAAGGAAAAGAGTGATCCTTTCACCATAACATCCAAATGAAACATGACAAAGGGTTGGAGAAAGCACTAGGAGGATCCTTCTAGACAGGAAAACGAAGTATGGCACTTCCTTCCTGTTAAAAAAAGTTTTAAAAAAATATTGCACTAATAATCTACATGAACCATTGATTCGAGTAAAATAGTTACTAGAAAATCACTTCAAGTTAATTATGCTACTTCTCAAGTAGAAAATCTACTTAAGAAGTAGGCCTCCTAACACGATCCTTGGCGACCACCAGTGTCAGAAAATGGTGGCAGAAGGTTACACAGCGACCGGAAATCACAGTAGGGGACTTCAAATCTCACTTGTGCTCTCCAACTCGCTTGCTGGAGCATCACATTGTTCCCATTGTCATTGTGTTGCTCGAACGGGAGCAAAATTCTGCCACACCCTGATTGGTGGTATTGTGACTGGAGTTTCCTGTCAAAAAGTAACACGGAGTGACCAAAATTCCACCAACTCCAGGAGTTGAATAAAATGTTCTGTCCACCCTTAGACATCGTCAAATTCACCTAAGCGATTACTCTACTCTACCTTTTGCCTGGGGGTTCATGTAGGACCTGGCCCCTCTTGGCAAGGCACCCACAGACATTTTGCCTTTGCCCCTCTTGTTTGCTGACAATTTTTATGACTTTTTGTTGGCTTTTGTTATCTTTAGGAGAAGCATTTTTAGCCCTACTAACCCATGCTAAAGTGCTTAAGCTGTCTACTTAAAACAAGGTTAAATTGGTCTGCACCTGATTGCATATTTTCAATTTACTAGTCCCTACTACCTGTACCCAAGTCCCATAAATTAAATGCTACTATTGGATCTGGAGTACTCATTTTGCGACTCACCAAAGTAGTATTTTATTTTAAAACATGCCTCAGGCCTCCCCCTGCAGCATGTATATCAGTTTTAAACTGGTATTTCAACCTGCCAAAATACACATTTTGCCAGGCCTGAACCTTCCTTTATAAAAACATATCCGTAACCCCTAAAGTAGACCCTAAAATCTCCTAGGGTAGGATCCTTGGAAATTAAACAGTAGAACATATGGGTTTAAGTTTTACATGTCCTGACAGAGAAAAACTGCTAAGGCTGTTTTTTACTGTTGCAAGGCCTATCTCTTCCATACGCCAGAACTGTGTTGCCTTAGTACATCCTTGGTCCCGCTGAGGAAATCTGAACTCCAGAAAAGTTTCTATGCCAGAATGTAAAAACCTTTACAGAGCTTGATACCAAACAGCATGCCTCAGAAGATGATGACCACCTAGGCCTGCCTGAAACCCAGCTTTTCCCACTTTACCTGCCTTTGTTGACGGCTCCAATGAGACTTCGTCCAGCCACTCCTATTCTTAATGACCTCCTCCTCGACTACATCCTGCTGTCTGGCCCCGCCGAGGACTCTACCTTCTCTAAAAGCTTTTCAAGAAATGTTCTAAGTATGAAGGTTACTCTTAGACTGGGGAGAACCTGGAGCCTGTATCTGACCTGTGCTCCTCCACAGTCGGCCTTAACTTGTGACTTCGACTCAGTTTTCTATGTCCAGATACAATTGGCACTTTGTTATGTGTGACACTATTTTCCTTTAAAAATGTAGGGGCATATGTACAACCCACTTCTCACCATGTAGCATAATTTATTTTTGACACAATGGCAGTGCTAAACAGGCCCTTACCCTGCACTATATTTACAAAGTGGTGCAATGCGAGCATTGCACCACTTTGTAAAACCTTGAACCACATTATAGCTGCGCCAGGTATAATGTATGCACGGGTGGCGTCCCCCACAGGGAGGTTAAAAAAAATGGCTCAGTGAAATTTACAAAATTTCACTGCACCATTCTAGCATCATTTTTTTAACACCTGGCAAGGACAGGCATTAAAGTGACGCTAGGCTATTTCCTATGGGCCTACCCAAGCTTTGCTGGGCTAACATCAACATTTTTGGCATTAGTCCAGCAAAGCACCACAGTAGCATCAAAACTTTTGAAGCTATTGAGCTAAGAAGCTCCATGGTGCGCTGTTTTGTAAATACAGTGCTACCATGGTGTTGTCAGGGGGGAAGCATGTCGATGCAAAGAAACTGGCTCATAGGAGCCGAATGCGCCATTCCTTGTAAAAATGCCCCTTAGAATCTCATAACTCCAGTTCTACTGATTCCATTTATTTATTTTTATGTCATTGTATATATAATTCAATGTACTCTATTTTTTAATGTGGTATGGGTTTATTCTTGTGATATCACTTTATTGCTGGTTGTGTACTGCAGAAATACTTTACACATTGTGTCAAAGTTAAGCCTGACTGCTTTGGTGCTAAGCTACCGAGGGTTGAACACAGGTTCCTTTAATGACTGTTTGTGGTTCACCTTGACAAAGGTCTGTTTATTATTTGAGTGGGGCTTCAACCCCTATCAACTAATAACTCAATGCCTTATACGTTTTTATCTGTGTTAACTGGTACACTCGAATTAATATATGATTCATCATTCAGGAGGACTTACACTTATATTTGGGCGAGTTATTTCAGTAATTGATCACAATGTGAGGACACTAAATAAAACCCCTGTAAAAGTGTGTAAAGTTTTGCTTGAGGAAATACTACAGAACCATTGCTGTGACAAAACAGAAGAGGCAGATTTGCCATAGTTAGTTATTGCTATATAAACGCTGCAAAACAATTCATTGCTAGGACTCTGTACTTTACACAGGGGAACCTTATGCTGGTGCAGTTTCGAGGCGATTCTTTCAAATACTGTACTGCATAGAATTTCTTGCCTTCAATACTTTGAATAGAAACTCAAGAATGTGCATTCTATGAATACGAGTCTGTACATCCCAGCAATTATTTTGCTAACATTACCGAGCCACCCAAGCGATCCAATCCTAAAATTAAGCTCATTCAAATGTATTCAATTTTGCAATGTGTTCCACCACCACCTAACAGAAGCACTGCATCTTGACTCGCTATCACATAGGCTTAATCATGAACGTTTTATCTTTTAAATCTAACCTATGCACATGAGTCTGAAATACATGCCTCTGGTTTAACGTGTTGCTTCCATGGAGCGCCCTCTCTGCAAAATGCATCAAACAGGTGGTGTCACCTAGCTTTACACTGAGGTTTTTAGAAACAATAGTGTTGCACTCTTCTGTACAGGGGATACTCTGCAGTATGCTTACCATCTCAATATGCTATTACTTAGCATATCTGCATTACTTTCTGTTACAATCTTCACTTTCTTTATGCATCACCCATAAGGCTTTAACTATCTATGACATCCACTTATTCTCTGAGGCTATTATGTCGACATGATTATCTGTTCATGGTACTGTTTGTATTACGTGATTATGTTGAATTTCTCCTGTAGTGAGCTCTGGTTCCTAAAGTGGTCAGGTCCACGCTCAATAAATGACCTTATGTGAATTTTTAAAAAAAGTCAAACTGAACATGGGAATATGGTCGAACCAACTGGCACGGTTCTTTATGAATGAGGTGGAACTGAGAATACAGTCAAACCTGACATACAGTGTCAATGGTAAGAGCAAAATACCTATGGAAATATGGGCACACTCTGCAAACAACACTTATGTGATAATGCAATATAGGGCTTTTCTGCGTGACAGGCAAACAAAGCACTTTGAGTTTCATAGTTTGCAGTAGAGGTAGCTTCAGTTCTTTAAGATGCACACTGCAGCCCGATTATTGAATTTATTTTCCTAGTAAGTAAGGGGTGGACCTTTGTTTCCTTGCCTGCATTAGTGCCCATGACACCTTGCTATGCCATCCATTGCTGATAGCATATTGTTGTTGTTTTTTTTTTTGTTGGTATGGGATGAGTTAGTGATTCTCGGGAACCAATGTTATACAAAAAGTCATGGAGAGAAATAAAGTTTTACCAGTGTGTGTGTGAGTGTGTCTGTGTATGTGCCACATTATACAATCTTTGCATATGTGAAAATCCCATAGCCCCATTGTTGCTGCTTATGCAACTGAGAATGGGGCACGAGGACAATGAGAAAACGAGAAGCAAATAATTAATCTTCATTATCCCAATGGAAATTACAACTTAATTGTTGTGGCGAAATCAGTTAGTTCCAGTTCTTTAATTGCATAAGTTTTCATAATTTCAGTGAATTATTATTCTTATCCACGGGCTGGGTTTATTTGTTAAAAATGTATACTACGGATGTACAAATGGTTTACCAGCGTGAGTGTCTACTTTAGATTAAGCAATGGTTCCAGACTCCATTTTCCACAAGTAATACAAGCTTCCTATAGTAAGGATATGAGGACAGTTTTCACCATTTAATATGGCGTGAGCACTAACATAGTGCACAATTGACTTGCTCTGTTTTTGGACAAGTGTAATCATTCTGTAATAGAGGTAAATAGGGGTTCATTTTCGTACTCATTTGAATGTTCCTTCAACGGTGTGTTTAGTGAAACAAACTGTGTGCTTCTCTCAAAAATGTTGGGGGCATAATTACGAGCAGGGTTGCAACACTCTTGCACCATCCAAAGTGGTACAAGAGTGACACAAGTTCAAAATGAGATTTATGAAGCCAGGCAATGCTACCTTGCATGGCCCCAAGTGACTTCATGAATTTTAAGTAAAGGAACACAGTGCAAATCACTGTGTTGCCTTACTCTGCATTAGGGTGGCACTTCATGGGTGTTGCATGGGTGTTCCAATACAAGATCCATGGGTTTTGATGCATTCCCATATTTACCAGAAGTGGTCGACCTGGGAATGTGTGAAAAAACTACACCTCCCCAAGCGAGGCATAAAATAAATATCCTTATTTCTCCTCACAAAAAGCCAGAGGGGATTGTTTTTGTGCAGGAAAATGCTCCTTCCTGCAAAAAAAGCAATCCTACATGAAATGGAAACATGCTTTCACCAAGGTTCAATGTGGCTTGCGTTGGCCCAAGGCAGCCCATTGTGAGCCAGCGCTGGGGAAAGGACAGCAATGCGCTGTTGTTGTAGCACCTGTTTATTCCTTTCTGTTCCCCCTGCACATACATATATATACTTAGTACATTCCATTGAAGCTCAATTAGAATGCTTAGTGCTCTGTCAGACAGCACTTCATGCTAAGATTGGAAACAATATTTGCTGTGACTTGATTTCTTGTTTTAAAAAGGGTACTTACCTTCCACGTTGGATTCCCTGGACTTCTTTACTCCAAATAGGCGATGAGGATTTGATGCTGTGCAGGGGGCAGAGAAGTATCTCCACCCCGTAGATGTTTTCTCACCAGTTTTTGAAGACAACACAACACTGATACTGAGAATTCTCACAGCTGCTGAGCACAGTTGATGACTTTGGATGACTGTCATTTGTGTTATTCATGCAGCTGTCAAGACATGTCTGACCCTCAGAACAGTGTTGGAGCTGCTGGAAGTTATCCAGGATACTGCTGTAGTGCTGTCTGTCATGATTCACCTCACACTGGAGTTTTTCCTGTCAGTGGCATGGTTAAAGCAGTTGAATGTGTGCTTTAGAGCTCTGGGGAGTTATTCAGTACAAAGCTTAGTGTGGCTTTTCATGATCCACCCGTGCACCTCAGTCTTTCCTTTCAGCAACATGATTAAAGTAGCTCGAGAAACCATTATCATGCCCAGAGAGCCGTTGAGCTGTGAGCTGAGGCCACTGGTTTTCCTCTCTTTTAGTTTCTCCTGTCAACTGAGAGCTTCAAGATAGTCCATGATTGTCCACAACGTGAATAAAGTATCAATGCACCACCGCCCAGAGACTAGATAGGGCACCACTTGGCAGCAGTAGACCCAGAACAGCGTATAGGAGAAGGAAGTCAATTTCCTTCTATCAGGGTATCCACACTGCATAGACGCTTCACTTACATCCTTCTAGAGGTGCCCGAGTTAGGCATACACCTGTGGTGGGTATATACTGGTATCTTTGCTGCTTTCCTCTTTCAGCGGTTCCTCCTATTGTGGAAGTCAAGGAGGGGCATCCAACTTAGTGTGCCTTTCTGCTAACGCATTGGTGCCTGAAGTACAGTTGCCTGAGGTGGGCGTACATTTCGAGGCACGTTTCCTCTTGTCATCATGCCTTCTTCATTCAGCATCCTGTCAGTTTATGGAGGTTTGGAGGGGTATCCACCTTCTCTTCGCTGATGTTTTTAATTACTGTGATGGAGTGTGCAGCAGAAATTTATGACATGTACATTTCCTGAGGATTTCCTGTACATTTTATTTGTGCCATCAAATGTAATCTCAGCAGTGTGTTTATCGAGCTGTCAAATATCCAGAGGTACAATATAATTCTTATTAAATGATTAATCGCTCCTGAAATGTGTGTTTTCCTCTGCATCTTTTAAACTGTTCTCACCTATAAGTTGTGCCTGTTCACATTGCCTGTTCCATTGTCAGTACTAGTCCTTTATCTCTTTAAGGCTTGTTAGTTTGTTGCTCTGCTGTTTTCGCTCCCTATGGTAAGTATTCTCAAAAGCCTTTCCACTTCTGGTGTGAGAATTATGTTTATAAATTGGAATCTTAACAATGTGTGTATTGGCCAGTCTTTTATATTGTATCTTTAAACATTACTGTCAATGGTTTTATAACTTTACTTTTAGTTCATCCCAGTATAGCTATTAATATTGGATTACAATTTCATTATATTCATTATTATTATTCAATTTAATATCTAAGATATCCTACAGCTCCATTTACATGTTACTATTGTACTAAATATTTATAATGGCTTTGGCATGAATTGGAATCCACCCTTCTTAAATAAAGTACGAGAACCAGACATACCAAGGGAGAGGTGGAATTTTTTTTTAATACTATTTAATCACCATACATGAGAATGCATATAATCAGACAAGAAAGCAAGGCATATTAGTACGTATCATAGGTATACATGCTGAAAAGATATAAGAAGGCCTTCCAGAGTAGACCGAAGGGGAGGGAGGCAAAGGGGAAGGAGCATATCAGGATGTGTATGAGGGTTCTCTAAAAAGACTAAAGGGCTATTTTAAGGAAAAGATTAACATAGTCTTAAAAAGACATACATTCTTTAGCAGGATACAAGGGAAAGAACAAAACATTGCATTTTATTTTGCAGAGGGTTGTCCACCACATGTGAATTTGGTCAATTTACAGACTTTCCTATAAGGGATCAGTTAGTATGATGCACTAATAACCCTAAAGTTCAAGAATAACTATCAGCCCTAAACCCTAATCTTCATGATCCCATTGGCATAGCCATTGAAATAGCAATTGACATAGCTAGAGGGTATAGAACATATTGCAATATGCATAAAAGAAATGAAGGTTTATTTAAAGGAAGACATGAGTATGGATTCTGTAGATGTTAATAACATAAATTAAGTAGGTGCTTGCATGGTAAAAAATTATAATTACAGAAATCTAGTAAAACATTTAACAAAGCAGACAAGTTGAAATGTTTTAGGTGTGTGAACATCAGGCTAACAGTCCTACATGTCCAGCAAAAACAGAAAAATGTAGTAAATGTGTCAAAAGAGGACACTTGTCAAGGTGTGCAAAGACAGTGAAACAAATTAATTGGATTTAATAAAGTTTTTATAGGGTGGGTGCAAGTAGCACAATAGATATGTTTTAACAAGTGAACCCTATGGAAACCAAAGTGTTGATTACCCTCCTTGTGACATTACTCTCGATGATGTAACCTTTAATCTATATGCTGACTCATGTTTTCCCCACTCTCTTATTGATAGCGACTGTTAGAAATGTTGTCTCTGGTAGGCAGTCAGTTTGCACTCTGTCCAAGCAGGGACACAAACTTTAGTCAGGGCAATGGAGATATGCACTTCAATAACCCCTGCTCACCCCCTTGGTAGCATGGCACAAGCAGTCAGCCTTATCTCAAAGGCATTGTGTAAAGTATTTGTATCAACACACCCAGTAATACAGTGAAAACACTACAGAATGGACACTACCCAGTTTAGAAACATAACCAATATTTATCTAAATCAAACAAGACCAAAATGACAAAAATCCAAACATACACAAGTCAAGTTATGAATTTTTAAAGTAAAAAGATTCTTACTCTATAGAAAATAATAGAAATGTTTTTTGTTACCCAAAGTACCTAGTTTGCATCACAAATAAAGCCACATAGGCGAGCGTGTGTCAGAAAAGTCAGAGATGCATCGATTCCTTACTCACAAGTGATGTCGAACGTCGTTTCTTCTCCGGTCGTGTAAGCGGTGCGCAGTTTTTCTCTCCCGCAAGAGAGTGGTGTGTGGATTTCTAGACAGGGCACCTCGAATCCACGCAGGTGCACGATAACTTTGACGTCCAGTGATGATGCGTGAGAAATCTGTCTGCACAGTGATGGAAAACAGCACTGCATGGGTTTGCATCATTTTCTGCAGCTGCAATTGGGTGTTGTGTCTTTTCTCCAGCCGTGGTGCAAACAATGCATTGAAATCAGCCACAAGGAGGGTGGCGCACCATTTTTACAGCTGCGTTGCAGGTGGTGGATTGAATGTTCCTCCGCCCACTCCCTGTGCGTGGGTTTCCATTCTTGAGCTACCAGCTTCACCTTTCAAGGGCCCAGAGACTGGATAGGGCACCACTTGGCAGGTCAGGAGTCTCAGTAGAGACGCAAGGTGCTGGCAGAAGAAGTCTTTGATGGCCCTGTGACTTCAAAACAGGAGGCAAGCTCAGTCCAAGCCATTGAAGATTCTTCACAAGCAGGAATATACAACGAAGTCCAGTCTTTGTCCACTTCCTTAGGCAGAAGCAGCAACTGGAGGATAGCCCAACAAAACCCAGTCACAGGCAGGGGCAGCACTTCTCCTCAGCTCTTCAGCTCTTCCCCTTGGCAAAGGCCCTCTTGGTTCCAGAAGTAAATCTGAAAATCTGGGCTTTTGGGTCCACTACTTATACCCCTTTCTGCCTTTGAAATCGGCAAACTTCAAAGGAAAGTCTCTGTTCTTCACAAGATCATGCCTTTCCCAGGCCTGGCCCCAGACACACACCAGGAGGTTGGAGACTGCATTGTGTGAGGGCAGGCCCATTCAGGTGTAGGTGACCCCTCCTCCCTCCACTCTAGCCCAGATGACTGATCAGGATATTGCAGGCTACACCCCAGTTCCCTTTGTGTCACTGTCTAGAGAGTATTCAAAAACAGCCCAACTGTCAGTCTGACCCAGACAGGGAATGCACAAGCAGGCAGAGTAACAGAATGGTTTGAGCAGGAAAATGCCCACTTTCTAAAAGTGGTATTTTCAAACAGACAGTTTAAAAACCAACTCTACCGAAAGATGTATTTTTAAATTGTGAGTTCAGAGACCCCAAACTCCACATTTCCATCTGCTCCAAAAGGGAAACTGCACTGTAAAGATATTTAAAGACAGCCACCATGTTAACCTATGAGAGAAATAGGCTTTGCAACAGTGAAAACTGAATATGGCAGCATTTCACTGTTAGGACATGTAAAACACATAAGTACATCTCCCACCTTTAACATACACTTGCAGGGTCTAAGTGTCAGTTTAAAACTGCACACATACACTGCAGTGGCAGTTCTGATCCATGTTTTACAGGGCTACTCATGTGGGTGGCACAATCAGTGCTGCAGACCCACTAGTAGCATTTGATTTACAGTCACTGGCACCTCTAGTGCACTTTACTAGGGACTTACTAGTAAATCAAATGTGCCAAAAATGAAAAGTGAATTACATATACATTTTACACTAGGAGCACTTGCACTTTAGCACTGGTCAGCAGTGGTAAAGTGCCTAGAGTACCAAAAACAGCACAAACGGAGTCCAGCACACGTCAAACCTGAGAAGCAGATTAAAAAAGACAGTGGAGACCACAACAAGGATGCCAAGTCTTACAGGAACATCTTCAAAGAAATAATGTGTAAAATCTACAACATTGAACTAACAGACATCAAACCTGGAGATTGTAACAAAGACCCCATTCCATTAGTATTAACGACTAAGATGCGTATTTTATTCAAAGACAGCAGTACAGTGGAGAAAGTGTATTTAACTGAATGTGGCCCCAACCTGTTAGTGTGGAAACATCAAAAACAAGTAGGGGTTAAATTGGACCCTATCAATAAAGAACATCATGGTTGACACATCATAAGTATATGTGAAGAGTTCCCCGATGTTTTTACAGAAAAACTTGGTATGTTAAAAAATTTAATTCACAAGATAAAGTAAAAAAATAGTGCAGCTCCTTTTAAGGAAAGGCATAACATTCGAGTGGAATTTGATGGCCCTGTGACTTCAAAACAGGAAGCAAGCACAGTCCAAGCCATTGAAGATTCTTCACAAGCAGGAATATACAACAAAGTCCAGTCTTTGTCCACTTCCTTAGGCAGAAGCAGCAACTGGAGGATAGCCCAACAAAACACAGCCACAGGCAGGGGCAGCACTTCTCCTCAGCTCTTCAGCTCTTCCCCTTGGCAGAGGCCCTCTTGGTTCCAGAAGTAGATCTGAGCTTTTGGGTCCACTACTTATACCCCTTTCTGCCTTTGAAATCGGCAAACTTCAAAAGAAAGTCTCTGTTCTTCACAAGATCATGCCTTTCCCAGGCCTGGCCCCAGACACACACCAGGGGGTTGGAAACTGCATTGTGTGAGGGCAGGCACAGCCCATTCAGGTGTAAGTGACCCCTCCTCCCTCCACTCTAGCCCAGATGACTGATCAGGATATTGCAGGCTACACCCCAGTTCCCTTTGTGTCACTGTCTAGAGAGGATTCAAAAACAGCCCAACTGTCAGTCTGACCCAGACAGGGAATGCACAAGCAGGCAGAGTAACAGAATGGTTTGAGCAAGAAAATGCCCACTTTCTAAAAGTGGTATTTTCAAATAGACAGTTTAAAAACCAACTCTACCGAAAGATGTATTTTTAAATTGTGAGTTCAGAGACCCCAACCTCAAGTATATCTGAAGAATTCCCTGATGTTTTTACAGAAAAACTTGGTATGTTTAAAAATTTAATTCACAAGATAAAGTAAAAAAATAGTGCAGTTCCTTTTAAGGAAAGGCATAACATTCGAGTGGAATTTGAAGGCCCTGTGACTCCAAAGAGTTCCCCGATGTTTTTACAGAAAAACGTAGGCCCATATTTATACTTTTTGACGCAAAACTGCGCCGGCACAGTTTTGCGCCAAAAAAATTACCGCCGGCTAACGCCATTCTGGTGCGCCGTGCGGGCGTCATATTTATACTTTGACGCACAACAGGTGGGAGTCATTATTTTTGACGCACACTGCGGCGTCAAGTCGTAAAGGAAAACGACGTTAACACGGCGGAAATGACTGTGGGTCGATTTACGACACCGCAAAACCGGATATGCGCCGTTTTTTGACGCAATAGCATAAAAAAAAAACGCGAACACTGCCAGTTCACCAGAGGAGAGCCAAAATGGATCCCAGATGCCACTACAGACCCCAGGAAGATGACAGCAGACCAGGAACCAGCCAGCAGGATCCACACAAGAACCAGGACAATTTTAAGAAGAAAAGAAAGTGTTGCTTCATTGCAGAGGAGCAGGAAATCCTGGTTAAAGAGGTGACGGAACACCAGCACCAACTGTTTGTCACCTCAAAGTTGCCAATCAGTAGGAGAGAGGCTATATGGCAACAAATTGTTGACAAGATTAACAGTGTGGCAGAAGTACTCAGAACAGTCATCGGGTGCAAGAAACGCTGGCATGACTGCAAATGCAGGACCAAGGAAAAGATGGCCAGGAACAGGAAGGCAGCACTGCAGACTGGAGGGGGAGTCCAGCACACCAGGAGGCCCTGGACCACATGGAGGAGATGGTCGCAGCCATCATCCCTGAGGAGATCGTCACAGGGATTCAAGGACAGGACAGCGCAGACTACCAGGAGACAACGCACATGCAGGGTAAGTCGCATAGGGAATTATAATGCAATAATGTCAACTGCAACCGGGGGGGGGAATACCTACTACACATTGCATGTAAGTCATCATATACATGGAGTGGCATGGGTAAAGGGGCACGGCAGGGGTGCATGGCCTACACAAACATAAGCTGGGGCACACCATTACACTACACCAACTACAGTCCCATGGTGGCATGCTGTCATGCCAACGATGGAGCAAAGGGAAAGCCACTACAGGAGGGAAGGCCACTACGTCAAACTGACATCCTGGCACTCATCAGCCAACATACCTCCTACATTAACTAGGGCCCTATTAGCAATCCTCTAGCCAAACCGACAACTGCAATGTAACTCGGACAACACTTGCCACTACCACCTCTGATCTGTGTGCAGCTCAAGTAGCCAATGGCAGTAACCTCCCCATGGAACATACATACCTAAATTAGGGGGTGAGGATGACAACTGCAACAATCTCCTGAAACAAGACAAAGGCCCCAGTACACTCAAATGTCAATGCCCATAGTTGCCGCAAACATCAGCCAATGTAAACAACAATAGGAGCGACACAGCACTAAGGACACACCCATGCTGCATATATCAGGGTCCATCCTGTGCCTGGGTAACAAGACAACATCACAAATGTCATACTGCTCAGACAACAGCATTGAGGAGGGGACACATGTAACTGGTCACTGAAATACACCTGCACAGTCAGAGGACGAAATAGGACACTGATACGACTATCAGGGCAATCCAATGTAACACACATTACCCAACATCAGCAGGACACATTAACAATGTCAACTTCCATATCACATCATAACTATGCCATGCATAGGATATGCAACATGTCAATTACATTTAAGTGGATGTGAAAGATCAGGGATTGGGGCAGGTCCTGAGAGTTAAGTGTGCTGCCAGGGCCATCAGAACACCCATAGCCAGTGAAAGGTCTCACCATGAGAATGGATATACACGGAGGGTCGAGTAGGACAAAAAGGTGGCAATTCCCTATTTGGCATAATCCAACACCTAGAGGCAATGAGGCTGACAAGTCTGATAACTCAATAACATACATGTAACACACAGGTGGGCCATAGGCCTGAAACAATGCCCATCTGAAGGACTACAGATATTAATACAAAACAAGATCACAAAGTGAATTCATCGAAAGGCAGGCACGTCACGTCAAAATTGTCACAACACAGACACACTAATTGTACCCTGTTTCATTGCAGAGGAAGATGGATCTCCTGCCGATATGCCTGTCCCAGATTTCCCTGATGACATGGATGACGAGCCGATAAACATTCCCCAGGAGACCATCCAAAAGGTCCTTGAAACCCTCCAGACCCCACCTTCAGTCACAAGGAGGAGCACAGAACAAGCAGCCATCGCAGAGGAACCACCCACTACCCCAATTGTAAGACCTGCCAGCTCCAATACAGCTGAGGACTCAGACGACACTGGCACCAGCTTTGAGAGAACTGTAGTTGGAGCACAGCGGGAGCTGGCCAAGGAGGTGCGGGTGGGGATGCAAAATATGGCAGCCAGCCTTGAGGGGGTGCGTTCGTGCATGATGTCATCTGCAGATCAGGCAGCAGCTATGCAAGCCCTAACATCCATACTACAAGGACTACAAGAAACTGTCAAGGAATTCACCACTGCACTAAGGGAGTTGCCACAACACCTTGCACCCCAAACCTTCCACTGCATGCACGAATGCAATCATGCCTACCATTGTGATGTGGCTGCTATTCTCAAGAACCAGCAGATCCTCCTTGCTGCAGTACTGCCCTTAAGACCTTCACAGGGAGCAGCGACCGGGATGTCTGACTCCACGTCTTCTACCACTAAGGTGTGTGTTGCCCCTTCACAATCAACAACAACAAGGACAGAGGAGGCAACACACACATCAGAAGAAGAAGACATGGAACAGATCACTTTCACAAGGAAGAGTACCCGGAAGCACTAGTTCCTGCACCATGGCCAACTTTTACCAATGTCCTACGTTTTGTCAAATGCCAGTCTTACAACAACTCTACTCAATGACTGTTCTGCTAACCACTGTATATCTTGTCAGCATGCCCAGTGAATGTCTCTCTCCTACTAATCGGCAAATCCTGTCCCTCTGCACTGTCTGTAACATCATCCCAGCATGTCAGTAGCATTACGTACACCCCTTCTGTAGGATCACAATGTAAGATTTCACTAGAACGGACTCGTCAAACATGGACAATGTACATATTGCACTACAGCACTTTTCAATAAATAGCACTTGCACAACAAATATGTCTCTGTGTAATGTGACACATCAACTGTGCAGTAGATAACACAAATGTGCCTGTGTTCAAATCATGTAGCTTGTCAATAAAACTGTCCTGACATCATGTAGTCAGATACATCTGCACAGTGGGCAGGATTGCATCATAGCCTGCCCATCCTGAGGAGAATAACTGATGAAGTGAGAAACCACACACCATCATGCTGTGTTGGACAGAATAATGCTTCCTCAAGGGATATCAAAGTCAACTAATAGTGGCTGATAAATGTTGTCACCATGCAATACTAACACATATAACTGTGCAGTCTAATCTAAGCAAACACTACAAAACACTGCATGAATTAAGCTTTCTGAGTTAACATCCAAATAGGTAATCATGCTGAATAGTGACACAAATGATCTATGTGACTCATGAAGACAAGAAGACAAGAGTGTTTACAAGAACTCATCTTAGAAGGGGTTCCATGAACATCACACTGCAGTCAGACCTAAAACTTTCCCCCCATTACCAAGTCTGGAAGCACACTTTGGGGGTCATTCTGACCCTGGCGGCCGGTGGCCGCCAGGGCCACCGACCACGGGAGCACCGCCAACAGGCTGGCGGTGCTCCCACGAGCATTCTGACCGCGGCGGTTCAGCCGCGGTCAGAAGCGGAAAGTCGACGGTCTCCCGCCGACTTCCCGCTGCTCGGGGGAATCCTCCATGGCGGCGGAGCGCGCTCCGCCGCCATGGGGATTCTGACACCCCCTACCGCCATCCTGTTCCTGGCGGGTCTCCCGCCAGGAACAGGATGGTGGTAGGGGGTGCCGCGGGGCCCCTGGGGGCCCCTGCAGTGCCCATGCCAATGGCATGGGCACTGCAGGGGCCCCCGTAAGAGGGCCCCACTGTGTATTTCAGTGCCTGCAATGCAGACACTGAAATACGCGACGGGTGCAAACTGCACCCGTCGCACCCCTGAAACTACGCCGGCTCAATTCAGAGCCGGCGTCCTCGTTGCAGGGGCATTTCCTCTGGGCCGGCGGGCGCTCTTTTGGAGAGCGCCCGCCGGCCCAGAGGAAATGTCTGAATGGCCGCCGCGGTCTTTTGACGGCGGTACCTTGGCGGACGGCCTCCGCCGTCCGCCAAGGTCATAATCACCCCCTTTGTGACGTTGAAAACATACTCATCAACAAAAATACTTTGTGATCCATGTCAACTGTGATTGGTGGTTCAAACAAATGGTGGATTCTTACCAAGGTAGCTCTGGGGTAGCTGCCATTTTACACCTCAGTTTGTATTTGTTTATAGCATAGGACACAAATGTCATAGAACAACAATCATCTACACTGATGCCAAGGCCATGATCAAGTAGCAGTTAACACATAATGTAAAGGGTTATCTATATATTTATTAAAAACTAATCACACAAGAGAAAACTAAGGGAAAAATCATACCTATCCTAATCTAACCTGACTACTCATTACCCACAACTGTCCCTAACTAACATAAGCTAAACTTACTCATCACATGTAACGAAACGTTCTATACATCAACCCCCCACCCCCATTATTAGACAGGACACATGGAGGACAACACATACTAACCTACACACATACTATACTATCCTAAACAATCATATATATATATATATATATATATATATATATATATATATTATTATTATTTTTTTTTTAATGAAACACACAGGGACCCCAACATTGCCCTCCACCCACCCACCCACCCACACACTTAATAAGTAAAAGTAGAAAGAATCAGGACCCCCCACCCCCTCCCTAACACTAACTAAACTAACAGCCTATACTAACCTAGCACTAATCCCCCAAGCCCACTAATCATGAAAACAAGGAAAGAGGAGGGAGGGGAGGAATCATGTCCATTGCAAAAAGATATTTCTAGAGGTTGGCCCTCCGGAGGGTCCGCCTGATCGATTTGACCCGCCTCTTTATGTAGCTGACATCCTGGGTAAGATTGTTCACCCTCCTCAAAACTCTGTCCATCTTATGTTCCAAAGCCTGGAATGCCGCTGGGTCTACTGTTGGTGCTGGTGCCGTTTGTGTCCCGGCCGAGGTGCTCTGTGGCCGTGTGGAGCCTAGCCCACTGGACTATCCTGCAGCTGTCACACTGCAGGGGCCTGGGTGTGCTGCAGATGACGGGACAACTGTCCCCACTGTGGGTGGGGCCACCTGGGGGAACCAGTGGTTGTGGTGGTGGTGGCTGTGGTGGGCAACGTTGGGCCACCCTGTGGTGAAGCCCACCATGCTCCGGAGGCCCGATCTGACTGGTATGTACGGGCCATCCTTCGGAACCCCGACTGCACCTGCAGGATGTATCTGTACCTCATGGCCCGCCTCTCAAATTCATGCTTCTGGGCGGGTGTCATGTTTGTAGCTTTGAAGACAAAGGGCAACTATTTACCATAGGAACTGCATTGTGTGAAATAGCACAAGTGGTCAACCTGACAATACATCTACTGTACTTGTAACAGCTCATATCACCATACAGATCATTGAAAGTCTCAGAGGAAGTACATGGCAAGCCTGCCTACAAAGGTCATCTCACGCATAGCACATCCAAAACCTACATGATGGGTAACAACTGGCAATAACTTGCCATCAGAGTACTGACAGTTGTCAGCTAACAATCATGCTGCACATCCTCCGCCTATTGCCCTGGACTACATATGTCAGTGTATGTGATGATAAACACAAACCACAAGGTCTGCTATTTGTAATAGGATTTGCTAGTACAGTACTCATGTGCCATACTTGAGTGTGTACACTAGGTTCAAAACAAACTTTCAAATAGTCACAAGTATGTGTCACATACTGGTAGCTTCAGTCCTAGGTACCCTATTCACAAACCCATGCCTGTGTTTGAGGGGGGGGAGAACAACAAACAATTCCAAACTACATGCACACCCAGGAGTGTATAGAAAGCTCAACATGTGTTTGGCTCTACACACACACCACCGGTAAGGGCTATCAACAAATCAAAGTCAACTAAACCTTGACCTATCCAAGGCCCACACATGTCAGAATATACTGACCTAGGTCAACATCACATACTTCCAGTGAGGCATTATTTTCAACAGACACAGAGTAGCAAGAACAACCATGATCATGATTAGCATGCACACCTACGCCTTTGCACTCTAGTTCCACACACTTGTAGTACAACATGTGGAAGTACATGCTCCCAGAAGGTTCAACATACAGTGCTCAGTACATCGGTGAATAGGGAAGCAGCAGTCTTCAGAAAAGCAATTTGCAGAAGATATTGGGGAGAATGTGAGTCTGACATGCAGACTCAGTCTGAGACGAGTCCCAGTGCAACTCTCATTGTTACTAGTGTATTCCACATGACTCACCCCAGTTCTCATAGCGGGGCCTACAGGAATGGTCTACAAACCCTAGATCAGACAATTGGATAAGCATTGGTCAACTCAAAATTTTAGAAGAACTGAAATCCCACTAATGGAACAAGACTAATGATTGGGCAGCGCATCACACCTTGCAATGTGTTCAACACAGAGGAGTCCATCACACATCACCAGCAAACACAAAACATAACACACATGTCAACACTCACTGTAGGTGTCGGGGTCCTCAAAACGAGCCACCTCTCCCACTGTGTACGGTGCCGGTCCACCTGTAAAGCATGGAAGGAAGAATGTGCTCAGAATCAGTGCACTGACAATCAATTTTAATAACAAAAACAATGTGTAAGCTGATATAAGTAATGAAACCCTTTCAGACATGCTCATACTGCATGGAATATCTCACAGCCAACTTTTACATAGGATGGGTCTCCTGCTACAGTTACACACACTTCTACACACATGCAGTGGCCCTGACTGTCATGTGGTGGCAAACATGCACCTCAATTAGTGAGCAGCAACAATATTGGTGTGTATTCGTCTCATCATGTGCATCCAAGAGAGACATCCAAAGGCTGGTTACTTGAGGACTGCATGACCTGTCAAACAGCCTATGTGGTCATGACACATTTGTGACAGATAGGTACATTGTACAGAGGGGCAGGGACTTTGGCAATACCTCATGTTGTTACAGTTTCATAAATTGATGTGTCCCAACAATGGTGATTGGCTCCAAACATAGATATTTGTACCCTAGTCCATACCTTTGAACTGCCATCCCTAATCGGATTTTGGCACAACAAACACCAAATACCTGTCTAAGATGTTAGCTGAGGGAATCTGACTCCTTTCCAAAAATGGTTCATGTCCAGATCTGCCATGTATCAATAAAATATGAAGGAGCACATTAATCCCTAACAGGCATAGCACTTCCGTGAACACTTTCCTTACACACTCACCAAACACATATGAGACATATGTCTGGGCCACATTGCTATCATCAATTGACGTGAAGGCAGCACTCATTTTCAGCATCATGTAGGGTTTCCAATGTCAGTCTAGCTATAGCGTCAACATATGTAGGTATGATGTTAGTACATCCATACTTCACTGGCAATTGTGACCTGTAGAGTCATGATTGCCTCATTAATGTTTAGCTTGTCTGACACAAAGGCGGCACTAAATTACATTAAGCAACAAGCATCCTGTAAGTTACCAGAGCATGAGCTGCCTGACTGCTAGCATTTGTCATCCTTCACATAGTGCATCAATTACCCTGTATGTTTCCGCAGCATTACACACAGTCAGCAACTTATCTGGCAGATTGAGTACCAATCATCTCATGTCACTACCCAGCTTTTAATTGTGCACATTTACATGATCTGTACTCACCAACAGGGCCACCAATCATGATTCCCAGGTGGTCCAGCAGATCTTGCTCCCTGGAGATCAGGTCAGCCCAGCGGTGCTTCAGCTGGTGGTCATTGCGTTGGCTCCCATACACACGCACCAAGTGATGCCGCACCTTCCCCCACCGGACTTTTCGGGCCTCACTGTGCTACCCCTGTATCACCCTACCCCCAGCCTCGAGCATCAGTGGGAGGAAATGGCACACCAGCCATATGAACCCCCCAATTCCTCCTCACCCATCCTGCCAAGACGTGGCCTACCCGACATCTCAGCACAGAAAAGGGGAAAATGTAGGGGAAAAAAAGAAGAAAGGCGAAAATGGGGAAAGTAGGAGTAAGGAAATACAAAGTAAACTTAACAATTAGAAGAGCCCAACTATCCCCTATATAACAGTACCCACAACAGACTCCCACAGACAATAAATACACCACTGGACTGGACAAATGTAAACAACACACACTCAGACAGTATTATATAACAATATTTAAATGACAAAACAACAAGTAAGATAGCACTCAGGACACAAAAGCATAAAATCACAGGACAACACTCTGCACACAGCCACACTGTCTAGAAGAATCACAGGCTGCAAAGTGAAAGTGAAAGTACACCCACTGTACAGATTCTGTAAACAGGATATCCTATTACATCACATCCAGCATAACATGGCCGCCGTTTGTTCCATTATGCGTCATATTTTCACGCATACAGCTTGTGCGTCATATTTTTTGACGCACAGGAGTGAAAATAATGCCGCCTCCAAATATTATTAATAAATGGTAAATATAATTTGCCTCAGCATAATTTTCACTTCCAGAGGTGAAAAATATGGTGCATCCAAATATTATTTACCAATTATTAATAATATTTGGATGCAGCATTATTTTCACTCCTGTGCGTCAAAAAATATGACGCACAAGCTGTATGCGTGTAAATATGACGCATAATGGAAATTATGTATTTTTTATGTCCTGAGGATTCATGCAAATTTGCTTTACCTAACGGTGCTAAATGCAAAATACTGGGCTTAGCGAAAGCAAATGTGCCTTTCAGGATGTATGGAAGGCATTCACAGTGCAATAGTAAGGATTGGCCAAAATGGAAATTACTTATAATTGCGCACACATTTAGATAATTGCAAATTGCGACTCTCCAAATATGAAAGAGCTAATAGGGTGTCCTTATTAGCTAATTTGTTAGCACATGTATCAAGCTTTTCCTAATTGCAAAATGGCCATTCAGGTAATGCAATTGACGCCTAAAGAATTTTTGGTGGTAACCATGTGCTAATTACCAGATAATTTTGAAGAAAAATGTTTTACTATTGACATGTAGCGCACACATGCCCCTTAAGCATGTGTGTGCTTCACGTGTCCGTAAAAAGAATTTAATTGGGCTGCAGCAGAGGGGGACTTAGGCCCCCAGCACCCTGGGATTTGCCGTTCCTTACTTGCTAATTCATCAACGGTTTTCCCAATTTATGTATTGCTAAACCATTGGCAGCAGGCCCATAGATGCAAATTGAGTATGATTCTCTATTTGCAAATCAGTAATAGCATTTGCCCATTTGAAGTTTTCCATATTACTGCTTTTGAAAAATCAGACATACCATTTAGCATTGATTTACTTGCAAATTCTTAAAGTTCCATATGTTATAATAGCAAATACGTTTTTGATGCATGTGGCCCTTAATGCATTACCTGGTTTAGTGGCATGTTTCAATCTTCATGCTAGGTTACAATTGGGACACTACTGTGATAGGCTGCTTGCAACCATTTTGGTGATTGGTGGTGTATGTTCATATGTGAGACATCATACTGCAGCTGACAATGCACCACTACTTCCTTAGCTGGAGTTTGACGGTTGGCTGACCAAATGTGTGGGCTACATATATGTCTTGCAGAATTTGGCCATGTTTGCCATCAGGAGAAGATAGCAGTGTGACGTACATGGGTACGATACCTCAATGCCAATGGCTCACTGTGTGTGCAGTGGCCACTAATGTAGTTGTAGGCCCAGTGTGTGTGCATCACAAGATGCATTATAGCAAATTTGCTTGTAGTATGTGTAGTCAATGTGTCCATACCAGAGATGCAAGTCAATGTGGAAATGCGTTAGGACATGTGTCAGTCATACATGTGGCAACATCCATTGTGTGGCCTACCAAGATTTTGGGTAAGGTAGACACCACAAATGGAAAAACATGCACCAGATGGAAGGCTGACATTTGGTAATGAGAATTGCCCACAGTCGGACCTTCCTATTGTCCTGGATATTTGTAAACTGCTTCGTAGGCACTTGTTGGTGACTCTAACAGTGAGTCAGGGAAAAGCCTTGACGAAGTGGGTACCTTGTAATTGTGCCAGAGAGCCAAAGGTGAGGCAGATATGTATTATGAGGCCACAGTTGATGACATATAACTGAGCCACACCTCTCCAGTGGCTGTGGTGTACCAGCATCCGAGGCAGCCCGTGTCCACATATTTCTCTTGATCAATTGCACAGAGGTGTCATGTTCATGTGTGTGGTCCAATGTTGATCCTGTATCAACTGTTAAGGTGTATGTTATAACTGTTACGTCCAGGTCTCATCATGAGTTAGTGACAGCTAATTGTGTATCTACTGAGAATCCTTTGGAGATAAATGTGAGTAAAGTCATTGAGGACATGGGAACCTACACGTGGATGGTCCCACTCTGTCACTGAAGACAAGTAATGAGAATTTCAACTGGGCAACCTTGGTGTGCTGAGTGAGAAAATGTCTCAGGTGTCAGGATCCGGCATGTGTCATTGCAACATTTGTACTCAGGTTGGCCTCTGTGGATGCAACTGCATCTGGGAACATCATAGCCTCTGTGCATAATAATATGGCTGCTATTCACCACACACGGGCCATCTCAATTATTTGGACAATGTTACTCAGCGTGTGAACTGTCAGGGTCCTAAAATGTGTAGACTTTTCATGGATATTATCTGAGGTTGCTGGTTCTGCTGGAGCCCACGTACACCATCCCAGGCTATGGCCCAGGTACACTGTCACACTTTGTAGTTTAGGCATTAATGAGGCCCAGACAAGGGATGGGGCATGATTTAGCTATTCAAGGGCACTGTAACAAATATGGTACAAATAAAAGTCAGATGATGCAATACAATGTATTTGAGTATACATTGATGAGGCAAATGACAAATTAGCCTCTGAGGAATGAGAGGTTTTGTACAGCAAGTGTGGTCCATATGTGGCCACCGGGAATCTTTAGGGTGACCCACGGACAGGTGCCAGTCAGGCTGACAGGATGCAGGGTCAATCAGGATCCAGCTCTTTCACAAGTGACATGATCAGTGGTCTCACTAAGACTGGTCGGAGGGAGCAGTAGACAGTTGACATGTCAAACTGTGTATGTCCTGTGTTGTTTTGAAGGTGACACATGAACCCAGATACACTGTTACACGGCTACATTAGTAGCAATGCTTAACGGTGTATTTGCCAAAATGTCAACATCTAGGCTGTTGGAGGCATCAGCAGGGACGGTGCCTGTAAATTTATGTGGTGTGCATGGAGGTGATCACTGGTGTGGCCTCCATCAGTGTCTCACAAGTCCTGTCGGATGAGATTTGCTTTCAAATGGCCTACAGTACCTTTCACACGGGAAGCAATCTACAGGTGATACCAGGCCTTATAAACTCCAAGCCAGTGTATTATTTGAGCTGACGTCCATGCAGTCAGATAGTACTATGACAATGGTATACCACAGGAAAGGGTGTGGCACACTGGATGACTCTTGTTAGTGTGTGTGTGTAGATGAGGGAATATCAGGGTACACATATTTGTATTCCAGGGACCTCTTCAGACAGGTGGGGTGTGACCAGGCGCATGGGTGTGTCAGGATTTTAGAAAAGGGCTGACATGTAGATGGGATGTAATGTGCTGGATGCTTGTCATATGTGTGGCACTTGTGCTGTGTATGTTCTGCTTATGTGTAACTCTAGTGACAGATAGTCTTTGCAAATATTGTAGGTAGTTGGCCTTACTGCTATCAAGGGTCTGGTCATACATTCCTGTTCCTGAAGCAAAAGCATGTCAACTGCCTGATGTACGAGTCCTGTTTTCCCCTACTTGAGTGATGGTGTTTTAGTTGTGTGCCATATGCTGCGATGAACCATGTTTCCAACATGTATGTGTGTAATAGGTGTGGTCCTCAGCTATTGACCTTCAAAGGTGAACTGTACAGGATGTCAGTCAATTACATTGTGTGTGTATGTGACCGTTGTATGATAGGCATCACATTTGTAGTGGGATTTTCTGTGTCCTGATTGTTATATCATCAATGCTCCATGAGGCGACACTCTTCTTCTGATAGTTAGAGCTAAAGGTGTGCAGAAATGATTAGCCAGACCATGATGTGGTGTTTCTTATCAGTGTTTATTTACAATAGTTCATAAAGTGGTGATGGTGATTAAATTTAAAAGAAATTGATCACGATGTGTTGGCGCCTACGCACTCCAGCAGCCGTGTTTGGTTGTTCCCCCTCATGTTGCAGGGCAGCATCCTCCTCTTCCTCGTCTTCAGGCATGTGTGGGTCTGGTTCCAGGAGGGGAATGTTCCTTCTTATGCAAATGTTGTGCAGGATGGCACATGTTAGTATGATCTTACAGACCATTTCAGGGGAATATAGGAGGCTACCGCCAGTGATGTCGAGGCACCTGAATCTGGACTTGAGGATGCCGAAGGTCCTCTCGACTATGCTGCGTGTCCTCCTATGTGCGTCATTGTAAGCACGCTCTGCTGCAATACTTGAGTTGGCAAATGGTGTCATGATCCATGGCTGGATCCCATACCCCTGATCAACTGTAGGAGAAAGAGAATGGGATAATTTAGATGTAGCTTGGCCCATTAATATCAGCTTGCATGTCAGTAGTTGCCTTGTATTGTCTGTGTCTTTTTTGTGTTATTGTGTTGCATCCTGGGCTTATAGGATGTACCATCTGCATTGTGTTGTTTTGTTGGCTGACCGAGTGTTTGGCTGGTGAGTGGTTGTCAGCAGTATGTTTAGGACTTTGCAGTCCAGTGTGCCCTCCCTTGCACTGTGACTTGTGATCCAGGTGTCCCTGTGTCTTGATTGGGGGTGAGATGATAGTTCCATACACAGGTTAATTTTGACAGTGTTGTTAACACGTTGATATCAATGTACCATGTACATCCCATACCTTTAGACTTCTGCAATGGATTGTAGAAAACATGATTTGAGGCTCACTATTTGCAGGTGACATTTAGCCGACCCACTCCAAACGTTGTGCCACAGATGTATTAACATTAGGCTGTACAGTATTGTCAGATGTGTGACCAATGAGACCTGGCTAGCTATGTCACGACCTGAGTGTGTTCTTGTCGACATGTTGCAGTTGTGGTGTATGTGTTGTGTGTCCTAGAGTGTTTCTGTGCAGTGTGTATGTCAGTAGGTTTTCTGTACTTACCAACAAGTAGTCCATTGCCATATCGTCCATCCTGGAAATGTTGATTGATGGTGCTGTGACGGAAGATGCATGAGTCATGTACACTCCCAGGATATTTAGCCACGATGTTGGTGATCAATCCTTGGTGATCGACAATGGCCTGCACATTGATGGAATGTGTGTGCTTCCTGTTGCGGTAGAGGTGTTCAGTTGCAGCAGGTGGCACAAGGCGTACATGTGTGCAGTCGATTGCACCAAGGACGTGTGGGAAGCCACTGATTGCGTAGAACCCCTGTTTAGTTTCCTGCTGCTTCTGCAGTGTGTTAGGGAAGCAGATGTGGTGGGGTGTCAGTCGAATGAAGGCATCCAGTACTTTGGGCAAAAAGGCGGAGAATAATGGTTGTGATATTCCGCCTACCAGGGCACCAGTTGTTTGAAAAGAGCCACTTTCCAGCATATGAAGTACGGCAAGCAGCTTTGTTTCTGTTGGGATGGTGTGGGGTGTCACCAAAGTGGGGGCCAACTGCAGTTCAATGTTTCGCAGCAGCTGCTGAATGGCCTGCCAGTTCAACCGGTACCTCTGTATGATGTTGTGTTCCCTGAGGCCCTGAAGGGTTGTTCTTGGGCGGAATATCCTCTCCTGCCTTCTGCGCTGCCTTTGGGGTCCCTGCTGGTGTTGTTGTAGCTGCTGTTGTTGCTTCTGGGCTCTGCGTCTGTGTGCATGCTGGATTAGAATGACCTCCATGGCTCCCTGTTGCTGCTATGCTGCTCTGCTGTTTGTTCTGTGTGTTCTGATTAAATACAGGTGTGTTTGCCCCACGTTAATGCCTGCCCTGACCCAGGCATTAATTTTTGACGCAAATCGGGCTGTGTGTCATTTTCTGGCTCCGCCTCCTGGCCGTGCGTCATTTTTGCCCGAAAGCATAAATACGACGCACGGCGTTTTAAGCCATTTTTTGGACAGGAACGCCTACCTTGCATATAATTAACGCAAGGTGGGTTGCCGCATCTGAAAAATGACGCACACAGCGGAAATTTGTCATCTGCGGGCTCGGGCGTCAAAGTTTAAATACGGGGAAACGTTTGCGCTGATTGTGCGTCAAAATTTCTGACGCACAATAGGCGCAGACGGAGTATAAATATGCCCCTTGGTATGTTAAAAAAATTAAATTCACAAGATAAAGTAAAAAAATAGTGCAGTTCCTTTTAAGGAAAGGCATAACATTCGAGTGGAAGGATGTAAACTCTGAAGCATTTAAAAATAAAAAAATATTAAAGAAGCAATTGCAAAAGCACCTAATATTGGAAAATTCAATGTTGACTACAAAACCATCCTGACCACCAATGTCAGTAACAAGGGCATTGGAGCCACCCTGTTTCAAATAAACCATGGTTCAGAAAACATAATTGCATTTGCTTCCAGGAAATTGAAAGAGTCAAAATTAAATTATTCCACAGAAGAGAAGAAGGCATTGGCCTGTTTTGGGGAAAAAACTCACTTTAAATTTTACCTGCGGGGTATACCATTTCAGTTGAGAACAGACCTTGAACCATTACTCTTAGTGTTACCCTCTAAAGTATGGAAAAAACAACTCCTTGCATTTCTTAATTCGGTTTTTGGATTACAAAATGTCAAATTTAAAAGAGCATCTGTACCAGGTGAAAAAACCCTGGTGGCAGATTGTATGTCTAGATTGCCTTTAACTTAACAGAACACTTACCTGATCCTACTATCCTTGATGAATCTTTGTTATCTATCACTAGACCTGCTATTTTGAAACAGGAATGGGAAGAAAGCTATTAGAAAGACACTACCTTGTTAGCTGTGAAGGATAAAAGTATGCATGGTTGGCCAGATAAATGCAAATCTTTACCAGAAGATTTACAACATTTCTGGAACGTAAGGAATGACCTGTCCATTAGGGGTGGTTATATTATTAAAAATGACAGAACCATAGCACCGGAAATCATTAAGGAACACACTATCAACGTTCTCCATGAAGGACATATTGGTTGTAATTAAACCCCAAAAAAATTAGGGCTGAAAAGTGGTTTCCCAAAAATGGGCAAAAAGTTAAAAGAGATAGTAAAAGATTGCTGTGCATCTAGCAGAAGCGATAAGACCAAAAAAATATGCAAGATGGTCTTTTGTCCTATCACAGTTTCTTCCAAACCATAGGACAGATTAGAATTTGACATTATAGGACCTGTCAATTTTCCTGGCATGACTCGCAACTTCATATTTGTACTAGTAGATTATTATTCACGCTGGGTTACTATCAAATTTACCAATACTGAATCACTCATTGAATTCTTAACTGACACCTTTGCATATGTAGGTGTTCACAACGCTATAGCGACTGACAGTGGGCTACAATTTATGTCTAAAGCTATGCGTACTTTCCTTATCAGATTATCCATCACTCAAATAAAAACACCCCATTTACTGTGAAGGCTAACATGCTGGTTTAAAGAGTAAGCAAATTGATCAAAGAATCCATCCAACTAGCCTACACAGCAGGCAAATCCGTCTACAAGAATCTCCAGGACATGCTGTGGTCATACCACACTTCCCCTAATGCGGTTACAGGAATATCTCCTTTCACAGCCTTGAAAGGCAGAAAATCAGGATCTAAACCTACTCCTAACTGGTTATATGGTGGTTTTCTAGAGTGGGGTGATCGAGATGAGATGACTAATCCAGTTTAAGCTCATCAAAATAATTTTAAATCTTGGTATAACAAAAAATGGGAGTCAAAAGACAAAAATGAAAAATAGGCCGATGGGTCTTAGTGAAGGTTCCATCAAGAGATCATAATTATTTTGCAAAATTCTCACAACCATTTAGAATCTGTAAAATTGAGCAGAGCACAGTAATACTGGAAAATGGTAAATTGTGGAGTATGGGGAGAATATCTCCTTGCCCTGAAGTCTCTTTCAGAAGATCTACCATGCTACAAAGTCTAGATCTCAGTATTCAAACATAACAAATATCGGAAGAAGCAACAGAGACCCAAAACCTACAAATTGACGAAAAGAGATTACATTTTAATATTCCATGGAGTATAAAATAAAATTATTTTACCTTGGTTATCTAGAGTGGTAGAAATAGTCTGGTGTAATTTACATGCGTTTTCAACAAAAATAATATTGTATCATGTTTTTTCTTATATTTTGCTTGGTCATTCCATTTTCAGTACGTATATTTTTAATAGGAAGGGAGGTGTGTTGTGACTTATCTACTTAGTACATTCCATTGAAGCACAACAAGAATGCTGAGTGCTCTGTCAAACAGCCCTGCCTGTTGAGACTGGAGACACTCTTTGCTGTGGCTTGGGGCCAGATATATCATTATTTTGAAAAGCAAAAACATAATTGCGATTTTCTGCGAATCACAATTAGGTAATCGCTATTTGAATGTATGAAACTCCATTAGTCTCATTTAGCATTTCCTAAAGGGTCACAAAGCAACATGCCACACTAATATTATTGAGGCAGGTCGCAATTTACAACCAATTAGGAAACCCTAAAATCTCTGGGATGGTGGCCTGCTGGGCTCAGCAGATCACCATGTCTGTGATTGCTTTTAAATAGAGCACTTTTTTTTTTAAATGCATCCCAAAATGGGATGCATTTAAAAAAGACAAATGAATTTAGAGTACGCAGTTGTCTGTGTTTTTGCATCCTTCATAAAAGGGGAAGGCGTCCCTTGGGGACCCCTTCTCATTTGCAACTGGTTTTCCAACTAGTTGAAGTAGGTGGTAAAATGCAAATGTTTTGCGACCACATTCCAGTCACAAAACAATCTTACATACCGCTGATATTCAGTACTGGGAAGGGACGTCTGAACACACCCCTTCCTAGTATCGAATCGGTATGTATTAGCAGTTCCAAATTGTGTTTCTGTAACATGTTACCGAATCACAAATTTGAATTCATACATACCAAAATGAATTTTTGTGGTCACAAACTGCCTGATCGGGTGGTTTGTGACTGCAAAAATGCATGATACATATGTCCCTTGATAACTTGTTTTAAATTAAGTACTTACCTTCCTCCTCGTAGTCCATGGACTTCTTTATTTCAGTCGTATTGGGATAATACAGTGCATTCCTGGTCTTTCCCTGTGACACAGTGCAGCAAGGTGACTTGCTCCACTGCGCCAGTCGGCCATAAACATGGTCCTAAATGTTTATCAACATACTTTAGAGATTTAAGTATTCAGTGGTACAAGCTTCTGAAGCCTTCCTTTGAAAAAAAAGAGCAACTCCAGGGATAATTTTCTGGTGCGGTAAGACAGGTTTCAGAGTCAGAAAGTAGGCATTTCTGCTGGATTTTGGCATTAACATGAATTTTCCCTGTAAACAAAGTAGCCCAGAGGGTGCCCTTAAAAGGATGGTGTTAGCAGGGACTTTCTTTAGCAGCAAGCGTACTTACCCCAATGTGAAATATTTTTTGCTTCCAGAATGGAAAATGTGTGGTATACTAGAAAAGATTCCTGCAAGACTGCTCGGCATTGTTAATGTCTTCTTGCCTCTCACTACTTATATTCCATGTTTACAGTGAAGAGTGCAGAAGCTATAGGGTATGAGTAACCACAAACATTTTCCCCGGGGCCAAAAAGTTATGTCTGTCCTGTGACCGAGGGCCGCATTGATGGCAGAAGGGTGGTGGTCGGGCAAGGGAGGTGTAAGGTTGACATAGGGGAGGCAACATGTAGTGGTTGAATTGCACCTGGGATCAATCCTGGCTTCCCTACTTGACAAAATTGTGCGATCCTAGGCAATTGTTTTATTTCACTTTGCCTCTTTTGTCTTCATCATCACATAAAAGAGGATCTTGGAATACATGACTTCATGATGTGACCTGCACAAAACCTTCTCTTGCGTTTAATTTAATAAACTAAAATGTTGTCCATGTATGATAGCAACCCAGGCTAGCCAGATGTTTCACATAACAACTGACTTTCTTCTTTGTTCACTATTGGCATTGCTGTCGGGTGTGGGGAGGCGTTAATGTTTCTAAATTCACCTATGAAAACTGATTCTTTGAGAAACTTGCAATTAACTTTTATAATCTGATGTACTAAGGTGAAACGTTTTTGCATGTTAATTAAATACACTTTTTGAAAAATAAATTGAGTCTTTATCAAATTTTTACACCTTAGTTGCAAGATGTCTAAAAACAAAAGGTGCTCTTAAAGTTAAGTGGTGCAGAACAGGTGTTTATTTATTTTTTACTTCAGTTCGACTGTAAATAAATTATTTATTTAATAACATTATGAGTATTAATGCTTTGTAAAGTAAACAGAAGTCTGTTCAACTAAGGGCTATAGGTAAAGGTCAGGAGTGCCACATGTGACCCCCGGGCCGTACTTTGAGTATCACTGCTATAGGGCAATGAGCCCCCATTCGAGGGGCTACAGAATATAATCAGCAAATGCTGGATGTGGGAGCAGGCAGCCAATATGTTAATAGGCTAGGCATTCCTAAGTTTGAGGGGAGTTCTGAGTGCACCTTAATAAAGTCACCCATTTTTTGAGCCAGCTACTCCTACAGCTCATTGGGTTTCTGTGAGAAATAAAATGTTTATGTTTAAATTTTTAAAGGGGGCTCCATGTGTTCCTGTTTAATTTATTTAAGCTCATTAAGGCTTCAATCAGCCTCAGAATGCTAATCAATTTGATATTTAGATTTTCCAGCCATCTCGTTTTTTCAGATTATAAAAAATGGTGCAATTTCATAGTTCAATAGAATTTTTGATTACTAGTATCATGAGATATGACATTTGCCTATGGCTCTGTGGTAAGAACTGACCACACCATTACTGTGGCAAGATTGGCAAGAAAACATGCCTTTGGCACTTGTATTTACAAAAATATGAGATGAAAGTAGTCTTACTTCAAAGGTTGTATGTTCGCAGGGAATCGTAACGTGTGTGGTTAATTTTGTGCATCCATTGGTCAAAAACAAATGGATTCATGCCATAAAGGTCGCAGGGATAGCGGAAGTGACATCACACACCCTTTGAATTTTGATAACATAACAGAAAGTGACATCAGACAACTTTTGACTCAGCGGAGTAAAATGTTCTTAATTCAGTCTTTTCCTTCAAAACTCCAGGCATGCCAATGTTCATACACAGGTATAGACAGAAGACAGAAACAACCAACTACCAAAACTATACAGGCCTAAAGCACGTCAACAAAGTGTTCAAACAGAAAACCACGCCCTCCTTATTTGCCTACCATCCACCACAAGTGGTGTAGCGCACCCACGATTACTGGCTCAGCTTTAGATTTATGGAGGTTACACATTCCCTTTGCTAATTCAAATATATATCGATTTTAATGTAAAACTGAAGTAACTTCACCAGTCTTATATAAAAATAAACCTATCAAGTACTGCTCGGATAACAGAGCTAGAAGCAATGACCTATTTCGCGCGAGCGATTAACCTAGTTCGGGCTTTTGAAGTTAACATTGCTTCTCCTCTGCAGT
This sequence comes from Pleurodeles waltl, assembly GCF_031143425.1. NCBI lineage: Eukaryota > Metazoa > Chordata > Amphibia > Caudata > Salamandridae > Pleurodeles > Pleurodeles waltl. Next base: position 565,349,764 of record NC_090444.1, read on the forward strand.
GTTTTTAATTGCATTGATGTTATATTTGGTGTCTATCAAGGGCCTTTCTTAGTACATTTGTATGCAAGGTGCTAAATATTAAAAACAGGCATGTCATTTTTTATCTGAGTTGTAATACATTCACATAATGGGATCTGCTTTTAATTAAGAATGTTATTAAATGCACGTGGTCAGCACTTTGGCTTTTCATTTTCCTACAAAATCATTAATTAAGTAAGAATGGAGCAACCCTCCACAGTGCTGCATTGTATAGCTGTGACCCATGAACAGGATAGATCTAAATTATCAATCAATGAAACAGGAAAAGAAAAGAACTGATACGCGAGTTTTTGCTTGAGAGTAACGTGAAACAAGCATGCATACAAAACGTCAGCAGAAAAAGGGCACCAAGCAAACTAAGCCTTCCATATCATTACAGGTAAGGCAATGAAGCAAACAAATCTCACTATATTTCACATTGAAAACATCATGCCATAGTTCATACTATGGCAAGTATGCCAGACTGATCCTTTTTGGGGCTGGGTTTTCACAGCATAGCTGTCAAACATACCTATCGCTTACAATATACATAGAACATGTTTGTGTCCTCTCCTTTCAACAACTGACTTTCTTCAATCAGCCGCCTTCAGCCATTGCCTTTTGACTTTGTTAATCACTTCTTGGCTCAGCGAATTGAATCTTTAACCTATTGCTACTTATTGGTTGTTTGAGCATTCAACTCTAGTTCCTGCATTAAAGTGCATTAATGACTTTTTTACAATAGCCCACTCTATCTACTCCTCTTGGCGTTAATATGCTTATGCTGTTTGTATTAGCACATAAAAACTAAACATTTTGGCTTTGCCAATGCTTGTTTGAAAAACATGTTTGAAGTCTGGATGTGGGCTTACAGGGAGAAGTTAGGGGCAAGGGCTGATACTTTGCCTGCAGTCAGTATTATACCATGGTAAATCTGGGAAGAGTATGACAGCAGACCTTACATTGGGAGCCGATTGTCTTGCTTGAGGGTGTACTTACATTTTAAATGTTCTATGATGAAAACAATGAGGCATATGAGAAGAGAGCAGCAGAGAGCACTGACAACTAGCAGGAAATGCATAACCCGCAGGTGTGTTGAAACAAAAGAGGCTCTTACCTTCACTATTAGCACCTGTAGGACTATATACACCCTCCACATGCAGCAGCAACTGCTCATTACATCACTTACATTCTACACAACCACCCACACCCAGAAACCACACAACCACTGACACCCTTCACCTGTTAGCGCGTCTGACCTTAATAAGTAAACTTACAAGGGGACACGTATAGGTTGATGAACCTTCTGACTCGCAATTAAGAAGTTCTTACCATAACTCCAGTACATGGAAATCAATAATTCAATAACCAATACACAACTCGCCCCCCACTACCACCATGGCCACCACCAACCCTGACGCACCCAGCCACACCAACCTCCTGATCTCCTGGACACACATCAATGACGAGGACACCATCAAAACCATGAACACCATCCCGTCCGGATCTCCCTCCGACCCCTGCCCCACCATGTCTTCAACAAAGCAAGCCCCATCATCGCCCCCCAACTCCTTATGATCATCAATAGCTCCTTCGAGACCGCCACCTTCCTGGAGAGCTGGAAGCAAGCTGAAGTCAACGTCCTGCTGAAGAAACCCAAAGCGAATCCCAAAGACCTCAAGAATTACCGACCCATCTCCCTCCTCTCCTTCCTGGCGAAGGTCATTGAGAAGATCGTAAACGGCTAACTGACCCGCTTTCTGGAGGACAACAACACGCTGGACATCTCCCAATCCGGATTCTGTAGGAACCACAGCACCAAGACCGCCCTCATCACTGCAACCGACAACATCAGGACCATGGTTGACAAAGGCAAAACCACGGCCCTCATCCTCCTGGACCTCTCGGTTGCTTTTGACACCGTCTGCCACCACACCCTCTGCACTCGCCTCTACGATGCCGGGATCTGCCACAAGGCTCTGGACTGGATCTCGTCTTTCCTCTCCGGCAGAACTGAGAGAGTCCCCCTCCCTCCCTTCCTCTCAGGAGCCACCAAAACCATCTGCAGCGTTCCCCAAGGGTCTTCTCTCAGCCCAACTCTTTTTATCATCTACATGGCACTGCTCGCCAACATTGTCTGATTCCACAACCTCAACGTTGTCTCCTACGCTGATGACACCCAGCTGATTCTCTCACTTACCAAGGACCCCGCCACCCCCAAAACCAACCTCCATGATGAACTGCATGCCATTGCCAAATGGATGGAGAAGAGCTGCCTTAAACTTAACTCGGACAAGACAGAGATCCTCATCCTCAGCTTCAACCACTCCACATGGGACAACTCCTGGTGTCCAGCCATCTTAGGAAACGCACCAACACCCACCACCCAAGCACACAACCTAAGTTTCATCCTAGACTAATCGCTCACCATAACCCAGCAAGACAACACCGTCTGATCTTCCTGCTTCAACACCTTCCGCATGCTTCGCAAGATCTTCAGATGAATCCCCACCGAAACAATAAGAATGGTCACTCACGCCCTCGTCAGTAGCAGACTGGACTACAGCAACGCGCTCTATGCAGGAACCACAGCCAAGCTCCAGAAGAAAATACAATGTATATAGAATGCTTCCGCACGCCTCATCCTTAACATCCCACGCTGCAACCACATCTCAGCCCACCTCAGAGACCTTCATTGGCTTCCCGTCACCAAGAGGATCACCTTCAAACTCCTCATCCACGCCCACAAAGCTCTTCACAACACGGGCCCAGCCTACCTCAACGAGCGACTCACCTTCCACACTCCCACCCGCCAACTCCGCTCCACCAACCTTGCCCTCGCTGCCGTCCCTCACATCTATTGAACTACAGCCGGCGGCAGATCCTTCTCTCACCTGGCCGCCAAGACCTGGAACACCCTCCCCACCCACTTACGACAGACCCAGGACCTCCTGACCTTCAGGAAATGCCTTAAGACCTGCTTCGGCCTCCTGAAGGCCAGATTCCAGTGCCTCCATCTGACAGGTGGATCCCTCTACTACTCACCGAAGAAGGTGTGCCAGATAATCGTGGCCTGCTGTATTCTGCACAACCTGGCTTTGCAACGCCAGGTGCCTTTTCTGCAGGAGGATGGGCCAGATGGTGGTCTTGTGGCAGCTGTGGAGCCTGTGGACAGTGAAGAGGAGGAGGGAGAAGAAGAGGATATCGACAACCGAAACAACATCATCAGGCAATACTTCCAGAGAGACACAGGTAAGAAGATGCCACTGCTTCCCACATCTCATTCTATTGTTGGAACTAGCATAAGTGTGTCATTTTCATTTAGTGTATGCACCCTGATTTGTCACTTTGACTTTCCATTTCACAGATTTGGGTCCCACTTTGTTCCCTCTGCTATGTTTACTGCTGGCCTACAGCTGTGTTACATTGGTATGTGAACAAGTAATTTGACATTGCTATATTCCACAGTTAGTGCAATTACACATTTGTGAAAGCACAGACTGACTCCAGATTGGTTTGTGATTGAAGTGTGTTTATTCCTGTGCTAATAAGTGGAGGGGGTTGTAAAATGGGCTGGGGTGATGGTGGAGGAATGTCCATGGCAGAGCCCAGTCTATTTGTTTCACAGGTGCATTGTCCAAAGGGGCATAGGAAGTGGAGCAATGGCAGTTTAAGGATGGACTGGGTGACATAGTGGGACAGAAGGGTGACATTCAGGGGGGTCTCATTTCCTGGCGGGGGTCTTGACAATGTTCTCTGTCTTGTTCCTGGATCTCAGGGACCGTTTGCGGGGTGGTTCTCCATCTGCAGGGGGTGGGGTGCTTGTGTCCTGTTGTTCCTGTGGCGGTGCCTTCTGTCCACCAGCGCTGGCAGAAGAGGAGGGCTGTTCATCATCCAGCCTAGTGTCAGGGGCCCCTTGTTGTACCACTGTGTCCCTCCTGGTGTTGGCGAGGCCTGCCAGCACCTCTGCAATGGTGACCTGGGTGGTGTTAATGGACTTCAAGTCCTCCCTGATCCCAAGGTAGTGTTCCTCCTGCAGCCGCTGGGTCTACTGAAACTTGGCCAGTACCGTTGCCATTGTCTCCTGGGAATGATGGTAAGCTCCCATGATGTTGGAGAGTGTCTTGTGGAGAGTGGGTTCCCTGGGCCTGTCCTGCCCCTGTCGCACAGCAGTACTCCCAGTTTCCATGTTATCCTGTGCCTCTGTCCCCTGAATCGTGTGCCCACTGCCACTGCCCCAGGTCCCTGATTTTCTTGGTTTGGTGGATTTGCCTGGTTTCCCTGTAGTGGTGGACACACTGCTGATTGAGGTGTCCTGGTGACAGAGGGATGGGCCCGCTGGGTGGGTGCTGTGCTGGTGTTTCCTGAGGGGGGAGGCTCTGTGGTGGCTTGTGACAGTGTCAGGGGAACCGACTGTCCCGAGGTCCCAGATGGTCCGGGCTGGTCATCTTGACCCAGTTGTGCAGAGCTGCTGTCACACTGTGGGCCTCTTCTGTAGGGGGACTGGAAATGTCTGGCACCTCCTGTCTGGTGACGTTGGGTAGGGGTCCTGTTGGGGTGTAAATGCATAACTATTGTATCTGTGTGTGCCATTGTGTGCAATGGGTGGTTGACCCTGTACTCCAGTGCTTGCATGATTGGCTTGGTTCTTGTGTGATTGGTGATTATGGGGCATGAGTGAGTCTCTGCAGTGGACATGCTTGGGTGATGGGTGTCCATGCATTGGTGTCACCTGCAGGGCTTGGTTTTGGGATGTGTGAGTTGTGTTGGTGGGGTATCTGTGGGTTGTTGGGGGACGGGTGTGAGGGTAAGAGTGGGAGTATGTTATGGCATGCAGGTAGGGTGGGGGGGATATAGTAGTAAAGATTTGCCTTACCAGAGTCCAGTCCTCCTGCTACTCCTGCGAGGCCCTCAGGATGCAGTATAGCCAACACTTGCTCCTCCCATGTTGTTAGTTGTGGGGAAGCAGGTGGGGGTCCACCACCAGTCCTCTGTACAGCAATCTGGTGTCTGGAGACCACGGAACGCACCTTCCCCCTAGGTCGTTCCACCTCTTTCTGATGTCATCCCTAGTTCTTTGATGCTGTCCCACCGCGTTGACCCTGTCGACTATTCTACGCCATAGCTCCATCTTGCAATGGAGGTCTGCTGCACCTGTGATCCGAAGCTGTGGCTCTATCCGGACGATTGCCTCCACCATGACCCTGAGCTCCTCCACAGTGAACCTGGGGTGTCGTTGAGGTGCCATGATGTGGTGTGGGTGATGTGTGAGGTGGTGTCTGTTGTAATGTGTGGGGGAGTGTGTTGGTGTGTGTTGTTTGAGGTGCATGGATGTTGTGTAAGTGATGGTGTTGTGTGTCTGTGGATGCTGGTGTTGTTTTTGGTAGTGTAGCTCTCCGGCGTCGTTTCAAAATTCTGGTAGTAAGGGGTTGTGGGTGATGTGGGTGTGTGCTTTATATTGGATTGGGTGTGTGGGTGTGGTGTGTGTATGTGTATCAGGTTTGTGTATTTCAAATTGTCCAATGTGGTTGTGTTTTGTATATGTGTGTGTATTTTGAGTGCGGCGGTGTGTACTGCCAATGAATTACCGCGGTTGAAAGACCGCTGCGTTGATTCGTGGGTCGTAATAGTGGGGGCATATTCCTATTGGCGTGACGGTGTCGTTTTTTTTATCGCCAGTTTATCACTGACCTTTAGTGTGGCGGACATGTGTGGGTGTCTGTATTGTGGCGGATTCCGGGCTGTGGGTCGTAATACCTGTAGCAGAATTCTACGGGCTCAGCAGTATGTTGGCGGTCTTCTGCACGGCGGTAAGTGGGATTTACCGCCAGGGTGGTAATGAGGGCCATAATGTGTTCTATTCAATTGATGTAGTTCTGTAGATATTCTTAATATTCTGTTATTTTTTAATTAGGGCTTTACCTCCAGCATTCAAGAGTGTATTAGTAAAAAAGAGTTGTTCCTTCACTAGCTTTATATATTTACTCTCGTTTGAACTTAGGGCATCATTACGAGTTTGGCAGTCCGTGGACAACCATGGCGGCAGTGGTGGTCCTTCCGCCGACAGAGGGTGGTGTCTTGACCTGAGGTCACATGGCCAGATGCTTTCCCACTTGGTTCAGCCCTGTCTCCTTTGCTTGCTTGTGCTGATGCTGCAAAGACAAAGAGAAACAGGTTCATCACATGTCCATGAACAAACTTCAACAACAGCTCTAATTAGCAAACATTGCCTTGATGTAAAGTAGGTCCCAGCAAGAAACTTCACCTAAGTGGACCATACATGTGCCATACCAAATGCATGCATGCCATCTGACAGTTGCCCAATGGAAAATCAGGATCTCACAACACTACAATTGCATGGCTGAAGTTGTGCAATCACCATGACCAGTCAAACATTTGGAGACAACATCACCCACAAAGTATTGCCCCATAAAGCAGACCACAGTAACCTGTTGCCATACACATGTAGGACAATGCAAGGTCTATTCCCACAGATCCCACACAAGGCCATTTGTCACATACATCATGACCCAACAGTAAGAACTGATGGTCCAAACTTCAGACATGTTGATGGCAAAAGTACTATAGCCTGGAGAAAATGGCATGGAAATACCCATGTCACACTGGGAAACTATCTACATTTTACAACTCACTAAGTGATTATTGCCCCAAAGGAAACAAAGGGGTAGTATCAATGTCATACAGATAGGCCACGGATGTGGCATGGAAATGAACACTGCAGACATCATGTCCAATATGTCAGGGAGAAATGTCTCCAAAATACATAACACAATGATTCAGCAAGTTGCAGGGTCATTACCACGAATGTCTGGCACCCTTTACAAAGACATACCCTGGGTGCTTCAGTAGAAGCCATCATTCCTCTGCATGTTGGAGAGACGCAGAAGTAGCAAGGACGTCTAGGTTGCCCACAACACATTGCCCAATCGGAAGCCACTTCACCATCCCCATTATGGTCATGCAAACACAGATGTCTGTTTGTGGATATATGCCTGTACTCAAACACATGTGTCTAAACTGCAAGTCACTCCAAGAAGCATGGCATCAGTCAGGGTACCTTATCCTTCACTCATGTGCAGTGCATTTTCAAGCATGATGCCACATCAAGCTCAAAGATATTCACATTGTGACTCTGATCTCTAGGCCTACCTGTTGTGTCCCTCTTTGCTTCTACAGTGGCACATGCCAAATAACATGCAATGACGCATGAGAGAATGTGTCAGCCAATGAACAGTGGTGACGCACTACTGTGTGTGGCACAACATGAAATGTTAACCCATTGAAATGTACTATTACAGATACAGTTTGACGTGCCCAGATAGGTGAGGAAATACAGACATTATCCCATCAACATAGGTAGACCATCCATGAAAGTTCAGCTTACAAATGTTTCCTAAACAGAAAGGGACACATGCTGCCATGTAGCATGTAGGCACAAGGAATGTTGGCAACAGTGATGGCACATAAATCATGCCAATGGACATTCCCCACTTTCCAAGGGAAAGTATTGATCCATAGCTGTACACACAGAAAACTCTAAGACCTGCCACATGTATGTCAGACACCTCCACATTACAGACTGCAATGAGGTACCAGCAACCATCATACACTGAAAAAACAAGCTTCTGGGTAGCAGATGCCAACCTATAAATTTACACAGACACATGGCTGAGGACATTGATCCATCACCTGCTTACCTGTGGACTGGATCACTGAGGAGTACTAGTCTTTTGCTTAGAAATTACACACACTACAACAACAATCAGTATTTGATTGATCAATGTACACAGCCATATGTGGTCTTTACAGAGCAAGTGGTGTGAGGATTCAACCCACAATTTTTCCTAGGTCCATGCTCCAATAGGCAAGGCACAGCAATATAAAACACGTGACATGCCAACACGAACATTCTCTCCTCCACTGTGTGACACATTGCTCATCCATAATAGTCTGGGGGAGCAGTCAGAACCTCACTCAATGACTTGGAAATGGGACAGACATAAATCTGCCTGTACACATCCCCTTTTGGCTGCTGTGCTGCACTCAAATGGCCATCAAACTCTGGATAGGCCACTGCCAAGGTACGGGCCATTAGTGGGGGTCATAGTCCAACAGGCACTCCACCCACATTGGGAGGACAGCCCCAGCTTGGCCTCAGCGATCTTCCTGGCCCAGTGTCTCAGGTCCTCCCACCTCTTTCAGCAGTGGGTGTTCCGCCGGCCGTGGACACCCAGGGTCCGCATCTTCTTGATGCTGGAACATGATCAAAAATATCATCACAAATGATTGAGTCACATACATGTCAGTTACACAAGATATAACTTTCCCACATTGTCAACACTCCCCAATTGTGACACATACAATCCAATAAGTACATGGACATGACTCAAGGCATACATTTCCCAATCAGCATATCAATCCACCACCCTGCTTATACAATGAAAAGGCAGGGTTGAGACGTGCCCTAGCAACCTGACTGAGATATGAGTCAAATGAGACACATCCCACCTCTGTGGCTACTGCAAGGTAGACTAGTTAGGCATGAATGGACCAACACATTCACACTTTGTGATGATGACTCTTTGCATACAGTCCCTGCACGCTACTGTCAGAGTACAAATTCCAAAATCACAAATGGGTAACAATGAAGGGACCAGCATGGTGAACCCAGAAAGCGTTTACCCTGTGCATGTGTGAACATTTGCAATAAACAATGCAGACTCATGCCACTTTAGGGGTGGGGGTCTGCGGTATCTACCTGTACCACAGAACACACTTTCAACATTTCTGTCTATCCTATGAAGATGGTACCCGAAAAATAAGGCATGCTTTGACCAGTTTCTGCTAAGTGACCAAGCTACTGCATCACACATCATGGTGTCCCTGGCATCAACACACTGCCTACGCTGTGGTATTGTCCTTTATTCTATTAGCCTGCAAAAGACAGACATGACCTGTATGAAGGTGACAACAGGGCTGTGGGAGTAAGGGACCTGTCAGGAGTCAGGGACACACATTGACAATGATACCAAGGGCACATGTGGACTAGACTAATAACTTACCTCTGGACCTATTCCCAATCTGAGCAAAGGAATGAAGAATTCTGGACAGCATTTTACAACAGAGCCTTACATTTGCCATATGACATGATCTGCTGTGTGCTGGGAGTGAGCACAGTCCCATAGCTGCATAGCCACATATACCCTACCCAGCCTAGACTATGACCCCTGCTGGGAGATACATGCGACCGGCCCTGGTCTCTGCAGGCTGAGCAGCCAGAACATTCATGACATCCAGTTTCAATCACCTCCATGCATAACACTACATCATGTAGGCGCCAGCAAATTTGCATTTTGTGTGTATTGCACCCCGGAGGGCAAATACAGGGATGCCATGCCTTACAAACAACAGTCTAGCAAGGGCATATGTGCTAAGAAATCTCTGTGGCAGCATGCACATAGCTCATATTGCTCACAACTGACACATACAAGGTGCATACTCAGCTCATGCTGTCATGCACCTACATGTAGTCTTGCGCATGTAACATTCATGAGGAAAGAGATGTCAGTGGATAGCTGTGATGTCACCTCTCCAACACAAGGTGGATCAAGGAACACAAAACACCACACACACCACAATATGAAAGAACTCAACATATGGCACTGGCCACCAATACCTGCACATTGACTCTACCATTGGTGCCACACAAACTGCACCTACAGGCACAATAGTATTTAGTTGGGCACACATGGGCACAATCTAGCCTGTGAGGAGGGAAAGCATGGTGAAACACAGAGTAAACTGTGCACATGAGGCACTTACCTGCTCCTCTGGTGTACCAAAGAGCTGTCCATACACGGCTAGGACCTCAGTAACCAGTCTCTCCAACTCCTCTGGTGAGAAGACACGGGCCCTTTCACTTGATGGATGTCGCATGATTACTCCAAGAGGCGGTACACAGCAGCTTGGTATTAGAGGTGTTGCTGGCAGCAGTGCCAGGAGTCAAGTGAGGGATTTTGCAGAACATGGCAGTAACGTCTACCACGTACGTGGTTGTCACCGCTGACGGACACAGCCATTGGCCCGCAGAAGCCACTGCCTACAAAATTAGCCTATGGCTGTGTCTGTCATGGTTACAACTGCCTACTGCCATGACAACTTCCACCAGCTGTCGCAGGCAGTTCCTAAGGTCCAGTGGAGTAGGTCAGGCAGGCGGCAATTCAGAGGCCTGAAATGCGGGATTGTGATATTAACACTGTATCACACATCTGTCCTACTACTCTGACACTATTGTTAAATGTTACAGGGCACAAATTCACAGTGGGGCACAGTCTACCCCTGATAAAGGTAATTTATCTGTTCAGTATATTCAGTCACATACCAAGGGACATATGTGATGCACATTTTGGGTTTAAGTCCACTTATATGTGGTCTACACGTGTGTGGCAAATCAAGGGGCTAACATGTGAACCTTGTGCTATTGACAGCTGTGATGTGTACTGTTTGCCATGTCCATCAATAACAATAGGTATTGTCACATGTTACACGGGACATGGATCATGTATGTTGCTGTGGACAACATGGCTAATGTTGGGACTCATTTCCTGTCATATCTAGTTACCAAGGGAGAGGGAGGATATGACAACGAACCGGTCTACCTTTCCCTGCCAGACCAATAGGCCAATGGAGGAAAGGCATGTGATACTCCTGTATCATCTGAATTGGCAAACAATAGTGGATCTATGTCATCAGTTGGAGCCAGATCTGATGCCAGCTATTAGTCATCCAAACAGCATACCACCCATTGTACAAGTCATATCAGTGCTGCACTTCCTAGCCACAGGGTCCTTCCAACATTCAGTGGCCCAAACCGGTGGTATGTCCCAACCTATGTTCAGTCCAATGTTGAGGGATGTCCTCTCAGCAATGTTGAAACACCTGGACAGCTACATCCAGTTTCCCCAACGTGTGAATTTAACCTACCTGAAGGCTTACTTTTATGGTTTTGTACTCATCCCACACGTGGTGGGGGATATTGATGGCACATATGTTGGCTTAATTGTACCACACACCAATGAACAAGTATACCACAACCAAAAGAATTTCCGTTCTTCATCGTCAAAATTGGATGTTTGGCGGACCGCTACATCTCACATGTCTGTGCCCCTTTCCCGGGTTCAGTCCATGATGCCTTTTTATGCGAAACAGCACAATCCACCAGCTAATGTCAAAACTGTACCCAGAGAGGGCCTGGCTGGTTGGTAAGTAACATCTGGGCTGTTTGTGTGTGCGCAATGTGGGAGGATTTACTGATATGATATGAGGGACTCATGGTTGTACATATGTCCCATTCATTAATAAGAGACTCAGCATATCCAAACCAACCTTGGTTGTTGATGCCGCTGAGAAATCCAACTACACCAGGGGAAGTCATTGAGGCCCATGTAAGAGCAAGGTGAGTAGTAGAACAGGCTTTTGGGTTCGAGGAGACCAGATTGTAGGTATCTGGACCGGACTGGTGGAGTCCTCCTCTACTCACCCGGGAAAGTGTATAAGATCATTGTGGCCTGCTGCATGGTCAACAACATTGCCCTGAGGAGGAACATCCCATACATCCCAGAAAAGGGGGTACCTGCAGTGCCACCGGGTGAGCCTCCTAAAATGCCAAATGAGGATGACAGTGGTGAGGAGAAAGGAAAGTGCTTGCCATTACATTGAGGAGCTGATATTCAGCAATATTCAGGCAATAGGTGTTTGAAAAGTTAGCATCTGACATATTTCCACCATGATGATGTTGTTTTGTTTGTGTCAGTCTCTTTGCATTGTCACTTCATTTCCAGATACTTGCTCTGTGATTCGTGCAATAGGTATGTTTCCAAGACTATGGTACCCTTTTTTATTTTTATACAGGTACCTGCACCCTGACTTCCTCATGTGGGCATTTCAGAGTTGGGACATTGAAAGGTATCTGATGAGGTTCCAAAATAGGATGAAGATATGGACTGTTTCAGGTAATGTGGGTCACAGATTTGGGGTGTATGAGACCCGTGATAATCCAGCTTGGGCAGTGTGTGGGTGGAAGGAAGTGCACATTGTACTTATCTTGGGTGCTGTGGTGGACTCATTGCTACATGTGTGTGAACATATGGCCATGAAATATGTTGCCTGAAAGTGCAAGCCAGGCATTCACCCTTTACATAGGCTAAACACTATTCTTGCAAGACCTCTATGTAGCCGTAGATGTGTTTTTTCACTGCAAGCCACTTTCTTGTGCCATAATACTGACAAATGTCTGTATCATACCACCAGATGCATAGTTATTGGATTATGAGGGAGATGTGATCAGGGACTGTTGCACTGCCCTCTGTCTGTATCTTGGATTATGTGATGTTGGATTACTTGGGTTTAGTAAGTGAGAAGACTCATGCTGGTGACACCGTTCACTTCTCTGTTTGCCTATTCAACAGGAAAATGTCTGACAAAGCCCTTCATGTCTGTTGACTTGGGGACTATATATCTACCCTGACCCAATATCAGTCAGCCCTTCTTGGCTCTGACAGTCAAGACATATGGATAAACTATATGCTCTATGGTGCAATGAAATATATGGTGTGACTAGGCACTTGTACCAATGTGATGGTAGTAATCCTTAGCCGGACACTGTGCCTTCGACACATCCCTCCTTGCACTACTATCTTGTATATTCATCATTTGCTTCACAGTCTCGCACATCTGTACACAGTAACAATTGGAACAGTAGCAGACAGACACATACTTTGAGATAGGTGGATTTATTGAACATTTGTGCATAAACTGAGATTGTGACATGATGGGAAAGGAAAGTGAAGGGTTAAGTCATGGTTGATGAAATCATTGTAGTAGATGCCACAGCATTGTAAGTCCAAAGTCCTGTTCACTCCTACCATAGTTAATGGAAGGTGGTTGAAGAACAGTCAAGTGAAAAATGGGGCACACAAGGGGTTCCCTCAGGAAGAGCTCACTTGCTGGCAGTGGTTGGTTCCTGACCATCTGCACCTCCTGAATTTTTAGCTGGATGCCCCTGCTTGCGTGGGGGTTGAGCTGGAGCTACAGAGGCAGGGGTGTTTGTGGTGGGTTCTTCCCCTGACAGGACCTCCCTTTTAGAGTGTCACTTATGATGACTGGCCTGCTGTTGTTGTGCCAAAGGAAGGGGTAGAGTATTGCTGACAATATCTGATCAGAGTACTGTTAATGTCCATCAACACACCTGCTAGGGTAGCCAGGTTGGTATTAGTGGCCTCCCACTGTTATAGCATATCCCTATGGATGTCCCTCTGCAGCTGCTTGATCTCACGGATTTCGGTAAGTACCTGGCCCATCAAGCCTTGGGACTCTTGTTAGACCCCCAAGACTTGGCTGATGGTGTCCTAGTCTAGAGCATCTCCAGTGGCCTCACCCTGGTGGCCAACCACATTCCTCTCATGCATCCTACCCCCACAGGCTTATGTCCATACCACAGGGTGCCCCTTCTCACTGTTTCCAGGACCATCATTGTCCAAGGTATTGGGCTGCAACTTAGGATCCTGGGCTGTGGGCATGAGATTGTGGCCACTGTCCTAAGGACATAGTATGGGGGCGAATGGTTGTCTGTGATGTCGAGGCAATCGGGCTGGGAGGTCTTGATGTGGGCACAGTGAGACTCACTGTAGGGATCTGACCAGGCTGCCCAGATGGGCCGGATCCGCCCCTAGTCCAGACATTCAGGAGTGTCATGTTCACTGATGGCATCATCCTGGGGGATGGTGGTAGTCTCATCTGTAGGCTCTGTCTAGCCAGTGGCAGCTCCACCTGTTGATGTGACAGGTGCAATGCTACTGGTGGTATTGTGACATTTACATCCAAAAGTTAAGAGTGACATTTTGCACAGCTGGTGAACATAGTTGATTAGCAAGTGAAACTTTAATGAAAGGTACCCACGCTATTGGTTGTAGTGAGCTGACATTTATGAAGCATGCCAATTCCATAAAGTCCAGCAGCTGCAGAATTGAGCAGAGATTGGTAGTTGGGAGGATGGGCAGAGATTTACATCTTGCCAGCAGATCTGGCAATACCGTGGCTGAACAGGCTATGGCTCTGATCATTTTGAGGCCTAGTTGAATGTTATGCAGGCCAAAGTAGAGGTTTGTTGTATATATTATAGGAGTCATCATGTGGTCAGTGCATTGTCAATGTGTTTGCAGCCAATACCATTCAGGTGGTACATCCTGAGGCCTAGTTGATCATTTATGTTGAACACTGGGTAAGGTGTCCTTCCTGTCATTAATTGTTTTATCTTGGCTTAGCAGTTCAAGATGGAGCTAGGTGGCCAGCCACAGTTCAGAGTTGAGCATGATCTGTATCTGGGTCCTTCCCAGGTGAGTAAACTTCAATTGAGAGTGAGCGGGCAATGGGGTTTGTGGACAAGTGACCACTGTTCTGCTATTTGGAGTCACTTGGACAGTGTCTCCTGGTAGCTGCAGTCAGGTCACTCCCTCTACTTCCCAACACTTGACATTGGGTATATTCCCAGGTGAATAAACTTCCTTTGGGAGTTCATTGACAGATGCATTGGAGCAAGTGCACACTGGGCTGGTGATTGGAGATAGCAAAACATGGCCCATTGGGCTTTACATTCAGGTCACTCCCCTAGTTCCCATCACCAGCCAAATATTACCCTCCCAAGGGAGTAAATTTCCTTTGTGAGTTAATGAACTGGGGTAGTTTGACAGGCATGCACTGGGCTTGTGTTTGGAATTGGTGAGATAGAGCCTCCTGGCCTTAACAGTCATGTCACTCCCTCTATTTCTTACACTTGGGAAATGTTATTCCCCCAGGTGAGTACACTTCATGTGTGATTTCCCAAACAAGTGTCTTTGGAGAAGAGGACACTGGACTTGTGGTTGGATTGAAAATAAGAGACCTAACTGTGGGTTACTGTGGGTCCCTGTACTAAACACACTGTAAAATGGTATACTCACAGGTCAGTAGAATTAAGACTCAGGGGTCCTTGGATAGAGGACACTTTGTTGGTGTTTTGTTTTCTAGAAATAGGGTCTCCTGGCATCAGTAGTCAGGTCATTCCCTGTACTACACACACTTTACAAATGTTTTCCTCCCAGATGAGTACACTTCAATGGAGAGTTAAGACACAGGGGCCCTTTGAGGAGAGCATACTGGTCTGATGTTTGGAGCTGGAGAACGGTACCTGCTGGAAGTTTCAGTCCTGTCACCCTCACCACTCCCCATTGCTTGGCAAGTAATATCCCCTCCCCCTGGTGAGCTAACTTCATTTGGGAACACTGTACCTGTTTATGCAGTTACAGAAACAGGGCCTGTTGTGAGTTGCAGTCATGTTACTTACTCTAGTACACAAACGTGACCAATGTTCTCCCCCTTGCGAGCACACTTCAATTGGGAGTTCACTAACAGATGTTTTTGTGTAAGTTACCACTGGTCATGTTTTTTGAGTTACAGAAACAGTGCCCGCTGTGAGTAGTAGCCTTGACTGTCCTGGACTAGGCCCACTGTACAAATGTTTTCCTCCTAGGTGAGTACACTTCCACATAGAGTTAAGACTCAGGAGTATTTGGACAAGAGGACTCTGTGTTGATTTTTGGTCTTCTAGGAACAGCACCTGCTGGGAATTGTTGTCCTGTCAGTCCCTATACTACACCCAATCTACAAATGTTATCCCCCCAGGTGAGTACACTTCAATTGGGAGTTGACAAACAGGGGTTTTTGGGGTAGGAAACACAGGGCTGGCTGAGTAGCGTAACAGTGACAGACCGTCCTGGCATAAGCGATCCTGTCTGCCCTTGTATTATACCCACTGAACAAATGTTATCCTCCCAGGTGAGTATACTTCCACAGAGAGTTGAGACACAGACGTCTTTGGACGTGAGTACACTGTGTTGGTGTTTGGTTTTCTAGGAACAGTGCCTGCTGGGAGTTTTAGACATGTCTGTCCCTGTACTACACCCACTGTACAAATGGTATCCCCCCTGATGAGTACACTTCAAGTCTGAGTTGACAAACAGGGGCATTTGGGGCAGAGGACCCAGGGCTGGCTGAGTGGAGTAACAGTAACAGAGCCTCCTGGCATAAGCTGTCTTGTCAGTCCCTGTACTACACCCACTGTACAAATGTTATCCTCCAGGTGAATGCACTTCAATTGGGAGTTGACAAACAGGGGTCTTTGGGGCAGGTGACACAGAGCTGGCTGACTGGAGTAACAGTGACAGAGCCTCCTGGCATAAGCAGTCCTGTTAATCCCTGTCCTATACCCACTGTACAAATGTTATCCTCCCAGGTGAGCAAACGTCCACAGAGAAATGAGACACAGGGATCTTTGGACAAGAGGACACTGTGTTGGTGTTTGGTTTTCTATGAACAATGCCTGGTGGGAGTTGTAGTCCTGTCAGTCCTTGTACTACGGCCACTGTGCAAATGTTATCCATCCAGGTGAGGACACTTTAATTGGGAGTTGAAAAACAGGGGTCTTTGTGGAAGGGGACACATGACTCGCTGAGTGGAGTAACAGTGACAAAGCCTCCTGGCATAAGCAGTCAGCTTATTACTGCAGCACACATTGAATAAGCAAAATGCCATGGATTATTGTTTATGTGCATGAAGGAATATCTCCCTGCACATAAACAATCACTCCCCTCAACGTAGGCACTCTTACATTATGGTACAAGGATGTCTGTGTTGTTGCAAGCAGCTTAATTTAGTGCCTGCACAGGGGGAAACGCAGGGCTGTTCCATATTTTTGTGAATACAGTGCAGCACTGTGTTTCAAAACTGGAGCAGCAAGGCGCTGCTGAATTTGGTGCAGCACTACACTGTGCCAGTTTCTCTTAAATCTGGCCCTACGTTTCTTAAGGTACAGTGCACTGACCTGGACGAATGTGCTGCTGTACTTTGTCAATGCTGACTTTAAATTTTCTTTGTCTTTTGTTTTCTTTTGCAGGATCTGGAGTGCCAGGACCAAGATGTTGGCAGGATGTAGTGGAGAGAGCAACTCAAGATTCCAGAGGCATCACCAGAAACAATACTCAGGTAAGCGGGAGCTCCAGGACCATTCAACCTTCTTCAAAGCAGGTCTTGAAGCCAAGCAAGGATGCACGTGCCAAGGCAGTTTCTATATGACCGCACCCAAACAGGCCACCAGCTCTCACAAGAACACAAATCTCATGGGAATGCAGTGTATGCTACATTTTCCAATGCAGTTTTTGGATCTGACAGGGCGCAGGTGTGAGCAAGCATCAATGGGGTATTGTGGTCTTCTCAAGTTCCTCAGAAGCTTGATTTTTGCCTAATGGTGCAATGAGGTGGTGGGAGGTCTACAGGGTCAAGTTATCCATGTGTGCTGGTGAGATGGAAATGGCAATGGAATGGCGGGAGGCATAGGGGTCAAACTGTTACTAGGTACTGGCATGATGGGAAGCGCTAGGAAGGTCAGAGAGTCAGGATTTTCTTTCCTAGCCAAGACTCCTGCTGCCCCTGTGGCATATAAAGCACCTAGGGACTGAAGTGTGGAACGGAGCATAAAAGAAGAGCTCTCTCAAAGGAAGTAAAGCAGATGCTGACTTCACCGTGCTGTGATGGAGTTGAACCAGAAAGCAGTAAGGGGCTTATTTACAAGCAGCCCGCACTACTGGTCTGTCACTTTTTGTGATGCACCAGTGGTGCAAGCTGCTGACCTATACCTTCAAGGCCGCCCAAAGCCACTTTGTGTGGCTTTTCATGGCCTTATAGATATTGAGTAAGGCAACGCTTTGTAAGTTTTTGCTTTGCCTTACTTTGCTTAATTTCTATAGGTGTTGCATGAGTATTCCCACGCAACATCCATGGATTTTGACGCATTCCCAGATTTACAAGGTTTTGTAACCCTGGGAATGTGTCAAAAGCCTACGTTACCCCAGGGGTGGCGTGAGAGTGATGCAACATGGAGAAATATCTTTATTTCTATCAATTTGCTCCTCTTTCTATATGTGCTGCATTTTCCAGCACAAATAGAAGGAGGAAAACACCTCCATTGATTGTTTTTGTGCAGGAAGGTGTCTCAACAACACAGACACTATTGGAGCATGGTGCAATGGTGCCTGTGCACCACATGGGAGCAATTTCTCCACCAGTGCATGGGGAAGGGACATAAATGTGCCGTGTTTTGTAGATACAGCACATTTTTGGCCTCTCTCAGTGGCGCAGGGTGGCGCAACAAGGCACATGCTGCACCCCCTGCACCACAGGCCTTGTAAATATTTCCCTAAATCTGTGTAGACATCAAGGCATAGACTGATGAACATCATCTAGATTGCTACTACTTGACCCCCTCTTAAAAACAGGGATCCCAGTTTATTAAGTGTCAAGTCCAGTGAACCCCTTGCTGATATGGGCAATCCAAATGTCACCAAAGACTGTATGTCCACTCTGGAGGCACCGGTACCTACTCTTGTTAAATATGAAATGACACACCAACCCCGACAACAAGATATGCTTGATAACATTTTGGAAATACTACCACAAGAGAAGCATTGGAGGCAAAAACAAATATAGTAGTGGTAGATGTGGCATTATTCAGAGAGGGTCAAAAGAAGTTGTCAGGCCTCATGAGACAAACATAAGACACACTGACAGAACTACAACTAAAAAACAGGATCCTTTAGAAGTGCTACATCTCACCAGGATTGGAGGGCAGTGTTAAGGAGAGTTACTTGCAACAATAGTTGAGAACAGAGCTGGAGCCCCCAAACACTCTCTCAGTTTGATGCACTAGAAATAGTCCACCAGATACCAACGAGCCACCCACCAGCACGCTCCCAACCAAAGCCCAGTGGTTGCCTACCTACCCCACCACCAAGACCGAGATGTTATACTCCAGAGGACCCACAAAATGGAACTCATAAGAGTCGACAACTGCTATATCGCCATTTTTTCCGGACTACATGGTGGCAGTGCAATGTAAGGAGGTTAAAGCATTCCTTTGAGACAATGGACTACTATGTATGTTACAGATTTCTGCAAATGTCAAATTCATACCTGGAGATCAGGCCCTATTTTTTTTACTGTGCCCAAGGAAGCACAATACTGACATCCTGCTCTAGGTTCACCCAGGAGTGCCACTTCAGGTTAACATGGCCATAGTAGATACTGAAGAGTGACTTAATTAAGTGGCAGAATTTGATGTGAGGGATATTCCATTAGTAATAGTAGGTACGTTACATTCAAAGGGACATCGTTCACAACATGCTGAACTACAGAGTACAGACATCACAGATTTTCATGCCGAGCATTGTTTTCTGACAAGATCATTAGCTACTTAAAGGGTGAATTTTAAATCGCCCTACCAGTTCTCATTATCGCTATCCTAAGGGAGTTTTGTTGGAAATTTTCTCCATACATTGGAACGAGACCCAGAATATTGAAGTCCATATTGTGGCCTTTACAACACTACCACTAATCTTGAAAAAGTCACATTGGTGATCAAACATGTCGGCTGTTGAAGATCTATATGAAATGTCAATAAAGGGATCTCAATCACACACATTCTTTCACTCATCCTTACTGTAATGGGATTGTTTAGGACTTAGAAATCATTGACCAATTTGCGTATGCAGGGTATCTGTTCCTCAACAGTTCATATTGCTCTCTTGTAAATCAATAGGATGTATGCTCTGGTAGTTATGCTTAATTTCCTGACCAGCACCATGAGAACTGATCATTTTGATGTTGATACTTCCCATTACACTGCTTGAATTTCTCTTATGTGGAGGTACAGGTGCCTTTTTCACTACTACCTATTTTTGTTCTATTACATTAGTAAATGATTTTGCCCCTAAAATTGACCAGATTGTGTTCATGAATGAAAAGTCAACTCAGCTGGCAAAACTGGCTCATTACAGAATGATAGTGGTTGAAGACTTAAATTGCATAACGATATAGGCTTAGACAGACTGCATCCTCCTCTACTATCATCAATGATAAGGAGGAATGCCTGGGCGCACAAGAACCTTTCATTGTAATGGGACCTGATTCTAAGGGGACCCTTCATATAATTTCCTTCTTTATGCATGGTCTGAGTTTTAGACTCATTAAGATAGCCTGCCCCACCCGATTGTTCTTGGCGGTAGAGGAAGCTCAGTATAAATATATAGAACACTCTCCGATCTTAATCATCTATTACCAACTATATGATTCGTCAGACTGAGGACAACAATCCCCACATGGAAGCAACAAGTTATTACACTGGAGAATCAGGGGCTTGTACACTTCACATATAAGGCAATTCAAAATTAGTTTGATGAAAACAGGGGTAGTGCGACCTCCATAGTGACGGAGTGGGAAGACTTCAAGGTGTATTTTCTAGGGCACTGCAGCAAGACAGTGGTGGGAGTTGAGGCAACATTGACTCAGGAGATGGACTAGCAACATTACAAACTGAAAGTGGTGGAGAAAGAGAGACCTGAGAAACCTGTGTTACAGGAAACATTAATGGAAGAGTGGAGGAAACTAGCACATATATTTAAGAGATTAGGAGGTTTGACTACAGGACATACGGAGTCAAGATTCACAACAAGTGTGACAAGGCAAGGAGGCTGTTGACTTAGTTGTCAAACCTGGAAATGATGGGGGCTCTGACTCTGGGCATCCAGATGGAATTCAGAGGTAAGATGCACAAGTTGAGATAAGGCATATATTCAGCTTTAAATATGAGTGGTGCAGCTATCTATAGAAATCAAAAAAGGTTTGACACACACCAATGCAAATACCTGTATACTGCAATGAAACAGATGGGCTTGGATGATGGGTTTCTGGTCTGAAACTCGTTATTGCATTGTAGCCTCAGAGTAGGATTCTGAACTGGGCAAACTATTTATGACTCCTACTCTGTAGGTAGAGGGACACATTAAGGGTGTCCCTTATCTCTACTCCTTTTTGCCATAGGAATGAGACACTTGCAACCCTATTGAGGCAAGGGACTACTGTCAGTGTCAAAGGTGGAGATGGCAAAATTAATTACATAATACTACATGCAGGTGATATTCTTTTATGCTTAAATGTTGCCCACGCAGACACCACACATGCTATGCTATTAATGTTCTGAATATATTCAAAGGGGTCGCAGGTTTCATCATGAATTGGAGAAAATCCAGAGTCAAATCAAGGCAGATGGACAAACAGGCAAAAATCATAGGCTGGAATAACATTGAAACAACAAGGTAGGTGGCATAGGTGAGAATACTGCTCACGTCTAGAGACAGGATGGGGGATTGCTGAGGCTGCTGGGTTCGTCCAGCAATGCTGGACACAATGCCTAGATAAAACATACTGAAGCCCTGTGTGCCAAAGTTCCTACTGTGGGGTTTATTTATCCTTCAACTCAGGAGGGATTGAATGGGGCTGCTGACATGGGAAGAGAACAATGCTATGTGACCTGTATGAACTTGATATACTTAAAGGGTTACACAAATTAATGAGGGACAATGAGCTACTAGTAAGACAGCTCTTACAATATGGAGCGCTGATAGGCAGGATGGTAGAAATAGCTTCTGACAAACCAATTAACAATGGCAACTTGGGGAATGTCATAAGTGCTGTGGCACTGTGCTAAGGGTGTGCCCGTGTAGACTGTGCCCCTGTCAATCTGACATTGTGGCCCTCATTATGAACATGGCAATCTGGACCGCCACGCCGGCGGTGTCGGTCATTACCGCCAATGGCATGGTGGACCAGACCACTATATTCTGAACATAGTAGTGAACTGGCTGCAAAGCAGCCAGTTCCCTACCACCCACAGCCAGGCCACAGTCCACTGCTGGGCCGACTGTGAGCACATTCGGCCTGGCGGTGGAGGCAGGACAGGCGGTGGGATTATGATCCCTATTCCACCAGGGATTCCATGGTGAATTACCCACCAGAGAATCCCAGGCAGAAAGCATATGGGTTACAGGAATAATCATCCCTGCAACCTGTATGTGACATGCCTGGCCCCTCCCCCCCTTTCCACTATCCCTCCCCATCCCCCCAAGCTCCTAGAACAGCCCCCACCCCCTGAACCCCAAAAACCGACCCCCCTACCCTCCACCCCAAAACCCCATGCAGGTACCCCCCCAACCCCAACCCTCACCATCCCCCACCCCCCACCCCTACATACAGGTCCCCCCAAACCCCAAACCCCCACATCCACATTCATCCATTCACAGACATGCACACATGCATACATGCACTCAGACACACACACCCCCACAGACATCCACGCACACCCCCATGCACTCACACACTCACACACACACACACACCCTCCCTCCTTCCCTCTCGGACAGCACATACCTTATCCATCGCGCTGCTCCGGGGGGGAATGGGCTCCCTGGATGCTGCTCCGCTGCCATCGCCGCCTCTCCATACACCGCCACGCCTAAAACTGCTTCATAATAGGCGTGGCCATGTAGGGGGTGACGTGAAGGTGAGGGTGGAGCAGCGTCCACCCCTGCCAACGACCGCCAGCATGGTGCATGGCAGGCCTCACCGCTATCAATGATGGTGAGGCTCCATGTGTCATTATGTGGCGGCAATTTGTTGACCGCCGGCACGGTTGGAGGCGGGGCATCCCGCCATTTACATAATGAGAGCCTGTGTCTGCGCAGCCTGCATCCCAGCAGTGTCTTGAGGTTGAGCCCCAGTGGAATCTGCCTTTGCAGCCCTGAAGTGGTATCAAGCAGCCTGCTCCCCATGGCACTGTCCGAAAGATATGCCTGAATGCTCTGTGCTGCTGTGAACCTGAAGTTGTAATCAAGCAAACCGTAACTTGGGGAAGTTTCCAAGTTTGCTTAAGTGTACTGTGTGCTGCAGCAGCCTGAAGTATGCCTGAGCCAGCTGGTCAGCTGTGTCAACTGTCTGAATCTGACCAGACTACTTCACTAACTCAGCATTTTGACCTGAGTCACCTGCAGAAGAGCATCTTGAGATGGTCCCTTGACTTCTGATCCTGTAGCTCACCACTAAACTCATCCAAAGTCTAGAAGCAGGCTTGCAATCAGTCAGAGACCTGTGACAATGCCAGAGCCTACATGCCAGCAGAGACTCTTCCTCAAAGAGGGACAGCCAGGTGCATGCTGCAGGTCCTGTCTGTGGACAGTACCTCAATGAAGCTCTTTAGTTGTGAGAAGAACTATTGTCTGGAATTTATGATCGGAACGACACTCTTCGCTCCCACCTCCCAGACTCTACACATGACCCTGAACAAGCAGCAAAGAGGCACTGGAGCAAACATCAGAAGAAGGCACTGCCTTCAGGACTGCCCTGAACCAGTACCATCGCCTCCTGAAAGAAACCAAGAAGAACGCACTAGCAGACTACATCAAACCCATTACAAACCACATCAGAGAACTCTTCACCATTGTGAATGAGTTCACCAATCTCACAGCCACTGAGAATGACATCCCACCCTCCCAGGAACTGTGTGACAAACTTGCAGATTCCTTCTATGACAAGATCTAGGCTCTCTATTAAAACTTTGAACGGCAACCCTCTGCCACAGCAGCCCACCAGCTCACATACACAAACACAAACCCTGAACACCTTCTCACCCACTTGGAACTCCTCACCACACAAGACACCATCTCCATCACAAATTCAGTACATTTGGGAGCACCCATGGACCCTTCCCCCACTATGTGATCAATCTCAGAAGCGAGACAATCGGTGATGAGCTCAGGAAGCTCCTGAATACCTCCATCACTGTTGCCTCCTTCCTGGAGGTCTGGAAACATGCTGAAGTGAGGACCCTCCTGACAAAACTATCCGCCAACCCAGCAGAACTACCAGCCCATCTCCCTGCTCCCCTATCCAGCAAAAGTCCTCGAGAAAGATTGCCAGCAGCTCACCCAACACATAGAAGACAACAACCTCCTGCCCCCGCATCTGGATTTTGAGCTAACTACTTGACCCAGACAGCGCTGATTGCAGCCACAGATGAGCCATCCTGGACTGCGGGGAAAAAACGAAGCTCTCATCTTCCTGGACCTGTATACAGCGTTTGACACAGTCTCCCACCCCATCCTGATCAACAGACTCCACCACATTGGGATTCAAGGAAACACCCTCAAATTGATCACCTTGTACATCACTTGCAGAATCTAAAGGATCATTCACCTTAGAAGTCCAAGAAGATCCTCTTTGGAGTCCCCCATGGGTCATCCCTTAGCCCAACCCTCTTCAGCACCTACATGACCCACCTGGCCATCACCTTCAGATCACATGGACTCAACATCATCGTCTGTGCCAACAGATAGCTCATCCTCTAACTGTCTGAAGATCCCTCCACCACAAAAGCTAAGTTCCACAGATGCATGATGAATGTAGCAGACTAGATAAAAGACAATTGTCTCAAACTCAATGCTGAAAAAGCAGAAGACATCATCTTTGGGAACAACACCTCACCATGGACTGACATATGGTGGCCCGCAGAGCTAGGCACACCCCCTACCCCAACAGACTGCGTCTGTAACCTCGGCATTGTCCTGGATAGCAACCTATCCATGAAGAACCAAGCCAACGTGTTCTCATTCGTCCTCTTCCACACCCTTCGCATGCTCTGCAAGATCTTCAGGTGGCTCCTAGCAGACACCAGAAGGGCTGCCAAGCAGTCCCTTATCACCATCATACTGGACTACAGAAATTAACACAGCATTCCTCCTGAAGAGACTCTAGACAATACAGAACTCAGTAGCAAGATTCATACTCGACCTCCCATAAAGGACCCACATCACACCCAATCGAAAAAAAAACTACACTGGCCCTGATTCAAAAGAGATACCAGTTCAAGATGCTGACCCACGCCTACAAGGCACTGCACAACAAAGGACCACAATACATCAACAAACACCAGACCTTCCACCAATGGACCAGACACCTCCGATCAACTTCCTCTCCCTAGCATACACCCCACTGCTTAGTCGAGCCAACAGCGGAGCATGCTCCTTCTCATACCTAGCATGCCAAGGCTTGGAACAAACTATCCATGTACCTCAGGATCGCAAATCACTCCAGCAATTCAGAAGAGAACAAAAGACCTTGATGTTGGAATGATCATTCCTCCATGCAGCAGCATACAGCTCCCGCACCCCTGAGACCCTCACTGGTGATTTGCTGCACTCTATAAATGTTTGATTGATTGATGAGTAAATACATATACATGCTATAGATAGAAGGGGCTGCACTGCACCTGTGCCTAATTCCCACTCCTACCCACAGACAGACTTAAACTTTGGGAAACATGTGAGAGTGAGAGGTGGAGGGAAAGTTGGGAATTGGCAATCCCTAGTACAGTAATCTGTGCGAGTAACATTACCATATCTGTATGCTGTAGTATGTAGCATTAGGGTATTAAATTACTATCTTTTTAACATAGACAAGCACTTGCTTGGACACTGAAATTATTGTACTGCTGGGTTATTGTTGAGTCCTGAGCTTGGAACACCCTCACATTACGTCCTTGGGAAGACTGTAAATGCTTTTCATTGCTACCACTGAGCGTATTTCTGACATTTATATTAAGAACAATGCAGTGTGTTACAGATGCAACCAACAGGGCCCTCTGGCTTTCTATGTGGATGCATCAAAATTACACCAAAATCAGTTTTCAATGACATTGAAAAAACTGATTTGTCTTTCTGATGCTCTTTAATATTTAAGGAATACACTCATGAATATTGATACAAACCTTTTGTCTTCTTTCTCCTATTTTTCTGACCTTTTTTTGTTGACTTTAGGAACCTGGGCACTTTACCACTGTAACCAGTGGTGAAGTGCATATGCTCTCTGTCTAAATTGTACTGGTGATTGGTTTCTCCATAATTGGAACATTTGTTTTGCTAGTAAGTCCCTGGTATAGTGCACCAGGTGTACTCAGGGCCTGTAAATCAAATGCTACTGTTTGGCCTGCAGCACTAATTGTGCTATCCACCTGAGTAGCCCTGCAGATGTCTCAAGCCTGCCATTGCAGTGCTTGTGTGTGCAGTTTTAAACTACCATTTTGACCTGGCAAGTGCACCCACTTCTGCTGGGAAAAAGAGCTGGATGCTGTAACAGGGACTGCCGCTCTGTTTCTTTCTTTGTTGTGCTAGCCTGCTGCTTGCTGTTTTTGTCCTGGGAGTGAAAGGACTGGACTTTGCTTTCTACATATTGCTTTCCAAGGCTCTCCAAGGGCTTTAACAGAACTTGACTCCTGTTAAGAAGTCTCAGGGCCATCAAAGACTTCACCTTCTAGTGCCTGGGTTCTCTTGCTGAGAGTCCTGACTTGCCAAGTGGTGCCAAATCCAGTTCCTGGGATCTTGGAAGTGTTCTCTGGTGCAACCAAGAAGAAACTAATCACAAAGACTCCAGAGCAACTTCAGAACTGGCACTGCTCTATGACTCTGCACCACCACTTGCACCGGAGCATGTGGTCCCTACTGAGTGCAACAGCCATGACCTGCAACACAGGCACAACATTGCCGCAGCACCTCGAAAATCCTGCCAGAGCATGAGTCCCGAATGCAGTGTCACTGACATCAATACCACCAAACTCCACTGTAGCACCTGTGGCTGCGGGGTGTGATTGCAACACTACAAAGTTGACGCCTCAAGTCTTGACCTGCTGGATTCATCGACCCCGCCACGTCATAAGGAACTGATGCCTTGCCACCGACGCCGTTCACCTCCCCTGCAACCATAAGGAACCAATGCGTTACCTCCCCTGCCTAGCGGTAAGGGACTGATGCCTCACCTCCTCAGTAGCAGTAAGGAACCGATGCCCCACCGGCTCAACAGACGCCTCACCTCCCCAACTCTGCGCAATGTCTTTGTTTCCTCATCATTTTCCAAAGTACTGTACCTGGTGTCTGTCCGACTCTGTGACTGGCCCACACTTCCTTGTGAGTGGCGTTGGACTGTTGGGAATGACTCCATGAAGACAATGTGATAGCCCCAGTTTGAGCTTGTTAGACCTGACAGCCTAAGGGTGGTCACCTCCAACTTTTTGCCTGCCTCCTTCCACTTTTTTTACTCTGTTTTTTGCTGGTTTTAGGAGTCTGCACACTTTACCACGCTAACCAGTGCTAAAGTGCGCATGCTCTCTCCCTTAAAACATGCTAAAATTGGTTCATACCTAATTGGCATATTTGATCTACTTATAAGTCCCTAGTAAAGTGCACTACATGTGTCCAGGGCCTTTAGATTGAATGTTACTAGTGGGCCTGCAGAATTCGTTGTGTCACCCACATAAGTAGCCACTTAACCATGCCTCAGGCCTGCCATTGCAGGGCCTGTGTGTGCAGTCTCACTGCCACTTTGACTTTGCAAGTACTTGCCAAGCCTTAAACACCCCTTTTTCTACATATAAATCACCCCTAAGGTAGGCCTGGGATAACCCATAGGGCAGGGTGCTATGTAGGTAAAAGGGAGGACATATACGTTTGTGCTTTATATGCCCTGGTAGTTGAAAACTCCTAAAGTAAGTTTCCACTGCTGTGAGGCCTGCTCCTTTCATAGGCTAACATAAGGGCTACCCTCATAAACTGTTTGAGTGGTAGAGTCTGATCAGAAAGGAGTAGACAGGTCATATTTAGTATGGCCAGAATGATAATACAAAATCATGCTGACTGGTGAGGTTGGATTTGATATTAGTATTTAGAAATGCCACTTTTAGAAAGTGAGCATTTCTCTGCACTTAAAATCCATCTGCTCCTTACATCCTGTCTCCAATCCACGTCTGGGCTGGGCTGGTTGACAGCTCCCTTGTGCATTTCACCCAGACAACCACAAACACAGGATGCTCAGTCACACTTGCACACATCTGCACACTAAATGGGTCTTCCTGGGCTGGAATGGTGGAGGGGCTTGACACTTACATTTCAAAGGCTAGTAACCTGCCCTCACACAAATGACTGCCACACCTCCTATTGGGACCCTGGCAAACAGACTAGTACTCAAAGGGGTCCTTGTGCACTTCAAAACCACTCTTTGAAGTCTCCTCCACTTCAAAGGCACTTTTGGGTATACAAACGGGGGCCCTGACCATACCAACTCAGACACTTCCTGGGACAGATACTCTGAACCAGGCCCTGAAAACCTGCCAATAGGAGCTGCCTGGCTGCCCAAAAGACTCACCTGGACTGCTTTGCTGTGAATGACTGCTGCCTTGCTGTTGCACTGCTGCTTTGCTGGTCTCTGACTCTGCTGGGAAGTGCTCTCCAATGGCTGAGATTGAGCTTGCCTCCTGTTTCCTGAAGTTTCAGTGCCAAAAAGACTTCTTCTCTTCAAAGGAACTCCTTGTGAAGCGAAAATCGATGCACAACCTGCCAGAATCGATGCATAGCCTGCCTAGAGGTGAAAAAATCACCGCACAGCTGCTCTGAAATGACACAGCCCGGCTCCCCGCGTGGAGATCGACGCAGCGCCAGAGTTGCAACCAGAACTTGGAACTTGGATGCACAGCCCACCGGATTGATGCATTGCTGAGCCAGAATTATCGGAATCTATGCTGCGCCTGCCGTGCAACAGAAACTTTGTCGCATCGCCCACCACATCGACGCAGCACCTGTGACCTCGTCCAGGACACCCAGGATTTCCACGAAATGTCTCTGGGCATCAAAAGACCCCACATAGCAAAGTGGATTCATTCCTGTGCACCGGAACTCGAAACACAGTCCTTACCGCATGGAAAAGGATTGAAGCATCATCTGTGTGCACCTGGAGATCCAACAGACACCCTTTGTTTTCCACGCATCTCCTCCTCTGTGGTCCCCGTGAGTAAGGCAACGCCGTGAATTGTGCTGCCTTGCCTTACTCCATATCTATGAGGCCATTCAAAGCCACGCAAAGTGGCTTTGTGTGGCCTCATAGTTATGTAGTTTGCACTGCTGGAGCATCAAAAAAAGTGACTGTCCAAAAGCGCACGGGGCTCATAAACAAGCCCCTGTATTTGAAATATGCTTGAACAAATTTACTAACCCATTAAGAGAAAGAAAGCAGTTAACTTCCCTGGGCCATTGAAGTAATAGGCCTATGAGTGGCTAATCTTTGCAGAGCTCTCTTTCTAAAGTTAAAGCGAAAAGGTCTACTCAATTCCCATCTACGTGATTGATTAAGCATTTGCCTTTATCATCACTACCTGGAAGTGAAGCACTTCCAGGGTTTCTTGAAGTCTGAAACACTTCAGGGGTGATCAGAGTCGGAGATCTTACAAAAATGTCTTTGAAGCGGGGAAATAATGTATTAAGATAGTTGAGAATGCATCTGTGTCCACCCATTTGTACTTCATTCGTAATCGTTAGGCTTTTGTGAGACTGTGCCCTTGGCTGTGCCATTTTGTTGTGTGTGCAGATGTTCAAGGGCAGTGATGCTCTTTGCGGTCATGGTCGGCTTCAGGGGTCACTGAGAATCGGCGTTAGAAAGGCTGGTTTCCCCTTTTAGCCACTGATGAAAGTTTCATGCTGCTTTGATTTTCTTTGCCTTAGATTTGGTATGCCTGGCTGGCCTCGAATGAGCTGTCCACTCAAGGCTGAGGAAAGTGCACATTCTGTGCCCAGCTGAATTATTTATCCAGGTACCAATTATGTAACCTGACAATCCCTGCTTTCAAGCTGGTCTGCAAATGAATCAAAATGGCAACTGCATAGTACATACCTTCAAAGTATATCATTTGCATTTAATATACGTAGATTGATATGCCGAAAATATATGAAAAGTGTAGCGCGAGAAACATATACGTACAAATGTAACATCAGAGATTCATGGTGTATGCCTTTCCAGATCTGAACTTTCTACTGCTGTGTTATATTAATACTCTTTTAAAGAGAATGCATGAAAAAAATCTACCCATAGTGTCCGGTTTCACAAAAGAAGTCGTGAATGCAAAAATACCTGTAGTATGTATTTTTCTCATCTGACTGCCTGTTTCACAAATTTTTAAGAGATATGCATGAATCTACAATTTGCATTAAATGCTTCAGTTATGGAAGGTGTCTATTTTCCCCAACCAAGTACTGCTCTAGCGCTCTACATAAGTGCACATGCATAAGGATAGGAAAGTAGCAACATTTTAGAATACATTTTAATTATATTTTTTGAGTTTAGTCTGATAAAGTAGTCATTGTTCAAGACATATCATTTGTTGACTTTAAAAGTATTTTGTTGTCTGTGGAGTGGCACACTTTGTGCACCAGAGCGTCATGAGAGGTATTCAAGTGTCATCCATGATGTGTGTTTCTTTTTGCATGGTATTGAGGTATGTTACTAGAATATCGTGTACTAAAGATCTCCTGACAAAAGATAGGGACAAATTTACTATTTTTTCACACAGCGAAGCAAGCAAAGTTGCTGCGCTGCATAGCGAGAGAGTGCAGGACAGCGCCATATCTCCTAAGACATGGTGCTGCTGGTCTGTTCCATGGTGTACTCTGTAGCTACCTATTGCCTTGCACACACCTTTGCACCATAGATGTCTCTCCAGTACAAAATAAGATGCCAAGGTCTATTTTAAAACGTTTCCCACATTGTATGAGTGTAGCACACATGCAAAGTTGAAAAGGTTTGTAAAGTACAACTTTTTTCCTACTTTGCACCTGCCTCAAAGTAGCATACATTTATGCTGTTAATCCCTGTCAACAAATGTTTATAGGGATGACTTTAAATTAAAATAAGCAAGGGAACACCATCTACCGGTCACGGGAAGCCCCCTTGACCCTAAGTGAGGTAAAGCAGTGCAACAAGTCACTCTGCATTAGTTTGAGGCTACCTTCCTGTGGAAAACAAGTTTTCGCCTGAAAGTAAACCCCAAAACAACACTTTATGCAGGTTTCTGTCCCTATAGTTATATTTTGTAATTTTGTACATTTGCGCCGCTTTTGCGTCAAAAAATGACGCAAATGCAGTACAAAAAATTATACATATGGGCCTTAGTTCCCAAAACTGGTTTTAACTTTTCACATGCTACATGCAAACGGGCTCAACCATATACACCTGGTCTGTCTGACCCCAAACAAGTTTATCCCTGAACAAAGTTGTACTGACAACACGAAAAGACTGCTTCACTCTATAGACAATGCTCGCAAGCCAAATATGAACCTTTTCACCATGAATTCGGAAAAGGCATTTAATGGACTCTATTGACCCTACTTAATGGAAACAGTGAAACACTTTGGCTGCGGGAACAGAGTTTGACTATGGCTGAAATGTGGGCACAGTTCTCGATTGACTAGAGTCTAAATAAATGGGACATCCTCCCAGTCATTCATGATTCAGAGAGAAACGAGATAGGGCTGGCCTCTATCCCCCTACTTTATGGTTTATATATGAAGTCCATAGCGCAGAGGGTCATATTTAGGAAAGATGTCAAAGGACCTCAAATGTGGTAGGGACACACATAAAATGCTGTTGTGCACAGAAAGTGTAATTTTCTACGTCACTGGCCCCACTGTCTCACTCCCTGGCTCAATAAAAGAGTTAGAAACATTTGAGAAGATTTCAGGATTTAAATTAAATTTGCAGAATTCTCAGCTTCTCACTTTGCCAGATCCATATTATAAAAAAGATGTATTCCGCTTTAAATTCGACATTGAGTGGCCCGCGAACAGATGCTCTACCTAATTCTACAGATTATGAATTTGAATTACAGCTCTTCGAACTATCAAACTCTTCTAAACAAGTTAACCAAGCTCTTGGCAAGTGCTCACAATATAAACTTTTCAGGCTGGTAAGGATCGCGGGCTTGTAGATAAACACATTGCCAAAACCCCTGTTCATCTTTCCCTCGTCAGCTTCCACTAAATATGAAAAAGTGAATACATACATGTGGAGGTATGAAAAAAAGGCTGCATCTAACCTTGAATAACAAAGGGGGAGAAATTGGACTATCTGAAATTGTGGAATACTTCCAAGCGACCCAAATCCTGTTCATGGAGGAACGGAGCTGACAGAGGTCTCACAAACACTGATGCTTTATGAACCAATGTGTGCAAGTATAAAACGCCTGGAAGATTCCATGGCTACATAAATGCCTTAGGAAATAGGACCTGTGCTCCTCGTCAGTCACCCTCAGTGGTGTGGGATAAATTTCCATAAAAGAATATGCCAACAACCCTAACAAGCCACTTACACCCATAATTTCCAATCCCGACTTTAACCCAGAAGCAATAGGGAACCGTTTTTAGCCCTGTCAACAAACTCAGAGCCTCATTTATGAGGCCATAGCGGCAACTGTGCCATCGGAGGACCATTTTTTTAAAAATTCCAGAGGCACAGACTGTCGGCCCATATTTACACGGCCACACAAAGCCACCTTGCATGGCTTATCATGCCTTTGTAAATATGAGCCCCTTTCACGCATAGCATTGGGTGAAATGGGCGTTCCATGGGTTTTGTTGGGTGTTACCACGCAACACCTATGGAATCTGATGGAATCAGATCCATTCCCATATTTCCAAGTCTGGGAATACGTCAGATTCCCACGCCACCTCAGGGGTGGTGTTAAAGGGGTGCAATGGGGAGGTATAGCATTATTCCCTATTTTCTTTAAATGCCATTAATTATTGTTTATGTGCAGGAAGATGTCCCTTTCTGCATGTAAACAATCATCCCTCCAATGCAGGCACCCTTGCACTATAGTGCAAGGATGACTGCGTTGGCACTAGGCATCAATTTGTGCGCTAGCTCAGGGGACAAGGGCAGGAATGCACTGTCTCTTATAGATACAGTACCTTCCTGCCCTTTTGTTTTGGCGCAGGGTGGCGCAGTAAAAAGACTTGCGGAGCTACCCTGTGCCAAAACTTAGTAAATTACATCCTCAGTGTAGGACAATTGTTTGATCTTTCAGGCATTATTCCCTTCCAACAGTTATAACAAGAATATGGCCTCTCCAAGACAGAAAAAATACACTACACACAAATGAAACAATCGGTGCTGCAGAGATCGAAACAAGACAATGCACAGAAGCCACTGACTACGTTTGAGAAATGACTGCTCACGAACCACAGTGATGAGCTTGTGCTGACAATCAGTGGCGGAACGAAACTTGACGGGGCCCCCTGCAAAGTACATGGAGGGGCCCCCTCCAGACTTACTTAGGAGCTCTCAGGCCAGATTACTGTGCTGAGGAGGCCCCCTGGAGCTCAGGCCCCCACCGCCCAGCAGGGGCAGCGGGGGCCTTTGTTGCACCAATTACAACTTGTTAAATTACGGCACCACATGCGATAAAGGACTCTACCAGAAACGGCCAAAGCAATGGAGGACATCGCAACAGCGAAATCCACAGGCAGCCATTTGACTTAGAAAAAAATAGTCACATACTCTCCTATATGCCAGTTCGACTGTATGCGTTCGTCACCGGAGAGAGTAGAGAGTTGCTAGAGGGGTCCTGGTAATACTTGATACACCTTTTATGGAATTACCCAAAGCTCACCCCATTTTGCAGCTCTGTTATAGATGACACAGATGCAACATAGAAAGTGCACCTGCCTAGATTTCCAGCATACATATTGCACGGCCTTCCAAACAAGCGAACATTCTTGTTGTCTTCAATAAAGACAGGTAAATGGCTTTGGGACTAACTTCCACACACAGGTAAATACTGGCTTTTTTGGGAAACTGATAAAGATTCAGAGCACAAACAATGATATACCGTATATGGGAATTAATGGGAATGGGAAAGCTATCAGTGTCCCAAGAACATGATGAAGAGGTCTTGCAAGACATGTGACTCCTCATATAGACTTTCTGTCCAAATATGTTATTGGGTTGTTCTGTCCCAAATAATTAGGTGACCTAGTAATAACAACAAGAAAACTTACAGAGCCACAGGCACTGACAGATGTCATATGCTTAGCACAACAAATACCCGTGGGGCACTCCTTTCAAGAACTAGGCTACAGCCCTGATGGTTTTATATGCTTTATTGTGTGTGAAATTGGGAAGGAAGGCAGTGGTGTAATAACACGTGACGGGGCACCTGCTAGGTATGCTGAAGGCCCCCCATTCACATCAGTAGAGGGTGAGGGGGCCCACTCCACTATGGGTAAGCCTGGTCTCCTCCCCAACATCGCGGTGGCTGTGGGGGCCTCTGTTATTCCACTGCAGGGAGGGGTAGGATAAGTTTCTTCTCTGTAGGAGGTTCAATTGTAAGTTGTCGGCCACAGGGACGGAGCTTCATACACTTGTTAAAATTTGAACATGTTTTATAAACAAATAAAAATGAATTGAACTAACCATTTGTCAGATTCTTCTCACAGTTCAAAGAGAAATGTGTGGGATATGTGCTGAACATAAAATGAATAATTTTAGTAATTTGTACAGTAAGGGGGGGTAGATGTAAGCGAACTCAGCATCATTTTGCTCTAATCAGCTCCAGTACCATTAATTTAAATTTAGCTGTTAGGGTTGCTGTACTACCAATTGTTCTGTACCTGCGTTTTCCCACAGTCATTCTAGTGAAAGAAAACTGGTCTTATTGTAGTCTACAATATATTTACTTACAGCTGCAGTGAACCCACGGAAACAAAGGAGCCTTGGAGGGATCACCAGGAATGAACAAAGAATCAGTTAGTGCAGGGTGTTCTATTAATAAACACCACTAAATGCAAGGGTGCAACTTTCAAGGGCCAATACACAACAAAGTATTAAAGTGCCAAGTAGCAAGGTGCCAAGTGAGTCAAGCCTGTACAAAGAGTATCAAAATATAAGTGTTCTTCTTCAAGTATCCAGAGAATAGAGACCAATTGGGCAATGCCAGTGTTCATCCCATGCTGTGAGTTGTCTCCCGTATGTTGAGGACCTTTTAAGCATTATTACGATTCCCAAAGGTTTATCTCTCCATGCAATTTCCATCAGTGTCAAGTCTACCAACAGAGTGTTCCAGATGACCAACTGTGCAATGGATACACCATCGAGAAGACCACTATACTTAGTACCCTAAAAGAGGTAGGGTAGAGGTGGGCAGTCAAGACATTTGATTTTTTTTACATTAGTGTCCATTTACTGTTTACCTCAAAATAGCATTGCTACAAATACATTTTGGAACAACAACACAAGATATATAGGGCAATATTTACTAACATTTTGTTCAAAATGCTAGTAGATATTTACAAAGCCATGCAAGGGGCAAGTTGCGACTCCTTATCTGCTTTTGTTAAGAAATGTAATGCAACGAAGCACCTTGCACTGTATTATGTTCCATTTCATTCTGGGAGGTGCTTCATGGATGGAGCATGTGTGTTTCTGTGCATCCACCCATGGACTTCAAATAATTGCAGATTTGAAAAGGTTTGTAAATCTGGGATCATGTTAAATTGCCACGCCTCCCAAAGGATGGTGTAACAAGGAGAAAAAACCTTTTTACTACTTGTTATCTCCTCTTTCTATGTGTACTGCATTCTGCACCACATATGGAAAGAGGAACATGTTTTGAGAGATTGTTTTGTGTAGGCTTTACACACAGGCACCGACTTCATTGGTGCCAGGCTGCATGAAGTGCTCCTGTGCTATGAGAGAGAATTGCACCATGTCTTAGTTGTTATGATATGGCATCTTTCAGCTTTCTCCTTTTCACGCAGTGCAGCAAGTGGCCTTTCTGCACTGCGTGAAAGATTAGTAAATCCGGCCCATGGTTAGGTGCTGGGACGACAGAGATACCCACCCTCATAGGCTAACAATTTTTGGTGCTGGTAGTAGTCAACAAGCCATCACTCTCAATCAATTTAGGACATCAGATTTGCTCACATTTTTGTACTGGTGACACTTAGGCCCTGATTTATACTTTTTTTGCACCTCATTAGTATCATTTTCTGGTGCAAAAGTGGCGCAAACGTACAAATTACAATTGTATTTTGTAAGGTTTCACTCCTTTTACGTCAAAAAATGACGCTAATGCGGCGCAAACAAAGTATAAATTGGGGCCTTAGCTCGTAGTCTGTCTTCAAACATGCATTCATGCCATAAAACATAGGTGGTTGGTAGCTTCTCCTACGGAATGAGAGAAAGGTGGTGCTGTTGCTCTTTTTCATTAAAAGACAAATGCTCAATATATGGTGTCCTCTAGCCATGGACATTGCACTACATAGAAAAACACTCAAGTCATAAGAAAAAGGATCATACAACATCAACCATGCATCACTGCTGAAGATGTTGTGTAGCCGTTTTAGCTGTCG
This sequence comes from Pleurodeles waltl, assembly GCF_031143425.1. NCBI lineage: Eukaryota > Metazoa > Chordata > Amphibia > Caudata > Salamandridae > Pleurodeles > Pleurodeles waltl. The sequence continues at coordinate 565,386,000 of NC_090444.1, forward strand.
TTTTATACACGTTGTTTTAGCACACTAGGCCTGCAGCTGTGCACTTTAACCTAGATATATTTTATTCATCTTTGATAGATTATTTTAACATTAGCCACATTTGTGGTCTTGTTTTATTTTCTCTATATAGCTGTTCTTCACCTAGGTCAGCATTGTGTTTTTCTCAAGGCTGCAGTAAGATAGGATGCGGAAAAAGTGGTACATTTTGTCTCCAATGTTCACAGAAACATACATACTCTTACATGGTGATCCTTTCTTGGAATATCAGATGTTTTATTATAAAAACACTACTTTGACCCATGTACGTTAGAGGAAGATTCCAGTCAGATGACCACAACTGTATGCTGATTGCTGATCGCTTCACTACAGCTGCTTATGTAGACTACAGGCCTCTTGCTAAGGTATGAGAGATGCTGTCTTACCAGGGGGAACCTGAAGAATTAGAGCTTAACATGCTGTGCTCTAACCTAGCAGAGATAGGAACTTGCCCTACATATCTTGGTGACAGTATCATAGTGTTATTCTTGTGTTTACTCTCCTTGTCACAATTTTAATCATATTGTGCTTCATCGTCCTAGTTATTCAAATACATGCTTTATTGTCTAAGATGTGGTTACTTCAATAAAACTTTATTGAACTTTACTCTGCCTCTTATTGTCCTTGCATATGTGAGACTAATGTACCTGAGAGGATCGGATGAGATCTGAATGACCATGATTCCAATGAGGAGTGATATATATCATGCACCCGGTTGTTCCAATCTTCCCTGCTCTTGAGTGGAGATGAGGCACTGCTAGCTAGCCGTCACAAATACCAATTAGGCCGACAGGTGTCACGTGGTGCGGGATCAGACTCAGTCCCCCGCAGTACAGGTGATTCTGCCACCCAAATCCAGTAGTCTCATTAGGATAATGAGAACCTACGTGACAAAGTAATAGGGTCAAATACTGGACCTTTTTTTTAGTACCAACCATAATAAAAAAGACATTCAATGGATAGGTCTCACAGTAGTGGCTACAAATCACAGAGGGCTAACACTAAAGCAATTCTAACATAAAGAGTAGTGAGGCTAATCCCAAATTACTGCCAGGAACTGAATGACCACTGTACAAGGGGATGAGACTACCTCGTAACCCTTTCACTGATTTGTTAAATATTGAAAGAGCATCCAAAGGATGCCCTTATGACATATTCATACATCAATAGGGAAAAGAGCTCTGAGATGGGGTCCATAACTCCTTCCAGGTCTGTCCAAGGACTGAAATGGTGGTTGGGGATCTGGAATGGGCTAAGAACATCTACTACTGCCCTGAACTCCTTCTGAGCCATGCCACCAGTTCAAGCTACTTTTTTTTTTTACTGAGAGGTAGCGAGGTAGGAGAGTGGGCAGTGGAAGCAGTCCAGCTACCCACCACTAACACTTCCACCCCCCCTCTCAAACCAGCAACAAAAGAAATGAAGGTGGGGATTGGAAGGGGCCAGATAAGAAATCCCCCTCCCACCAACCCCCACTTCTTGATTCAGTGTCAGATGGCTCCTTCTTTTGCTAATGCCTCTCTGTTAAACAGGAGGTTTTTCAGGGCAATGAGATCTGTTTTTGTGCCCCACTGTGAAGTCAGGACACTGTTTTCATTTTTAATTTATCTAAGAAAAATCCAAACAAAATACGGCTCCCTGCTGAGGCACACAAACACACATCTGGCTTGGGCTTGTCCTACTGACCTCAGATATTCTTAGACTTTAGACACTTAGACAAGTCATGGGACATGTGATTTGCAAGGATGCCACTAAATTCCTTTCACAGAATTCTCTGCACAGTTCAAACATGATCTAAAGGACATGTTTTCTTATATTTCTGTGATGAAACATTCTGGGCAGTCTGGTAACAGCATAAGCCCCACCACTCAATCATCCCAACCTTCTTCCAATAGGGGCAGTACCTCATATGTGTGAGTGGGTCTACTGTAACTGATAGGTACATTAAAACTTTGCGATTATGTTAAATCAATATGTTCAAATTGGTTTTCACATGGTCATAAGTTAGTCTGCTTCTTGTACAAAGCAATATACTCACTCAAATGTTTGGGGTACCAGTTTTATTAGTAAACATGTGGGAAAAATGGATAGCAGGACATTTGCTAGCTGATGTTCTGAAGTGTTCATCACAGAAAACTGAAGACATTGTGAGTTTTTTACCAATCCCTTGGCATTTGCAATGGATTCTAGTCACTGAAACATGTTGGGATTCATTCAAGCAACTTCAATGTGGATTTCCCTATTTCTTTTGCTCACAGAAATGTCTGGTGTTGGAATGATCTCCAGTTTGCCAACTGCTTTTGGGCCCAACACTACAAACATTCTCATGCAATCTAGCCTATCAAAATATTCTTTGGTGTCCAGCATGTAAATCCCTGCTCAAATGGATTGAAAAAATGAGCCACCCACCCATGTCTGAAAATGCCACACAGACCTAGATTAAAAAGGATGTGGGTCATGTCTTAGGAAAGATATGTTTTCTTAGGAAATATATGTTTCTTGTGTGGGGAAGACTGAAGGAAACAGAATTGTACTGGGGGAAAATGCTGAAAATCTGAATCTTTTGCTCAGACCCTTGCCCTAGCAAGCTATTTTGGGTGAGGGAGTTCTGGCACCCAAAGATAGAAACCTTAGGATGTGTAGGTGATAGAAATATATGGTGATAGTAGATCTCCATGTAGCCGAGGGGTGATACCTGTTACTAAACAAATGGTAGCCTAAACTGGCATTTCAATTGCTGTTGCTTTGGAAATTTCCAGAAGAACCTGTATCCACGTTATTAACAGTGACCACCATGAACCCATAGAAAACCTATACATGCCTGGTACCTTCACGCCCAAGAGACAAAGAAGAATAACACTGGGTATCAAATCTTTCCAGAAATATGCTTCTGCTTCAGAGAGACTGGAGGGAATCATCATGTTTTGGAAAATAAAGTGCTATAAATTTGACAAAGACCACATCCAGTGCAAGCTTCCCAGTCAATCTCACTTACTTACAGTTCAGTCTTCCATTGAAAGCTTGCTGGATTATTGCAATTCACTATTGTTGGGTGCGCCAAATTATCTTCTCAAATGTCTCTATTGCAACCAAGTTGCAGTTGCTAAACTAACATTGTCCTTTCCAGGCAAATCCCCCTCAACTGAAGCCTTGGACTCTCAAGACTGTCTACATTTGCCTAAGGCGATAATGTATAAACCCCTCTGTACTGTACCCAAAGCCATCCATCAAGCTGGGCCTTAGTTTTACAGCAGATGTTTTAACACTCTGGGGTATATTTTTGAGAGGCTTGCACTGCTGTTGAATCATTCTTAGTGACGCAACAATAGTGCAAACCTCTCAACCATTTCTTTAAGGCCACGCAAAGCCACTTTGTGTGGCTTTGAATGGTCTCATAGATATGGAGTAAGGCATGACAGCACAAGTCCCTGCATTGCCTCACTCCATGTCAGGCGGGGTGTTCCCTGGGTGTTGCGATGAGTTTTCCAATGCAACTTCTATGGTTTCTGATGGATTCCCACATTTACGAGGGCTTGTAAACCTGGGAATGTGTCAATACCTTACTCATCCCCAGTGTGGGCAACAAGGAGAAATATTTTTATTTCGCCTGTCTTTTTTCCTCTTTCCATGTGTGCTGCAGTTGGCAGCACACATAGAAAGGGGACAGCGTTTCTATGGATTGTTTTTATGCAGGAAGGTGCACCTTCCTGCACAAAAACAATCCTTCCAACAACACAGGCACTCTTGCACCATGGTACAAAGGTGCCTGCATTGGTGCTAGGCTGCTGAAATGGCACCAGCACAGGGGGAAAAGACAGAACTGCATCATATTGCATAAATACAGTGCATTCCTTCCCTTTCACTTTGGCTTAGGGCAATGCAGCAAGGTAACTTTCTGCGTTGCCCTACGCCAAATCCCTGTAAAGATGACTCTATATTTCCAAGCAGCTCTTGTGCTCTGCTAATGCCTAATTGATCACTGTTCCCAAGTTTAAAAAAGCTACAAGCAGGTGGACGAGTCTTCTCTGTGCAAGAGGCTTGGCTGTGGAGCACTATGCCTCCTTCGCTTAATTTTGTTAGGGAGTCATCAACCTTCAAGAAAGCTCTTGAAACTTATATTTACACCCTTTAAGTCTCCTTATTAATGGCAAGTCTATTGCATGGATGTGGTTAAGATCCAGAGAGCTGGACCAAAGCCATCCTAAGGACCATTCTGAAGGACAACATATCAAAATTGTTGTGCAAGAGAGTCAATAGAGGAACTATTGAGCAGAGAATTGCAATCTGCAGCACAAGCAAATCAGACAACAATGAAATCAGCGGATCGTTACTTAGCACATATCCCCTGTATGGATAACAAAACATAAGACAGCAGGTTAGAAGGGGATGTAACACTCCATAAAGTATAGTTTCTGCCTCAATATATCTCAAGAGCCAGGCAAGATATACTGAATCAGGCCAACATGTTAAGGGTAATGGAAAATATCCCTTCACTAGCTGAAATAACCAGTGAGGACATTCTCAGTATGAAGTTTGTAGCAAGCGGCAATGACTGTATATGGGAGCATGCAACAGCAACATGGAAAATGCTGTCCTGTTGAAAAGGGTCTTATTGGAGAAGGATAGATTTACGGATTGAGGCACGTTGGTGCAAGAAAAGAAGGTAGAACAATACTCACATGTGCTGAACTTACAAGCCTACTCCAAACTGGTACCCACAATGACCAAGCGACAAGGAAAAACCTGATTGGAGGAGCCCTAAATATTCAACTGAATGCTAATTATCACAATTTAAGCATATTTTACGAGTAGCATGAGGGGACAACCCAAATGAGAATAGTTTGTCCAATGGCAAGGGCCAAAGAAAATGAGGGAGACTTGAGCTGGCTAGCAACAGACTTGGGTAGCGGACAAGAGAGAGATACCTACCACCAGGTAAAAGCCATCCACCAGTACACCATCAGCAAGATCCCCCCACTCTTTGCCCACGATAATGATGAAAATCATCACCCCAAAACTCGTATCTTGGAACTGAAATTCTAAATAGCAAATATGTGATCAGAAAGCTGCAGAAAGCTGAAGTTGCCTGCTTCCAAGAAACTTGGGTGGTAACACAAACTCACCTGGAGGGATTCTCAAAAATGGACATATTTACTACAAAATTACACCTTTTTGGAAGACTGTTGGGAGGAATATCAGTGTCATAAATCACTCAACAGAATTAACCATCAAAGAAATTAAGGTGGAATTAGAAATGATGCAGGCTGCCATCATGGAAGGCTCTTCAGGCAACTGAGGCAATATTGCACTTCTTGTAATAAAGATATACCTCAATGTGCATGGCCTAAAGAAAGTGAAATAACAGGAAATGTGTTAGCCCTCCTTGAAGGTTTAATATCCCACATTAGATGCAGTTATAACAAGCAACTTTAATCTACATAATCTTGGTGCGGGCATACAAACAATGGGATTAGTAACTTTGCAGGGAGAAGATTTAACAACTTCTTCCAAATGAACAACCTTGTATCTGTTGGGACAACAGCAAGAAAAGCTCAGCCAAATGTGCTCCATACGAAAATATTCAACAATAGTACAAAAGTCGACTACATAGCCAAATGGACTCCTAGAAGGAGTGTTCAGAGAGGACCTGACTTTAGGATGGGATTCTCTCGCCACTGTTTTTAGCATGTAGAATGAATGCAGAAGCCATCAATTCAAGGAGAGAGCTGCTGCCTCAACCAATATTCAAGGTGATAACACTGATCGAAAATTACAGACTAATCACCCTCCTGGACTTTGAGGGAAAGGCATATGCAAACACATTATTGATATGCTTAACAAAATAGATTGAAGAAGAAGAGATAGTGTCCTTTCATCAAACTGGCTTTTGTAAAGGAGGATCTACTATTGACAAATTGTTGCTCTCTCCTATATCGTACAGCAAATCTCGGGCAAAAAACAAGATGCCAGTGTTTGCTTGGTTTGTGACTACTCCACAGCATTTGACGGGGTAGTCCTCAACAACCTCCAGAAGAAGGAGTTGGAAAAACCTGGATAGATTCCTGTTTGGCACCATCGCTTTTTAAAGTGGGACTTGTGTTCAAGCAAAACATGCAGGGGGCATGGGCCCTTCAAAACTCTACACAGACGAGGGTTTAAAACAAGGATGTGTTTTTGCCCCAATGTCTTTAAATTGGAAAACTGAAGGTATAAGCTACATGGCTTTAAAACTTCAATAAATAAAAAAGTATATCAGCTATCATGGCAAGCCAACATTGCTGGACTTACGGAAAATCAAAGGTAAACAGCACTTAAAACATCTTGCAAGATCTACAAAATACAGCCATACCTGAGCTAAGCACCGGGCAAGAAATGCCTGAAAGAGATGCCGTGGGCCAGACTGGTGTCCCTCTCTATAAAAGAATTAAACATATCTTGGAAATCCCTCACTGACAACAAAGGATGCAGATCATACAACTGTAGAAAAGAGATATTACTACATCTCATATGATATTGTCCAATTCAGTAACAGACCCAACGGAAACTACTAAAACCAATTATTTTGTCCAGAGGGGTATGGACCTGTGTAGATGCAGCAATTATCCTTTTTACCAGCACCACACACTTAGATCTAACTAATTTTGGTAAATTTATGCTGGTGGCCAGAACTGGTTTGAAAAAAGCCACTCCACAAGCACCTAATAAGGACTAAAACTAGAAACAGGATTAATCGATATTGGAGACCTAGCACATTAACTTGCTCCTTTGCACGTCTTATGTATTAGTACATGGATGAACTGAGGGGAAAGTCAAGATGCTTTTTTGCACAAGGGCCAAGCGATAAACAAGGTGGTAGGGGTGGTTCTATAACTTGTGTATGTTTTTAAACAACAGGGACGTCATTTACCCCATGTGCTGCTGCTGCATAATGTTTTCTTTATGCAGCAGCTGTGCAATCAGTGCTCTACTCTGCTCCATATTTTCAAACTGATGCATTGGGCCCAATGCGTTAGTTTGTAAAACCCTTGGTCCCATTTTATCTGCGCCAGCTATAATGTATTGAGGGGACGCGTTACCATATAAAAAGCCACATAGAACTGACACAGTGAAATTTACAACTTTTCACTGCATCACTCTAGGTCTTCATTGCATCAAAATTTTAACACCTTCTCAGACCAAGCGTAATCTTGATGCAGGATGTTTTATAATGGGGCTCTCCTACGTGTTCTGATGCATTGCTGGAGTTGCGTCAGTTTATGACACAACTCCAGCAACATGTTGATTAGGCACCAACAGATGTATCAGAATTTGTGACGCATCCATGATGTGGAGCTCTGTATAAAGCACACCCATTTCATTGTTATGGGATTTTGTTGTATGCTAAGGGGAATCTGATGCATCAGTGGCGATGCATCAGGTTAATGTAAATAAGGCCCAAGGTCTGGATTGTAGGGGAAGGTCTGGTACTTTAAGCAGCCTTTGCAAATGGCCTTTTCATTAGTAAACATGGTAATAACAGCCATTTTTTAACCCTTGCTTTGTTTATGCTTTAACTATAAACAATTTACATGGAAGCACTTTATTTTGCCATTTTGCACATGTTGCAAGTCCTAGGACATGGTTGCAGCCCCGTGTACAAGGTATGTCTGGTAAACAAGCAGTCAATAGATGATTTTTTTAAAGAAGCTGTCTTGTGTTGTCTCTGTTCCTCCTCACTGGCAGACTGACGAAAGTCAAGTCATTTAAGCTGTGATCAGGGAGTCTGGGTGACATTGTCTAGCAGGTATCAGATCTCTGTAACATGCCTGCTAAGTGAGCGGGTGTTAAGTAGCATGCATGATATTTGTGTATGGTGAGTGGCAATTAGTTTGCTGGTAGGTTCTTGAGTGCCTGTGAGGTTGACTGTTGTGGGTATGTTGTTGGTGGATGTTATAGTTGCACAAACGGTTGTTCAGGTGAAGCATTAGAGTGAGCAGATGAAAGCTCCTTCTGCGTCGTGAGGTGGAGTGTACCAGAAGAATGTTCTGCAATATCCAGGGTGTGACAGAGAGCAGGAGGTAATGATGGGTCAGAGTTGTACAGGGCATCTTCTGGTGCTGGGCATGGTCCAAGCATGAACGGTCACAGACAGGATTGACTGTGAAGTGCCTTTGTTGCACCAGTGATGCATTCAGACCATGGCTACCATTCAGCAGGTCCTGGGAGGGGAGAGGAGTGGTGAGAAGAGGAGCACAGGGGACAATGGGTGGGGATGAGTAGGATCACAGTCATCAGGGAAGGAGAGAGGAGCAAGGAACAGTAAGGAGTGGAGAGGGAAGGAATAGAATTAAGAGAGGGTGGGAAAGGGATGTGGGAAGAGGGCTTTCAGAGGCAGAAATAGAAGCTAGAGAGACACAGAACAAAGGTCACAGAAAGTGTGAAACAGATGAAAGAAAGTTCAGAAAAGGAGAGAAAGATGTAGGAGCAAGGGAAACGGCACCCAGAGTGGGAAATAAAAAAGAAAGTGAGAAATGACAGACAGAGTGAGAAATGGCAAAACAGAGCAAGAGAAATGCACAAAGAGCAAGAGAAATGGCACAAAGATTGAGAGATGGCAGAGAGAGCGAGAGAAATTGCACAAAGGACACAGAAAGATCAAAAGAAATAGGGTGATATCGGTGATCAAAAGACAGGTACCCTAAATATGTATTCTGCTGCTTTACAGATCTCCATAATGTTTTGACTTGCTTTATCAACAGTGGGCTTACTGAACCCATAGAAATATTGTAAATATCTGGTAGGGATATATTTCTGCGCAAGGCAGACTGGAGGGAATTACTATGTTTCATTCATCTTATGAGTCCACTAACTGCTTTTTACCAGCCCCATCGCAGTTAAGTGTCCACTTGCCGTGACAAAAACTACAAAATGTTTTTTGTAAAGCAATTTCTATGATGCACAAGAATGTTGCTTTTGGGCAACACTCAGTCCAGATCCGTGCTCTTCCACTGCATTGAACATTTGTAGATTTCATGATTGCCTTTTGTTAGAAATGGGGTCTTTGGTTAGCAGTTAGGTTACCCCTTGTTCAAGCAAGAACCCTCACTTAAGTCAGGGTAAAGGAGAATCACCCTAAGTTAACCCCCGCGCAGCCCCTTGGTACCTTGGCACGAGCAGGCAGGCTTAACTTCAGAAGAAATGTGTAAAGTATTTATACCAACACACACAGTAATCCAGTGAAAACACTACAAAATGACACAACACAGGTTTAGAAAAATAGGTAATATTTAGCAAAACAAAACAAGACCAAAATGACAAAACCCAATGTTGTTTGGCACCCATGGGGTCGAAAGCTTCCCTGCATGGCCGTCTTTGCATGGATTTCTGTCCTTTTCCACCAGCCACACTATTTAAGGCCCAGAGACAGGTTAGGGCACTTCTTGGCAGGAAGGACTCTCAGCAGGAAGCCCAGGTGCTGGCAGAGAGAAGTCTTTGTTGTCCGTGAGACTTCAACAACAGGAGGCAGGCTCAGTTCAGCCCTTGGAGATTCTTCACCAGTTGGAAGTCACACAAAAGTCAGTCTTGGTCCTCTCTCAGGTAGAAACCGCTACTGCAGGCCAACCCAGCAATGCACAGTCACAGGCAATGGGGCAGTACTCCTCCTCCAGCTTCTCCAGCTCTTCTCCCAGCAGAGGTTCCTCTTGAATCCAGAAGTAATCTGATTTTCAGGGGTTTTGGGTCCTCTTCTTATACCCTTTTCTGTCTTTGAAATAGGCTTACTTCAAAGAGAAGTCTCTGTTGTTTTCAAGATCCTGCCTTGCCCATACCAGGCCCCAGACACACACCGGGGGGTTGGAGACTGCATTGTGTGAGGGCAGGCACAGCCCTTACAGGTGCAAGTAACCACTCCTCCGCTCCCCTCCAGCCCAGATGGACCATCAGGATATGCAGGCTACACCCCAGCTCCCTTTGTGTCACTGTCTAGAGGAGAGGTGCAAACAGGCCAACTGTCAAACTGACCCAGACAGAGAATCCACAAACAGACAGAGTCACAGAATGGTTTAAGCAAGAAAATGCCTACTTTCTAAAAATGGCATTTTCAAACACACAATCTAAATACCAACTTCACTAAAATATGTATTTTTAAATGGTGAGTGCAGAGACCCTAAACTACATATTTCTATCTACTCCCACAGGGAATCTGAGCTTTAATGATATCCAAAGGCAGTCTCTATGTTAACCTATGAGAGAGATAGGCCTTACAACAGTGAAAACCGAATTTGGCAGTATTGCACTGTTAGGATATGTAAAACACATCAGTACATGTCCCACCTTTAACCTACACTACACCCTGTCCATGGGGCTACCCAGGGCCTACCTTAGGGGTGCCTTACATATTTGTAAAAAGGGATGGTCATGGCCTGGCAAGTGGGTACACTTGCCAAGTTGCATTGGCAGTTTACACTTCACACACAGGCCTTGCAGTGGCAGGTCAGAGACATGTTTACAGGGCTACTCATGTGGATAGCACAACCAGTGCTGCAGGCCCACTAGTAGCGTTTGATTTTGCAGGCCCTGGACACCTCTAGTGCACTGTATTAGGGACTTACTACTAAATCAAATAGGCCAATCAGGAATAAACCAATCATCAATACAGTTTACACAGAGAGGATATGCACTGTAGCACTGGTTAGCAGTGGTAAAGTGCCCAGAGCCCTAAAGCCAACAAAATTGGGTCAGAAAAAAAAAATAGGAGGAAGGAGGCAAAAAGACTTGGGGATGACCCTGCCAAAAGGGCCAAGTCCAACACCTTTGAAGTAAATTGAGACCTTTACTGGAAAAAACTCCATAAATGAGGTATTCCTTAGGGGTTGGTGTAACTAATTACCTACATTACTGTACACTTAGACCTGGACAACTGTTACAATTTAATGGGACCCTCACTGAATGGGTTTCTACTAAGTCTCAAAAAGTGTAGGAATCTGACACAGTCCCCGCTACTTACCAATCTATATTTGTCAGATCTAGGGGATGAGTTGGCTTTCTGTTAACATAGTTTCATCTGAGTGAGATGGGGAATCAAGTTTCTAACATTCAGCTTGACGGGACAGAGATCACAATTCGATAATCTCTCAATGCTTTATCTAGCTATTATATACAAGATGAACAAACCATTAAAATAGCAATCTTTTAGCTTACTTGACCAAAGAGGAAGAATTAATATTTGTATTTTAGTAACTTTAGGTTGAGGTTAATCAAATTCAAATATAACTACCTATAGGTGACTGAGGTGTGATGGATTTTTCTCAGAAACCTCCCAGTTTCAACTCTGGACCTGATTCATCTCTATCATCTACAATGAATGCCTAGCTTCAACTATGAAATGATTACTGAAAGCGTGACAATCTGTACAGATGACAATTAACACCACCTGGAACACGTTAATTAAACCCCAAGTTTGCATAATGGTTGTGGATCTCATCAATACTGGGGCAATTTCTACCTCTGGATTGCCCCTCTCTAGTTATCTGTATCCTCCTTGTCACGTCTTCTACCATTGCTCCTGTACACACCATCGTGCCTGTCAATCATTGTACAGAGCTCAGGTTCTATTAACTGCTTCATCAGTTTCTGAAACCTTTGTTTTTATAAATTAAATTCTATGGTAAATAAATTCTATTTTTAAGCATAATGTCACTGTAACTGTTGTTTTTTTCCAGTGAATTTCTATGTTTTTTTAAACATGAAGTAATTTTAATTACTATACGATAATCCTACCACTGCTGCACATGGCCTTTAGTCGTGTGCATTTCTTGGGTTGACCATAGTGCCTGCGGCCATCCCCCTATAACCACCCAACTCTGCGTCATTCATGAAGTACTTCTTTGCTCAGTGGAGATATGACCACATTCCTGTACATCACGAACGTGTTACTCTGGGTTCTTTATAGCAAGCTGTCCATCATCCTGGGAAAATGACAGAAATTTACTGCATACCACTAATGTATATGGGATGGGGCCAAAAGAGCCATGTTTCATACTTGGAATTTTTAAAAGGGCGAGCATGATCTCTGGTCTCAGCAGCAGATGACTGGAAAGAACCCACTTGTCACAGTCACTACATGAGTTATTGCACTCCAAAAAAGCAAGGATGCAAAGACCTCCATCAAGATAACTTCTCAAGGTGGAAATGCAGTGCAAAAACACTTGCTTTGCCTCAAACATGAGCAACAAATTGGGATGACTAGTACTGCGTGGAAGTGAAGCTTCAACTTGGGAAAAACATGCTTTGTTAATATCTGTAAGTGTTTCCCATTGAGGTTTAATTTCTGTGAAATGAGCATTGTTCCAGAATGAATCAAGCCATTTGTATTTATCTAGGATAAATACACAGGGCAGAATTCATTAATTTTTCCAATGAATGTCAGGGGCTGGGGGAGCCTCAAGGCTTCAGCTGTCCCAGCCATCTCCCCACCTCCTGGGGGAGCTGGCATTGCTACTGCTCGCAAAGAGCTGCTGGAAATACAGCTCTCCATATTTGGGAGCAATACTTTAATCTCTTTCTCTGTTTGCATGCCTGTGGGCAGGGAAGGAGATGAAAACTAAGTTTCTCGGAAGCAGAAGCATTTTCACAGCTCCCACTTGCTGGTAGCGGAGTGTTTGGCAGGAACTGTGCCAAAATCAAACAGCTATCTTCCAAAGTTGGGGACCTCAGGAGATAGCAGGAGCAGGTCCTGAGGGTTGTGGTCACCAGGGTCATATATGGCTCCAAAAGGGAGGCCGCATGGACCTTTTGCATGGACTGGCCCCAGGGAGATGCTCGTCTCTGAGCTCATATACGGTCCAAGAGGGGGGCACATGGCCCACCTCACTGCTGTAAAAATTTAGATGGCCCATGAGAGGTGGTGGTCCCTGGGATGGGGGGGGCTCCATGCAGCTCCCACAATCACTTTCTTTTTGCCTCAGGTAGGTAGTGGTCCCCAGGGCTTCATACAGCCCTAGAAGGGGATCCTTGTGGCCCCACCAGGGAGGTGGTGGTTCCTGGGGCCCAGGGGGGCCTGCACATCCCCCCCTGAAGTTTTTGTGGTCCTCAGGGCTCTTAAGAGCCCCATCATTTCCATCCTTTTTCAAAATATTGGCATGTCCCCAGGACCTGGCCCACCTGGGGGCTAAATGAAAAACAAGCACAGGAGACTATCTTCAGAAGTTCAGCGGATCCTGTACTGATTTTGCCGAAAATGTTTAAAAAATGTTTTTTTGCCCTGATCGCACCAAGGCTAGGGGGTTACGGAATGCCTACACTGCCCCCTTTCCTTTTTTTACATTTTCTTTTGGAGTCCCTTAATGACTGCTAACACTTTCTAGATATCTAGATTTTTAAATCTTTAATGACTCTAAAATTACTGAATGGATTTACACCAAATAACAAAAAAGCACGATCTGCGCACCAAGGTCTAGCTTTCTGCCAAATTTTGTGTAATTCCTTTTAGCGGTTTGGGCTGTTGCCATGTCTCAAGACCCTATATGAAAATATAATGGGAAATGGGTTTTCGGACCCCACCTTTTTCTCGGCCCTCTTTGACGACTCACCTCAAAACATTCAAGACAGAAGCTGAAGTGAGTGGCGTGCTAATTTTGAACATTTCGTGAAGATTCTTCAAATGGCACCAAAGCTATTGGCAAAACAAAAAACTATTTTTCTATGGAAACACGGTCCTAACTATAAGTATCTAAAGATTACCACCAGTAGGTAATATATCTATATATCTATATATATATACATATATATATAGATATATATATATATATATATATAGAGATATATATATATCTATATATATATATCTATATATATATATATATTACCTACTGGTGGTAATCTTTAGATACTTATAGTTAGGACCTTGTTTCCATAGAAAAATAGTATATGTATATATACACATACACAGACTCACAGTGGTACCGTATTACATAATCACATGATACAGCAGCAGACACTGTAATTAAAACTTAGCAGAAATTGAATAGGCAAATGAGTTGAGAGAAAAAGTTGATGCACTGGACAGCGTTGTGGGTGCACACAGGAATGAAGGAAGTTAACATACTCCAAGGATTACAAAGGTGGGTCACAATAGATATACCTGCACTGAAAGAGATATGCAGTGAAGTCGGCATACATTAATTTTCATACTCTTAAAAAGACTTGGCCATGAACACACCCTAAACATTTAGGTATCTACAGCTAAAAGAGACCTTGCTGACATGCGTGGGTGAGGAAAACGAAATAATAGAAGCATCTCCATTAGAAAACAGAGCACCAGACTCAAAGATGCACAGGCACAAATATACCAAAAGTACTTCATTCTTATGCACCACACAAGTAAACAAATTATGAGGTAGATGAATCACCGAAACTTGCAAACTAGAAGCTGATGAGTGGCAGGAACCCATATCATTCAGCTGTATATCTTCAATCAAGGCAAGCTTTGGGCTCATATAATTAGAAAATCACATAAGATAGGAAGGGCCACATGCCTGAGAGAATGTGGGGCACTGGAAACACTTTGTCATATTTTATGAGAATGCTGTCTAATTAAAAGCCATTGAACTGGAAATAGACAGGTCAATAAATGAGCAGAGAGTGGCCACAGCACTACTTAGGATCTGGAACATGACAGACATCAGCAGATACCACAAAGTAGTGCTCAACCAGGGGTTTGCAGTGTCCAAAAGAGTTGTAGTAAAACTGGGGAAGCCCTGATCTACAGACATACCCAGAATGGAACAAGGACATAAATTGGTTCAATGATGCAGAATGAATCATTTACAAGAGAAGGGGAGTTGCTCACAATTTTGAAAAAGTAAGTGATGAATGAATAGAAATACCTATGGGAAATGAGTGGGTATTAAAACACCAGGCATAAAAGAATGGAGAACCATTGTCAGAAAACTGTACAATGATGAGTGGGTGACACAACTGTGTGGTCCCCAGTACCCACAATCAAAACATTGGCTACTTCTACTTTACAAATTGATGCCTCCTCGTTTTGAGTGTTGGTATGTAATTAATGGTTTAGACCACAGTTATAGTCACAATGCATTATTTATATGTTTTCTAATAAGCTTTATCAAACATATTGAGGAAGTGCAAATATTAGAAAACATGTTTAACAATGAGATGTGACTTAGTTATACAATCATTAGGATAAGAGGAGAAAACGTAAAATACAACACAGAAAATATATCTTCACAACGTGAATTTATTCTTCAGAGAATAACATAGAAATTGAAATTTTGCAATCTACAGCAAATAGCGAAGGGGGAAGGATAAGAGGGGAAGGCCAGTGTATAACTAATGTGTATTGGTATTGATGAAAACAGGAGGAAAAATGAGGTTTGCTGTAAAGTATTTGATGAAATGGAGAACAAAAATAGAAGAATATAATGAACGTTTATGGAGGTTTAGAAACTTCAGCATGTCTAATGTTAACTGTGCTGTGTTTGACAAGTATGAGGTTAAACAAAGCCATGACAGATCTCTTTGGATGGCTAATTTTAATGTGGGTGAATAGGCAGTATCCAATCTATGATTATGAAAAATCAAGTTCCATCACTTAAGAAAGGAAACATTATTAGAATTCTTCCAATTGGAGGTAATAGCTTAAAAAATCACCACCAAGAGAAGATCCATCAACATTACATTAAGATCCAGACAACTGCAGATAAAAACCTGCACAATTCTATAGGGGATGTTAATTGAAAAGAATTGGGTTAATTTGTGCCAAACCTGTTTCTAGAAGGAAAAGACCTTTCAGCATAAAAAGAACATATGAAGAATGTCTGTTCTGGATGTGCTGCAGGTCCAGCAATTGTTATTAGTCAATTATTTCATTTCAGAGCAGGGAGTTAAAAGCAACCTGTTGTAAAAGAAAAACATTGTCTGCATGGAACTGGCAGTCTGAGAAGTATGATGTATATTGTGCCATATTTTGTTTCATAAGGAGATAGAAAAAGATGAGTGTAAATCCTGTTCCCAGGATACTTCAACCTTCCCCTTAATCCTCTCAGTGTCTGAAGAAGAGTACTGCTTGTATATATATATATGGTGCCTTGACTTCAAAAGAGAAATTGTGAGGAAATGTATAACTAATGGGTAATAAAGATGGAATAAAGGAAGGATCTCTAATTTTTGTTTTAAGAATTTGTAGGAGTAAAGCACATTGAACCTGGTATGAGGAGGGAATGTGAAAGCGAGATTGCAATTCTTCAAAAGAGATGAACTGATTATCTTGAGTAATCTGGGATATAGATATAAGACCAAAGCCAAGGAGATCACTTGAGAACCTTAGGAGCTATTGTGATTGTACCAAATAGGAGTTAAAAGCAATAATTGTGAAGGGTTATTGGTCTGGGAAATAAAATGTTTGATATTATTACTAGAGTGCTTTAGTATAGTAGAAGACATTGATCCGGGGTTTTGAACTTAAATAGAGAACTGGAGAAAAGAATAAGGAAAAATTATCAACATTTCAAGGGATCACCAAAGTAGATGAAAGGTGGAAGATGAAGAACCTACCAAAAACCGCATCTGTTTCAGAGTGAAAGCAGAGTGATATTAAGTAAAATTGGGAAAATTGACTCCTCCAGGTGTTTTGGAGTTTTTACGATTGAGCAGGTTGCTTGTTTCATAAGAACGTAGATGGTAGACAGTCAATGGATCTGAAAAAAGTGATAGGTAAATGAACAGAACACATCTGTAAATAAAAGTTAATTATAAGCAAAAACATAATTTTTAATCATATCCAATGTACCCCAACAGGAAACAGATAAAGGCTAACATTGAGCAGGGGGTGTATAGAATACCCAAACCTTTAATTTTAGAAGAGAGCCAAAGATATCTAGTGTCTTTAAAAATGTCTTTTAAGCAAAAGTTGTTGAGTGGCATTACATAGATTTGTCTATATCAAGCTGATAAGAGTAAACTGCAGAATAGTGTGATAAAAGTTGAAGAAATATAAGCACAGACACATGAGGATTTGAAATGTAGAGTAGGATGTTGTTGTGAATTTGAAATGAAAGTTGACCAAGAGTACAGCCTGTAAGGATCTGAGATCTTCAAATGGATTCTAAAAATGGTTCCAAAGCAGCAAAAAAAAACAAAAGGAGATAAGGGGCAGTCCTGTCTGGTAATGGGAAAGTATCTAGATTGAAACCATTGGTAAAAACTGAGGTAGAGGGGGAGGTGTCAAGAATTTTGACATACTGAAGAAACCTGGGCCTGAAACCATGCCAATTAAGAGCTCTAAACATGAAGTCACATTTAACATTGTCAGACACATTCTCAGCATCCAAGGTAACTGCAGCCAAGGGGGTCTCTATATTGGGAAGCTCCATGAATGAATTCTAAAAAGGTGCAATAGTTTTCAGAGATATTACGACCTTTGACAAAGCCAGATTGATTAATAGCAACAAGACAAGGGACAAGGTCATTGACATGAAGGGCCAAAACTTTAGAGAAGATCTTGCAATCTGTACTGACTAGGGGTAGGCCTATAGTTTTTGCATTTCTGCCAGGTTCTTATCCTTTTTCGGAACTAAACAAATCATGGCTTCAGAGAAGGAGCCAACAATAGTTTCCAAAGCTAAATAAAGCTGAATCAGAGTAAGACTTTAGGGAACAAAAGATTGGAAGATTTAGAATAAAATTAAATTGTAAGACCGTCTGGTCCTGGAGCATTATTCTTGGGGAGTTGGAACATTGCAAAGTGAATTTCAATAAAAGAAATATCCGTCTCAAGCGAGGAAAAATCACACTGTAGAGTATGAGGTGTTGGAATAGTGTAGAAAAAGGATTCAAGAGAGTCTTGAGTGGGAAAAGTGTCTTCAGTATAGAGATTAGAATAGAAATCTGCCATACAGGTCAAGATGTCCTGATCCTTAAATAATTGATTGCCAGAAGCATCATAATAACTTCTATTTTGGATTTTCGTTTTTTAACCTTTAGATAGCTAGCATTTTTCCTGCTTTATTGGAATTGCCATAATATTTTGCGTTAATTCTTAAAAGTGCATTGCAAGAGTTATTTATAGGTATTTTGTTAAAATTAAGTTTGGCTTGAATGAGTTGGTCTAGGATGTGATTATTAGAACAAGTATGCTATTCATATTCTAATTTCTTGATATGTTAAAAGACAGCGACCCTTGACCCTCGGGTAGGTCGCTTCCCCGTCGCTGCAGCTCCACCTGCCCAGGCCCCTGCCACTGGTTTGTAGGTCCTAGGTTTTTCCTTTGCGCTCTGCTTCTGATTTCTCCATTTCTCTCCTTTTGTGCTTCTGTATTTTCCAGTTCTCTCCTGTTCTCTTCTGATTTCTCCATTTCTCTCCTGTTGTGCTTCTATATTTTCCAGTTCTCTCCTGTTGTGCTTCTATATTTTCCAGTTCTCTCCTGTTGTGCTTTTGTATTTTCCAGTTCTCTCCTGTTGTCTTCTGATTTCTCCATTTCTCCCCTATTCCGCTTTCCCGCTCTCCCCCCTCCCGCTTTCCCGCTTTCCCGACTCTGCCTCCCGTGTGGCCCCGCCCCCCGCTCCCATTCGTTGTCCTCCCTCCCAGCTGACCTTTCCTCCCCCCCTTCCCTCTTATGGCGGCTGCTGCGCGGCCGCTCGCAGCGGGCTTGCCAAAGGCAAGCCCGTCTGCGCCCGTCCGCGCCTGGACCACGCCCAGCGCCAGAACCCCTGGCACCCACCGCACTCAAAACACCCATCTCAGATACGACGCCGCCTCCCTCAACGCACTCAAACCCGGATGTACAGCCACCTGCTACCAAGCCAGCCCTAAACGCACTCATGGACCCTTCGCCTGTCAAGCCTGCAAGTTTACCTTCCACCGAGCCTGCAGACCTTCCACCGGCCCTCGCACCAACAACCACCTCAAGTGCATCCTCCTCAACACACGCTCTGTCCACAAGCACGCCATCGAATTATGGGACCTCTTGGACATAACAGCACCTGACATCACCTTCATCACAGAAACCTGGATGAACGCCTCTTTGGCTCCTGACATCGCCTTAGCCATCCCCGACGGCTACAAGATCGCCCAGAAGGGCCGCGTCAACCAAATCGGGGGAGGAATCGCCATCATCTACAAGAACTCCATCAACATCACGACCACCACCGAAGACACCCCCCTCGCCGCCGAACACATGCACTTCCAGATCCACACCGAGCCCAGAACCACCCTCAGAGGAACTCTCGTCTACAGGCCCCCGGGCCCACGCGCCCAATTCAGCGAAACCATCACTGACTTCATCAGCCTGCACGCCCTAGCCTCACCTGACTACATCCTCCTCGGGGACCTGAACTTCCACCTGGAGAAAAACAATGACAACAACACCGCCACCCTGCTCGCCAACCTCGCCAACCTCGGACTCAAGCAACTGGTGAACACCCACACCGCTGGCCACACGCTCGACCCCATCTTTTCCGCCAGCAACCACATATCCTTCAGCCACTCCTCTGAACTACACTGGACCGACCAAAGATGCGTCCACTTCACCTTCAAACGGGAGACCCACCACCATCGCACACAACAAATCCCCCGCAGACCCTGGAGCAAAATCTCCACAGAGCAGCTCCTCTCAACTCTTAACCAAAACCCACCTACCATCACCACCGACGCCAACAACGCAGCCCTCAGCCTCACACAATGGATCACCAACTGTGCCGAAAACCTCGCCCCACTTAAAAACCACCCAAGCGGGACCAACATCAGGAAACCCCTGTGGTTCAAGGACGCCCTCAAAGAGTCCAAGAAATCCTGCCGTACCCTCGAAAAAACCTGGCGCAGAGAACACACCGCAGAAAACATGTCAGCCCTCAAGATCGCCACCCGTGAACACCACCAGCTGATCCGCTCCACCAAAAGGGCATCATTTAAAGATAGACTGGACAACAACACCCACAACAGCAAAGAATTCTTCAACATCGTCAAAGAGCTCTCAAACCCCAGCGCCAGCTCCAACGCCATCACGCCCTCACAAGAACTCTGCAACTCCCTCGCTACTTTCTTCCATCGAAAGATTGCTGACCTACACGACAGCTTGGGACCCCAGACCCTGCCCTCGACCACTGAACCAACAGCCCCCGCCACTACCCTCAACACCTGGACCCCCATCAGCTCTGAAGAGACCAGAAGCACCATGAACACCATCCACTCCGGCTCCCCCTCGGACCCGTTCCCCCATCACATCTTCAACAAAGCCGACTCCATCATCGCCCCCCATCTCCAGAGCATCATCAACAGCTCGTTCGCATCTGCCACCTCCCCCGAGAGCTGGAAACACGCGGAAGTCAGGGCTCTCCTGAAAAAAACCACAGCTGACCCCAACGACCTGAAGAACTTCTGCCCCATCTCTCTTCTCCCCTTCCCTTCATCTTCATCGAGAAGACCGTCAACAAGCAGCTGCCCAACTTTCTTCAAGCTCACAACTTACTCTGATGGACAACGGAGAAACAACCGCCCTCATCCTCCTGGACCTCTCGGCTGCCTTCAACACCGTGTGCCATTGCACCCTAATAACCCGCCACCGCTCCACTGGAATCCGAGGACAGGCCCTGGACTGGATCATCTCGTTCCTCTCGGAACGAACCCAAAGAGTCTACCTCCCACCCTTCTGCTCAGAACCCACCGAGATCATCTGCGGCGTACCCCAAGGCTCATCGCTCAGCCCAACCCTCTTCAATATCTACATGAGCCCCCTCGCCGTCATCGCTCGCAAACACAACATCAACATCATCTCCTATGCCGACGACACCCAGCTGATACTCTCCCTCACCAAAGACCCAACCACCGCCAAAACTAACCTACAGGAAGGAATGAAAGACGTTGTGGAATAGATGAAGCTCAGCCGCCTGAAGCTGAACTCAGACAAGACGGAGGTCCTCATCCTCGGACATTCCCCGTCCGCATGGGACGACTCCTGGTGGCCCACGGCTCTGGGCACCGCACCAACCCCATCAGACCATGCACGCAACCTTGGATTCATTCTGGACCCCCTCCTCACTATGACTAAGCAAGTCAACGCCGTCTCGTCTTCTTGCTTCCACACAATTCGCATGCGCCAAAAAACCTTCCGTTGGATCCCCGCCAAAACCAGAAAAACAGTTACCCACGCCCTCGTCACAAGCCGCCTGGACTACGGAAACACCCTATACCCAGAAACCACCGCAAAGCTACAGAAACGTCTCCAACGCATACAGAACGCCTCCGCACGCCTCATCCTTGACATACCGTGCCACAGCCACATATCCACCCACCTGAAACACCTGCACTGGCTCCCCATCAACAAAAGGATCACCTTCAGGCACCTCACCCACGCACACAAAGCCCTCCACAACTTGGGCCCTGAATACCTCAACGGACGCCTCTCGTTCTACACACTCACCCGTCAGCTTCGCTCAGCCAGCCTAGCCCTCGCCACCATCCCTCGTATCCGCAGAACCACCGCTGGAGGTAAATCCTTCTCCTACCTGGCAGCCAAAACATGGAACTCCCTCCCTGACCACCTAAGAACTACCCAGGACCATCTCACCTTCAGGAAGCGCCTCAAGACATGGCTTTTCGAACAGCAGTAAGCCATCCACCCCCCCTAGCGCTTTGAGACCCTTGCGGGTGAGTAGCGCACTCTATAAATGCATTGATAGATTGATTGATTGATTGAGCGGATGACTTCCTAGTGGCAGTCTTTTTCTTTTGGAAAGCATAATTAAAAATGTGGCCACAAGCAGAAGCTTTGAAAGAATCCCAAACATGGTGGAACTTGACATCAGGAGTTGTGTTAATGTGAAAGAATTCAGTGTGAAATGCTCAAATCCTTTGCCAAATCGTGGATCCTGCAACAAGCAATTATTAAAACACAATCTAGTAGAGCATGCGGGAGAGTATGAGTGTTCCAAGTCAATTATCGCTGGGGCATGATCAAAGATCAAGATGGGGCCTAATTCAGTGTGAAGTAAGTTTTTTGTAAGGTGTTTGTTGAGGAAAATATAGTCTGTTCTAGAAGAGGAATGGTGGGTATGGGAAAGAAAGATTTTTTTAGGAGATCTGGATAGTAAAGTCGCCAAGCATCAACGAAACCGCTATCCAAAAAATTGTTATGGCTTTTTGCATACTATTTGGGGTGTACTTGAAAGCTGATTTCCTTTCTAAAATGGGTCAAGCAGCTAATTGCAATCTCCTCCTAGAATGAGATTGACATTTTTGAGTGATAATAATTTTACTTGAAAGGGAATCTCAGAAATGTGGTTCAATACCATTAAAGACCATAAACATTAATAAAAGAGTAAGGGAATCCATTCATAATTGAATCTAGATGGAGGCATCTACCTTCAGCATCAGTTTGCTGTTTTAAAACATTAACAGTAAGAGTCTTATGGAATAAAAGTATTACCACATTTTTATGATGAACAGGAGATGAACAATAAACAGGACCAACCCAACTTTTCTTAAGCATATGAATTTCTTTCACAAGAAGTTGAGTCTCTTGTAACAAATCTACATGACATGAGGATTTAGAAAGGGCATTGTGCCACCAGAACATCACTTTTACTGAAGTTCTTGAGGCGTAATGCCCTGTCCCATATTTACAAAACGACGTTAAGCCACTTTTTGTGTTTCAACGCCACTCCGCATGTACGGCACCTTTACACGCATCACTTTGTGTGAAATAAGCATGCCACGGTGTTGCTGTGGGTGTTACACTGCAACACCCATTGAATTTTGATGCTGCCCCAGTTTTACAAGGATTCATAAACCTGAGGCAGTGCCAAAAATTAACGGCACCCCATGGGTGGCATTAGCATGGTGCAACAAGGAGAAATATTTTCATTTCTCCTAGTTTTTGCTTTTCCTATGTGTGCTGCATTCTGCACATATGTGCAGCACACATAGGAAGAGCAAAACGCCATTAATGACGGCTTATATGCAGGAAGGTGTCCCTTCTTGCACACAAACAATCATTAAATAATGACAATTTGCTACTCCTATCTGTGCTGCATTGTGCAGCACAAATAAGACTAGCAAATTCCCATTATTGATTGCTTATGTGCAGAAAGGGACACCTTTCTGTACATAAACAATCATTCCCTGCAACGCAGGCACCCTTGCACTATGGTGAAGGGGTGCCTGCATTGGTGCTAGGCAGCTAATTTCAGCACCAGCGCTATGGAAAACATAGGGTGTGCTGTATTATATTGAATATGGTGCATCCCTGCATTTCTTAAGTGATGCAGCCCGGCGATACAAAATTTGGCGCAGCACCACGCCATGCCACCTCTTAGTAAATGAGACCCATAGTCTTTTAACAGGGCTATGAAGATCCTTAACATTCCATGAAATACATTTAAGACTGTTTATGAAAAACAAAATTGTAAAGCCTAATGCCTAACAGCAACCTCACCGAGAGTAGAGATAATACATAAAAATATATGTATACAAACCAACTTGTCATTGCAAAAGAGATAGGAGACCAGGAAAATCTGAAAAGAATGGAAGCCAGAAAGGTATGGCAGTGGGTCCAAAGAACTTGAACCATAAGAGAGAAAACAGATAGAAAAGATTAATTGAAAAACGAGCTCTATGGACACCATGAGAGATGATCCATCCATTGCACCCTCTTTGGAAATATTTAAATAAGATATAAGAAGTAGTCGACAGTAAAAAAGTGATAAAATAAATACATAGAAATAGAAATAGAAAGGGAAACCAGAGCAGAGATCAACAAAACATATATAATCCATGTCATAAACTCACCTGTCAGAGTCAATACTTGGGAATGACAATCCATTGGAGGGGGGATTGACAAAGGCTAAACAATGAACCTGTGGCAAATGCCGACATTGACATACGCAAAACCTAGGGGAAAATAGAAAAAGAAAATAATAGCAAAGAAAAATCAAAAGGGAGAAAACATTGGTGGTTGGCAAAAAAAAGGAAAATTAAAAGGAGTAGAATAATGCAGTAATATCCTCCCTAAGAGAGGTGAAGTTAGAAAACAGGGGAGTCAAAATGTGAGATCATGTTCCACCAGTGTGTATGGCTTCCTTTTTGGGAAGTTGAATGAATTCCCTTAGTTGAATTGGAGGATCAAAAGAGGTGGTCCTGTCCTTGTAAGTGACCGTGAAGATGCAGGGATGTAGAAGACCATATCTGGCACCAATAGCACGTAAAGAAGGATGCAGACCCAAGAATTCTTTGCAATGAGCGGCAGTAACTGAAGGATCATCTTGTGAGAGAAAAATCAGGTGACCAGACCAAAACATCTGCTTATGTTGTTTGGATGCATAGACAGCATTAAGTCTGTGTATTAAAGAAAAAGGATAATATTTCCTGTGGATTTAGGAGTGGAGCTTGCACTGGAAGGTTTTAATACAAGACAATGGGTTCTTTGAATATTAACGGAGGAACTATTATTGAGACCCTCTATCTTCGGTAAGTTCAAGTGGGAAAAAGCAAGCCTGTTGCCATCCTGTGCACCATCTGGTATGCCGTAAACCTGAAGATTATTGCATCGGTTATGATTTTCCAAGTCTTATGTTTGTCGCTTGAGAATTGAAATTGTATTGTCCATAGTGTTTACTTTAGGAGAAATGTCTCAAAATTCAGCAGTGTGAAGTTCAAGACCTGAAACCTTTCAATCGGGGGATGACCGATTGCCGTCAAGGTGTTGAAGAGTAGTGGTGGTTTCCATCATAAAAATTTTTAACATTTTAAGTTCTTCCATGGTAATAGGGCGTGGTAATTTACTGTACTGGGGGAAACAGGATCTTTCTTGAGTCTCTTGACTCCACCACTTATGCTATCCTTATGGGTGAAAGAAGATGCATTATTGAGGGATCTGTTTTTCAGGGAAATAGTTTCTCCTTCTACCATATTGAGAAAGTAATAATCAGTAAGAGAAACACCAGTAAATTTGTATGTAATGAATATCAAAGCTTCCTGTAAATAAAGTGATGTACTAGACCTGAGAGAAACATGCAGAGTAAGTACATATATATATATATCTATAGCTATATCTATCTATATATTTCTCTCTCTCTCTCTATATATATATATATATATATACTATATATATATATATATATATATATATATATATACACATTTACATATGTTTATAGATATAAATATATATAGAGCGAGAGAGAGAGATAGATATAGATATAGATATAGATATAGATAGAGAAATAGATATAGATATAGATAGAGAAATAGATATAGATATATAAAACACCAAGAGTCTCCATGAAGTTAAAAGACTGAGAAACCTTCTGAAGCGTGAGTTGATAAACTACTTAGAGGGAAAAATAAGTCATTGAAAATTTTGGTAATGATATTTGGATAATCAAAGCCCAATTCTGTGTTGTAAATGAGGAACAACTATGCCGGGAGCATAAGAGCGCTTACATTCTGTCAGTCTATATTGGTTGTTAAGCTCTGACCATGCTCGGCTGCTGAGTTAATTATAAGTGCGAGCTGCAGGATGACGGGTGCCCAGCATACAAAAGTAAACTCACCACCACAGTCCACCAGCCCTCCTATGGCTTTTGCATCCATTTGATGTGGCAAATTGGAGTAATGGTCTAAGATATAGGCACAAAACCGGACTGGGTAGCAGGAGCTCTGATATACGGTGGCCATCTTGGGTGCGTCCAGCCGTGCCCTCCCACATTATTAACACTCTTCAGTGGCTCATTCGGTAAAGCTATTTAATCCATTTAACTCATGCTTTCCTTCCGAGTCATTATGAATTGTAAAGTGTAAGAAGAGACTCGCAAAAGCATTAGCGAATGGCAATGTGCCTTTGATACATTGTAACTTGTGGCTTTGTAGTCCAAAAGCCTTTGGCTAGCAGGCTTTGTGGCCACAAACTACATTAGTATAGAAGTCAATTGATACAGATTTTATGCTGGCCTGGATTCTAAAAGCCTTCATTACCCAAATTTGCTCATAGACATTGGAATAAACCTTTGGCTTGGGGTAGGGTGCTTTGCTTCTCTAGGAAAAAAGAGACTCATTCTACATTCTCAGGAAACATATTTTCCCTTAACTCTATTGGTGCGCGTGTCGGACAATGGCTGATACATGCCCACTCTCACTGGTGTGGGCCACGACAACTGGCCGACACCAGGGAGGGGTTTTGAAAAAACGCTGATGCAAAGCATCAGAGGAGTTTTTTTGTTATCCCCTTGGGGGACACAGAAGAACTTCTGGCCCTCCCCTGTCCCCCCTCCTGCCCATATGTGACGTCAGCACGCCACGAGTCTCCACTTTCCATCTATGCTTTCCTAGCAGTCTTTTGTGGCCATGGGTCGTGGCACAGCCACGATCCACAGCGAGGAAACCTTACTCGGCCTCAGGGATTGTATTAGGGTGGTTGGCTCCCACGTAAATAGGCCACCTGCCGTGGGGGCAATATAAATATACAAAATAAGGGTTTCCACCCTAGGGGGGGATTGTGCCCCCCAGAGGATCAAAAATAAAATAAGGGTTTCCCCCCTGGGGGCGAACGTTCCCACCAGGGGATTAAAAAAATCTAATTAAAAAAAATGGTGGGTCGGCCCTCCTAACATCATACATTAGTTTGTTTTAGAAATATGTGGTTATCCTGGGGGCAGCAATCGTCCCACAGGGAAACCACACGTATATAAGATAAGCATATGCTATGCAATAGGTCTTGCATGTTTCAAACAAGATATTGTCCTCTTTTGACAAGAGTGGAAACTGAGAAAAGATGACATGGAAAAAATAAAAGAAAGTTAGCTTTAAAAACTAAAACTTTGTGATTTTGTGTGTCTTTCTGGGCATGTTTTTGCCAGTCACAAGCTTTCTGTTGGCAGGGCACTAGAAGTTAAAAAGAACACATAGTACCTCAATTGCATTTGAAGCAGTGGATGGGCACTAATTAGAATTAATTAATCAGTGCTTTATCCATGCTCTACACAGAGGACCGGAAATTATGCCAGGTGTGCCTTGATGAATTACCGGCTGTAAAGAAGAGAAACCAGCAAATGGTGGCCGACAGGCGGGATCCGAGCCTTTTACTGTATACTTGATTACAATAAGTACATTGGCAGAGTGGACAAGAATTCCTAAAACCATATTTTTCATCACACAAAGTCCGCAGAGACTTATCCCTAATGAACCTTTCTGCCATACCAATTCCTGATGGGATTTAAAGTATTATTTGATATCTATGGCCATCGACGGAGGTCATTCAAATTCCATATGTAATCAAACTTTCTATGAAGAATGTAATTACACCCGAAGTAGTTTCTGATGAATGGGACGTGAAAACAGTTGATTCCATGATGTCTGATTTACAGTATTATACAGTATTTGAAAATGAAGATGTGTATCAATCCAAAGAAAGCTATGGTGATATATTCTGTCATAATTACTGTGGACATCATTTCATTCACAGAGCAAGTACCCCAAAGACTGTTTTTAACTATACGCAGTGGGAACACTGTCCAACTCCACCGTTGGGGAGTTCCAAAATGTATACTGAAAAGTTTGCATATTTTCTGGACATGATTTAAAAAATGCTGAGTCGTATTATTTCAAATTGCCAGTGACGGAAAGTCAACATATTTCATTGACAAACACAAAATAAATTTATTCTGAATCCTTTGTTTCCCGATTGGCTATAGAGGCCTATGAGTACTGGTTGAGGTCGATAAACCTGAAAAGTGTCTGGGGAAATAAAAATTACCAGATAAGTGGAAAGGAAGCTTTATTAAGAGCATGCCTGATACCTGTTCAAATGATATTTTTAAATGAAACAGTACAACAAACTAGTTGTTTAGGCTTAGCAAAAATTAAGGAATTGAAAGCGCCCAACATTCCTACCCCCGCACAATTTTACAAATGGCAAAAATATATAAATGCTTCTGAACAACATCTCCATGAATTGGTCCAGAATGGAACATTTAACGCATCACTTTCAAATCCAGATGGATGGTTATTGTTGCCAGTGGATTCAAGGAGGTGTCTAGCTTTTTCAAATGTATAGTTTTGCTAGGTTTCCATAGGTGCTGGCTGAGCTAGAGGTCAAAATCAACAACTAGGAACATTGCAAAGAACGAGTGATGTGTCCACGTTGTGTTTTGGGGCATTTCCAGTTGTGGGCACTAGGCCTACCTACACAAGTGAGATAACATTTTTACTGAGTGACTTGGGGGAATGCTGGGTGGAAGGAAGTTTGTGGCTCCCTTCAGATTTCAGAACTTTGTATCGCTGAAATGTGAGGAAAATGTGTTTTTAGACAAATTTTGAGGTTTGCAAAGGATTCTGGGTAACAGAACCTGGTGAGAGCCCCACAAGTCACCCCATTCTAGATTTCCCCAATGTGTCTAGTTTTCAAAAATGCATAGGTTTGCTAGGTTTCCTTAGGTGCCGACCGAGCTAGAGGGCAAATTCCACAGCCAGGCACTTTGCAAAAAACGCACCCGTTTTCATTGGGAAAATGTGATGTGTGTATGTTGTGTTTTGAGGTGTTTCCCATCATGAGCACTAGACCTACCCACACAAGGGAGGTACCATTATATTGGGAGAGTTGGAGAAGTGCTGGATGGAAGGAAGTGTATGGATCCTCTCAGATTCTTGAACTTTGAATCATTGAAATGTGAGAAAAATATGTTTATTTAGCCACATTTTGAGGTTTGCAAAGGATTCTAGGTGACACCCCATTTTTGATTCCCCTAGATGTCTAGTTTTCCAAAATGCATAGGTTTGCTAGGTTTCCTTATATGCCAGCTGAGCTAGAGGCCAAAGTCCAAAATGTGATGTGACAATATTCTTTTTTGGGACATTTCCCATCATGGGCACTAGTCCTACCCACACAAGTGAGGGACCATATTCCTCGGGAGACTTTGGGGAATGATGGATTGAAGGAAATGTGTGTCTCCCCTCAGATTTCAGAACTTAGCATCCCTAAAATGTGATTTTTAGACACATTTTGAGGTTTCCAAAGGATTCTGTGTGACGGAACCTGGTGAGAGTCCCACATGTCACCCCATTCTGGATTTCCTTAAGTCTCTAGTTCTCAAGAATGATTAGGTTTGCTGGGTTTGCCTAGGTGCTGGCTGAGCTAGCGGCCAAAATCCAATGCTAAGCACTTTGCAAATAAAGTGTCCGTTTTCATTGGAAAATGTGATGTGTCTATGTTGCATTTTGGGGTGTTTCCTGTTGCGGGCACTAGGCCTACCATACAAGTGAGGTACCATTTTAATTGAGAAACTTGAGGGAATGGTGGATAGAAGGAGGTTTGGGCCTCCCCTCAGATTCCAGAATGTTTTGTCACTGAAATGTGAGAGAAATGCATTTTTTTTAGACACACTTTGAGGTTTGCAAAGGATTCGGGGTGACAGAGCCTGGTGAAAACCCGAAAGTCACCCTATTCTGGATTCTCCTAGGTGTCTAGTTTGCAAAAATGCATAGGTTTGCTAAGTTTCCCTAGGTGCTAGCAGAGCTAGAGGCCAAAATCCACAGCTAGGCACTTTACAAAAAACGTGTGTTTTCTTTTGAAAACGTGATGTGTCTATGTTCAGTTTTGGGGTGTTTCCTGTCACGGGCACTAGGCCCACCCACACAAGTGAGGTACCATTTTTCTCTGGGGACTTGGGGGAATGATGGGTAGAAGGAAGTTTCTGGCTCCCTTCAGATTCCAGAACTTTGCATCGCTGAAATTTGAGAAAAATTTGTTTTTTAGAAAAAATGTGAGGTTTGCAAATGATTCTGAGTAGCAGAACCTGATGAGAGTCCCACAAGGCACCTCATTCTAGATTTCCCTAAGTGTCTAGTTTAAAAAAATGCATAGGTTTGGTAGGTTTCCTTAGGTGCCGTCTCAGCAAGAGGACAAACTCCACAGCTAGGCACTTTCTAAAAACGCGCCTGTTTTCATTTGGAAAATGTAATGTGTCCATGTTGTGTTTTGGGGCGTTTCCTGTCATGGGCACTAGACCTACCCCAACAATTGAGGTACATATTTAGCAGGAGACTTGGGGGAGTGATGGGTAGAAGGAAGTTTGTGGCTCCCCTCAGATTCTGCAACTTACATTTTGCGGTTTCTAAAGGATTCCAGGTGACAAGAATCTTGTGAGAGCTCAACATGTCACTCCATTTTCAAAAATGCATAGGTTTGCAGGATTTTCCCTACGTGCCAGCTGAGCTGGGGCCAAAATCCAATGCTAGGCACTTTGCAAATAATGCGTCAGTTTTCATTGGAAAAATGTGAGGTGTCCACATTGTGTTTTGGGGCATTTCCCGTCGTACTAGGCCTACCCACACAAGTGAGGTACCATTTTTATCGAGAGACTCGATGGAATGCTGGGTAGAAGGAAGTTTAAGACTGCCCTCAGATTCCAGAACTTTGCATCGCTGAATTGTGAGGAAAATGTGTTGTTTTACACACATTTTGAGGTTTTCAAAGAATCCTGGGTGACAGAACAGAACCTGCTGAGAGCCCCACGGGTCACGCCATTCTGGATCCCCCTAGGTGTCTAGTTTTAAAAAATGTATAGATTTGTAAGGTTTCTCTAGTTGCTGGCTGAACTAAAGGCCAAAATCCACAGCTAGGTACTTTGCAAAAAATGCATCTGTTTTCATTGGAAAAATTTAATGTTTCCACCTTGAGTTTCTGGGCATTTCATGTTGCGGGCACTAAGCCTACCCACATAATTGAGGTACCATTTCTATCAGAAGACTAGGAGGAACAAAGAATAGAAGAGTTAGTGACAATTGTCTTTCTCTACATTTGTTCCTTCCAAATGTAAGAAGGGGTGTAAGAAAGAAGTCATTTTGAGAAATGCCTATAATTCACATGTCAGTATGGGTAAAAGCATATTCAGAGATGTGCAAATAACCACTGTTTCTGAACTCTACATCTAGTGCCTATTTCAGAAATGCATAGGTTTTCTTGATACCTATTTTTCACTCTATATTTTACCAAATGAATTGCTGCATACCCGGTATACAGTGAAAACCCATTGCAAGGTGCAGCTAATTTATTGGCTCTTGGTACCTTGGGTTCTTGATGAACCCTCAAGCCCTATATATCCCAAAAACCAGAAGTGTCCACCCGACGTAATGGTGTATTGCTGTCAAAAATCTACCATAGCTGGAAAAAGTTACAGAAGAAAACGTAGACAAAAATAAATGGCTGTTTCTTTCAACTCAATGTCAACATTTGTTGTATTTCAACTGTTACTTTCTATTGGAAACATTGAAGGATCCACACAAATGCCCCCTTGCTGAATTCAGAATTTTGACTACTTTTCTGAAATGTCTGAAATCCACAATTGGTGTCATACCCATTTCTGTCACTAACTGGAAGGAGGCTGAAGGCACAAACATTAGTAAAAATGGGGTATGTCCCAGTAAAATGCCAAAGCTGTGTAAACTGTGTTGAAAAATGTAGTTTTCTTACTCAAGTCTGCCTGTTCCTGAATGCTAGGATGACAGTGATTTTAGCACCACAAACCCTTCATACCTCTTTTTCGCTCTTTATATTTTGCAGACTAAAAACCATTGCAGGATAAAAACAGATGTTTTCTTCTGCAGCATTTATTTCCCATTTTCCCAAACCCCCCCAGATCTTAGCTGTATTTTGTCTAATATCCCTGTCTCCTCCATGGGAACCCACACACTCTGGGTATCTTTAGAATCCCCAGGAGGTTGGGAAAAAAGGATGCAAATCTGGCATTGAGAGCTTATGTGGACAAAGGGTTATGAGGGCCTAAGCAAGAACTATCCCAAATAGCCAAAAAAGAGCTCAACACTGGGGGTGGGGGGGGGGCGGCCCACCAGCTAACGGGTTAATAAACAGAATCACTTTTGGCGCCTGCTGTAAATGTCTATGCTATATATATTCTTTTGTTTCCTTCTTCTGTGGTTGAGGAAGCTGAATTCAGGGATAGCAAACCATTCTAGCTGCATTCTTCAGATCATCCATTAACCAACAGGCACCTCATCTCAATGTGGATTATCGAAATGAGATACTTTTTACAACAACTGATAATTATGTATATTATGACTGCTTGTCTATCAATCCTTTTCACTGTATGGCTGCAATACGCAGACTGAGTCGTAACAATATGTTACGTAATTGCATTTCCTGTGCATTGTGCAGAAGGTGCATCTCTCGTACTTCAATTTCGTCAATAAAACAAGAATGTAAAAAATACATAATGTAAAACCTTTTTCTTATTTCATTTAACAGAGAACAGCAGTGACAGCTCACTTGAAGAGGTCACTAGGGAATTTATTATAATTGCGTATGTTATTTTATAACCTTTAGGCGACAAACAATAATTGCGTATTTTATTTTATAACCTTTAGGAGAAAACCAATGAAAAATAATAAACAAAAGGAGACTTTGCACAGATTCACACAGTATATCAGTAATTGTTGTTCATCTTTTAAGAACATTAAATCCAACATAATTTTGGGTACATATATCAAAGTGCATGTATCTTATAACTGGGTGTGGATGTTTTTGTGATGTGGTTCATGTGAGAACCCTCATAAAATACAATTCTTTTAGGTCTCCGTGCATGTTGATGTCCAATCATAAATGAATTTGATAGATTTCGCTCCTGTTGATTAAAATGGAACATACATACCACTTTAATGTGTTTATCGTGTAGCCGTTATATTTACTCCGACTATATTTAATACACTGAACTGTGTTATAATACAACACGGTGTTAATTGATTGGCAAGTTATAGAGCCTAGTAGCATCCAGTGGTTGTCCTGGCCCTGATATTGGTGCTGTGCCGAAGTCGCAGTGGAAACCATGAGCTGATTGAGAGAAAAGATAATCTTTGAGATTTCTAAGGAACGGAAGATACGCATGTATATGTCGTAGCTTCACAGGAAGCTTATTCCATTAAGTGGCAGTGAGAAGTCAGAAAAAGAGCCGCCTCCGAGCGTTCTTTTTTATCACGAGAACACGTATAACACCAACATATTCTGATCTTAGTATACAGGTCGTGATATGCTTGGTAAACATGACCCTTTGATATGCTGCTCTAGCATCACAGAGCACTATGTGACAGAGACAGAAGGTTTATTGCCAGTCATTTGAACACACACGCCAATTATGGAGAGTAATCTAGGTATGGCCTGTGATTAAGATTGCAAATCGTTCTCTAGTTGGGAGGGCAAAGACCTCTATTTCTGGAGTTGATTATTTCAAGTCTCCTGTTCTCTGAACTGACAATGATATAGTACGATATACATCTTGGAGACTGAACCATCCAGTCCTCAGCAGCACTACCTAAGGTAGGAGCTTTGGTCCTGGAGACAATTGTAGATCAGTGATAGGAAAGCAACACACAAAGACAGTGGGGCAAATGCATGCCAGCATGAATGAATGTGTGAATTAATTATTTAGTACACGCATATATTGATGGTACAACAAGTTCTTTTTAGATACTTGACATCCAAGTGAGGAGTAGAGGTCCAAGTGTCCAAAATAGGTAAAACAAAAACACAGGTACAAGTAAAAGAAGTATGGAGGGAGTGTTCCAGAGCTTTGGGCCTAAAACTGCAAATATTTTGTTTCATTTCTCTGAGTTGAATTTGGGGTCCTGTCATCACTTGCCTTTTATTAATTAACACATTACTCTGGTAATAGTTAATGCATTTCCTGCAAATATGCAGGAGCTGTGTGGGAAATAAGTTCGTGCATTTGCAAACAGTAAGTATTTAGAATTCATTCTCTACTTAATGGACATCCAGACCATAATACTTCAGCATGGGAAATAAACTTTATCTTGCAGCCTTTACCACTCATTCCTTTACAACGCAGGTGCCTTTACCATGCTTGCCTTTACCACACAAGATCAGTATATAAGGTAAGTGTATATGTATGTCTATCACAGATGCAAGTTGCCGCAGACACCTCAGTCTCTGGATTGTGGCGTGTGTGGGAAAACCCATCACTAATCAGCCCACAGACCTCAAAAGGCAAACATGTGCGCTCAAACTCAACGTGTTCCAGAATCTCTTTGGTTTGTTTGCCATCTTAATAAAAAAGACTCTGGAACACGTTGACCCAGACTACGCATGTTTACCTTTTGAGGACTGGGTAATGGACAAAAGGATTATGAGATCAAGGGATTCTTTACCTGCAATACGGACTTTTGTGCATATTGTTTAAGATGCCCATGTGACAAAATATATGTGGGAAGTACGATACACAAGGCGAAAAAGAGAATGTTGGAACGTGTAAAGGCTATTCGTAATTTTGATTGTAGTTACCCTGTGGCTCGACACTTTCATGAGATGCATCAAGGAGATGAAAGGTTACTTAGTTATTTGGTGTGCGATCAAATTAAACTAAACTCTCGGGGAGGTGACAGACAGAAAGTGTTACGTATTTTGGAATCCAAGTATATTATTAATTTTATGACTCCCTCCCCTAGAGGTTTGAATTTAAGTGAAGAGATGAACACACATCTTGGTAGATAAAAGTTTTTCCGGATAGTTTCCTCTTTTTCTTCTTTTTTGATAATATTTAATAATTTAACTGAACTGTTTTTGTAAATATATGGTATTTTAAGGGTTTTTGGGGGGGGGGGGTTTGTGGACACAAAATATACAATTTTGGTGGGAAATATTAATTAATGACAGTGATATTGATCAAGACTGTGGGGACCTTGTTTGGATTTAGTTAATTACTAGTGATATGAATATTCAAGTATTTTTGATGTAATTGACTATGGCCTATGAATTTGTATATATTTGGAATGAATTATAAGTCTTATTTAATCGATTGATTTAAGTACTTATATGGATTTATCATGTTTATGAGTCCTTACAAGATGGTGCCCACCTTTTCAAAAATTGTATGGATGTATTGGAGATTGAGTCCTTTTTTTATGTTTAGGAGTTTTGTATTTAAACATGCTGTATTGAATACTCCCCCATCCGTGAACAAGGCTACGGCTGAAACGCATTGGGAGGAAGTCTTTTTTGTGCTTCTGTTAATAGATTTTTTTTGCAACTACCGAAGGTGTCTTGGTTTTTTCCTTTAAATGGATAAGGAAGTATTGGATGCAATTTAATGGGATTCCCGATCCCGTGCCAAGACTGCTACATAGAGCTTCGATATTTCGGGAACGTTCTGCTGAATATATGTATATATATATATATATATTTATATATATATATATATATATATATATATATATATATATACATATATATTCATTCATACATGCCAGTAGGTAAAATATCTGTGTAGGTATACATATATACACATATAAATATTTATGGAAAAATGTTTGGTAGTTCGTTTGTGTTACCAAAAAGGAATTTGCACTCTCAGATGCACTTTAAAGGGAAAATGTATTTGGCAATGTGTTTCAACCAACAGGTCTTCGTCACGGCCATATTGCAGATCAACAGTGCCCCCAACACCTTTAAAAACATTCAAACAATAGAAAAACCTAATATTTCATAGTCCCATAAAGGTTTTGTTTGTGTCTTTTAAAAATAACTTTGTTTGTGTCTTTGCAACATGATTAACAAGTTCTATTTCAATGTCTTCATATCTTCACAAACTATGGCTATACAAGAATACACCTTCTTGCTTCATTCGGTTTAGTTAGACCCATCATTTCGTAATTAAATAGATTTTATTTATGTCCTTTCGAAAACATATTGAAATTGAATTTTTAGTCATCCCGTTCAACATTCTTCCAAGACATGATATAATAAATCCCATACAGAAATATGTTAATGCATGATTCATAAATATTTTCATATCCTTGCAATCCATGGTTAGTTTGATCCATCAGAGCTGACTAAATATAAACATGATGTTTGCAAAACGTCATGTGGCTAAATACTATAAATCAGAATTCATAGCAGAGGTAATTTCTCATAATTATTACACAAACCAGTCATTATGGCCAAGTGGCCTTATGCACCCATACCTACCAATTTCATTGCAACTGAATACAATCATCTCAAATCTAAAGTGCCATTACTGATACTGATACTGGTACTAAAGGATTTTACCCATTCTGTGTCTATTGGAAAAAGCTTTCGTACATATGGCCCTAAATTCGCAGATTGAGAAACTACGCAAAAGTAAATATAATAAAAAAATAAAATAAAAAAATAAATAACGGATCGCTATCCAAAAGCCTTACTAACAATTTTCTCTATGCATTTCCTTGAACATTTGTGCTTAAGTCTGTGTATAAAGGCATGCTTGCTAATGTGATACAACTCTTCAGCCTTTGTGATGGGATGTGTTAGGTTATCATTTTATCAGAAGTGCTTAAGTTTTTTGGGTGAACACCAAGTAATGGACATTAACATTGTCAATTATCAACAATGAAATTCATCACTTTCATACACATGCAGGGGAATTGAACGAATTATCTTTTGTAGAGTAAGGCGAGGCCGTTTTTGGTCGAGCCTCTGGGCAGCGGATGCGCTGTCAGTTACTAGGCATATTGCAGCTTACCAGGTATATAGAGAAGCTTACAGCTTGTCTATTACTTAACACTTTATGCAATTTGGATCGGAAATAAAAATAAAAAAGACCCTCGTCATTTTGTAGGTGTACGCATGTGTACAAAATGACATGGTGCTCACATCAAAGGCGTGTTTTTTAAGTTTAGCCACGGTGCACAGTAACAAGGATGCTGTGCAGCATGGGTAAAAACCATCGACGAAGCCACTAGGTAACAGGACCTCTTGGCGTTGCCAATGCTTGTTACTAGTGTAATCAGCGTGAAGGCAAATGGAACGTTTTTGATTTAGAATATCCCTTATATTATTCACTTTACATGACAGTTTAACTTTTTGACTGAAATAAAAAGGAAGGTAGCATGTCACTCGCACATGCATGTATTTCAAACTAGAACGGGCTATAGTAATCTCTGCAATGGAAGCATTAAAGTGGAGCCCGCTTTTTATTTTCATCCAGGGTAGTCTCTCACTTACATTATGCAGCCACAAGACAGAAGGTGGTATGACAATACATAGCTCAACTGTAAGATCAGGCACAGCAGAAAAGTGGATTACCTCTGACTGCCAACAGTAACAATTAAATGATAATAAATAAGGCTCCCTTTGCAAAGCCAGACATACTATTCTCAATCAGCAATAAAATCTTGGCAACTAGTTGAATAATTATGAATTATTATTACATAAAAGCGCACTCTTCATGGCCATTGCAAGTTTAATTTACATAGCGTCCTGGTAGACATTTGCACCAAGAGTGAAATACAAACTAAGGCCCAGATTTATTAAGAATTTGTGTTTGGGATGTGTCACTTTTGTGGAACAGGCCCAGCACAAAATCTATGTTGGGATTTACTAAACCATGTAAAGCCCAATTTGTGTGACTTTGTAAAAAAAAACAGTAACATAAAGCAGTGCTATTGCTGCCTCGTCTAAACTTGCATCAGGTAGTTGTTACATGAATGGAGCATGGACATTCCTGTGTATTCAACAATGTCGTTGATGCAAACCCATATTTGAGAGCCAGTAGGGGAGCTGCAGTGAAGATTTGTATCTCCTGTCCGAGAGGATTCTATTCTGATTCTCATTGAGGGCTCGTTTACAAATGGCCTATACCTCCTACACCCTTACCCTAGCATTAACATTGTATGCCCATTTGTTTGAATCTAAGGGGACTATTTAAGAAAAATGATGCACAGCTGCGCTAGCATCCTGCATCACACTTAGAAATGCCACCTTGCCATAATAGATTGTTTAATTGCAGGAAGGGCTACCTTCCTGCATATCAACAATCTATTCCCTTAATGCAGGCACCTTTGCACTATGGTGCAAGGATGCCTGCGTTGGTGTAGGGAGAACAAGTCTGCACAGGCGTTGGGGAAAACGCAGGGGTGTGCTGTCTTCCAGAAAACACAGCGCATCCCAGCGTTTCAATAATGGTAGAGCGTTGTGCAACTTTCAATGCCTTTGCACCAAGATGTACCACATATGAAAACATCAGGACCTCACTGTGCAATATGTGGAATGCAAGCCACACAGGGT
This sequence comes from Pleurodeles waltl, assembly GCF_031143425.1. Taxonomy (NCBI): domain Eukaryota; kingdom Metazoa; phylum Chordata; class Amphibia; order Caudata; family Salamandridae; genus Pleurodeles; species Pleurodeles waltl. The sequence continues at coordinate 565,424,092 of NC_090444.1, forward strand.
GGCCCAAAAAACTCCTGCATACCTCTGTGCTTCATTTCAGAATAGCAGAAAAGTGAACTCATACAACACGTGGGGCATGTCCGTAATAATGATTTGTGCTGCAGCACAAGTTGCTCTAATTTCACCATGTAACAAAGTTGTCTGTGTTGCATGAATGGTTAGTGTTGTGCATAAAGGGACACATCAATGTGTAAGAACTTGCAAAAGTGGCATCATTGTTGTACTACGAGCACAATGTCACTGGCTCGTATAGCAACTGTACCATCATACAAAATGTTGCCCATGTAGATCCAGGCTACACATTCCCCTGTGCCACATCAACAAAGTCTTAAATGATATACATTGCTCCACATTGTACATACTTACACCAACATATGGCTGTGGCAGATATGCTGTATGCAAAGAAATGTCCCTAATGTAGGGAGGAACGAACTAATGGCGCTGACAATCTATAATGGTTGGACTGTGCCATACAAATAGTACACGTGTGGGGCCAGCTAAAGGCAGATGACAAAGTAACACAAGCAGTGTTAGCAATTGACCCCCGTGCTTTGCTGCACTAGTGCCATCATTCATGGTGCCAATGCAGTAAAGCAACAAAAGAGTTACAACACTAATTACACAACTGTGGAAATGTCCAAAAAGGTGAAACAGAAGAAAAATGACCTACTGCCATGGTGTCAGTGGCTGGGGCAAGGGGTCTGCAAGGAATATGGTGGTGTGGGATCAATGCACAAATTACTTTGAGAAGTTGCCCCATGTGTTATGCACAATGCAACACATAAATAACAACTACAACCTGGGGTCTGTAACATGTCACTGACTCTCCAGTAACAAATAAATGATGAGCCATGTCTACAGCCACTACAGTCAAAGACTGACATTTCACTTTTTCATTGCAGAAGATGATAGCTTACCACCTGCCGACCTGCCTGTCCTGGATTTTACAGATATCATGGATAACCAACTGTGTAAATCAATGAAGAGGCTCTCCAGGATGTCCGAGGTTCCCTCCAGACAACACCTTCAGTTGCAGGGAGGACACACAGCGTTGCAGGGTCTTCACATGAACCACCCAACTACCAGCACACAGCACCAACCAGTCCTGGACTCCGAGGACCCAGACATCAACTTTCAGTGAACAGTGGTAGGAGTCCAGCGCGAACTGGCACAGAAAGTGCGAGTGGGGATGGAGACCATGGGAGTGCAGAAGCCCTGTAATCAGAGTGAAGGCAAATGGAAAGGTTTTCATTTAGAATATCCCTTACATTATTCACTTTACATACCAGTTTAACTTTTTGGCTGAAATAAAACTGAAAGGGCAACTCAGCTGCCATTAGAGGCACCCACTCCGCGCTACGTGGACTCCAGCAGTCCCTGGCCGACAAAGCTGCTGTCATAAGGCTGAGGCTTCAACAATTGCCCTCTCAAAGCGGCAGCATCAGGCTGGGGGTAATAGAAAATTCCCTGGAGTCCATACAGTGGGAAATGGCCTCTCTCAGGGAAAACATGGTTGTCTACCACCATGATGAATCTGTGGTGTTGAAAAATCAATTGTGTAATGTGGTACACACGGTGGCTGTATGGGTGCTCTAAGGGGCACAGGAAGATCGGCACTGCACTGGGAGCAGCCACAGTATCCCTACTTATGGAACTACATGTGCACATGCACGTCAAACATCTCCTAAGTACCAGGTATACACTCAGTATTCACATTCTATGCACACCTGATGTGACCAAGATGACTCACAAACATCATGATGGATAGACCATGTTGGTAAATCTGCAAGCATCTAGTTTGCTACAATCCGTACACATGTCCCACATACATTTGGAGCATAGTTGTATTCTCATTGTGTACTCAACTGAATGTGGGCCAGCACAATAAGGCACCTTGCAAGACCACTCCCTCACTTAAATTCTGAAGAGTAGTGAGGCACCGGTGGTGAAAGTGTCTCCTACACAAGCCCCTAGAGACCTTAACACATGAACATCATCTGTACCATTTCCTGAGTAACTGTAAGCTACATGTGGCACACAGTGCTGTAAAAAGTGCTGTGACAAATATGTTGGCAACAGGCATGCTATTCAGATAAACACCACCTCTGACACATATCTTGACTGACATCACTGTGTATTTGGGCATGCTTTCCTCTTCCTAAAACCCACAATTACATAGCAGCACACGTTGGCAGTTGTACAACATTAAACTCATTATCAACATTGCATCAGGCATGATGTCCATATCCTAACTCAGATGACGTCATCTCTTTGGTCACACATAACCTTTCATCATTGCATTGCACACATCATACCCTCTCACACAAAACCCTGGAATGACGCACAAGGTGACACTTACTGGCTGAAGTGGGGTCTTCAAATCAATCAAATTGGGTCATTTCTCCAATGGTGGAGGCCCACCTGCAATACATATAATACAAACCACAGAGGGTAACCCAAATAACACCAGGGGGCTGGGTAGAAACTATGTTACAAAGACTACAATGCCCCCATAGGATACCACGTTACCAACAAACACATTCCCTCACAATAGCAACCAGCATGGGTACACGATCAATTAGAAAACTTACTTTATTATTATATATACAAGCAATAAAAATCAAAACTACATAAAAATCACATCCAAGGAAGTCCCTATCAAAACACCCCAATATAGAAGGACAGAAAAAAGTGCAGAGATCAAGTGCTCGTGATCAGAAAAGGAAATAGGAGATAATAAATCTCATAACAATCTATAAACCATACAATAAAAAAAAAGCAGCCTGTTGGTTAATCTTCTGCATTGAACCAATCTTAAGTTCAAAAGGTATTCAATTCCCATTTTAGTCCTTCATCAATGCTATAAAAAGTAACCAAATTCAGGCTGGAGCATCATCGTCGATGTTTCGACACCCTTTCGCTCTTGGGCGAACCATATTATTTCAAATCGAATCATGTAACCTCAATCTTCTCCAAAGTTACTTTTAATCAACATTTTTGCAAACTCTGAAATGTTGTCGCTAGATTGTTATAGGGTTAAAATATTAATATGGGAGTAGGTTAGCTCCACTTTTGCGTCCAAAAAAATGGTGCAATGGCAGCACTAACTTTTCTTAAATATGGGCCTAAGTGTATCTTTTTGCAAGTGAAAGTGTTACTCAAGCCTTTAGCTCCAGCTGAACTGTCCATTAGGAGACTGGGCAAAATAGGAAAACAGTAGACATACAAGTTCCCTTTAGTGTGTGAAAGAAAGCTTAACAAAGAAAGAGAAAAAGTAAAAAGTGAGAACTATGGGATGTTAAAAACAAAAAGAGACATAGGAGAGAATCTGAAAGGTGGGATAAAAAAAAAGTGAGAAGAAGAAATTCAAAAGATGGAAGACAAGGGAGGGAGAAGGAAAAGGGTTAACAGTGGCAGAGAACAGAGAAGAGGAATCAGAGCTTTTCTGAAAATTCTGAAGCTCTCCAAAATGTAAGTGTCTTGATTTTTTAAAATGGTCATTCAAACTGATCACAAGACATCGCTGTGCATCTATATTTTCTTCAGCAAATGGAAAATTGAACATAATGCCCCTTAATGCTTATGAAGTTCAAATTACAAGGCAATGCTGTAGTGTAGTAGGCCACAACACCAAGGATATGTGCAAGGCTGAACCAAAAGAAATGCAAAAAATTTGCCCCTCCACTGTTTATTATTGATATTGTGTTTAAACAGTGCCACATAAACAACTCATGCAGCATGAAACTGCGTAAGAATATCTGCCACCTTTAGGATCAATCCACAGTGGATATATTTCCTACTCACCAATATTCAAAGAATGCATACAGGCATCCAGTTGAGTTCATGTTGTAGTCATTAATTTTTGCAATATGTGCATGTCCTACTTTGAGGTGGTATGTTACCTACATCCACCTAAAATTGGTTGTTTCTAACAGAGATGGTTGTTGGAATTTTGGCCATCATATCTCAAGCCTGCAGAGTAGAAACCACATGAAGCCACATGTTTTCATTAAAGTTAGTTTTGCAATTCACACCTATGGCATACTAGGCCGAAATCGAACAAATTAATCAAACTAAGTAAAAACATTTTCCAGCAAGACACCTGTCCCACAATAATGGACAATCAATAAGAGTGGAAATAACAAACAACAAGCACAGAGTGTAATAATTCAGAAATGTGTCAGGAAAAAGATGTGTGGATGGAGTTCTTGGTGCTAGTGTCTTTTTCAAGTAATCTGGTCTTATTTAGACTTTGGTTGAGGGTTGTTCCAACTCCTCCAGGGCACAATGTTGCTAAGAGTCAAATTGGCAGATAACCATTCTCCATGGTTAAGGCTTAGACCATGTCTTCCAATGTTCTGTAAGGTCCATTTGCTTACCTTCCCTCTTCTGTTGGAGGTCCATCCTCCCTTCTTTAGTGGTCATATGTCCATAAATGTTGGTGTGGTGGCACAACAGTCATCCTATTTAGAGTTGTCCTCCAGCATGGTGTAACAGATAAGTCATTGTGACAGAGGATGGCAATTTCAGGTAGCCAAACGTGTGGTGGACGGCCATGAAAAGTATGTGGATGATCAAACAAAAACATTTTACGTACACCTATAAAATCCATCCACCTCCTGCCTTCCCCACTAAACAGGCCTCTCAGACAAACTGTGAGAAATTGGGTTATTGGCTGAGTGAGGTGTGAACCCTGCTTAAGCACCAGACACAATCCTGGTCAGGGTGAACTACAAAAGTCACTAAATTAACTTATGCTTAATCCTCTGGTAGCTTGGCATGAAATCAGTCAGGCTTAACCTTGAGGCACTGTTTAAAGTATTTATGCAGCACACAAACAGTAAACAAGTGAAAACACCATGCATGAAAAATACCACACAGTTTAGAAATATAGAGTAAACTTTAATGAACCATTTGGCACTAAATGACAAAAATCCAATTAGTAGAGCCGGAGTTATGGATTTTTAACATTTAAGGTACAAACTGTCACCTCAAAGATTAAAGTGTCAATGACAGACATCCAGTCATGCAAGAGCTGCTCAAAGTAAAAAGATATGGCCGACCATGATGGATCACAAGTCAGATAAAAAGAAGTGAATGGGGTCCGGTCAGCCCTTACCTTCAGACTTAGAAATAAATTCAACAAAAAGTTTCTGAGAAGGTAGAACTTCAGAGGAGCAAGGTTGCAGGCAGTGTCCAAGGAGGAGGAGTCATTATCGGGGAGTCACTGGATGCAGTCACTATGATGATTTAAATGTTCAGACTTAGAACCTGAGTTAGAGTTTGGCAGACGGGTTGCTCCTTCGCAAATGTGACTGACATCTCATCTGCCTTACTACGATTCTCATAGGATATAATGGGATTGTAATACAGCAGATGAGTTATACGTCACATTTGTGACGGAGTAAACCCCTCCTCCAAACTCTAAAGCAAGCCCTTAGCTTCTCTTTTGGAAGTCAAAAATCTAAAGCAGGATGAGGCTGGAGGCTGTAGCCATAGAGGGCTTCATAAGGCTGGATACCCATTCTGTGAAGGACCACTGAACAGGAATTGCTGCTGCGCAGAAGAAGTAGCGAGAGCTGCTGCAAAGTGAGACTGACTGACGATGCACCTTTGGCAAATAGACAAGCAGGTTGGTCCTGGTCACCTCTCAGTTCTCAGAGCAGTTTTTAGCCTAAGACGAGAGTTTTGGATCTGGGTCATCTAAGCAGCTTTTCCAGCACTGCCAAGAGTTCATTACTAGAGGGGTACCACTTGGAGAGCCTGGACTCAATCAGGCTGTGTCCAGGTGCTGATTTAAGATGGTTGGAGCCTTTTCTGTCCCTGAAACTCTCATTAGGAGGTCAGCCAACTAGCCCTCAGAGTTCTCTGATAGTCTGGTGTCCCAGCAATGGGACAGAGCTCAAGCAGCAGGACAGCCCTCTGAGGTTTGAAGACAGGCTTCGGCCAGAAGAGCAGTCCTTCCAGGTATAGCAGTCTTCTGAAGTACACAGCAGGTCAGAGCAGCAAGCAGTCCTTTGGGAGTTCTTCCACGGGTCTGGAAAATGAACTGAAGAGTGGGTCTGAGACTCTTATTCTTATACCCTTTGCCTTGCTCAAAGTAGAACTTTCTAGAAAATTTACTTTGAAGTGCTTGGAGTTTCCTGCCTCCCCTGCCCTGGCACCAGCCTGGCCACATGAACAATGAAGTGATGTGAAGTCCTTTGTATGAAGGCTGTGCATAGATCCGCCCCCATCCTGCAGTGAAGGCTCATCCAGACACACCTAATTCCTCTATTGTGTGACTGCCTTTGAAGAATATACAAAGTCCAATTGCCAACTACACCCAATCATCTGGCAAGCTTTGGCAAGGGGATTTGTTTTGCCAATTTAAGTGGGCAGCTTAAAACTGCATGCAGGTTGCAGTGGCAGGCCTGGGACATGTTCAAGGGGCTATGTAAGTGGGTAGAATAATAAATGCTTCAGGTCCACTAGTAGCACTTAATTTACAGGCCCTGGGTATATGGCATACCAATTTACAAGTGACTTATAAGTAAAGTAAATATGCTAGTCAGGTGTAAGATAATTTTACCAAGTGTTAAGGAGTGTGCACAATCACTTTAGCACTCGTTAGCAATGCAGTGTTCTTAACCCACAAAAACAAATTCAGAAAAATAGTATGGGTAAAGGCAAAAGGTTTGGGGGTGACCCTGCAGAGAGGGCCAAGTCCAACACAAACAAAACAATACATCACTTTCAATGCAAACCTGTACTGTTCCACATTAGAAGCCACAGGCAGGAGAGTCTCTCATTTTCTGAGAATGAGTTAACTGAAATAGTGATTGAAATTATGAGGGTAGAGCCGCAACTGCTGAGAATCATGAGACAGAGTAGGGAAATGTAGTCTGGAATAGCGTAGAGGGTAAATGCTATGTCTAATATGCAATGTTCATAGGATGAGATCTGCAAGAGGAGGAGCCACTTGAGCCTGTTCCCTCTATCTCCTTCCAATCAACATGTCACGTGGATAGGTAGTAGATCTAGGACATGCCTCATCCTTTATTCTTGGGAGAAAGCATTGGCAATACTCCACACTGAAAAACCTGTGCATATTGAAAGAGTTATAGCTTTCTTTGGTGACCTGTTTTTTCAAAATTGAAAAAAATTAATTAAAAAGTTAAAGGTTAACAATAAACCAACAGACAGTAACACAAGTAGATTCATTTGGGTCACGGTACAGAGTATTTGTAGGGTTACTGTTCTCAGTTCTCACTTCCACCATTCCCACAAAATATAAAGATATATATTCATTAAAAACCCAAAGGTTACAGGGACATTGTAACTAGGTTCTGATTTTACACATAAAAAAACCATAGAAATTCAGCAGTCGTAGTTATACCTTTCTCAAGATACCATATATTTTCAATGTTTTTATTTGTATTTTGTAGAAAAAGAACAACATTCAGAGCTGCAATCTGTAAGACATACCTTGCTGAGATCTGAAGGCGAAATACTGCATTCAAACAACATGCCCAATCTAGAAAGGGGGTACAATGGAAAGATTTTGTAATCAGCAATATGGTTATGGGTCAGGCCCATTAACAAAGGAATCAGGCATTTCATGAGTCAGTAAGTATGATTGAAGAGGGTTATAGATGTCCTCGGGTCTGGACGTGGGGGGAGGAGAGAGGTGAAAAGTTTACTACTGTTGTCACAGTAAATGAGGTCCCGTAACCAGTCAACAGTGTTAAGTTTCCTGGTGCTACGCCACAGCACAGCAATGCACCGCTTAGCTAGTAGAAATGCCATTGCTGCCAGTCATCTGTGTTGCAGTGCAAGAGTCTTGACATACCCTAAAAGTGCTAAGGAGGATTCAGGGATAAGCAGTTGGTCTAGCATGTTAGGAAGAAAGAAGGATATTGCTTGTCAGAAGCTTTGGAAAATGGTGCAAGTCCAGGTAAGATGGGAAAAATCAGCATTGTCTGCATTACATTTAGGGCATTAGTGGAAGCAAGAGGGATCAATTTAGCAAGGGCCCAGAGAGTAGTGTACGCTCAGTGGAGGAACTTATAGTGCAAGAGTTTGTGTTGATTATCAATTGCAACCAGCTTGTTTTGCAGGCAACAAAAGTGCCATATTTTGTCAGGAATGGAGAAATTCAAATCTTGCTCCCAGGAGGCTTGTGTTGCAATGTGACATACAGGTTTCTGTTTGAGGATGGCATGATATAAACAAGAAATCAGCTTAATGTTCTGTACTGTGGAAATAATCATAGTGAGGGTGGGAAGACAGATGGCTCTTCTGGGAATGTGTGCAGTATCTTCCGTAGTGTGCTACATAATCGAATACTGACAAAGCGGTCTATCATTGAAACTGTGCCGTCAGCCTCGAAGATGGAGCTGAGGTCAAGCCTGACATTATTAAAAATGTCATCTAATGTACGGATCTGGTGAGTGGATAACATGTATTGCACTAGACTTTCCTGTGTCTTTGGGAGCCAATGGTTGTCCCGAAGAGGAATGGCTGGGTGAGTAGAGGATGGCAAATCCCAAGTATTTTGTGAGCCATACAATGCCCAGCACATGGTAGAGAGGGTCTGGATGTCTCTAGGCTTTTGGGTGGACCCTTCGGGAGAAGGGACACCAGGGGAGTTTGTCTGCTGGTGTCTCTCCAGCTTTAAATATGGGAGTCTGGCGTCAGGGTGGTACCAATAGTAAGAAATGTGACAGTGTGCAACCAAGTAGTAGAGGTGGAGTTCTGGGATTCCAAAACCACTCTTAGAATAAGGAAGTGTAAGTATTTCTCACTTGATTCTGGGCAGGCTTCCCACCCATATTAAACATGTTTGAAGGGTTTGTAGAGCAGAGAAAAAAGAGTTGTTCAGTGGCATTGGTATATTGAGGAACAGAAAGAAAAAGTGGGAAAGCATCACCATCTTTATTATGGCAAAATGTCCATCATTGGAAAGCGGAAGATAAATCCACCTATCTCAAGAAACTATAACTCGTGCCTTAAGGTTACTATAGTTCGTGCACTAGCAATTCATAGTTTTTCCATCAATAATTGTATTGCAAACATTGCAGTGATATTATCGAGGGTGTCATAGACGATATCATGAATTATGTAATATGTGGAGTAATTAGCAGAGCATGGTGAGAGCACAAGTTATAGTTACGTTAGGGCACTTATAGTTTCTTGAGATAAGTAAAACTATAATTGCTGAATTTCTGTGGGATTGTGGGTCTAAAATCTGAAATTAAATATAACGTCCCTGTGACCTTTGTTTTTTTAGAGAAATTCTAAGGTTTTTTAATTCTATTTCCTAACTATAATGTCAGTTTAACCTTTGACTTCTTCCGTGAATTTCCAGTTTTCTTTTAACATAAAGGCCCTCATTACAACCCTGGGGGTTGGTGTTAAAGCAGCGGTAATACCACCAACAGGCCTGCAGAAAAAAAATTGAATCACGACCATGGCAGAAACCACCAACATAGACAGCCACTTTAACACTCCGACCGCCACAGCGGTGGAAACAAACACCGCGGCAGCAACCGCCAACAGACAGGTGGAACACAAGGTCCCGCCCACTGTATTACAACACGCCTATCCGCCACCTTTTCCGGGGCAGAAGCAACGCTATCAAAAGCACGGCAGAAACAGTACACAGAAGGGAAACCACTCACCTCTTGACACCAAACGAGGAACCAGGACGCCATGGAGCCTGAACTACATGTATTGCCCATGCTGGTCTTCCTCCTCCTGTATCAGGAGCAGGACAGACACCGTCGACGACCACGGTGAGTACTGCACCTACAACACAGGGTAGGGGGGGAGGGAAATGAGAGTGACACACACAATCAACACTCAATACCCCCACCCCCACCCTCACCCACAACACCATACCCACAAATACATGCAGCAACATTACATATACATCACCTCACCCCCTGGAAGAACGCAAGGACAAAAGGAAATGATTGTAACAAGTGTAATCAATAAAAATCAGATACTGCAATTTCTAAAATCAGTATATACAAATATGTACACCAACTACACAAGTCCGGATAGTGTTCCAATCATTGTCCGTGGACCAGTGGTCCCAAAATGCATGGGTGAAGCCCACACAAGATTTCTGACTCGAAACAGAGAGAACACTGCAGGGACATCAGATCGAAATTAAACAGGCACCTCAGGTGGATGGGGGGGCACCTCAGCCAGGTGAACGCACAACGCCACTGCTGCATGAGGGGGATCCATGCCCATTGCTGTATCCTGGGGAGTGCAAGGCCACAGTCTCTCAAGCCTTTCCAGTGGTGGTTTGCCCACTGCTCTATCCTGGGGAGTGCAAAGCCACAGTCTCTCAAGTCTTTCCAGTGGGTGGCTTGCCCACTGCATTCTCCTGGGGAGTGCAAAGCCACAGTCTCTCAAGTCTTTCCAGTGGGTGGTTTGCCCACTGCTTTATCCTGGGAAGTACAAAGCCACAGTCTCTCAAGTCTTTCCAGTCAGTGGTTTTCCCACTGCTTTATCCTGGGGATTTCAAAGCCACAGTCTCTCAAGTGCATAACAGTCTCCACTGGTTCTGGAGGGGGCTTGGTGCCCAGAGTGCTTCATCCTGACAAGGACTGAGGTAGTGGATGTCAATCTCCAATGGTTCTGGAGGGGGCTTTGTGCCCAGAGTGCTTCATCCTGCCAAGGACTGAGGTAGTGGATGTCAATCTCCACTGGTTCTGGAGGGGGCTTTGTGCCCAGAGTGCTTCATCCTACCAAGGACTGAGGTAGTGGATGTCAATCTCCACTGGTTCTGGAGGGGTCTTTGTGCCCAGAGTGCTTCATCCTGCCAAGGACTGAGGTAGTGGTTGTATCTCTACACTGGTTCTGGGGGGGCTTTGTGCCCAGAGTGCTTCATCCTGCCAAGGACTGAGGTAGTGGATGTATCTCTCCACTGGTTCTGGAGGGGGCTTTGTTCCCAGAGTGCTTCATCCTGCCAAGGACTGAGGTAGTGGATGTCAATCTCCCCTGGTTCTGGAGGGGGCTTTGTGCCCAGAGTGCTTCATCCTGCCAAGGACTGAGGTTGTGGATGTATCTCTCCACTGGTTCTGGAGGGGGCTTGGTGCCCAGAGTGCTTCACATGCAGTGTGGCTGGTCCCATTACCTCACATGGGTGTGTGTGCGACGATATTGCATAGGAACAGGAAGCATGATATGCCATGGAGGCAGAGACATACCCCACCCTGCTGCGGCTTCACCTGCCACCTGCAGGTGCAAACAGTGATGACAGTCATGCCTCATGGAAGATGGGCAGGGTCCAGGAAGTCTCCTCCAGCCTCAGACAGCTGCCCACTGGGGATGGTAGCCATGTCAGATGTGTTGGCACTGTCTGAGCACATCGCGAGGCTGGTGGCGGTGCTTGCGGCGGTGTCTGTGGCAGAGGTGCTGGCAGTGGTGCATGTGTCAGCACCTGTTGAGGGACACAGCAGGACGTCTCCTGCAGCCTCGGACGGCTGCCCACTGGGGATGATGATGGGGACTGTTGCTGAAGGCAGCAGACGTGCAGGTGGCGGTGCAGTTGGCAGTGCAGGTGGCGGTGCTGGTGCAGGTGGCGGTGCTGGTGGCGGTGTCCACCGCCGTGCAGGTTGGTGTAGTGGTTGACAGAAGGGGTGACTCTAGTCCCTCAGTCGGAGCCACTGTGCCCTGTCCTGACCTGCTCTTCGGCTTGTGTCCCTTCTCCACCTTTGATGTTGCCGCAGGTGTCTTGCCACTGTCCCCTTTTGGTTTGGAGGAGCCCTTGGTGGCTGGTAGGTGCGGCTTCTCCCTCAGGGATGTGGGCACCTTCTTCACCTTGGCAGGTGGCAGAATGTCCTTGGCCTCGCTAGGTGGGACACTGGCAGCCCTAAGGGGTGGAGCACTCGATGAGACCTCAGTTGCTGGCACCACTGTGCCTGGGGATTTGGTGGCTGAGATGCTGGGCTGAGACCTGGAAAGCCTGGCCCTAGGGGAACACCGGGGAGGGGAGGTGAAGGGAAGAGGTCAAAGTTAGCCAGGAAAAGACACACTGGGACAGGAAGATGGAGGGGGTTTGGGAGTGGAGGAAGAGGTAGTGGTTATAGGAGGTGTACATTTGCTGAATTTGGGTGAAGGTGCATGGGCAGGAGGCTGTTGTGAGGTGGATGGCTGTTGGGTGGGTGTGTGCCTACGTTTGTGAACTTTGGGAGGAGGGCTCACAGACACACTGGGAGAGAACACTGGGGATTTGTGAATGGTAGTGGGGGTGGTGATTGCATGTGAGCGGTGTGTGGTGATGCGTGTGCTGGTGACGGAGGTAGTGGCTGAGGATGTAGTGCATGCAGGTGTGAGTGTAGACGAGACAGGGAGGGAGGAGGATGACGTGGAGGAGGGGGACACAGTGGAGGCAGTGGATGTTGGTGTGTCTGCATGGGGATGGTGCTTGTGTGAGTGCCTGTGGGATGTGTGGTGCTTATGTGTGCCATGTCCACTCATGTGTGTTGATGAGTGTGCATGCTGGTCTGATGGTGTGCTTGGGATAGGCTGAGGTACAGGGGATTGGGTCTGGGAGGAGGAAGTTGGAGGGGGAGGCTGGACACAGGGACAATGGCTGCCATCAGTGCTGAGGCCAGAGCCTGAAATGCTCTTTGTTGGGCCGCCTGCCCAGAATGAATGCCCTCCAGGTATGCATTTGTTTGTTGCAAATGCCTCTCGACACCCTGGATGGCATTCAAAATGGTAGATTGCCCAACAGTGAGGGATCTCAGGAGGTCAATAGCCTCCTCATTGAGGGTACCAGGGCTGACTGGGGCAGGGGCTGAGGTGCCTGGGGCGAAGAAGATGCCCACCCTCCTGGGTGAACGGGCACGGGACACAGGCTGATGGGCTGCTGGGAGGGTTGTGCTGGTAGGGTGGGTGGCAGCTGTACCTGTTGATGCGGTGGGCAGAGAGGTGCCCGCCACCGCAAGGGAGCTCCCAACCGAGGAGGAGTCGCTGTCGCTGGTGTATGCTCCTGTCCCCGTTGTGGAGCTCCCTCGCCCTCCGTCCCACTGGTGCCTTCAGAATCTGTAAATTCACCCTCCAGGGCCATGTGGGATGCAGCTCCCTCCTGCTCCGGTGCCACTGCCCCTCTGCCAGATGATGTTAATGCACGCAAGAACAGGGTGACAGAAACAAAAAGGGGGGTAAGACAGAAGAAACACATGTTCAGTGCATTCAACACCACTACCGTTGGCGGACACAACACGCAGGGTGCAGCCCTATGCGCTAAGCCATGCACTAATAGTACTTAGGAAATTCACATGCCCGTGGGGGACGATGCCTAAGCCCAATTGCTGTACACCTGGAAGCCACAGGAGCCTGACTAGGTGTAGATTGCTATCCCCAATAGTGGGGTTGGGGTGCCACAAAGCCTGCCTAACAAGGGACCTAGCCTACCAAGTTCGCCCTGGCCTAGGGGAACCCACAGCCCACTTCCCCCACCCAGACACCTCGTAAAGCGCGCCGAGTCAGCTGAATGAGAGTGTACTCACCCCCTTGTGGCTGCTGTGATGCGCTCAAGTGCCCATCCAACTCCGGATAGGCCACCACCAGGATCCGGTACATCAGGGGGGTCATGGTGCGACGGGGCACCCCTTCCACATTGGGAGGCCATCCCCAGCTGGGCCTCCGCCGTCTTCTTGCTCCAGCGGCGCAGGTCCTCCCATCTTTTCCAGCAGTGTGTGCTCCGTCTATGGTACACACCCAGGGTCCGGACGTCCTTGGCGATGGCACACCAAATACCCTTCTTTTGGTGGACGCTGACCTAGAGGAAAAGTGAAGTTATAATGGATGTTACTATCCCGTACATTTCATCTCACGCATTGCCAAACACCTTCCACCCTGGGCCAGGCATACATACACACACACTACCCTGACATGCTGGCCTGTCCCCCTCCCCACCCTATTCCATCCACGACACTCCATACAATCATGTGCCATCCACCATGCTCACAGTGTACTCACCTGTTTGTCTGGAGGACCGTACAGTTGCGTGTACTGGGGGAGGACCCCATCCACCAGTTTCTCCAACTCCTCCGAAGTGAAGGCAGGGGCCCTTTGCCCAGACACTGTAGCCATCGTCGCTTCCAGACACAGGTCACAGGCCCAATGTTAACCAATGCTGAATTGCTCCGCGGTCTTTGACCGCCTACTGCGACGGTGTACTATGCCAGAGCAGTTACCTCATTTCCCCTGGTCCCACCTTAGAGGTCAGGCAGCCGCCATTTCAGGGGGCCACATGGCAGGGAAAAAACTGCATTACACCTATTTAGGCCTGGAATACGGACAGATAAAGGCACATTGCGAATTTCCAACGGTTTAGCAAATAATACATTTTGATACCTAAGTGTTGGATGACCCTCTGCTCACTGTTCTCCTCCATAGGGCATGTCTGCTGGGGCAGGTGATGAGATGGCGGCAGCCTCTGGTGTACAGACCCCTGGTGGACCTGTCAACAATGGAAGAGAGACACATCATTATCACTTACAGACCTGATCGTGCAACAATCCTGGAACTGTGTGCCCATTTGGAGCCAGACCTGATGTCAGCTATCCGCCAACCCACAGGAATCCCCCCTCTAGTGCAGGTTCTGTCTGTACTCCATTTCCTGACCAGTGGGTCTTTTCAAACAACAGTGGCCATGGCATCAGGGATGTCACAGCCAATGTTCTCTAATGTGTTGTCCAGAGTGTTGTCTGCCCTGCTGAAACACATGCGCAGCTACATCGTTTTCCCTAGAGTGGAGGATTTGCTAACAGTGAAAGGTGACTTCTATGCCCTGGGACATATCCCGAACATCATTGGTGCCATTGATGGTACACATGTGGCATTTGTCCCCCCCCCGCAGGAATGAACAGGTGTACAGAAACCGGAAAAGCTACCATTCAATTAATGTGCAGATGGTGTGTTTGGCAGACCAGTACATCTCCCATGTGAATGCCAAGTATCCTGGCTCAGTGCATGATGCTTACATTTTGAGGAATAGCAGCATCCCTTATGTGATGGGGCAACTCCAGAGGCACTGTGTGTGGCTAATAGGCGAGCCAAAGGTCCCAACACAGTTGACATAGGTGTCTGGGTATGGGGTTGTCCCTAAGGGTTAGTGTCTGTCTAACAGTTGTCCCTCGACATTTGCAGGTGACTCTGGTTACCCCAACCTGTCATGGCTACTGACCCCATTGAGGAATCCCAGGACAAGAGCAAAGGAACGCTACAATGATGCACATGTGTGAACTAGGAGGAATATAGAATGCACCTTCGGCCTCCTGAAGGCCAGATTCCGGTGCCTCATTCTTACAGGTGGCTCCCTATACTACTCACCGAAGAAGGTGTGCCAGATAATTGTGGCCTGCTGTATGTTGCACAACCTGGCTTTGCGAAGCCAGGTGCCTTTTCTGCAGGAGGATGGGCCTGATGTTGGTCTTGTGGCAGCTGTGGAGCTTGTGGACAGTGAAGAAGAGGAGCCAGAAGAAGATGTAGACAACCGAAACAACATCATCATTCAATACTTCCAGTGAGACACAGGTAAGAAGATGGAACTGCATCCCACATCTCATACAATTGATGGAGCTAGCATAAGTCTGTCATTTTCACTGAGTGTATGGACCCTGACTTGTTACTTTGCCTTTCCATTTCACAGAACTGGGTCCCACTTTGTGCCCTCTGCTATGTTTACTGCTGGCCTACAGCTGTGTTACATTGGTATGTGAACAAGTACATTGACATTGCTATGTTCCAGAGGTTTTGCAATTACACATTTGTGAAAGCACAGACTGACTCCAGATTGTTTTGTGATTCAATGGTGTTTATTTCTGTGCAAATAAGTGGAGGAGACAGTGTGTCTGTGGATGCTGGTGTTGTGTTAGCTAATCTTTCTCTCTGTCCTTCTTTAACATTTTTGGTTGTAAGGGTTTGTGAGTAATGTGGGTGTGTGCTTTATATTGGATTGGGTGTGCGGGTGTGGTGTGTATCAGGTGTGTGTATTTCGAATTGTCCAATATGGTTGTGTTTTGTAAATGTGTGTGTATTTTGAGCGCAGCGGTGTGTACCGCCAATGGATTACCACGGTTGAATGACCGCCGCGTTGATTCGTGGGTCGTGATAGTGTGGGCGTATTCTTGTTGGCATGACGCTGTGGGTTTCGCTATCGCCAGTTTATCACTGACCTTTGGTGTGGCGGACTTGTGTGGGTGTCTGTATTGTGACGGATTCCGAGCTGTGAGTCGTAATACCTGTAGCGGAATTACGCTGTCGCAACGGTGTGTTGGCGGCCTTCCGCACAGCAGAAAGCGGGATTTACCGCTAAGGTTGTAATGAGGGCCAAAGTGATATTTATTACTGTATGTTATTCCAACCATCACTGCACATGGGCTTTGGCTGTGTGCAGTTGTCCGCTGGACCTGGATGAAGGACAAGCCCTGCATCTAACCCCCTGCATCCAGAAACCCCAGGTTGTGGGTCTTTGAGTGGGTGTGTGAGTGGCTTTAGACAAGTGTGACTGGGTGTGTGGGGTTATGTAGGTATACACATGGGTGTTGGAGTGTATGAATGAGTCTGTGGGTGTGTGAAAGGGTGCCTGAGGGGTGTTGTGGTTCTGTGAGTGGGTGTGTGAGTGCCTGTATGGGTGTGTAAGTGGGTGTGCGAGTGGTTGTATGGGTGCGTGAGTAGCTGTGTGAGAGGGGTGTGAGTGATTATGTGGGTATAGAAGTGTGTGAGTGAGTGAGTGGGCGTATGCATTGCTATGTGGGTTGGTGAGTGCAGGAGGCTGGCCCTCTATGTAGTGTGTAAAACTAGGCACACTGTGCAGGGGGTCCAGGCAACCACACGTTGGTTTCCAGAGGTAAAAACTAGACCACCTAATGTTCAAATTTTTAAGGTAGCTGGTCGAGTAGTTAGGCTAATTCAGGAGATGTGCTAAGCATTTATTATACTCACAAATCCAATCATTCACCACACTCATTCAATGAATAACTCAAGTCCAAAATGTATAACAGTACTTCAGACTTTTATATAATTTTTAAGACCAAAATGATTCAGATATGTTAAGTACTTTTTGAGTTATGATTTTTCAAAGTTTTAATAAAGTTAGTCTTTTTGTGCGTACTTATGCACCATAGGAACCAATGGGAGGCCACCTAGACAAATGCATATAAAATCACACAGGTGAGTTACCAGTCTCTTCTTTTGCAAGATGGTTGTTGAGGTTGGTGGGCACACCGTGCCAGCTGAAAGTCTCGGGTGGCTCCCTGTTTCAGCGGGAGCACTTCTGGAAAGTCTCTTGGCACAGGGCCACTTGGAGGGGCCACCTTGAAATGGAGCTGGTTTGCAGGTTTGAAGCTGGTGCCTTTGAGTCCCCTTGGGCTGATGAGCCAGATGCAGGGTGAGTTGGAGGTCTTGGATGCTGTGTGCAATGGAACCTTTTGGAGCTGGAGGTAAGTCTTTTTCCGGGGGACTTGCAGGATGATGAGGGTGCTCTGGTGGGAGGTCTAGGGTGTCACTGAATTCCCCTCAACTGGGTCTTTCTTCTGGTCCAGTTGCTGCTCTGCTGATGTCCGACATGCACTGACAAGTACATGGGGTATTGGCACAACTCGGCCACAGGAAGATGCTGTGCCACCAAAGTTGGCACACTTGTAGGTCTCGTCTGGGCTATTGTTGATGTGTTGTCAGTTCCAGCTGTGACTTCCAGTTGCGGAGATATCATCCAGTCTGTGATGTGGCCCTCACCCGTTTGCTGGTTTCTTGTAGGTCTCTTTGGTTTCTTTAGTGGTGCCTCCACTCAGGAGGGAGATCATGTGCTATTTGCAAAGCCTAGAGGTCCTCGGGGACTTTCGAGGTCGGTCCAGTGGTCAGCTCCTCCACAGCACCGATTGTCGTGACCCTGGTGCAGCAAGCAGGGGTCTTGGAGCCTCTTCTGGTGCAGCAGGTTCTCTGTTCTTGTCCTGTCGGGTTCTTTGGTGCTGTCTTCTTTTCTTCTTGATGAATCTGATTTCTTGGTCTAGGGGAGCCCACTAAATACTGAATTTAGTGGGCTTTTTAGGGGGAACCTGGTAGTCTCCAATGGGACACTTACCCTTGGCTGGCTACACCTACTACAGTGATCACTTCCTGTGGGAAGTGTCACTTCTCTAAACGTCATTGGCTAATTTCCTGCCATCCAACATGGAAAAAAATGAAATGAAGGATCCACTTTGCCTGCAAGCCCCAAGGGGTGGTGCATGCGCAGTGAGACCCTCCCTCATACATTTTGTGTGGTTTCCCGCCTTTGCTCCCACCAAAAGTGGTAGTTTACAAAGGGGGAAGCCATCCCCTGCTAGCAGCAGGCCTGGGGGCTCAAGTTTCAAAGGTGGTAACCCTTTGAAGCTCACTGCAAGGAGAGTCCACATTCCTGAGGGAGGGAGTGTTAGCTTCTCCACCCAGGAAGGTCATTGTTTTACAAGCCAGAGAGCCAGGGCTCTCCCCAGGGTTGTATATTGGCTGTCTGGAAGTGGCATGCTGGATGGAACCAGTCAGCAACCATGCCAGTTAGGTTAGCTTTTGCAGTTAGGTTAACTTTTGCAGGGAGCTCCTCTAAGGTGACCCCTGGGTAAATTTTGGATAAAATCCAGTATTGGTACCAGTTGTGATTTAACATTCTGAGTTGTTTGATACCAAACAACCCAGGGTGGCAGAGTGACCATCATGTAGCTGGGGAACTCGTGTTTGACCAGTGTCCAGTACATGTGCTTAAAAAGGCTGCTCTCTTCACTCACTATGTCCCAGGTTTGGCAAGGACACACAGGGGGCATATTGCTCATGCAACTATGCCTTCACATATAGTATGGTGCACCCTGCCTTAAGGCTGGAAGGCCTGCTAGAGAGGTGACTTACCCATAACATATGCAGTGTAGGGTAGACAGTGCACACAGGGAGTAGGCCATGTTGAATTTGTCTTTTTAGGTTTGCCCCAGTACACTCAGCCTGCAATGGTAGTGCTGGGTACATCTGAGTGCAGGGCCCTGGACGGTGGCACAATCAGTGCTGCTGCCCTCAAGGGTCTACCCTTACTATCGCAAGCCCTGGGTACTGGTGTACCCACTTACTTGGGGTATTTGCAGTGATATGTAAGAGTGTATCACAACAGATTTTGGGAAAGAGCTCTGGCCCAGGGAACCTGGTTAGCAGGGGCCCTGGACACTACAACTTTTAGGTCACATCAACATTAAGCAAAAAGTGGGTGGCTAACAATGCAAAAAGAGGCCTCCTCTCACAGTGAGTGGATGTGCAAGTAGTTTTGTGGGTCTGTGAGCTGGTGTTTGAGTGGCTGTGTTTGTGAGTGAGTGTGTGAGTGGTTCTGTGGGTGTGTATGTGGGTGTGTGAAGGTGTGAGTGAGTGTGTGAGTAGGTGCATGAGTAGCTGCGTGGGTCTGTAAGTGGTTGTGCAGGTATTTATTGGCTGGTGAGTGGGTGTGTGAGTGGCTGTAGGAGGGTGTGAGTGGTTGTGTAGGTGTATACGTTGGTGTTGAAGAGTGTGAGTGGCTGCATGAGTGGGTGCCTGTGTAGGTCTGTGACTGGGTGTACAAGTGGTTTTGTGGGTCTGTGAGTAGGCATGTGAGTGTGTGAGTTGGTGTGTGAGTGGGTGTATGAATGGCTGTGTGGGTCTGTGAGTGGGTGTGTGAGTGGCTGTAAGGGTATGTGAGACGGTGCGTGTGATTGTGTGGGTGTATAAGTGGGTGTGTGAGAGGGTGTTCAGTAGCTGTGTTGGTCTGTGACTGGCCGTGGAAGTGGTTTTGTGGTTCTGTGAGTGGTTGTGTGAGGGTGTATAGGACGTAGGACCAACTACATGTGGAATTCCTCCCAAACCATTGAATTCTGCCGTAATGTTAATTTTTGCAACATCAATAGGGAAGTGGACATTTTCTTACAAATTCACTAGTGTAACTTCCAGGAACTGTGTGAGGACACCAGAAAATGTTAGTTGTAACATGCCACTCAATTCAGCAAGAGTATCATGAAATGATCCAGTTACATACGAGTGTAACATGGCCATGATCTGAACCAGTGGAGACATTGCAGTTACAATATTGATTTCATATTTATAATTTAAGTTCTGTTTTAAACATTAAACAGCACATATCATCAGGTCTATTAAGTCTACCTGATTCAAAGTGCCAAGTTTGTTCCTTTAATCAGGAAGTCTTGACCACCAGGTAAGGACAATCTCTTTCAGTAGCCAAAATGCCCACAATGCCTAGAGATGGGCAGTCAACACCACCCCAGTGTGTTCCCAAACATATACTGCTTATATATAGCCTTGGGCATCAAAACACCTCCTGGCTGGAATGAGCAAATTGATGCAGCAATTAATAACCAAAAGGCTTTTGCAAGCTGGAGACCAAATGATTTGTGCAGGCTGGACATCAACACTCATGCAGACTGGAGACCAACAGACTTGTGCACCCTGGACATCAACCATGGAGTCTGTAAATCTCTTTAATGAAACATGATGCCAGGAAGATTTAGTATGGCTAAGACTTGTTTCATTTTAGAAAAGGTGGCAACTGTGGCAATGATGGAAGTCTGTCACTTCAAGAAGAAAGCTCTACTATAATGTCAGCAGCTATTGTGTGTTCTGGAGCAGGGGGAAGTAGTGGTAATAATCCAAAAGCTTTTTGAAGTGGAGTCTTAAATTGAGAAAAAACTGCACAGGTTCTTGCATAATATTCAATGTCCTCAGACATTTCTGGTCCCCAAAAACTACTACGGTATTAATTCAAAAGTTTATGTTATACCTCTATGTTGGATGCTAGGTGACTTGTGACATGCTTGTAATGCTGCCTCCTTTAAAGTTATTGATAGAATCAACAGAGTTGATTGGAAAACTATAGATTATCCTTTTTTAGTAGATTATCCATCTTTGATACCTTCTTATTCCGATCAAAAAGGATTTGTTGCTAAACTTGACAAACCTTTTTAGAACCTGATAGACCTTCTTTAGAAAGGAAGAGACAAGAATTATTATGTTTTCAGGCACAATAATGTTCTGTGGTTCGGATATTTTGATGTTTGTATTCTGACTGAGAAGAGTGTCTGCTGCTCTGTTTTGGGCTCCCGGTAGATAGCTGATTATATAATCATAATGAGCAAAGAAGCAGGCCCACCTGGCTTGATAACTGGTTAGAGGACCTGACGGTGCAAGTGGTCATTCACATTTTAAAATGCTGTGCTCCTAATGAAGATATCTCCACCCAGAGCAAGCTTCCTTCATAGAAAAAGGTTCTCACTCAATGTTAAAGCAATACTATTCAGTCAGAAATAGAGCTCTAGAGTAGCAAAAAATAGAATGTGCATTTTGATCTTTATCCTAGGTCTATAACAGCACCCCCAAGGTTATTTCTAAGGCACTACAGTCCACAATTAATTTCTTAGTCATATCAAGATGACACAACACTGCAACAGAAGTAAAAGTTTCCTTTTTCAGGAATTCAACTCTTGCATGTCAAGGATACATTTTTCAGTTCTACTTGAGATGGAGTAATAATTCAAAACATGGGCCCCGTGATCACCCAAGAACCCAAAAGCAGAATATTATCCAAATATACCAATACATTCAGAATATCTGAAAAAATAATCCATAAACTGTTGGAATATAGAAAGAGAGCTACTCAGTCCAAAGGTATCACTTGAGACTCAACATTTTCTAAGGAGGGGTCTGAAAGTGGTTTCCCATTCATCGCCTCTCTTTATTCTTAACAAATGTAGGCCCTTCAGATACATAGTTTAGGAAAAACCTAGTGAGACACGCACAAAATATTCTTAATTGGAGGAAGTGGACCTATCCTTCATATCTGAGTTGCTTAGCCCTTCAAACTCTACACAGGAACAAGAACATCCCTAGCAGGAAAGGAGGATAGTACAATTAAGACATTTTCAAGGGTTTTGTATAAATACTCCCTAGAATGTTTTTTCTGGCAGAGTGAAATCAGCTGAAAGTTCTTTAGGACCCAGTTTTTGATCTAATTGCACAATCCTATTGATGATGCTGCAGAAACACACGGGTGTTAGGCTTGGTAAACACAAGTTAGACAGTTCCAAATAATTTCAATATCTATGGAGAAGTGAGTCACTAAAAGAGAGAATTCTGTTGAGGCTGCATTTCTTCTATTTTTAGTTGAGCTGGACTGGCTTATGGGGCAATCTGGCATTACCAGAAAGGCAGGCCTGACCTATCTGTGGTTTTTGTTGTTTGGGGACCTGTTTCATGGTCTGGCGGGTGGGATTTTATTGTCAATTTGCTTGATTCTACCACAGACATTGCCTGCAGCAAGCACAAACACATGCAATCTCCCTTACCTTGCAAAATACCTATATAGCATACCTTTACAAAATCAAAACTGCACCAAATTCGCAAATATGGGATACCTTTTCAGTTATCTGATTCACTGTTGGGGGTAACTTTCATTTTGGTACCCAGACCCATTTTCTGTCACAGTCCAACCCTGATTAAAAGATCCAGATCTCTCAAACATATTTGATTATAAAATTTAGAACTAAATTCTAATGGTTCTAGTTCCCCAATTATTTTAGTGTTATAGGGCCAGATGTAGGAAGGCTTTTGCGCCTCGCAAACGGCGAAAAACGCCTTTTGCGAGGTGCAAAAGCCATTACGGGATGGAGAATCACATTTTGCGAGTCGGTACCGACTCGCAAAATTGTGATTCCGACTTGCAAATAGGAAGGGGTGTTCCCTTCCTATTTGCGACCGCATCGCGATGTAGAGTTGATTTGTGACCGCGAAAGCGGTCGCAAATCAACACGCAGTTACCATCCACTTGAAGTGGATGGTAACTCATTTGCAAACGGGAAGGGGTCCCCATGGGACCCCTTCCCCTTTGTGAATGCAAAAAAAAAAAAATTTTCAGAGCAGGCAGTGCTCCTATGGACCACTGCCTACTCTGAAAAAAAACCAAACTAAAAGGTTTCGGTAATTTTTCTTTTTGCAGCTCGTTTTCCTTTAAGGAAAACGGGCAGCAAAAAGAAAAAAAAAACTGCTTTATTTAAAAGCAGTCACAGACATGGTGGTCTGCTGTCTCCAGCAGGCCACCATCCCTGTGAGTGCCTAGACTCGCTATGGGGTCGCAAACTGTGACCCACCTCATTAATATTCATGAGGTGGGTCTTTGCGACCCCATAGCGAGTCGCAGAAGGTGTCTGAGACACCTTTCTGCATTTCCTTTTTGCGAGATGCAAATTGCGAGTCGCTGGGACTCGCAATTTGCAACTCGCAAAAGGAAACCTACCTACATCTGGCCCATAGTGACATAACCAGGAAAGTCCCAAAATCACAGGAGGATTTGGTGAGATGATTAAAGCAAAACTAAAAATACCCCAATGATTATGCATAGAGACTTCTAAATGTAGTGTACACTAACCAGATGAGAATTAATTAAGGTTCATTTAACAGTGTGACCCAGGTCAGGTCTTTCCAATTACTTACCAACAGTTTGTTTCCTGGCCCATTTGAGATCTATAAAAACTCTGATGGCCCCCAAATGAGTTAAGGCCGTAACACTGAGGGCTGATCTGGTGGAGGAGTCCAGAAAAATAAGGAACAAGAACAAATTATAACCTTCTTTAGGATGAATGTTTGAAGATGTGAGGTCCTTCCTCAACAGGGATAGGTTTAGGGGTTTCCTGATTCCTTTTTGAGTTGTATCAATTATTGCTGGATCAACTGTAATTCCAACGGGACAAACTGTCCTGATATACCTAACTTTTTAACCCCTTCATGTCCACACTGAGCCTCTCTTTGAACATTAATTTCTCAAAAACAGTTGATAGTATTTACACCAAATCACAAAATGTAAGCTTTCTGAATGGATTACTAGCTTTCTTCCAATTTTGATGCAGTTCTGTTTAGCCATTTTTCTGTACCAGAGATCAAAGTTTTCTATGGGAACTAACACAGGACATCAAAGTTTTGGGACCCTCCTTTTTCCTTGTCCCCCACTTGATGGATTAGAGGTAACCTTCCAAATGAAAAAGCTAAAATGGATGACTTTTTTTGGAACGTTTATATATTTTTTTCAATGAAAACACCAAAGGTTCAAGTGATGTTATAGCTAGGTATGAATCTTAGCTCATATTGATAAAACCCTAGAAGTGCACTGAAAACCAAAGGGTAAAGTGACTTTCAAGGTGTTAGACCAAGTGAAACCAATTTAAAAAAAAAAAAAAAAAAAAAAAAATCCCTTTAAATAGTTTACTGGCCTAACTATAATGTATCACCCCCACCAAGCAATGCTCATGACCTGATATATTACATCACTCATGACATGTTAAATGGCATAATTGATTACTTAACTAATGATATTTAAAAAAGAATCATTGATGCATCGCTGATTACATCATCCAACCTACTGCTCCTCAAAGTATACAATAAGCCACTACTTTATTTAAATGAAAAACAAAGCAGGTAGTGAAGGGCCCATAAATATATGCAGCATAGATTAACTAGATGAATGTGTATATGTGTATGGAATAGAAACAGTATAGTGCTGGAGACAAACCTGATTCAGTACTGTAAATTTGATATGGTGTAAACCTTAGCTATCAATGATGCTTTACGTACAAGCAGTAGCTCATTTAAAGGAAGTAGAGACTAGTGTGAGTTGTGCAGGTTTCAAACCCGTTGTGGCTTAAATCAAAGGCCTGTTGCTAAAACATGTGTGAAAAACTACAGCTTCTCCATACAATCCATGATTCACCTGCTGATTTCGGTGCACATCCTGATGTTAAAGATTTTTTATGTAGTACCATCAATAATTTCTATATAAGCTGGTGATTTCTAACATGCGGATATTTCCATAAATTTGTTGAAAATACTGAGGAATGATAAATTGTTGTAGAATGTATAATGTGTTGGTGACGTAGAGGGGGTCAAGCACTGCAGTCAATCACTGTTTGTGACTGACACTCCACTGCAGGCAGTCTACCATACTCAGTCTTTGGCCAGGCACATTGGGTGGTTGGCCGCACTGCTTGGCTGGGGACAAGGTCATTTGACCAACTCTACACGGACCCCCAAGACCCTGCAGACACTCAACCCACATTTTATCTTTATTTGCTTATTTTTAATTGTTTTGCGGTACTGTGGTACTCCCGCAGTGACAGCTCTCAACATTCAACAGACAGTGCAAGCTTCATTCAATTAGTCATGTATGGTCCCCTGGGGTTGAAGCTTGGTTATCGGTACTGCTGTACTTCAGGGGAGTGTCACTCTAGGTCCCATAGAAGTATCACAGTGCTGGTGACACAGTTTTATTTTTTATGTCATTTCTGACCCTTAGGATGTCCCTTGGGACCCCACCCACCATTGCCAGGAGGTCAAGGTGCCTGTACTCTGCCCCTTTAATTTTTGCTGTTTTTGTTTTAATTCAGGACACAGGGGCCTGCTCCTAGTGTCCTGTAATGGCAATCACAATCCCCTTTCTCAGAGTTGAGGGCAGCCAATCAGAGCTCTCAGTTCTACTGAATCGGTGTTGGTCCTGCGCTACCCAAAAGGCTGACAAGAGAAAAAGCTTTATTTTTTTGAAGTTCCAGTAGCACAGGACTCCTTCAGGACTCCTGTGCGACCAGCTATCTAGATATACCTAACTTTTTAACCCCTTCATGATCATGCCAAGTGTCTCTTTTAAAGTGAATTCGAAAAAGAAATGCTAAATATATTTATACAATCAACAAAAAGCTTACTGAGTAAAGTTCTAACCAACTTCCTGTCAAATATGATGTAATTCCATTCAACTGTTTTTATCTGTGTTGCTTCCCAAAATTTCCTATAATAATTAAAATTGGGTAAAAATGTCTTGGGACTCCCATCTTTTATTGACTGCCACTTCACGGATCACCACAAAACATTTCAGGAAAGAGGTTTGTGTGCTTTTTTATCCAACGTTTCATGAAGATTTGCTAAATGGCACCATGGTTATTTGCAAAACAAAAACACTCGTCCTATGGGAATTCCAGCCTAACTATTGCTAACTGTTAATATGCTATCTGTCTATCTATCTATCTATCTATCTATCTATCTATCTATCTATCTATCTATCTATCTATCTATCTATCTATCTATCTATCTATCTATCTATCACATGTTTGGTTGCTTTAGCTGTACAGCAAGAAGTAGTATAAAAACGTACATTTGTGTAAAGTGGCAAATATTTCTATCTTCCTTGTTAATGGCAAATTTAAACCTCACAACATGGATGATACAATTCTAATCTTATACCTATTAACTCTGCCATAAACACACATATATATATTTTGTTTTGCTAAACCTTTCAAAAAAGTTAATCCACAGCAGCTTCTTCCTGAAAAGGTTAGAGGTGATCCATTAAGCAGGGACCAAGAAAAAGGGGAGGTTTCCCAAAATGTGTTTTCCCACATAATTTCAAATAGGAAATATGGGAAGTTGAAACAATTCTAAACCTTGCCATTACCATAGAAAATAATGGCAAAGAAAAGAAAGGTAGTATTTCTGAATTGATTTCAAGGAAAGTGTATTAATTTTCCACAACACTATCCCCCTCTGAGGTGGCAAATTCTGGAGCTTCTTCACTTCATGTTAACAAAGTTTTGACATCTGCTACATGAATAGAACCCTCTATTCCATTAGCATACAGATATGCCCAACAAGAACCAATTATATTGATGGGCACAATGGCTGAGAATGGTGAAGACAAACAGGGACTTCTACACCACACTTCAGTTGGGGAATTGTTAGAACTGATTAAAGGGTTAACAAATAGGTAATACATTTACAAGAGACGGTGAAGACTTTCGAGTCGAAGATTTGTACACTTAAACCTGTGGGAAACGATTGATTAATTCCAGCTACCACCATGAAAATACATGCAAAACATCAAACAACTAAGCCCCTATTCCATCTACCAACTCCTATACTCATGCTAAATGTGTTTCTCAACTCTAACCTCCCCTTTGCCTTGCAAAGAGGGACTCAATCCACGGTCATCCACCTATTGGCAGCTGTTTGGATAATTCTGAGAAGCACAGTAGATTTTTAGACTGAAATAGGAGGCTGGAGATTGTTGATGAAGGAAGAATGGAGCAGTCAAGGATGGTACAATTTAGTACTCTTTCAGGGACAGATTAACACACCACATACAATACAAAATCATAAAATGTAACAAACTTAACATCTCCAGTAGATTCTGTCCCTGTAACCCAATCTAATTCTGAAGCGACAGTACTAAGGCGATTTGGGAAAGATAGCCTTTCCTTCATAGGTCTTTGAGGACACCCTCTTCACCAGCACAACAAGAAACATTCTTGACTTCTGTTCTAAAACTTTCACATTCTAATATTGAAACCAAAGTGTCCTTAATCAATAAAATAATAGACTGGCTGAAGGCGGTACACAAGTGTTCTTCTGTCATTAGAGAGGAAATCTATAGGGTTGACTGACAACCATTTCCTTATAATAAATATGCCATCACAGTGGATTTTAACAACAATGATATAGTGACAGAATTAATGGCAGTGGATGCACATAGTATTTCTAATGATTGATAGTCATCAGGTGCAAATCACCAGACCACAAGTATCATCTTGAAAAATACACCACAATGGGGTTGGGCAGGATGAGGATGCCCCTTTGAACGAAGTTACTGATTAATTCAAGACAAATTGGAAGTTGGATTTTCTCCATATATAGGATCAGACCATGTTCTTAATAAGAAAATGGAAAGCGGCAGCAAGAAGGTTTCTCTACATGTTGGTCAGATGATGTAATATCCATATAGAACTGGGGTTAACTCCTTAACTAATCTTAGAGTCACTACTGAGCCTCTACCAATAGAATAAATTATTGTGGATGTTTGTGGTAACCATGATTTGAAGATAGACAATACATCGTCAAACAGTGAAGATGAAGGTGATAATACTCTATCACAGAAAGAGCATTTCGATTCTCACACTGTAGAATCCACATCTATGAAACTGTCCATATAGAATGTTGCCAGTTTGGGACCTAAGTAAGTGGACTGAGTGTGGAGATCCTTCATAAAGAGACATGATAGTTGCCTTTTCCAGGAAACATTGGGATTGGAAGCCAATTATTGCTCTGGGTTTACATGTTTACACAACGCTGCATTCTACTCAGGGAAGGGGAAACCTTCAGGGGCATGCAATTTGATTCCAGTTGCCCTCAGTTGTAAAGTGATTGAAAGTGATTGACATTGACTTGAATGACATTTTGGCATTTATTCTTGAATTCCCAAAACGCCACATCATAAGATTATACAATATCTACTACAGGATTTCTGTTCGGAGTACAGAATCAAACAATGATGCAGCTAAAAGCCAGTTTAAACATTTGGACAGGGAAGGGGACCTTGGTTATTTCAGGGGACCTTAATACTACCTTTGTACCACTAGCAAGTAGTTCGCAAGATCTAACTGATGAACTGGATTCAGAATGGGGAATAGCAGAACTGAAACATCTAGTTGTCAAATATTCAGCCTAGACTATTCAAATAACGGCACCAACACTAACCTGGGATTTAAGAGCATGTAAACGTAGGTGCAAGACAGACAGGATGGATACATATCCATACAATAGGCCAGGTTGTATGAATCAAATTCATTAGGACCTAGTAGACCTGACCATCTGGCACTTGCTGGAAGACATGACTATCATCAATCGCAAAGACAGTGAGGCTAACAACATACTTGTAAAACCATTTATTGATGTGCTAAATGCCTTAGTAAAGGTCAGGAGAACTTTTGTGCACCAATAATAGGAAGAGTATGAGATGGATTAGGGTACAGAGAAATCCTGAGATCCTGTTTAATATTCAAGCTTTGATAGAAGATAGGATGAAGATATTTCCTGCTCTTTATACCACACGGGGTACCTTTATGATAACAGAACAACATAACTCCCTTGCAAATAACACCAGAAATCCTTTATCCAAGTGTTCCAACCAAAATGGTAAAACAATCTGCTAAAGTCTCTTAGTATAATAAGGACTGCAAGAGAGAGAACAGGCTGTTATTTCTTGCCATGAGAAATAGTAATAGAGCTGATCTCTATTTCACATGAAAAAAATACAAAGGCACCAGGCTGAAAGTGACTAGAATAACTTAACATGGGAGGATCTGACTGTGGTGGCGAGATCTAACAATAAAATGATCTGAGATACAGTTGCATTACTCCTGTACCCAAACAACATCTTTTGTCCATGTGGCAAAAAAGACACACAAAATTAGTGTGCAAATTGACTATCTGGGAATAAAGCTGACACGTACATTTTCATGGTCTTTGCAGCTACAGAAAAGTCAATTTTCCTTGCAGAAGTATAGTGCGAGAATTACCAAAATTCATAAGGCTTCTGTGTCTCGGGCAATTTCACCCGCACCTGAAATCTTCAATTTCAAGGCTCTAGCTGCTGTGTTCTGTGGATCAGAAGTATAGGGCTACTTGGATAGATTTCTTAGATTACTTTTAGCTCTTCCCCAGAGTACCCCACTTGCTCCATTATAGTTAGATATGGGTCACAATGCTTTTGCAAAGAAGATGCATAGCTGACCAGTTTTATATTGACATCACCATTAGTCAACTGAGGAGCCGGACCCTTATAGCAGTCCCCAAGTGAACCTATCTGTAGTACTGAGAATGCTGTGATAACCAGGTTTACATATTAAATCTACACTGATTAAATGGGACTGGATAGATTTTGGCTACACCTATAAATGATATGTTCAATTACCAGGACATACATGAAAGAAAAATATTTCCATAGTTCCTCCCTTGGTCACGAAACTGTATTTACAATTTAGATAAGGTACTCTGAACACCAGAAGTGCTTGTAAAAGCTGGAGGCACCAACCAAAAACTGTGACAAATGCTGTGTTTGCACTTGTAAGAACAAGCCAGGGTCCCATTTAATTATGTTTTCTAAGGAAAATGCACCACAAAGAAAAAAAGGATAATCCTACTATCTAGGAGCTTTGGTTTTACACAATATTGAGAAACATTAGGAATTCTTAGAATGAATACTAGCATTTAATGATATATTTCATGTCACATTATTTGCAATTAGTGTGGCTGCAGAGAGCAAAGTTTTTAGTGGAAAATAGGGTTTGATGAATTATCTTATAAACATATGATGACATTTTTTTCTGAGTATTGTTTTAAAATTGAATGATCTGAGCTTTTGGGTTTGTGGTATATTTTATGTTTAAAGTTCATATTAATTAGTTGATTTATGCTGTGAAGTGTTTTTTAAGGAATGTATTTTCTGAAATAAATGATTTTGATGAGGATGATAACATTGTAGATAAAAAATCACAAACATATTTCAACAAATATTGCTTACAAAAATATTTCCATCCTATGCTTAACACACAAACAAATATTGATTACCAAAAAAAATCGCCATTAAAAATATCTGTTTCTGCTACTGAAACCACAAATATCCAAAATAAAAATATTGTTAACTTTAAATGAGTATATAATGTGTCAGAATTGAAATAAATAACATTGAACACACTAATATCACACACAATATTGCAAACATTATAAAATAATCTATATTAACTTTAATCAACAAATACAATTAAACTCAGCATAAATTATTTAATAGTCTAAATGTATTTATTAAACGTCATAACATTAAAATAACCTTTAAACAAGTAAAATAATATTTAAATATATTACAATACATTAATAAATGAACCAATAATAAATACTTAAAACAATAAATTTAATATAAAAGTCGACATTAATAAATAAAATTTAACACAAAATAACAGACAAAAGCAAAATATATACTAAACATTAAAACGTACACACTAATTGGCTTCCACCATAAAAAGTAATAACTGACAAAAAGAATCACAATAAAAAACATTTACCAATAAACACAATAGCAGAACAAATTAACCAATGAAAATATTTAATTGGTTAAAAATACAAAACCAAAGAAGCAGAAATGTTCAACATTTACCACAACAACTACACTAAAGCTGCAATAAAATAACAATCTGCTGTACTGCGAACAGAAAACCAAAAATTAAAACATGAAGAAAATGTACAGCTATTTTCACAAGAATAACATTTAAATTAGCATACTTAAGAGAAAGCTATTTTAAAAATGTCAAAATACAAGTAACTAACAAATCTCTCTATTTTAT
This sequence comes from Pleurodeles waltl, assembly GCF_031143425.1. Lineage (NCBI taxonomy): Eukaryota > Metazoa > Chordata > Amphibia > Caudata > Salamandridae > Pleurodeles > Pleurodeles waltl. The sequence goes on from NC_090444.1 coordinate 565,455,306, forward strand.
GCATCTACCAAACTTATAGTGCTGCAGAAAAAAGTACAACACAATCTTCAATCTACAAAACAGCCAATAAAATTCAACAAATGAACTCCTTTAGAAAAGCACCTAATAAGTAAGCAAAAGGAAAGCACTTAAACAACAGCTAAATCTTAAATGTAAAAGTCCAAAATCCTTCCAAACTACCCACAAATGATCCTTTAGAATATAAGTAATACACATTATTTTTCCCCTACAGGAAACAAACCACTTTAACCATAGTAGAACAAATGCAATGGAAAACTGAAAAAAAACATGTAATTATAATCAACACATGTAGGATTAAAATGCAAAACACTTGTAATATTTTATGTACATTAGCAAAGCAAAACTAAAAATATGACAATTTATTTACCTGTATTATTAAACTATTTTCAAACAGATTGACAGAAAGAGCAACATATACATATGACAGAATGCCAAGCAGTAGTAGAGAGACTTACCTGACTGCAACTCCCAGGAGCACTGTTTCTCTAACTCCAAACAGCAGACCAGTGTTCACTTGGCCAAATACTCCTGTTTGGTAACTCACAAATGAAGTGTACTCACCTGGGGCAATAATATTTTTATAGTTTGTACAGTACAGGGAGTTACATGATTGCAACTCCCAGCAGGCCCTGTTTACTGTAACACCAACCGCCAACACAGTGGTCACATGCCCCAATACATCTGTTTCGTAACTCTCAAGTGGACTCATCTGGTTGGATAACATTAGTATAGTGTGTGTAGTACAGGGGTGACCTGACTGTAACTCCCAGGAGGCTCTGTTACTGAAATTCCCAACACCAGGCCAGCGTGCTCTTATCCGAATACCCTTTGTGTAATATCTCAATTCAAATGTACTCACCTGTGGGGATAAGATTTGGATAGTGTGTGTAGTACAGGGAGTGACATGACTACTATGGCCAGGGGGCTCTGGTACTGTTACTCCACTCGCCAGCCCAGTGTTCTCTTGTCCCAGTACAATTGTTTGGTAACTCACAAATTAAGTGTACTCACCTGGGAGTATAACATTTGCTAAGAGTTGGGAAGTAGAAAGAGTCACATGACTGCAAATCCCAATGGTCCCTGTTACTCTCACTCCAACCACCATCACACTGGCCACCTGACCCTTGTTTGTTAACTCTCAATTGAAGTACACTTACCTGGAAGTGATCAACCACAGATTATGCATACATCAGAGATGTATCTGTCAACATAGCTCCATCTTGACTTGCTAGTTTTGAGGAAATGAATGAAACTTTACCCAGTGTGTTTAACAAGTATTCAAAAGGCCTCAATATGCCTCACAAGATTGGTATTGACAGCAGACACATTCACACACTGCGCTATGCACATGATGACTCCTGTCACACATACAACAATGTCCTGGGTTTGCAGCATCACACTCAACTAGCCTACAAATGGACAAAGCCATATCTTGCCTAGCCACTGCTTTGCTTGCAGTGGTGGCAAGATGTCATTTTCAGGCCAGCCTCCCAAGTGCTAATGGTCTGCACATTTCAACAGCTACTGAGTCTAAACTAATTGGCATGCTGCACGCATGTCATGTCAATACACACAGTACCATGGTTACCTGCCACAATAGGCTTAAATGCAACGTAACTTTGTAAAAGGTCTCTGGTTATTGCAACTCTAAACCATTGCAGGTAGATGTCACAATACAACCAGTAACATTGTGCATTTTACATCACAGGTCAAGCTGCCACTGGGCACAGAAAGCCACAGAACAGTCTGCCACAACCCCTTGGATGAAGCCCTCAGTGAAGACACTCCAGGACGTCTGCACGTGGAGGACAGTTCTGGCCTATACGGGCAACCTGGTCAGATGGCAACAGTGAGTCTCACTGTGCCCCCATTAACACCTCTCAGCCTGGTTGTCGCAACATCACAGGCAACCATACGCCCCCCCAACATGTGCCCCAGGCACAGTGTCTACCATCTTGTACCCCAGTCCTGGATCCTAAGTTGCAGCAAACACTTCTGACAATGAGGGTCCAGGAACAAGTTGGAGAGGACACAGGCCCGTGGGGGGGAGGGTATGTGGGAGGAATGCTGTGGGAAAGCAAGGTAAGGCCACTGGGGCTCCTGTCGACCATGACACCATCAGCCATGTCTTGGGGGTCTATCAGGAGTCCCAAGGTGTGATGGGCCATGTGTTGACTGAGTCTGAAATCCATGAAATCAAGCAGCTACAGAGGGACATGCACAGAGACATGCGGGAACAGATGGGGGACCACAGTACCAAAATGGCCTCCATAATAGTGGTGTTGAGGGACATTCACACCACCCTGAGTCCTTCCTTTGGCTCGTCAATACCAGGCCACTGGAAAGGAGGCCTTGCCAGAGAAAGAACCAGCCCAAGACACACCTGCATCTGTGGCAGCAGATCCTCCCCAAGCAAAGAATACAGGATGTGCAGATGGCAAGACACCCACCACTGCCAGCAAGTGACCTCTTCCTAAAGGAATTTCTTTGTGTGCCACACATTCACATTCACTTTGTTGACTGATCCTCAACAACCTATCGGGAAGAGTACTCTGGACTTGTGACTCCTAGTGGTGTGACATCTACTCCAATAATTTCATCCTCGATGACTGACCCCTTCACTTTACATTTTTGGTCCTTTCTGTCCAAAATCTGTTTTCCGTATATGCATTGTAATAAATTCACCCATCACAAACTCATTGTCTACTTGCTTGATTTTGACATTTAGCTATATAGACATGTAAGACCATGTGAACCATACAATGAATATACAAGCTACTTGTGCAAGCAGGGATATAACACAGGTACACAGTGTCCATCTCAGGATTACAACCGTTACATACCAACACATTAGTACAAGCGTTAGTCAAACCAAAAATGTTATTACAGTGTTCAGCACTTAGGCTGTCAATATGTCTGGACTTTTGGAAACAAGAATTTGTGACTCATACTGAGTACATGACCATATTTCAAGGTACAGTCCCCCAGACCATGGAAGGAAGGGATTTGTCAGACATTGTCCTCTAGAATAGGCAAATATTAAAGTGGTTGATATCAGCAGCTTGAGTCTTATCACATACCACACCAAAGTAATCCAACGTCACATAATCCAAGATACAGACAGATGGCAATACGGCAAGGACTACATATTTTCAAACCACATGATGACACAGATGATCCATCAGACCTGTCACAAGACACAAAACAAGTGCAATGTGCACTTCTGCACCTCCACCCAAACACTGTGCAAACTAGCTTGGTACAGGTCTCATACATCCAAACTCTGTGACCTAAATTACCTGGACCAATCCATACCCACTTTGAATGACAGAACAGCATTAGACACCTGCCAATGTAACAACTCTGAAATTCCTGCATGAAGATGCCATGGTGTAGGTACCTATACAAAGAACAAAACAAGGATTATAGGCTTAGAACCATACCTATGACACACGTCACATAGTAGGCAACAGGAAAAAAAAGTACATTGCGAGGAAACAACATCATCAATCAGCCTTTGGCTGAATATTGCAGAGTATCAACTACCTAGCTGTTTCTAAAACACTCAACTCCACACATTCTTGCAACTACAGTTCATTGTACAGTCATAATCATTACATCATATGACATAATTAACTGATGAAAAGTATCTGATGATGAGAACTTCCTGCAAGTTAGCTCCTTCCTCTTCACCAATGCCATCCTCATTTGCATTCCAGGAGTCTCTCCCTGTGGCACTGTAGGCTACCCCTCCTCTGGGATGTGTGGGATATTCCTCCTTCGCTCTTATATTAGGGTGACAGAAGCACCATTCTGGGCCAGACAGTGGTACCAATATTGGACATCCAGCAGAGGCTTTAATAATTCCAACATTTCACCATTCCCCAGGTCATTTTTTGTCCTGATGAGACCCTAGTATCCAGCATAAGAGTTGAAACACAATTGACACCTTAATCAGACAAGATCTCTTTGATTATGTTTTGAATTATCAATGGCAATGTATTGACAAGCATACTCTATAACTTAATAAGAGGCTGTCTTTGTGAGAAACACCAAAGATAACGGAGCTATAAGCAATTTATTTATAGTTTTATGGTGCGGTGTCTCTTTTCTCACTTGGGGATCATTTATTTCAGGTATCACGGAATTTGAAGGTGATTCTCTTGTTGACAAGGAGCCAGTGCAGGTTTTTCAAGTGGTCTGTGATGTGGCAGTGGCGGGGGACATCCAGGATGAGGCATGCGGAGGCGTTCTGGATGCGTTGCAGCCTCTCCTGGAGTTTGGCCGTGGTTCCTTTGAGAGGACATTGCCCTAGTCCAGCTTGCTGCTTATGAGGACTTGGGTGACTGTTCTTCTGGTTCCAGTGGGTATCCATTTGTAGATCTTTCGGAGCATGCGCAGGGTGTTGAAGCAGAAGGAGGAGATGGCGTTGACTTGCTGGGTAATGGATAGTGAAGGGTCCAAGATGAATCCTAGGTTGCGTGCGTGGTCGGTCGGAGTTGGAGTGGTTCTGAGAGTGGCAGGCCACCAAGAGTCATCCCATGCGGAGGGGGTGAAGCCAAAGATGAGGACTTCCGTCTTGTCGGAATTGAGTTTAAGGGCACCATTATATGCTGATGCAGCTTCCAAAACATTAAAAACACGTTTTTCACATGTTTTTGTACTGGATACAGTGGAGCTTTTTTGAAAGATTCTAGACTGAATTTCTTTTTCTTCATTTAAGAATGTTTTGTATGAGTTAACCAGTAGCAAGATTTTTCTGCTATAATATTTAAATTGATTGAAAATGAGTTGTGGAGCATACAGCATGCCACAGTGATCTAACACACTTTCCAGGGTGAGCAGAGGAGGACTCCACCAGTCTGGTCCACCTGGTCTTAAGGAGCTCAAAAGCCCGCTCCACTGGCAGTCGTATTCTTCTATGGGCCTTATTGAAGCTAACTTCCCCTGGCGTAGCTGGTTTCCCCGGCGGCGTCCACAACCAAGGATGGTTTAGATATGCCGAGTCTCCTCAAGGAATGGGCCATAAGTCCAACAATGAGTCACTCATTTCATGATTGTAGCACCTGAAATTGCTCACACACAATCAGGATAGACATGTCTTACTAACCAGCCAGGCCCTTTCTGGGTGCAGTTGTGACATCAACTGGGGTATGGTGCTGTTCTGCATTATAAAGAGATCATGGGCTGAACCTGGATAACGGGTACAGATGTGTAAGATGTAGAGCTCTGCACATTGATGGAACGGAAGTTCTTTCTGTTGCGATAGACTTATTCAATGTCCTGCGGTGGCACCAAGCTAACATGTGTGGCATCAGTGGCCCCCAGCACAGGTGGTAAGGAGACAAAACCATAAAAAACAGCTATCACATTGGCTTAATCCTCATGTCATGGGAAGCTGATCTAGCTGTCAATGTGTTTCTACGTTGCTGAGAGGAAATTCTTCAACACCAGACTGGACATAGGTTGGGACATACCAGCAGATAGGACCACTGTATGTTGGAATGACCCTGTGGATAACTATTAACTGGCATGAGATCTGGCTCCAACTGATGGCATAAGTCCACTATTGTTTGCCTATCCAGGCAGTATAACATAGTAATATGCCATTGTTCTATGGTCTGAAGATCTGGCAGTGAATGGTAGACAGAAGGTTGTGGCATGCTCCCTCTCCCAGGACACCTTTGTGTGAAAAGACATGATTTGGAACATTAGTCAGTGTGTCCACAGCAATACACATAATGCATGCCAAATATATTATGTGACAAATCATTTCTGACTGGATAGACATGACACACCATACGTATGACAGCTGGCAACTACACAAGGATTCGTGTGACTATCATGGTTGTCAACACATGTCCACAACATGTATTTGGGTGAAACTCAAAGGTGTGCTACACAATTGCCCCTCGAAATGTGACTGTATATTCTGAGTGCCAAAAAGACCGTTAGTGCTGGTGGACCATGCACCACTGTCAAATGCCATCTATGCCCTGCAACATGCTACACTGGTGGTTGTATAGAAGGACCTATATGACAATACTGAATAAGGATGTTTGTGATGTTCGAACACATATATTGTATGTGTGATGCAGTTTACTAAGCCAAATACAGCATTTCAGGCCACCAAAATGGTGGATGCCTGACCTACTCCACTGAACATTAGGAGCCACCTGCAACCACTGGAGGAAGGTGTCATGGCAGTAGGCCATTCAAACCAAAATGGACAGGGCCATAGGCTAACGCTGTTGCCTGTGGCTGTTGCTGCCCAATGGCTCTGTCCACCAGCATTGACAATCACGTACATGACAGACGTGACTGCCATGTTGTTCACATTCACGCACTTGACTCCTGAACCTGTTGCCAGCAACAACTTCATGTGATCGGGTTCCATTTTCTACTTGGGGCTCGGAGTGTGTGGAGGTGGATGGCTGGTGAGGTGATGGTGATATGGATGCAGTGGTGATTAGTCCAATGAGGTGTGGAAGTATTGTTGACGGTGATGTTGTTGCTGGTGGAAAAATGGTTTAGAGCGTGTGTCCTGTGATGGGTGTTGGCAAGATGACCAGTTGTTTTAGTCCTATTGAGGCAAGGTTGTCAAGCAGGGAAGTGGTGTTGGTGTCATTGCCGCTGTCAATGTGGTAGTTGATGTTGCCGAGGAGGAAGTAGGTCGAGGAGGTGAGAATGTGAGGAGAAATGATGTCAATGATATAGGCGGTCATTCTGACCGCGGCGGTCGCCGCCCGCCAAGCGGTTCCCGCCGAAAGAACGCACCGCGGTCAAAAGACCGCGGAGGTCATTCCGGCTTTCCCGCTGGGCCGGCGGGCGACCGCCAGAAGACCGTTGGCCGGCCCAGCGGGACAGCCCCTTCAACAATGAAGCCGGCTCGGAATGGAGCCGGCGGAGTTGAAGGGGTGCGACGGGTGCAGTGGCACCCGTCGTGATTTTCACTGTCTGCTAAGGGGCCCTGTTTGGGGGCCCCTGCACTGCCCATGCCAGTGGCATGGGCAGTGCAGGGGCCCCCAGGGGCCCCACGGCACCCGTTCCCGCCATCCTGGGTCTGGCGGTGGACACCGCCAGAAACAGGCTGGCGGGAAGGGGGTCGGAATCCCCATGGCGGTGCTGCAAGCAGCGCCGCCATGGCGGGTTCCCTGGGCCAGCGGGAAACCGGCAGGAAACCGCCGGCTCCCCTTTTCCGACCGCGGCTTTACCGCCGCGGTCAGAATGGCCCAGGAAGCACCGCCAGCCTGTTGGCGGTGCTTCCGCCGCACTCCGCCATGGCGGTCATGGACCGCCAAGGTCAGAATGCCCCCCATAGTCTCTAAAGTCTGCACTGGGACCACGTGACCTATTGATGAGGGTGCTGTGGAAGGTTAACTTGGGTGTGGCGCGTATCCGGAAGTGGAGGTCCTCCATGAGAGGGGAGTGTTCTTCTGCATTGGTTGTCAAACATAGGGAGGATTTGTGTACGGTGGCCAGGATGCCACCTGGGCAAGAAGGCCAGTCTTTGAAGAGCAGTTTGTAGTCACTGGGGATGGCAATGGTGATGTCCGGTGCAGATGCTGGGTTTGTCCAAGTTTCAGTGAGGAAGGCTAAGTCCGGAGAGTGGAGTCCAATTGGTTCCAGAGTTCTACTGCGTGTTTTAGAGGGGGCGGATGTTGAGGAGGATGCAGTTGAGGTGCAGTGGGAGGGTCCAGTGTTTGGTGTAGGGTGAGGGTGTGGTGGCAGCAGAGGCAGGAGGACGGTCCATGGTTGTCTCTGGGTGATGCGAGATGGCAGGCAGAAGATCGTCCTGTGTTCAGCACGTGGAGGGTCTTTGAGTTGTAGCGATGGAAGATTGGAGGGCCAAGGATAGTGGTGCTGGGCGTCATCCAGGCACAGACCATGTTACCTTTGACCACCAGTAGAAGGAAAGGGAGTCGGGGTTCTGGTCAGCTGGGAGGTGCGAGGGCAGGAAAGCGCTTTGTGTCAGGGCCACAGGGTCAGCAGTGGCACAGGAAAATGCAATGACAGTGAAAGGAAAGAGAAAGGGACAAGAAAGAAAGAAAAGAAAAAATGAAATAAGAACGACAGAAAAATAAGTAGAAGTAAAAATCAGGAATAAAGATACTTACATGCAGATGGCCACTAGACCACCAGGGATAAAGCGCAGATGGAAGCCTGCGGTGGAGGTGGGCCTCAAACTGAGAGCTCTCAGTTTGCTGAGCTCTGACAGACACATACCTAAATAGTCCTATGCACACAAAAGCAAGGCACACTTGCATAACATAACACACTCCATTTCTGTACTGAAAAAACTCCATAACACACACCACATGTACAAAATAGCCACATCAGGGGAAAAGGCATCCACCATACAGGACTACATTGCACCTCACTACAACAAACACATATCACTACAAAAACAACACAATACCATGACAACATTTCTGCTACATACACAAACCTCTCACACAACACACACCCTGCTGCTGGTGGACAACAGTACTGCACACAACCTCATATACTACTAACACAATACATGTAACAGCAAGCAACACACACAACAGAATACTGGCAAATGACCAATGTCATCCAGGAACAATTCAAACCAAGGAAAGGAAACACAGGACAAAGATATAACCAAAAAAAAAAAAAACTGGTTGGCTTTAATATGATGGCAGTGCAACATATATAAACGTCCAAGGCCATTGACCAGTCCATAAGTCATAACATTTGCACCAAAGGTATACAATGGTGCCCCAACATGACTCCTGACTGCCATGTGACCTCCACAGATAGGGGTATCAAAGGGGCAGGCACACACCTCAGAGAGTATTGTGGGGTGGTGGGGGAGGGGGAGTTTGGGCTTGGGCTTAGGGGGTTTGTGTTTGGGAGGGGAGTGGCATGGGTGCTGGCAGGGGGTAGGGGAGGCCCTAGAGGTAGAAGGGATGGCCCTGGGAGGGAAACTGGTATCTTGGGGGTAAGTAGGGAAAAGGTCAAGGTTACAAAGGAAAACTTATTTTCACACATGGAGACGGTTATTAGAAGGGGGTTTGGGTGTGGAGGTTGAGGGAATAGTTATCTGATGCTTAGATGTAGATGTCTTGGCTATTTGTGGAAGGTGTGCTTGTGTGTGGTGGGTATCTGTTGGGTGGGTGAGTGAGGACATTTATGTCTCTTGGGTTGAGGGGTGTTGAGGTGCTGGGGGTTGTCCTTTGATTGTCTGTTGGGGTGGTGACTGCAGGTATGGTAGATGCTCTATCTGTAGGCATGTCAGTGGTTGTGGTGTTTGTGGGTGTGGTGACTGGGGTGGATGTCTGAGGGTCTGCTGGGGTGTCTGCGGGTAGGATAGATGTGGTGGCTGGATCAGTGATTGTTGGTATGGTGTCAGCAGGTATGTAAAGTGTGTGTCTGTGATGCTGGGTGTGGTGGGGTGTCAGGACAACTCGTGACTATTGCTGTGTCTGCAGGTGGATGTTGTTTGTGTGCATGCTGGTGGTGTGTCTTGTGCTGCTTATGTTTGTGTGTGCTTCCCTTGGCTGTTGAGGTGGATGCATGCTAGTCTGTTTGTGTGCTTTGGCCTGGTGGTGGAAGGTGGATTTGGAATGGGAAGGGGAAGGTGGAGGGGGCAAGGTATCAGTGTGGATGCTAGAGCCTGACAAGATTTCTGTAGGCCCGCTATTGCACCATAAATGTCCTCCAGGAATGCATTGCTCTGTCCCCGGATGGCATTCACAACGGTGGGCTGACCCACAGAGATTGACCTCAGGAGTTCAATGGCTTCCTCATTTAGGCCAGCAGAGGGAACAGGGGCTGGGGCAGAGGTGCCTGCCGCAAAGGAGGCACCCACACTCTTGGCTGGGCAGGCATGGCCAACTGGGTGGGGAGCTACAGGGAGGGTAGTGATAGAACTGGGGGTGGCAGACAGAGATTGTATAGGAGTGGTCCCTGATGGGCCAGCCACCTCTAGGGAGTGGTCACTGGAGGAGGACTCAGGTGAAGATGTTGCAGATCTGGTCTCCTGTGTTGCCCTGCCCTTGCCCTCCAGGCCACTTGGTCCCTCGGTATCTGTGGTGTCGTGGCTGGATGTCTGATGGCCAGTAGCTTTCCCACTTGGCTGTGCCCCATCTCCTTTTCCTACCCATGCTGATGCTGAAAATAGATAGTGAACTAGGGTCATAACATACACATGATAACACTTCTCTCAGAAATCTGAAAGACATCACATACCATCATGTCAACCTACCCCTGCAGGAAGGGCCAGGAGAGTAACAGCATCATGTAACAATGCAATAAAATGCATATCACCCAATTTCACAACTGTAACATGCCAGCAAAGCAAGTGCACATAAAACTATGGAATGAAGTTGACCAGTCACACTGATCATACCATGACTAGGTGAATATTCCAGCCAATACAGGTACCATCATCAGAACAACATAGTCAAGCAGTCAATAAGCAATGGATTCCCATTGTAAGGTAGCTAATCAAATACACAGACCCAATCCTTACCACACAAATACCTTACCCCGATGTCATATACAAAGGAAATAACATATGTTGCCAAGTAAAGGCAGGTAACCCTGGTACAAACCTTCTTCAAGTGGCAGAGATTAAACC